>NW_027507790.1:174882212-175511934 GCF_037356315.1 Lithobates pipiens | reverse complement strand
AAAAGAGCCAACTTCCTTAAACTATGAACCTTACTAGAAGGCATAAATTAGGATAAAATCTTAGGAACAAAGAACATGGAGGAGAGATGGGTTTTCTTTAAGAACATATTAAATAAGGGCATTAGTAATGCATCCCATTGGGTAATAAATTTAGAAGTGCGAACAAAGGTCCTGGATGGCTTAACTCCAATGTAAAAATGCATATAAAAGCAAAGGAGAAGGCCTTCAAAAGATACAAGGTTGAGGGATCATCATCAGCATTTCAGACTTGATCAAAAATGCAACAAGAAATGTAAGGGGGCAATTAGGGTGGCTAAGATAGAACACGAAAGACACATAGCAGAGGAAAGCAAAAAAAATCCCAAGAAATTCTTTACGTATGTAAACAGTAAAAAAGGGAGGACAGACTATATTGGCCCCATAAAGAATAAGGAAGGACATCTGGTTACAAAGGATGGGGAGATGGGGAAGGTATTGAATTTATTCTTCTCCTCAGTCTTCACGAGGGAATCGGGGGGCTTCAGTAACCAAAACTGCAGTGCTTATGCTTGTGACACGTCACAGCAAGCACCTTCATGGCTAACAGAGGATAGAATTAGACTGGGGAAACTTAATATTAATAAGTCACCAGGAACAGATGGCTTACACCTGAGGGTACTTAGGGAACTCAGTCAAGTAATTGCCAGACCATTGTTCCTAATTTTTACTGACAGTCTACAAACTGGAATAGTTCCAGCTGATTGGAGAAAAGCCAATGTAGCATCAATATTTAAAAAGGGCCCAAAATACATCCCTGGGAATTACAGACCAGTTAGCCGAACATCAATAGTATGCAAGCTCTTGGAGGGGATGATAAGGAACTATATACATGATTTTAGTAATGAGAATGGTATCATTAGCAGTAATCAGCATGGGTTCATGAAGAATCATTCTTGCCAAACCAATCTATTAACCTTCTATGAGGAGGTGAGTTGCCATCTAGATAAAGGAAGGCCCGTAGATGTGGTGCATCTGGATTTTGCCAAAGCATTTGACACCATTCCCCATAAACATTTATTGTACAAAATAAGGTCCATTGACATGGACCATAGGGTGAGTACATGGACTGAAAACTGGCTACAAGGGCAAGTTCAGAGGGTGGTGATAAATGGGGAGTACTCGGAATGGCCAGGAGCGGGTAGTGGGGTCCCACAGGGTTCTGTGCTGGGACCAATCCTATTTAATTTGTTCATAAAAAACCTGGAGGTTGGGGTAAACAGTTCAATCTCTGTATGTGAGGATGATACTAAGCTAAGCAGGGCAATAACTTCTCTGCAGGATGTGGAAACCTTGCAAAAAGATCTGAACAAATTAATGAGGTGGGCAACTACATGGCAAATGAGGTTCAATGTAGAAAAATTTAAATAATTCATTTGGGTGGCAAAAAATATGAATGCAATCTATACACTGGGGGAGAACTTCTGGGGGAATCCAGGACCTGGTGGTCATAGTAGATGATAGGCTCAGTATTGACATGCAATGCCAAGCTGCTGCTAACAAAGCAAATGGAATATTGGCATGCAATGAAAAGGCGATAAACTCCAGAGATAAAGCGATAATTCTCTAGCTCTACAACACTCTGGTCCGGCCGCACCTAGACTATGCTGTCCAGTTCTGGGCATCAGTCCTCAGGAAGGATGTATTGGAAATGGAGTGAGTACAAAGAATTGCAGCAAAACTAATAAAGGGTCTAGAGGATGTTATTATGAGGAAAGGTTGCAAACACTGAATTTATTCGCTCTGGAGAAGAGACGCTTGAGAAGGGATATGATTTAAATTTACAAATACCGTACTGATGATCCCACAATAGGGATAAAACTTTTTTGCGGAAGGGAGTTTAACAAGACACGTGGCCACTCATTAAAATTAGAAGAAAAGAGGTTTAACCTTAAACTACGTAGAGGGTTATTTACTGTAAGAGCGGCAAGGATCTGGAATTCCATTCCACAGGAGGTGGTATCAGCGGGGAACAGCGATAGCTTCAAAAAACGATTAGATAAGCACCCGAACAACCACAACGTACAGAGATATACAATGTAATACTGGCATATAATCACACACATAGGTTGGACTTTTGTCTTCTTTTAACCTCACCTATTATGTATGTAACTAATTGGGTGGTTTAAGTTGCTGCGCTTTGCATTGTGGGTAAAGTATGAGAATAGTATAGCACTAATCTCACTGAGACAGGGTGAATTGTCACAGTACGTTGTTTTATTTTTCTGTTCGACAGTTTGTATGTAATGTGCTATGATTGTTTAAACAGCAAGTGCTGAGCCCCCCCCAGGTGCCCACAGATTTGTGATTTTGCTGCTATTCAGAAAGCAGCTCCATCTGACAGCTCGAATCAATGCTGCCCCCAAGCAAGGAAGGATAGGCAGAAGAGAGAGGAGATATGAAGTTCAATGTGCACATGCCCGTGCATTGTTTTTTTTTTTTTTTTTTTTATTCTTGACCTTAGCTGTAAGGAAAGTCACAGGAAGAAATATTTAAAGAGTCAATAACCCTAAACTGACATATCAAATAGATTTGATAGATTCTGGAAAGTCCAATCACATTATAGTTTTTCTTTCTTTTAGTTTCTCTTCTCATATCTTTCAATGATTTGTAGGACCTGCTGTAAAAATTATATTATTAATATGTAGCACTGACCCTCGAAGGAGCTGCTGGTTTTATTGGGCTTACCGTTACCTTATTGACCTCGTCTGCGTCTAGGGGTTTTCCATGGTAGATGGCCCAAAGAATTTCCTCTTTTTGGGATATTTATTGAAAAGATAACAGTTTCTCAATGAAGGGTAGAGGTTTAGGAATAAAATTCAGGTACTTTTTGGAACTGCAGGAATAGAAAGTTTCTTACAATAGAAATCCAGAGAATTACCGTTTCACAACTGGATTCTCACAGCTACCGGATAGACCTCTCTCTAGGCCTAGCAGCCGATAGAGTGTTTAACCACTTCAATACAGGGCACTTAAACACCTTCCTGCCCAGACCAATTTTGAGCTTTCAGTGCTGTCGCATTTTGAATGACAATTGCGCGGTCATGCTACACTGTGCCCAAATGAAATTTTTATCATTTTTTTCCCAAAAATAGAGCTTTCTTTTGGTGGTATTTGATCACCTCTACGGTTTTTATTTTTTGCGCTACAAATAAAAAAATACCGAAAATTTTGAAAAAAATTTTTTTTTTGTTTCAGTTTCAAAACTTTGTAAATAAGTATGTTTTCTCCTTCACTGATGGGCACTGATGGGGCTACACTGATGGGCACTGATAAGGCGGCACTGATGGGCACCAATGATGTGGCACCAATGAAGTGGCACTGATGAGGTGGCATTGATGGACACTGATATGTGGCACTGATAGGCGGCACTGATAGGCGACACGGATGGGCGACACGGATGGTCGACACGGATGGACACTGATAGGTGGCACAAATTGGCACTGATAGCTGGCACAGATGGGCATGGATAGGCGGCACAGATGGGCATGGATAGGTGGCACAGATGGGCATGGGTGGGCACTGATAGGCGGCACAGGTGGTCACTCATAGGCGGCACAGGTGGGCACTCATAGGCGGCACAGGTTGGCACTCATAGGCGGCATTGGTGTTATACTGTACTAATGGATGCCAATCAGTGCCAAACAATAATGCATGCCAATCAGTGATGCCCATTGTGGGCACTGATTGGCATCCATTATGGGCACTGATTGGCATCCATTGTGCTGACTGGCATCCCTGGTGGTCTAGGGAGGATTACCTTTTCCCTGGTGGTCTGGTGGCGTCCCTGGTGGTCCAGTGTGGGCATCCTCGGGGGGGGGGCTGTGCTGATAATCGATCAGCACAGACCCCCCCTGTCAGAGGAGCAGCCGATCGGCTCTCCTCTACTCGCGTCTGACAGACGCGAGTGAGGAAAAGCCGATCACCGGCTCTTCCCATTTACACTGTGATCAGCCGTGATTGGACACGGCTGATCACGTGGTAAAGAGTCTCCGTCGGAGACTCTTTACTGAGATCGTAGTTGGCGGGTGTCAGACTGACACCCCGCAACAACGATCGCCGCGATGCGCGCCCCGGGGGCGCACAGCGGCTCATAATCCTGAGGATGTCATATGACGTCCGATCAGGATTATGAAACCACTTTGCCACCGTCAATTGCCTATAGGGCGGGCGGCAAGTGGTTAAGTAAAGCAAAGTCTCTGCCACAGATTTGAATGTAGTACACTTGTGAAAAGTCTCTGCCACAGACTTGGATGTAACTAAGAGTCATAGATAAATTTAAAGAGCTATCATAGGGTACCAGTATCTCACAGACGGTCCAGCGATACCGTATGAGTGTAGATATATTTAATGTCCTTCAACTGAGCCTCCAGGCTTCTTCTGAGGAGCCAGCCTTGTGCATAGCCTCCTTCCAAAGATTGCTCCCCTGGGTGCTTCACCAGTTGCTGGTCCTCTCCTCAGAAGAGACGGCTCCGGACCACCTTTGAATCCTCCTCTCAGTTACTTCGCCTTGGGCTATCCAGCCCAGAGACTCGGAATTGAATGGATCCGCACCCCAGGCCATACAGGCCCTGGGGGCTGGTCAGGAGGACCAGGACCCAACAGACAGCCGGGTCTTCTGGACTGGAACAGAACCCAGAATCACGTGATTCCCGTACCTTAAATACCACCTCCCTGAATGCACAGCAGGATGACACTCCCACTGGGCTGGTTCCGAGAAAGGATGGCACTCAATACGCCTAGCTAAACTGCATTCTCACTCTTGCCAGCGGTGACAACGACACCTGTGGCCAAGGAGAACCCAGTGCAATCCAGCTAAACTGGTACTGAAACCACAATTTAGCATAATTAGCCCCAAAACCCAACTGTGGTTTTAGGAAAATTTAATTGAAAAAAACAAATAGCGCGTACTCGTCAGGAGTCGACGCTACAAATATATTGTAGAAGACACAAATAAAAGTGTTTGAATAATCCTTGTATAGCACAAGGAGTGAGACTTTAAGGCCGCGTACACACGCGCGGACTGTTCGCCCAACTTTGTCCGTCCAACAGTTTCGGCAAACAGTCCGCTCAAAATTAGCATGGACGGACATGGCCACACACGACGAACGAACAGTTTGCTGAAACCGTGCACGATGACGTGAACGGCACGTACGACGGGACGAAAAATACGACGTCCTATACACTGCATTATAACTTTCGGCGTGTAAATCCTTTCTGAGCATGCGCGGAACTTAGTTTGACGAACAAGCCTACACACGGGCGGACTGTTCGCTCAAACAAGGTTTCAGCGGACAGTTTTACGGAATTTCCGAAAAACCTTGTTCGTCAAACTGTCCGCTGAAACTGTCCGCTGAAAGCCCACACACGAGCGGACTGTCCGCCCAAACACTGTTCAGCGGACAAAGTTGGGCGAACAGTCCGCCCGTGTGTACGCGGCCTAAGGAAGACAGTAATACAACAGGGAATAGTAGTGAGTAAAATATTGCTGCTGATGTTCCCTAGACATAATAAGTCAGCATGTGTCTAAACGTCCTAGACTCCAGATAAAATTTAAATATTACTTTGAATGAATAGATCTTTAAATGCTGAGTTCCTGAAACTCTGTGCCCCAGAGTCAAGAACAGGTCTGAGAACAAAACATGCTGGATTTGCTTAGGTCAGTCTAAGCCCTTGTACACACGGTCGGAGATTCTGACGGAATGTGTCTTATCGGACCGTTTTGTCGGATATTTTCCGACTGTGTGTGATCTCTATCGGACTGTTTCCTTCGGAATATCTGACGGACCAACTTTTCCAACTTGCCGGTAAAATTTTCCGACAAAATGCTCCAATCAGACATACTCCGATCATGTGTAGCCTACTCTGACGGACAAAGTGCCACGCATGTTCAGATCAAATTCCTAGACCAAAGCTATTGGCTACTAGCCTGAACGCAGTCCCATCGTAACGAAATAACGTCATCACATTATGTACAATCGGATTTTGCGTCAACTTTGTCCGACCGTGTGTATGCAACAGTTTCGGACAAAATCCGTCGGACAAAATACAACGGATTTGGTTGTCAGAATGTCCGACCATGTGTACAAGGGCTAAGATAAAAACAGCAAGCTCATAATATGAATCAATATAATGTCTCCCAATCATAGATCTTTACATTCAATTTCTATTGCAGTTTTGTGGACAAACTCATTAGCACCTGAGTTATTATCATATACAGTATCTCACAAAAGTGAGTACACCCCTCACATTTTTGTAGCTATTTTATTATCTTTTCATGTGACAACACTGAAGAAATTACACTTTGCTACAATGTAAAGTAGTGAGTGTACAGCTTGTATAACAGTGTAAATTTGCTGTCCCTTCAAAATAACTCAACACACAGCCATTAATGTCTAAACTGCTGGCAACAAAAGAGAGTACACCCCTAAGTGAAGATGTCCAAATTGGGCCCAATTAGCCATTTTTCTTCCCCGCTGTCATGGGACTCATTAGTGTTACAAGGTCTCAGGTGTGAATGGTTAGCAGGTGTGTTAAATTTGATGTTATCACCCTCTGAGGATCTGACAAAAAGAATTGTTTCTCTAAATAAAGAAGGCCTAGGCCAGTGATGGCGAACCTTGGCACCCCAGATGTTTTGAAATTTAGTTCCAAAACATCTGGGGCGCCAAGGTTCACCATCACTGGTTTAGGCTATAATAAGACTGCCAAGACCCTGAAGCTGAGCTGCAGCACAGTGGCCAAGACCATACAGCGGTTTAACAGGACAGGTTCCACTTAGAACAGGCCTCGCCATGGTTGACCAAAGAATTTGAGTGCACTTGCTCAGCGTCATATACAGAGGTTGGTCTGCATGGCTGTTGTTCCAGAAGGAAGCCTCTTCTAAAGATGGTGCAAAAGAAAGCCTGCAAACAGTTTGCTGAAGACAAGCAGACTAAGGACATGGATTACTGGAAGTATGTCCTGTGGTCTGATGAGACCAAGATAAACTTATTCGGTTCAGATGGTGTCAAGCGTCTGTTGTGACAACAAGGTGAGGAGTAAAAAGACAAGTGTGTCTTGCCTACAGTCAAGCATGGTGGTGGGAGTGTCATGGTCTGGGGCTGCATAAGTGCTGCCGGCACTGGGGAGCTACAGTTCATTGAGGGAACTATGAATGCCTACATGTACTGTGACATACTGAAGCAGAGCATGATCCCCTCCTTTTGCAGAGTGGTCCACAGGGCAGTATTCCAACATGATAACGACCCCAAAAACACTTCCAAGATGACCACTGCCTTGCTAAAGAATCTGAGGGTCAAGGTGATGGACTGGCCAAGCATGTCTCCAGACCTAAACCCTATTGAGCATCTGTGGGGCCTCCTTAAACGGAAGGTGGAGGAGCGCAATGTCTCTAACATTCACTAGCCCCGTAATGTCGTCATGGAGGAGTGGAAGAGGACTCCAGTGGTAACTGTGAAGCTCTGGTGAACTCCATGCCCAAGAGGCTTAAGGCAGTGCTGGAATAATAGTGGCCACACAAAATATTAACACTTTTGGCCAAATTTGACATTTATACTTAGGGGTGTACTCACTTTTGTTGCCAGTGGTTTAGATATTAATGGCTGTGTGTTGAGTTATTTTGAGGGGACAGCAAATTCACACTGTTATACAAGCTGTATACTCACTACTTTACATTGTAGCAAAGTGTCATTTCTTCAGTGTTGTCACATGAAAAGATATAATAAAATATTTCCAAAAATGTGAGGGGTGTACTCACTTTTGTGAGATACTGTAGTATCTAAATCAGCCTTTTTCAACTAAAGTGCCCATGCACCATAGGGTGCCTTAAGGTTTCTTCAGGGACGCCTTGGCAAAATGCCTAAAAATTGTCCACAAATTGTTTACAAGCCGCCTTGGTTTTCATTGTGCACCATTACAATCTTCTAGCTGCCAGCTTCCTAACGACCAATGACATCATCTGTTGGTAAGGAGGATGTAAGTCGCCTGCATAACATACTTGTTTGACCCTCCCCTGTACCTCTCTATCAGAGTTGGGGTCACATTAGCTGAGTGATGGAGAAAAAACTGAGGGAGAAGAGAAACATTGGAATACTAGTCAGTACCAGTTTGCAAAATTATATTTGCTTTTAGAGAATAAATCACCTCTAACATTGGGTGTCCTGCTTGGACTTGTGGATATTGCTGCACTCTGTAAAACTATTAGAAAAGTTAACATTTTAGAATGGGGTGCCCCGAGACTGTCCATCATTTGTAATTGGTGCCTTAAGATTGTACATCATTTTTAAAAGGTGCCTTGACTGAAAAAAGGTTGAGAAACACTGATCTAAATGACATTAGCGTTGATACTTTGCTTTTTCCAGTCCTAAGCGGGTAATTTCTAATAATAGGGTACATGCATATTTACAGAGAACATCATTCTAGGAACACATACTGTAAATACCCAACACAAACCAGAAAGTTTTATTGGATCATCTTCCATTGGGCTGAAGAGTCCACCAGTCAAGGGATGGGAAGTAGATTTGGGTTATCTAAACTTTAGAGAGCTGTAGAAAGTAGAATGTCAGTGGAGAGGGGCCTGGTTGCTGATCAGGAGGTGCAAAAGTTGTTGGTGGTGCGGGTGGAGGGTGTGTTCTATACAAATTACTGGACAGCACAAACCCACAAGGAAGGCCAAGTGAAAATGAAAGTGTCCATAGAGGTGGCAGTACACTGCTAAAGTGCTCCATTTAAAAGGAATGTCTGGAATAATGTGCTAGTATGCACCGCATACTAGCACCATATGGTATAAAGCTGCAGGGGGGCCATTTAAAAAGAAAAAAAAACAATAGCGTTTTCTACTGCTAAAGTATGCCAGAAGTGCACTACTTTTAGTTCTGATAATGTAATTGTACTGAAGGAAGACTGCATTCCAGCAAGCATAATAAAAGGCCTATGTCAGTGCCTACATAACTGAATTGGGTGTGTGATAAAGTTTGCTAAACTCCTTACACTATATATATATATATATATATATATATATATATATTAGTTTACCTGGAGGGATTTGTTTTTTTTCCAACAAAACAGTTTCACTTACTAAAAACTACCATATAACCACCTTGAAATAGGTGTCCTCCATTCATCTTGTTAAAAGATAAACGAGTGTTACATTTCAATCATTATAAGGTACAATTGATAAACAGCCCAATGTCTTAAGCTGAAGATTATGATTCACCCAGTAAAGCTATAATTTCTGGACTAACATGATTATTTTTTCTGTCCCTAGTTCCTCTTCCCATTGTTATTGTTAGATAAATATCCTTCTAGAAGCTGGAAGTTCTATAAACAGCAACTGATTTGTCAATACTCACTGCCATCAATTCATAAATGGAAGAAAGACAAGGTGCGCCAATCTAAGTGCAGTATGTTTAGAACAATTTAATGAAGAAATAAAAGGTTGCCAAGTGGCTTCTCACAACTTATAAGTGAGAATAAGGCATGTAAACACATGTAGTGGAGTCCATGTTCACTTTATTCGGTCCAGGGCTGCATCAATGGAAATGTCCCAGCGGAATCCGGATGAACCGCCTAGATGGAGATGCAGGACTCTGAGAGATCTGAGGAAAAAGCAGAAACTTTGAAACACATGATCTGACACATCCATACGTCACGTCCGGTACACGGCATCCATTGAGCAATGCATTCCAAGCTGGTTTGACCTTCCAGTTCCAGGTCTCCGGCATCCCCGAGGACAAACGGCATGCAGCCGAGTCCTATACCCAGGTCCCCCTGCATTTACATCAGGCTTACATAAGGACAGACGGCACCCATCAAAAGCAAGACACAAAGGCCATCCTGCATCTCCATCTAGGCCGTTCATCTGGATTACGCTGGGACATTTCCATTGATGCAGCCCTGGACCAAATAAAGTGAACATGGACTCCACTACATGTGTTTTCATGCCTTATTCTCACTCACAAGTTGTGAGTAGCCACTTGGCCACCTTTTATTTCTTTATTAAATTGTTCTAAACATACTGCACTAAGATTGGCGCTCCTTGTCTTTCTTCCATTTGTCTTCTAGAGTTTTTGCTTCAACTCCCAAGGGAGCTGCCGCTGGTGCAAGTAATTCCTTCACTTGCTTCATTTTCCACTGACAACCCTAAAATGTAGTAGTAGGCATAGCAGCTTCCCATTAAAAGCCCAACTCCAAGGTTGAAACCCGAACATGGTCCCTTACACCAACCTTCCTCTTACATCTCTCCGCTCCTTTATATATTAAAAAAAAATATGCAAAATGCTACCACTTCTTCCAAGGTGCTAGTGTTCAGCAGTGGACAATGCTTGGGCATTGTTCAGTGCTTCCCCCAATTACACTGTCCAGAATGGAAACCTATGACATTGCTGTAGGGGGGCCAACAACTGTAAATCTGACTACATATTATATGGCTTTAATTTTGGAATTGGTAAAAATTTGAGTCATGTCATTTGAGTAAAAACCACCCAATTCAACAAAAGTCAATTTCAAATGAAAGGAACCAGGTGAAAAATTGACAGCCAGTGATGGAATTCGAACCAGGTGCTACTGCTTAATATATACAAGCTGTGGATGTTGCTTTTCAGATATCTGTCTGCTGATTACTGCTTATGATGCCCACAGTAACCCTGGGCAGTATAACGACCCACCACCTGTGGTGTGCTGGATGACAGGAGGTGTGTCTTTGATGACTAGACACCTTGGAAAGACTGGATGATCCTGGCATTATTCAGACAGGAAAGGCAATGGCAGCAGCAGGAGAATGGGTGATCCTGAAGCTGCGCAGTGACGTACACCAGGTTATTATATAAAGGAAGAAAACAAATGGAGTTGATGTTTAATTTGGTCTTAGATTACATGAGCGACTTCATAATTGCATTAGGGATTGTAGTATCCTTAGAGGGCAGGGAATATGTATGCTCTGTAGAATTCTGTTGATTTTCTTTCCATGATATGTAAAGGTATAGAAAAAATGCAATAGCAAAAGCATTGGCACGTAATCCAATCTTCCAGGTTGCATTGAATGTTAATAGTTGATGGCTACCCTGCTCTGTAGGTCACTATGGCTGACACACTGCATTGTGTAATATTGAGTGGGATGTGCTTGATATGTGCAAGTAACTTACAGTGCCTTGTGTTTTGCAGTATTTTACACCCTACATGGTGACAGGTTTACTTTACTGGACTGTAGCCTGTGTAATCTTGTACAATGTTTTTAATTTGCAGCACATGGCAATTACATTGTAGATGCAAATCAGAAATCAGTTGTTGGGATAATAATGGGATTGTATTACGTATGTGGGTATAATGTTGGCAAAGTGGTTAGCACTTCTGCCTAGAAGAACTACGGTCATCCATTTGAATCTCAACCATGACACTACCTGCCTGGAGTGTGCATGCTCTCCCTGTGCCTGAGTGGGTTTCCTCCCCAACTCCAAAGACATGCTTATAGGTTAATTGTCTCCCGTCTAAACTGGCCCTATGTGTGTGTAGGAATGTTAGTTATGGACCTTAGATTTTCAGCAGATAAAGTGCCAGACTTTTGTCCGAAGGTGGTGTGCCTGGATTTTACTAACGGCACACAATTGTCAGCCAACAAACATGAATGTAGTGACAAACTACATGGAATTTCAGCTCTTGAGTGCCACCCTTTGTTCACCTTCTGCTAATGTCGTGTTTGGACTTTTGTGTGACGGACTTGTGTACACACGATAGGAAAATCTCACAACAGACGGTTGTCCGCCAAAAATTTACTAGCCTGCCATCCAACATTTATTGGCGGAAAGTTGGACAACAATTGTCTGATGGAGCATACTAAGGCCGCGTACACACGCGGGGACTGTTCGCCCAACTTTGTCCGCTGGACAGTGTTTCGGCGGACAGTCCGCTCGTGTGTGGGCTTTCAGCGGACAGTTTCAGCGAACAGTCCGCTGAACAAGGTTTTTCGGAATTTCCGAAAAACTGTCCGCTGAAACTTTGTTTCAGCGAACAGTCCCCTCGTGTGTAGGCTTGTTCGTCAAACTAAGTTCCGCGCATGCTCAGAAAGGATTTACACGCCGAAAGTTATAATGCAGTGTATAGGACGTCGTATTTTTCGTCCCGTCGTACGTGCCGTTCACGTCATCGCGCACGGTTTCAGCAAACTGTTCGTTCGTCGTGTGTGGCCATGTCCGTCCATGCTAATTTTGAGCGGACTGTTTGCCGAAACTGTTTGACGGACAAAGTTGGGCGAACAGTCCCCGTGTGTGTACGCGGCCTGACAGTCGGATTTTAGGCAAACAGTCTGTCATCACACAATTCCCAGCCGAAAATCCAATCGTGTGTACCAGGCTTAAGGGACTGATGTGAATGTACAATATATGTGTAAGGCGCTAAGTAAATTGATGGTGATATATAAGTACCAGTAATAACAATACTGTAACTGTTTTGATGTTGAATGTTTCTTGGGAAAAGCTGAGCTTTATATACATTTTTTTAAATATATTATATCTGCATGAACTTCAATGACAGTCTTTCATTTTATAATAATTGATTATTGCCTGCAGTCTACACGGTACTGAAATATTATGACTTTAGCAACATTTTTTGCATACTACTGCATGAATGAATAACTGAAGTAAATGTTAAGAAACAGGAAAACTGCATGCTATGATAAAAATATTTCAAGAATGCAGCAGCTCTGTGTGTGTGAAAAATGGATAGATGAGCTTTGTAATAGAAAAGCAAGTTTAAGGCACCCAGAGCAGGTTTCTAATTTTATACACAGCTGAGAATGTTTTACTTTATAAATTCTGCTACATACCACAGAGAGCTTCTTATCAGTGCTGTCTTACAAACAAAAATGCTAAATCTGTTTATTAAATATGATTTTCCAAAAATATCCTATTTTTATCATTCCAACTTAGAAGTGGACCTGTCATTAAGGCCTCATTCACACTTATGAACAGTGGTGGCCCATTCATTAGGGACGCAGGGTGCCGGTCCCCTAATCCATGTGTCTAGTCCCCTGATCTACATGCAGGGCGCCGGACGCATGGTTTCCAATGGGCTTTTTTTTTTAGAAGCACATGTTTAATTAGCTAATTAGCTTCACAAAAGGCTGGGCTTGGGGTGCAGTGCACTGCGCCCTGAGCCCACTCAGTTGTGCGACAATATTCACTATTGTCTTCCTGATTCTCCTCCCGGCCAATTAGGAAGCGGGTGAGACCTGATTTGCTGAGAGGAGAAGCGATTGTATTGGCTGCCGAGCCAAGGGAAGGAGGAGGGAATCTGTAGAGAAGGAGGCCGCCATGAAGCCTGAGGATGAGATGCAGGAAGGAGCTGAAGCTGCCCACGACCTTGATGGAGTAAGTGCGGGGTTGATGGACTGAAGGGAGTTGTTGGGTTTGGCAGTGTATTTGCGGGGCAGATCGACCGGCTTATGAATAGGGTTGTTTGTGATTACCCACCGGAGACTCTGGCTGGATTTCTTGTAATTAGCTGCAGGTCGGAAGCCCCATTAGAAGAAATAGGAGCCTGACAGCACCCACAGCTATTTGTGGCTGTTCGCATGTAATCATTAATGTAACAATTACTTGGGAATGATTGGCTGATCATTTGTAGGTAACTGTGGCAAGAGCGATTACATATGAATGGCCGCTAATAGCCGTGGGTGCTGTCAGGCTCCCATTGCTTTCAATGGGGAGTCTTTCGCGGGAAATCACAAATAGCCCCATTCGTAAGTATGATTGGGGCCTTAAAATCACACAAATAATCAGTAGGAAACACGTCAGCGTTACCAAATCACAGTTTACCTTGAGTACAAAAGTACTAAATCTTTAGTTTGATATATAAATACCATACCCTTGTTCTCCAACCAGTCAGCCAAAGCCACGTTATCTTTAGCTGCAGTCTATTTTGTTTAGTCAGAGGTAAGAGGATTAATATGGCTTCCACATGTGCAAATATAATTCCAAGCATTAACTAGATATATGATTTTAATTACAATAACACATATGGATAAAAATTGCTTTCATCAAAAGGAAACCGGAATGAGAAAAACATGGAGGCTTCCATTGCTGAGCTGTTCTTGTGTCTTTAACACCATATCAGACTTGAGTGCACCACGTGAAATGTGTCAGTTGGAAGAGGCCAGGAAAGCTGTGCATTGACTCTCCATCAATAAAGTTTTACATTGTAGACTGGTGTGCAGCAGGAAAGTTTAATAAGGATTCCTGAAGCTTGGATGAGCTAAGTGGCAGGTAAGCACCTGGGATAGGGTAGAGTGGGACATTTCTGTAATGGGGTTATATCACTATTTTGTCTGCTTGGCCATCTTGATGATCCTGTAGCACTAATACTTTAAGTTACTGGTTCAGAAAAAAACATTTGGATAAGAACATCAGATTTTTCCTCTAACTTTCCTAATTCATGTGTTCCAGGTCAGAGAGAAACAAAGAGACTACCATTGCTAACATGATTATGAAAATGCCAGCTGTGTCTAGATTTGATACCAGAAAAAATAGATATGCAGATCCCAATCTGCATTAGAGGTCGACCGATATATCAGCCGATATTTGGCATTTTTTAATTAATCGGCATTGGCCGATTGTGCTGACAAAAAAGGCAGATTATAACTCCAGCACGATTTGCAAATTACTTCTGTAATAGAAGTCAATGCAAGTTGCCTAGGTCTTCCATAGAGCGACTTGTTTCTCCTATCTGGGCAGTCTGCCAAGAAAAGACCAAAGAGATACATGTTTCTACTTATCAATGGACTGAACTCAGTTCTCAGTTTAACCATTTAAAGATTAAATCTTTTCTGACACTTGTTGCTTACAAGTAAAAATCTTGTATTTTCTGCTAGAAAATCACTTAGAACCCCCAAAAATTATATATATATTTTTAGCAGAGACCCTAGGGAATAAAATAGCGGTTGTTGCAATATTTTATGTCACACGGTATTTGCTCAGCGGTCTTTCAAATGCAATTTTTTTGGAAAAAATACACTAATGATTTAAAAAAAAAAACGAACAGTAAAGTTAGCCCATTTTTTTTTGTTCAAAAGTTTTGATTACCTGTTTTTGTGTATTTAATATCTATGATATAGTTTTTTTTTTAAATCTAAATTAGACATACAAGTGAACTGATTGGAGGTTTGTTTTGTTCAATAAATGTTTAAATGTAAGAAATTTTCTATATCACTTATTACTTAAGGCAGCTTACACACTGGAGCAAACAGGCATTGACGGTAAAACGCTGCTAGTTTTAGCAGCGTTTTACCGTCTTTTAAGCAGCGTTATTCAGCTGGTAGCAGGGTGCTTATAACCCAGCTAGCGGCTGAGGAAGAGGTTAAATGCGCCCGTGAAACGCCACTGCCGAATCGCATTGCAGGCGCTTCGGCAGCGGTGCCCATTAATTTAAATGGGCAGGAGTGGTGGAGGAGCGCTATACACCGCTCCAAAGATGCTGCCAGTGCATCACCTCAGTGTGAAAGCACTCGGGCTTTCACACAGACTGCAGGGGAGCCGTTTTGCAGGCACTTTACAGGCGCTATTTTTAGCCCAAAAGCGCCTGAAAACGCCCCAGTGTGAAAGGGTTCTAACTGTTAGATTTTATGAGACGAAGGGAAAAAAAAAAAGAAAAAAAGAATCGGCCTGAAATATCAGGCCAAAAAAATCTTATATTGGCCATCGGCCAGAGAAAAACCCATATCGGTCGACCTCTAATCTGCATATTTGTTCTAGAGTAACAAACCAATTCAACAGACAGACCCAGGAATAGTGCATACATGTACAAAATATCCCAGATGATTACCCAAGAATGAAGTGGACAGCCTCGGAGGAAAAATGTAATCTGTTAACCCCCCTGACGGTATTCCCGAGTCCGGCTCGGGGTGGAATTTTCATACCAAAAGCGGTATCCCCGAGCCAGACTCGGGACTGCATCGCTGGATCCAGGAGGATGTTTACTCACCTTCTCCCTCGGATCCAGCGTTGTCTCCCCGCTGTACGAGCGAGCCGTGTCTCACTCGATGCATCACATCGCCGATCTCCGTGCCCTGCGAGCGTTGCGACGCACGGGGACGGAGATCGGCGCCAAATTCAAAAAGTGAAACAAACAGTAAACATACAGTATAATGTAATCTTACAGATTACATTGCTGTATGTAAATATTTCACATCCCCTTTGTCCCTAGTGGTCTGCTCAGTGTCCTGCATGCAGTTTTATGTAATAAAAACTGTTCTTTATGCCTGGAAACTGGAGATTATCCATAGCAACCAAAACTGTCCTTTTACATCAAAAATGGTTTTAGACCAGCTAGAAAACAGCGATAATAAATTAGAATCACTCGCAGAATTGAGCGATAGCAATTTGTGGGGAGATCCGTCCTCAAATATTGAAAAGTAATGACAGTGACAATTCTGCAACTGAGAAAATTTCAGTGTTTTTGATTTGATTACATTATTGAATAATTTTTATTATTGTTATATTATTATTTGGTACAATTATTTATAATTATTTATTATATTATAATTTATGATTTCATTTTTCAAACTTTATTATACCCGGGATGTCTGCTAGACTCTGGTTTGGACAAATTTAAGTGAGTTATTCCTAAGAATTACAGGACTACAATATAAAACGCCAAATTTTCATGCAAAATAATGGTACCGCTTTTAGCACCTAAAATCCGAAATAATCGTACCGCGAGGGAGGTTAATTTATAACTGAACCAGTTTCTTTAATTACATGATTTCTATGCTGAGCTTTAGGCTTTCTGCATAGAGCCCTTGGCATTTACTAAAAAAAGTGAATCTGCTGACAGATCAGGTTTATCTTTATATCTTGATAGATGGACATCCAAGAAAAAAATCCAGGTGCTCTCCTAGCAAAGGCCATAGGTCAAGTGGAAGGCTTAAGTATTCCATATTCCCACCAGACCTGGAGGGGAACTTGCATCCTCTGTAAGGTGCCTGGCTTAGTAACAGCATATTGCAGAACACTTTACAGAATATCAAGATCCATTCACATCTGTCCTTGCTTCCCAAAGAAGAAGAAGCTCACACTGGTGGATATCGCATGTAATTTGCACCGCACTGCAGTGGAAATCACATGCGATTTCGGTGCGATGCAAATTCAGCCATACAGCTTGTATGGCTGAATTTACATCACATTCAGGTCAAAGTCATGCAGGACTCTTTTCTTGGTCCACACCAGAATCAAATCGCATGGGTGTTCACACCCAATGCGATCCGATTCATGTTCGCACTGCGATATGGGAACCGATCTGGGGGTGTCATTAACTTTGTATTGACACTCCCAGCAGTTTGCATATGGCAGTGTGAACTGCCTGCACGTTGCGTGCAATGCGGGAACCTGTGCTGGACTGCATGGGTTCTTGCATCACACCAGTGTGAACCAAGCCTTAGAGACAGCCCACACAAACCAGTGTTAATGGAGAAGTACAGCCAAAGCTTGTTTGGCTGTACTTCTCCTGTGATCACAGATATGAAAAGCTGGTAGAGACATCTCCAAAAAGACTTGCAGCTGTAATTGCAGCCAAAGGTGGTTCTACAAAGTAAGGACTCAGGGGGGCTAAATACAAATGCAAGCCACACTTTTCACATATTTAATTTTAGATGGAGCAGTATGTACTACCATCATAAAGTACAGTGATCCTCCAGTATTTCAATGCATTGCATGTCCCTCTAGTGCTCAGTGTTATCAACTGACATTATATTTGTGAGCCAAACAAAAGGGATTGTGGGATGAGTAGTTCCTCAGACTGATAATTGCTTTGCATAATTATGCGCCTGGAATATATATCCCAGGGATCTTTTCTACCATCAGGGAGATTGCTGCGAGTAGCTATAAAAGAAGCAAAAGCCCGCACAGAGCTCTCTTCTTCCTGGGCCTGATGTGAAACTGACTTCTCCGTGCATAGAGGAGGGGGGGGGGGGGTCAAGGCCTACAATGTGGTATATCACATTCCGACCTGGATAAGAGGGGCCTAGCTCTGAGGCTGTTCATCTGACATCCATCCAGCACCACCCCGGTCACCTGCCAATGGGTGTACCAAGCTTCACATCGGGAGAACGATACAGTGGATCCACTGTACGGGTGTCGCTATGTGAGATACTGTCCGGAAGACATCGAATTAGCCTGGTCGTTGGTGAGAGGGCTATTGCTCAACCTTTACAAATCCTTTATCACGGTTTCACTGGGACACGTTGCACAGACACGTTGCTAAAGTCTTACCTTAAGAATACTTTATTGAACTTACTTTGAGCACTGTGCATAGACACCTTTAGCTTTCCCCATTAAAAGAAACCTATTGCTTCTTACTACACCTTATTGGATTACAGTTAATGAGCTCTTACATGCCAGTGAAGACCATCAGATCTGCAACGGGAACATTACTGTCATTACTACTATTAGGGTCCTTATAGCATCACCTTTAAGTCTGACCTCTCTCTACAGGTAACAGTTACAGGCTGCTCAAGGACTCCTTCATCAGAAGTGTGTCGGTATAATCAGCTAGCTGTGTTTATCCTTACAGGTGCTAGCAGTACTTTATTGAGGAAGTGTGTATAATATACTATTTTATCAGAACATAAATACACAGAGTTGTTTGATTTATTACTTTAGGTGGTGCAAGGATGTCAGAACCAAGAGTGTCAGGTTTATCAAGTCATGGCAGTGCAGATGAGCAGGTAATTTCAAGCAGTCCCTTAGGACAATTTTTGGAAATGATTTATTATTTTCATTTTTATTATCTACTTCACAACTATGTGTCATTTTATGTTGCTCTATCACCTAAAAAATACATTTACATTTTTGGTTGTAACATGGCAAAACGTGTAAAATTTCAAGGCACCATAGACAATGGAGCCCATGGCAGTTGGATCTTGGTAAGTACACAACTATGAAGGGGAAGGGTGGGCACCATTGTTGGGCTGTGCTTAGGGCATCCGCCACCCTTTATCCAGCCTTGATGGCAATCTTTTTTTTTTTTTTTAAAGTGTGTTTTTGGTTCAACATTTTATTATAAAATGTATAATTGCTAACATAGTCCAAAAATAAACTAAAATATTCCTTTCAGATATAAGCAGCATAAAGAGCCTTACAACTCTGCTAAAGTTTATTCTGAAGTAAATGACCACGTTTCTTCCTACCTTACAGTGGAAACTATTACACTGAAGGCTTTAGGCAATGTACAGAAGTCTAATCATTGCTACTGAGGGACTCCAGAGACCAGAGAGACCTATAATGAAGCAGTCATAATAATAAATTGCTCAGGGGTTTCACAAGTTTATACAAGCCCCTCAGCAAAATGTTCTGATAAACAGAACACACAGGTTTACTACTGAGTGCTGGAGCTAGAAAATGCAATAAAGGATCTTTTATTCCAATCTGGAAAGTAAGAAATAAATGTAAAAAATTAGAAAATATTAGGGAGTAAAACATTTAAAAGTAGAGTATAATGTCTATAGCGCCAGTGTCAGCAAGCAGAAATGAGGGTAATTATTTCTACCACTTACCCGTGAGAAATTAGAGGGATGTGTTAATCCAGAGCTCGTTTGTCTGGGATATCCGCTTACTTTTCCTACCTGTTTGGAGGTACTCCCTGCTTGAGCAGAGAGAAGAAGAAGCCACAAGTCATTATCAGCTTATGTCAAAGTCTTGTGGGAAAACTAACTATCCAGTTTTGTTGTTCTACAGTAATTGAGGATGTAACACCTTAGGCATGGCAAATTAATTGTGTGTAATGTCAACGTAGAAACTTTAACTATCTTTACAATGTGGACAAAGCTGATTTGTAAGCATCACTAGTATTATTATTACAATTAGGTTATTTTTGGTTATTTCTGCATAGAATGATAATAAAATGTTTGAAAAAAAAATCATACAAAAGTTTGTGCTTGTTAATTGTTAAAGCTTAATTCCAGGCAAACAGCTCAATAAACTGATGAAAATCATTTATGGAAGCTGTTTTACCTGTCAAAAGATTAGAATTTCTGCCTATCCAGTTTTGAGGTGTACATGGCTTGCCCACATAGGGCAGGAGACCTGATTTTTCCCTGGTGCAGTTCAGTACAGGCATACCCCACTTTTAAGTACACAATGGGGTTTATTTACTAAAGCTGGAAAGTGCAAAATCAGGCTCACTTCTGGATAGAAACCAATGAGCTTCCAGGTTTTATTACCCAAGCTTACTTGAACAAGCTAAGGTTAGTAGCTCAGTTTCTATGCAGAATTGAGCCTGATTTTGCACTTTCCAGCTTTAGTAAATAAACCCCATTGTGTACTGTTATGTCCCTTTGACACAGGGTCTCTCGGGGTGTTGCTAGCAATGCTGCCAGTGTCTGCTCAGCAAGTTACACACAGACTGGATGCACTTCTTAACCAGGGAAGGGTTTATTACTCACTCACAAAGCGATGTACATTCTTACATGGAGGATTCATATACAACAGGTCTTCTCTAAGTATCATGCTGCTGCTTCCAGTCCCACACAC
Organism: Lithobates pipiens; assembly: GCF_037356315.1. Lineage (NCBI taxonomy): Eukaryota > Metazoa > Chordata > Amphibia > Anura > Ranidae > Lithobates > Lithobates pipiens. The sequence continues at coordinate 175,491,382 of NW_027507790.1, read as the reverse complement.
ACTGTGACTGACTTCCTGGTACAGCCCCCCCCCCCCCAGCATGCATCAGGAGAAATGGGTTAAGGTTCACAGTGATTCTGCATAAACATTGCATCTCCTCTTTTTCTCGAAAAAAAATTAAAACATAAAATAAATAAATATATATATATATAACAAGAGAACAAATACACAACACATAAAATACTCAACACATAAAGAACAAGGCAAACAAGATCAGTTCAGCAAGTAGTATCTCCAACTCAGTTCTGTGGCTTCCACAGCACTTCAGGAGCCATTTTCATCCATTTCCTGTCCCGTAAGATTTCAGTGCTTTGCCAAAGAGGAGTTTCATGTCTTTGGCAGGCAGACTTACGAAGTGGCACAGCACCGGAAAGGGTAGAGTCAGTCAAGGGTTCTGGAGATGTCAATGAGTGTCCAACAGACCAATCAGTCTCTGCGACGCCAGGCACATGTCCGGACTCCTCAGGAATATGGTCACCAACCTTTTCAGGGGTTGGTTGTAAACTTGTGGGATCATGCCAGACACCATTCCATGTCACCGGTAGAGCCCTGAGTAGACTCTGGTGGTTGGTTAGAAAGAGGGGTCAGTTTTGTCTCTAGTCGTCGGCAAATGCGATTCCTCAATTGCGAAAGGTGTCATTCCGAAACCATACAAGATCACCGGCATGGAATCCAGGATGGCCTGGTGGAGGAGGTGTTGGTTACTGTTCCTGTGAACGGACTAAATCCAGTTTGGTGTGGAGCTGCCTGCCAAACATAAGAAAAGCAGGGGACAGCCCAGTAGTAGCGTATTTTGTGTTTCAGTACATGGTCAAGAAGTCCAGCAGCTTCTCCTTTGACAGCCCGATCTGGTCCACAGTGGACAGTAAGTGCTTCTTAAACGTCTTCCAAAACCGTTCTGCCAGCCCATTTGAGGCTGGGTGATAAGGAGCTGTTTTGCAGTGTTGGATGCTCTAGCCACTGAGGAAAGATTGAAACTCATGCAATGTAAATTGAGTTCCATTGTCCGAGACTATGGCTGTTGGCAAGCCATACTGAGTAAAAGAGCCTCCTTAAGACTAGAATGGTAGAATTTGAAATACCTCCGGCCATTTTGAATGTGCATCTACTATGATCAAATACATTTTACCCTGGATTGGGCCAGCAAAATCAAGATGGAATCTTGACCAGGGGTCTGTCGGCCATGGCCATAGTAGCAGGGTTCCTTTCTTTTGGGGTCACTGAGATTGACAGCACCCAGGACATTGAGCCACATAATCTTCAATTGTTTTATCCATTTGTGGCCACCAAACATAGCTCCGGGCTCGCTGCTTCATGCGCACCATGCCAGGATGGCCCTCATGCAGTATCCTTAGCATTGGTGGTTGAAAATACTGAGGTATAATCACTCTATTGCCCCACTGTAGGCAACCAGCATTAGTTACAAGCTCACATTTTCTGGTAAAGTACAGACGAAATCCACCTGGGACTTTCTCTGGCCTTCCAGCCTGAACAAACGAGAATATCTGAGACAGGAAGGGATCTGTGGCTGTATGTCTGGCAATTAGGGAGGTGGACATGCAGGACCATGGCCTATGTACTTCCACTATGCGTATGTCTCTAGGTGGTTGGTCTACAACTGGCAATCTGGAAAATGCATCTGCATTGCCATGGGCCTTGTGGAAGCAGTATCTGATAGAATAAGTATAAGCTCCCAAGAATAAAGCATACCTTTGTAAGCAAGATGCGGTTGTTGTAGAAATTTATTTCTCAGGATTCAATATGGACAACAGAGGTTTGTGGTCATTGATAAATATGAACTCCTGTTCATAGATGTACGTGTGAAATTTTTTTGTGGCCCATACAATGGCCAAAGCTTCCTTGTCTATCTAGGAGTAATTTTGTTCTGCTGAGGTTAAAAACCTGAAGGCAAAAGAAATGGAGCACTCCGTGCCATCTGGCATGACATGGGAAAGTCACGGCACCCAGTCCATGAGATGAGGCATCACAAGCCAAGGTGACGTGTTTCTTTAAATTGTAGTGGACCAGAACCTGAGAGGACAGAATGAGCTCTTTAGAAGGCCGAAAAGCTTCTTTACATTTGTCTGTCCATATCCATTTAGCTCTTGTATCCAGTAAGCAATGTAACAGGTAGAGTTGGTGTGCTAGGTTTGGCAAGAAACAGTGGTAGTAATTTAGGAGGCCAAGGTAGGACCTGAGCTGTGTGACATTCTGGGGAGTAGGGGAATGGGTAAGGGCTTTAACTTTTTCTTCAGTAGTGTGTAACCCATGTCGGTCCACAGTGTGGGCACAAAATTCCAGTCGAGACTTGAAAAATTAGCATTTTGAAAGATTGACACGTAAACCATACCGTTGGAGTCTCTCTAGCACAGCTTCAACATTCTTTCTGTGTTCTTCATCAGTGGGACCAGTAGTGAGCATGTCATCTAGTAGACATTGGGTGAAAGGTATGTCTGCCAGGACCTCATCCATGATCCGCTGCCAGATGGCTGGAGCTAGGGCTATGCCAAAAACCATTTATAACCGGTTATATTGGAATAATCCTTTATGGGTGTTAATGGTCAACAGATGGCGTGCATCTGGGTGTACTTGCAGTTGCAGGTAAGCTTGCTTTAAGTCTATTTTTGTAAACTTTTGCCCCCCAGCCAGTGAGCCAAATAGATCTTCAAGTCGAGGCAACCGGTATTGATCCACAAGAAGTTGGTTGTTCAAGGCAACCATGAAATCCCCACAAATTCTAATGTCTCCATTCTTTTTCTTGACAGACACAATTGGCGATGCCCATTCACTTCTATCAACTTTAGGTATGATCTTTTCAGCCAATAGATGGTCCAGCTCTGCTTCCACTTTCTTCTGCAAGGCAAAGGGCACTGATCTTGCCTTACAAAAACGAGGTGTAGCACCAGGCTTTAAGATAAGGTGGGCCATTTTTCCTTTTACCGAGCCCAAAGAGTCCTCAAAAACCTCCTTAAAGCGTGACTTTAGGGATTCCACCCAATGGTCTACCTCAGAAAGCAATGTACATTGGGCAATGGCAAGAGGGGGCATGCCCTTTGATCAAGTCCCTACCATACAGCGGAGGACCTCCTTTAGTTACAATATAAAGGCGTAGAGTTTCATTGCTTTTGCCTAATGTCACAATGGGTTTCACATAACCTAAAGGCTGTAGCAGTTCCTTGCTGTAGGTTTGTAGTGTGAGATTTGTAGGTTGGAGTGGTAGGGACAGACTCGATGCCTTTAAATCAGTCCATACAATGACGGACAGAGCCGCCCTTGTATCAACATCCATGGAAACAGGACAGCCATTGAGTTTGACATCCACTTTTATCGCAGGAGTGTTCCCAGCTACCCAAAACAGTCCAACATGCTGGACACAGGTCTCCTCATCAGAGCTGGAGCCGTTCTTGTCAGTGTCCACATGAAATGTCTGATTAAGTCTACCTTTTGTGGTAGTGTTCAGGGAGTGTGAGCTGCGGCAAACACGCCCAATATGACCAGTCTTTCCACAAAGAAAACAAATTACATCCTTGAACTTGCAAGCAGGTGCACTGTGAGAAGTGTTACCACAACAGTAGAAAGTTGGTATCTTAGAGACAGAAGAATTAGGGTGGCGAGGTTTAGGTTGATTTGGCGACGGCCGCTGTGGGTGTTGGGTGATAGCAGTGTGGAATATTTCCCCTCCCTGGCTTGCAGGAGGTTCAGATGGCGCCTTCAGTAGGGTGTCGTCCCATGTAGCCAAATCCATGACCGTAGCAAGGTTCGTGGCTTTCGTCAGAGTCAAGTCAGGTCCTGTGAGTGAACATTTCTGTATGGCTGGGTCGCAGAGTCCCATGACAAACATGTCGCAGAGAGCTGTCTGCAGGTAGTCTCCAAACTGACAAGTGGCAGCTAGTTTACGTAAAGCAATGATATAAGTCTTTATATCCTCCCCAGCATGTTGCCCCCTACTATAGAATTTAAACCACTCTGCGATTTCTAATGGCTTTGGGTTGTAGTGCTCATGTAGCCTCTGAATCAACTCAGGTAGGGGCTTAGAGGCCGGCTTTTTCTGGAGAAATTAAGTCTCTGAGAGTGCCATATGCAGCCTGACCCAATGCTGTGAAGAAAACTGCAACTTTCTTTTCTACAGCCACACTATTTGCTTCCATATACTGCTCCAGCCTCTCCACCCAGGAGCTCCATGATTCAGTAGCAGGATCAAATGGTTGAATAAACCCTATGAAAGCCATGTGTGTTAAAATCCACAATCCTGGTGGCCACTGTTATGTCCCTTTGACATAGGGTCTCTCAGGGTGTTGCTAGCAATGCTGCCAGTTCTGCTCAGCAAGTTACACACAGGCTGGATGCACTTCCTAACCAGGGAAGGGTTTATTACTCACTCAGAAAGCGATGTACATTCTTACATGGAGGATTCATATGCAACAGGTCTCCCTCTAAGTATCATGCTGCTGCTTCCAGTCCCACACATACTGTGACTGACTTCCTGGTACAGCCCCTCCCCCAGCATGCATCAGGAGAAAGGGGTTAAGGGTCACAGTGATTCTGCATAAACATTACATGTACTTAAAAGTGGGGTATGCCTGTAATACTAACAGGTTCATCCCCCAGGCTACGAATGGACAGTGAAAGAAGAAACAGCAAGCCGATGATCTCATCTCATCAGCTATGACATAGTGATGCTATACAAGCTGAAAGTTTAAATTGCACAAAAAAAAATGGTTTCAGCTTGCACTGTAGCCTGTAGATGACAGACTGCCTCCGTTTAAGACTGTAATTGCATGATTCAATTATCCTATTAAAAAATTAAATAATAAAAAATGTAAGGAAAAAATATATATAAGCATTTTTGTCCAATTGTCAGCATATAATATAAATTATATATTATATAAATATAATATAAATCATAAAAGGAAATTTAATGAAACAGTTCCCCAGTTGAGATCCCTATATATTGTTAAAAATTTATATTTTATATTTTATTTTGGTGGGTTTGCTAGTCATAAAGTTACAGTCAAGTTAACATACTGTCGCTGTTAATTTCAACCTGGCTGTCTAGGCTTCAAACCTCTGGGCATGAAAGGGTTAACAGTAACTAACAATTCCTACTCACTGAAATGCATTATAGCTTCCCTGTAAGTAAATTTACATAACCAAGTATGATATTAATGTCAATGGGGTATATTTACTCAAACTGGAACACTCAGAATCTGGTGCAGCTGTGCATGGTTGCCAATCACTTTCTAACCTCAGTTTGTTCAGTAAGAGCCGGTTCACACAGGGGCAACTCAGATCCGACTTCAGGTCGCCCCTAGTCGCCTTAGGTCACGCTACATGTAAAAATCAATGTAAGTGAATGAGAGCCGTCTTAATGCACACTACTGAAGTCGCTCCGACTTCAGAAAAGGTTCCTGTACAACTTGTATCCGACTTGTGGGCGACTTCTACCCATTGATTTCAATGGAAGTCGCCTCCAAGTCGGATCTCCGTCTATATGGAGGCGACTCTCACAGAATTATCAGCTCTCGAGAGGGAACTCCACGCCAAATCTATTAAAAAAATTTGGTGTAGGTTCCCCCTGGCCGGCCAGGAAGGGGGTGGGGACGAGCGAGCGCCACCCCTCCTGGACCGTACCAGGCCGCGTGCCCTCAACTTTGGGGGGGGTGCTTTGGGGTGGGGGGGCTGCACGTTGAAGAGGACAAGGGCCTCTTCCCGACAACCCTGGCCGTTGGTTGTCGGGGTCTGTGGGTGGGGGGCTTATCGGAATCCAGGAGCCCCCTTTAATAAGGGGGCCCCCAGATCCTGGCCCCCCCACCCTATGTGAATGAGTAAGGGGTACATCGTACCCCTCCCCATTCACCTGGGGAAAAAATGTCAATAAAAAACACAACACAAGTTTTAAAAGTCCTTTATTAAATAGCTTCGGGGGTCTTCTTCCGACGTGGGGAGTCTTCTGACGACTTCTCTGCTCTGTTTGACCTCTTCTCCCGGTGTCCGGCGTCTTCTCCTGGGCAGAAGGTGGAGGAGACCGGTCTCCTCCGCTAGTAAAAGAACTGCAAGAAGACAGCGGAGGAGACCGGTCTCCTCCACCTTCTGTCCTTATTCTCTCTTCTCTCTTCTCTCTTCTTCCGATGTTGACCCGGCGCTGTCTTCCGCTGTACTAGCTTGTGCGACGTGCGCGGTGACTTATATAGGTATGGGGCGTGGACACAGGATGATGTCACATGGTGACCCCACCCCTTTATGACATCACATTCCCGGGGCATGCCCGCAGACCCCGACAACCAACGGCCAGGGTTGTCGGGAAGAGGCCCTTGTCCTCATCAACATGGGGACAAGGTGCTTTGGGGTGGGGGGACTGCAGGGCGCCCCCCTTCCCCAAAGCTCCAACCCCCCATGTTGAGGGCACGTGGCCTGGTACGGTCCGGGGGGAGGGCACTCGCTCGTCCCCACCCCCTTCCTGACCGGCCAGGCTTCTTGATTGGATAAGGGCCATTTTTTCAGCGTAGGGGGTTCTCCTTAAAATCCATACAGACCTAAGGTCCTGGTATGCTTCTGGAGGGGGAACCCACGCCGTTTTTTTTTTTTTTCAATTTGGTGTGTAGTTCCCCCTTGAGAGCTCATTCTTTGATTGGCCACAGCAAAAGTCGCCTGGCCTGGGGCGACCTAAATTCATGTTGTAAGTTGCCCCAAGTCGTGTTGACAAGTCCCCCAAGTTGCCTCCAAAAGTTGCATTGGACGTCGTGTTGCCCCTGTGTGAACCGGCTTTTAGACTCGGTTCACACTGGGGCAACTTGTCAGGCAACTTAGCCGCCTGACAAGTCGCACTCCATTCTGTACAATGGAACCGTTCTAATAGGAGCGACACAAGCCGCTCTGACTGTTCCTGTACTACTTTTGGGGCGACTTCAGGCAACTTGCATTGACTTCTATACAGAATTCATTTTGCAGGACGCCACTGAAGTCGGATGCAGGTCGCCTATGGCAGTCGCGCTGCAAGCTCTGCTGCCTCAATGTGAACCGGCTCTTAAGCTTTGGCAATGAAACCTCGAAGCTGGTTGGTTTCTTTACAGAAGTGAGCCTGATTTTGCACTCTCCAGCTTTAGTAAATAAACCCCAATATGTGCTCTTGATTTACTCACACATATTGAGACAGAATGATAAAGTTTTTCAGTGTTCCAGCTAGGTAACAGCATGCATGCATTACATTCATTAGGAGATGTTTGTATCCTTGCTGAAACAAATGTGGTAAAGATAGGAACTGGACTGGGGATGGATTGTAGAGCTACAGGCTAGGAAAACCACCCAGTGAGAACTGTATTAGCAAATAGAATTGGATTAGTATAATTCAGCTGTCTTATTACATTCCTTGCCTTGTGGCAACAAAGGATCAGCGGATTGGAGTGAAATTCTCACAGGGTCTGAGATAGGGGCTCCTTCATTTTTAATGGAACTGGAACATTTGGACAGAAAATAAAATGAAACGGTGTAGTAAATTGTCAGTTATAAAGAATGCAGCACAGTAAACGGTAGATGCGGGATTGGTCAAGATGTTTTTTTCCTAGAAGTGACAGGCAGCGGCTGCAGTTTAGTGAGATAAATATATGTCCACTGAAGGTCACTGTGGCCATAATTTCATTCTATGGTGACTAGAGTTTCAATATACACACTAAGCAATTCAAGGGTCAATCCAACCAAAACTAATATTTCCGTGTTATAGATGCTAGGATGCTAGCAGACTGAATTATGCAGCAACCCCTTGGATGTATGTCTCCCGAGGATAGACAGATCAGCTCTACCAACCTGCTATTGCCATTATCAAGAGGTTTTGTTTCCTCAGATTTTTTTTTTGTTTTATTGCTTCATGGTTATTTTCTACAAAGTGAAGTGAGGCTCATTATGCTACAAAGAATAGAGAGACTCCTTTGGGGAAAGACTAGAAACTCCATACTGTAGTCCCTGACTGTCAGAATCTGTCCACAGTCGATTATCAGCATTGAATGAACTACTTTAATTTGTAAAAAATGCTGCATGTTCTGCTCAGGTATGCATGATGCAAATGTAGCACCCTAGACAGGTGCTAGGATTAGACAGAATAGATTTAATCAGAGGCGGCCTGTCCATTAGGCGCAGGGGTGCTGCCCCCTTATCCATGCATCTGGCCCTCTGATCTACATGCAAGGATGCCAGACAATGGATTCCAATTGGGTTTTGTTTGAAGCACGTAATTAGGGCCAGAGGCTCTAATAGGCTTAAAAAAATGAATATTCGCTATTCTCACACTAATCTTTCTCCCAGCCAATTAGGAAGCAGTTTGTGAGACCTGATTGGCTGAAAAGACAGGCGATCCTTTTGGACACCTAGCGTCTAGGAGGAGGAGAGAGGAGACGCACAGAAGCTGCTGTGATAGAGAAGAGGACACACAGGAGCTGCTGCCCGCCTGCAACCTATAGGGTAAGTGCAGACCACCCACCCTAGAGCAGGCACATAGGGGGTGTTCCCCACCAGCCTACCCGGCAGGGGGGGGGGGGGTGGTTGTTTGTCTCCCTGCTAAAAAAAAACTCACTAAACTTACTTAAACTGAAGACTGCAAAATCTGGTGCAGCTCTACATAAAAACCAATCAGCTTCCAGGTTTTATTGTCAAAACTTAATTGAACAAGCTGAAGTTAGAAGCTTATTGGTTTCTATGCACAGCTGCACCTGAATGTGCACTCTCCAGTTTTAGTAAATCGACCCCTCTGTGTTTTGTGAAGCTGTGTTTTTGATAGGTATATTTAGTTTAGCACACTGTAGTCAGTGTGGCTGCAATTGCGGAGTTAGGTAGATTTAGCTGCTCACTGTATTCAGTGCAGCTGCATTTGACTAGTTAGGTCTGCTCAGTATTCTCAGCGGGTGCTTGTCGGTTTACTCCCTCTGCTTTCCAGAAAAGCTGTGTGAACTTTCTGGATTGTATTCTTTGATTGTAAGCTCTAATGATCAGGGCCCTCTGATTCCTCCTGTATTGAATTGTATTGTAACTGTATTGTCTGCCCTAACATTGTAAAGTGCTGTGCAAACTGTTGGTGCTATATAAATCCTGTTTAATAATAATAATAATAATAATAATAATATTCATACAGCCCCAGCCAATACCGGGGAGCTGGGCCCTGAAAGCATACTGGGAGACTGTATATATTCTCTGAACACACTGAGCTCTTTTCCCTGGAGAAGATCAGTCAGCTTGGAAGGCTTGCTACCCTCCAGGACAACTCTGCTATGTGCTTGCTGTTCGTGAGGCCTGGGTGCTGAAGCTACTGAGACCTGACTGAGGAAAGTGTTGCTTGGAAATTTGAAGGAGGCGACCAACTTTCCTGGGCATTTCCTGAGTACAGACTGCTGAAAGATCTTAGAGATTTTTGGACTGCTGCCACCTCTCTTATGCTAGAGAGTCAGCTGTGTGTTTGCTAAAGGGGACATTGGCGGGTGTCCTGAAGAGCTTATTCTATCTAGTTCTCTGTGAAGGGACTTTGCTGTTGGTGCTCTAAAGGAAGAAGTGTGTGTGCTGTTGATGGCTTCTATTCCAAAGCCAAGTTCACAGTTTGCTATATGCAAGGTGTTCTGTTTTAGCTCTGCAATTAATTGTTTCTACTACAAGCCAAATCCATAGATAGGGATTTTGCAGCTGTGTTGGCAACTCTGTCACACATGTGGGTGTCTACACAGTGGTAAATGACAGCCCACTCCTTCTCTCCTCCATGCCCACTAACCAGCTAAACACAATGGGGGCAGAATATTACATGTAGATTAATGGAAAATTCACCTCCCTCTTATCCTAAGACACAGGTTGGTGGGGCGTGACACAGCCTGTGACGGTCAGAAATCCGCCCTTACCATGTTATTCCCACAAAATATTAAAGATTTTATTTCAAATATCTATTTGCATGACAATTTAAAACAGTTTATTGATATTTATTTATTTTTACTTTGTATTCCAAAGGCTGTTTTTTTTATTTTGAACATGTGACCAGCCGCAGAGGACTAGAAGCTCCTCCTGTTTCCCTGCAGCCAGGCTTGGAAAGAGCTGGGTCATATGGCAGCTGATTTTTTCTTTTTATTAAAATAATTACAGTGCCATCATCCACATAAAGAAATAGAAGGGACAATGTAAATTAAACAGCGTGTGTTCAGTATCACTTTAACCACTTGCCGCCCGCCATATAGCAAAATGACGGTGGCAAAGTGGTTTTAATATCCTGACCGGACGTCATATGACGTGATCAGGATATTAAGCCGCTACGTGCCCCCGGTGGGCGCGCGTTGCGGCGATCATTGTTGCGGGGTGTCAGTCTGACACCCCGCAACTACGATTTCGGTAAAGAGTCTTAGATGAAGACTCTTTACCACGTGATCAGCCGTGTCCAATCACGGCTTATCACAGTGTAAATAGGAAGAGCCGTTTATCGGCTTTTCCTCACTCTTGTCTGTCAGACGAGAGTAGAGGAGAGCCGATCGGCTGCTCCTTTCACGGGGGGTCTACTGAGCGATTATCAGCGCAGTTCCCCCGAGGATGCCCACACTGGACCACCAGGGATGCCACCAGACCACCAGGGATGCCCAGCACCAGGTATGCCACCCTAGACCACCAGGGATGCCAGTCAGTGCCCACAATGGATGCCAATCAGTGCCCCCAATGGATGCCAATCAGTGCCCACAGTGGGCATCATTGATTGGCATGCATTATTGTTTGGCACTGATTGGCATCCATCAGTACAATATAATACAATACAATGCCGCCTATCAGTGCCCATCCGTGCCACCTATCAGTGCCCATCCATGCCACTTATCAGTGCCCATCCGTGCCACCTATCAGTGCCCATCCATGCTCATCTGTGCCGCCTATCCATGCCCATCTGTGCTGCCTATCCATGCCCATCCATGCCGCCTATCCATGCCAGTCCGTGCCAGCTATCAGTGCCAATTTGTGCCACCTATCAGTGCCCATCTGTGTCACCCATCAGTGCCACCTATCAGTGCCCATCAGTGCCGCCTATCAGTGCCACTTCATTGGTGCCACCTCATCGGTGCCCATCAGTGCCCGTCAGTGCATCCCCATCAGTGCCCATCAGTGAAGCAGAAAACATACTTATTTACAAAGTTTTGAAACTGAAACAAAAAAACATTTTTTTTTATAAATTTTCGGCCTTTTTTTATTTGTTTAGCAAAAAATAAAAACTGTAGAGGTAATCAAATACCACCAAAGGAAAGCTCTATTTGTGGGAAAAAACAATAAAAATGTCATTTGGGTACAGTGTAGCAAGACCGCGCAATTGTCATTCAAAGTGCGACAGCGCTGAAAGCTCAAAATTGGTCTGGGCAGGAAGGTGTTTAAAGAGGAAGTAAATCCTGATGAGTTTACTTCCTCTTTGTCTCCCTGCAAAGGTAAAGCATAATGGGCTACTATGCATCGCATAGTAGCCCATTATGTGTCACTTACCTGACACAGGAGCCAGCGATATCCCCTGTATTCCGCAGCATCCATCTTCTTCCGGGTATCGCTGCTCCGGCCACTCACAGCGCCAGAGCAGCGATGACGTCACTCATGCGCATGGGAGCCACCACTAACGGCACTGTCTACGGCGCATGCACCGTAGACAGCTGTCACTGTCTTTTAATAAATATCTCCTAAACCGTGTAGGTTTAGGAGATATTTCTTGGACCTACAGGTAAGCCTTAATCTCGGCTTACCTCTAGGTCAAAGTGGTTTGTAAGGGTTTACAACCTCTTTAAGTGCCTGTTATTGAAGTGGTTAAAGTATATCTAAAGCAAAACTTTTTTTCCCCACTTTGGAACAGAGAAGGGGATGTTTAAAATCTCTATCAGTTTTTTTTTTTGCCAGCTGTGCCACATTGGGGGATTTCCCTTCTGTCCTGTAGGTACAAGAGGAAGCAAGAGCAAATTTTTCCAGACTAAGGAAGTTCCCTGTTAGCAAGTTGCCTTCACCCACATAGGACAAATTCACCTTATTCCAGTTCTGAGAAATACTAAAAATGTTGGATTCTCATTCGTTTTAGCCCCAGCAAAAATAGTCACCAGTACAAACATGACACTCCCCAGAGTGAAAGTGACACTCCCCAGTGGGGACACAGACAGAAGTAAACACCTGACAATTTTATAGTTGTCACAGGAACAGGAATAATAGGATATACTCAAGTGGAGACAATCCTTCCATTTCCAACTGACTTTCCCCTGACTATATGAAGATTTTCTTTTCACTTGCTATCATAACGCTAAAACAATTAGGGCTCATTCGATGTGTGGCAGCCATTACCATGCCTCTGAAAAGCTATTCATGGTGATCCCTTTCCAGAATTCAGTTGACAGGTAGCTGACAATATGTGGCTTCTCCACCACCTATTTTAACCCACAAAAGACCAAATCTGGCATCATGTTGTAGAGAGCTGAAAAAATTCCTTTTAGGGCTTGTATGCACCATCAGTTTTGGGCATCATTACTCAATGCATTGCCAACATAAGGACTAGGCAAAAAGCCTTATGGCCTATGGCAGAGATATGCAATTAGCGGACCTCCAACTATTGCAAAACTAAGTCCCATCATGCCTCTGCCTCTGAGTGCTGTCAGAGTCTTGCTATGCCTCATGGGACTTGTAGTTCTGCAACAGCTGGAGGTCCGTTAATTGCATATCACTGGCCTATGGCTTCAGTTCACACCAACATATTATCTTGGTGTGTGCGGCCAAAAAAAATTAAAATTAAAATTAGCACACGTAGCATTTTTGTAGAGCGCAGCGAGTTCTGATGTGTGGAAACGTGTCACATTGTGGTTAAATAGAGTTAGGCAAAAAAGAAAAAAAGTGTCACAAGATAAGTATTAACAACACATTGTGGAGTGAAGTGCATCATTTCATCAAGGTAAAAACACATTCCAGTTCACATGCATTACACACGTACTGATACATGTGCTAGGGTGTGAATGAGTCCTCAGATCTGATTGAGTCTGAAGCCTTTGCATATAGCACATACATTATCCTAAACAATGCAAGAAAAACACACAAATACAGACTCCAAAAGCGGAGTTTCCACCTGTAAAATAATAATTAAAAGTCAGAAGCTACAAATACTGTAGCCGCTGACTTTTAATATAAGAACACTTATCTGTCCTGGGATCCCGCGATGTCGGTACCCCTAGCTGATTCGTCAATCTACCTTGGGTGCAGGCACCGTCATGTTCACTTGTGTCTTCACAGCCTATTTCCTACTATGCATGTGCGAGTCACGCTGTGCATTCTGAATGGTCCCGCAGTCTTCTGGAACCTGTGTGTCTCCCAGAAGGCAATGGGAGGGGGAAGGAGGAGGGCCGGGAATTTCGCAGATCTCCATGATCACAGTGTGGCAATCTCACCCAGAAGTGGGAGCGGATACCTGGTTTTGACAGGTATCCGCCCCCCCCCCCCCTCCCAAAAAGGGGCAAATGTTGCAGGGGGGAGGGCAACGACAAACAGAGCCTCCCCTTTTGGGTGGAGCTCCGGTTTAAAGTATTACACCCCAAATCAGAAAATATATTATATTGCAGCTTACCAATCATTAGATATAGTGCTTGCATCACTTTTCTTATCTTTGCCGTTTTCCCCTCTGTTTTCACCTAGTGATCTGGACAGTAACACACCTCCTGTATTAGTGAGACACCACTCTGGGGGAATGAGAAGAGGAGGCACAGCAGACAGCAGCATTGTCAGTCTGGGGGAATGTAGTGTTAAATGTATTAGCAGATTTAGGTACTCTAAAAAAACAAACACATTATACTTTATATTCAGTTATATCAAACAGTTTTTTTTCCTTTCAGGATAAATGTTTTCCATTAATAAATAAAAGCTGATCCTTTTAATCACCCCTGACATTGTTCAGTGGTTTGTCTCAAACCTGTAAACTGATACATTCTGCTAGACAGTTTGTACTGTGAAAAACAACAGACTTGCTGGCTGGATTATCGCATAAAAAAAAATAAAGCAAGAATGCCTAAAAAAGGAAACAAATGCAGCCATCATATCTAAGGCCGCGTACACACAGGCGGATTGTCTGTCCAACTTAGTCCGCTGAACCGTGCTTCAGCGGACAATCCGCTCGTGTGTGGGCTTCAGCTGACTTTTTCAGCGGACAGTCTGACGGACTTTGTCTTTCGGAATTTCCATAATTTTGTCTGCTGAAACTTGGTTTTGTCCGTCCAAACTTGGTTTCAGCGGACAGTCCGCTCGTGTGTAGGCAAGTTGGACGGACTAAGTATGGCACATGCTCAGAAAGGGTTTTCACGGCCGAAGGTTGCATTGCAGTGTATTGGACGTCGTTTTTCTAGTCCCGTCGTACGTGCTGTACACGTCATCGCGCACGTTTTCAGCGGACTGTCTGTTCATCGTGTGTGGTCAAGTCCGTTCATTCAAAAGTTGAACGGACTGTCTGTCGGATTGTCTGACGAACTTAGTTGGGCAGACAATCCGCCCGTGTGTACGCGGCCTAAGAATTGGTAAACTGCAATATAATAAATGTTTGCTTTGCAAGGCTATCTATTATGATTTTCATCAGATGTGGATTCTTCCCTATTAAACCTTTTCTTGTTAAATGCTTCAAGAATTATAAAAGCAGTGTAACTGAAACTAGCACCTTTATTAGAGAGACCAGACTTTGCTGCTGCAACAAACACATGCGATTTCCAATTATACAGTGTAACTCTTTGGGTTGGTATGGAATTCCCTTTTCAGCCTTATTAAAAAGTCACACTTCATGTTAGAATTTGCTCTCATCTTCATCACATAACAGAGAAATGCACAGTCCACACCCCGTAAGAAAATTATTCAGAGAATGCTGATGCTGGAAAGCATATTGCTTGCAAAGCATTATGGGTAGACTTAACCATGAACTGCTCCCTTAGGTGAAATGTGAAATGCTACCCTCATGCATTTTTTAAAATAAACCGATCCACGAGCTAATGTAATTTACACTTTAGGATATAAATTGTGGCCTTTAAGCTGTTATGGTTTCCGTCACCATTTAAAAACCATTGATTTAGTAAGGCAACTGTCATTTTAATGAAAGGGTCATTAAAGGGAATCTACTGTGGATTTTAGTATATAAACTGTCTTTGATGTTTTTATTTGATACTATTTGTATAGGATCCCTGTTTTACAATGAAACATTCAATGCAGAGTGCTCTTGTACTATAAACATGCTGGGATTCATAATAAGAAAGTCCAGCACTAGCTCTGCAGCTGTTCGTTGATGATTGAAGATCTAAATTAGTGTTCCTCAACCTGAGTTCCACGGAAGAAGTCCCCAGGGGTCCCACTGAGAAAAAAAATTAGAACCCCTTCACACTGGGGTGCTTTGCAGGCACTAAAGCGCTAAAAGTAACATCTGCAAAGCGCCCTGAAAGAGCCGCTGCTGTGTCTCCAATGTGAAAGCCCACAAGGGATTTCACACTGGAGTGGTGCGCTGGCAGGACGCTAAAAAAAGTCCTGCTAGCAGCATCTTTGGAGTGGCGAAGGAGCAGTGTATGCACCGCTCCTTCACCGCTCCTGGCCATTGAAATCAATGGGGCAGCACAGCTATACTGCCGGCATAACTCTGCTGCAGCAGCGCTTTGTGGTGGTTTTAACCCTTTCTCGGCCGATAAAATAGCAGCGTTTTACCAATGACGCACCCACCGCCCCAGCGTGAAAGGGCACTCACTGTGGATGTATGCTGCCTAATGTTGCTTTCAGTGTTGTTGTAATGTGCACTGTCTGGCAGTAGTGTCAGCAAGCATTGATGCCGGATGCCATCTCTGTAGTTCCGATCCCTATAAAGTCAAATCCATACCAGACTCTTATCAGAGCATGCAACCTGGCAGGCCGCAGGAAAAGAGGGGGGGGGGTGGGAACGCGCCCCCCCCTGAACCGTACCAGGCCACATGACCTCAACATGGGGAGGGTGCTCTGGAGTAGCCCCCCCCCACATAACCTTGTCCCCATGTTGATGGGGACAAAGGCCTCGTCCCTAAAACCCTTGCCCAGTGGTTGTGGGGGACTGCGGGTGGGGATCGCTTATTGGAATCTGGAAGGCCCCTTTAACAAGTGGACCCCCTGATCCCGGCCTCCCCACCATGTGAATTGGTAACGTGTACCCCTACCATTTCTCAAAAAAAGTGTCAAAAATAGTAAAAAAGACAGGAGACGCTTTGGGACAAGTCCTTTATAAACCATATCGCGGCTCCGGCCACTCACAGCGCCAGAGCCGCGATACCCGGAAGAAACGCAAATGGAACATGTCAGCTCCCTTGGCGTGGATCGGACAAGATGTCGGGGCCTCGTTCTAAGGTAAGTATTTCATAATGAGCTAGTATGCGGTGCATACTAGCTCATTATGTCTTTTACTTTGCAGGTAGGAAAACAAAACAAAACACATCAGCGGGTTTCAACTGCTTTAACTATACTTGCAACTTTAGAGCCAAGTTTTTTATTGATTTTGATATAGTCAGGGAGGGTTAGAGCCTCTGTTAGAATATTTTGACAGAGGCCTGGCTTGGGAGAGTTCCCCTTGATTCCTGTCCTAATGACAACAATGACAACCTGACAGGAAGTCAGGCAAAGTCTCCAAAGTGGATGAAGGTAGCAGTACTAAGCATATTGTGGTTCAAACCTTCACCTACAGTAACAGACGAGAAACAAGCTCTGAACTGCCGCACTCTTCAGAAAACCACTTTCTTTTATTGGAAAATCAAATCACAGCTCAACAAACACAGCGAACAAGGAAAAATTGCTGACGTTTCGCACTAGCTGTAGTATGGCTATGAATAAGCACTACAGCTAGTGCGAAACGTCAGCAATTTTTCCTTGTTCGCTGTGTTTGTTGAGCTGTGATGTGATTTTCCAATAAAAGAAAGTGGTTTTCTGAAGAGTGCGGCAGTCCAGAGCTTGTTTCTCGTCTTCCCAGCCGAAGAGACAGTTTACAGCCTGCATGTGTGCTTCTGGAGCGGTGAGATTCCTTCTCCTTCACCTACAGTACTAAGAAGGGTGCTTCTATTGGTGTGTGTCCCTCTTGGGGATATTTCCTCACTTCCTATCCTATTAACTGCAACTCTGTTCAGCCAGTGTTGTCAGCCACACACCTGCACCACAGTCCATAGTCAGGCATTGGGTATCAATTGACAAGAAAATACTGATTTCATTTTTTTTCCATCCTTTGTAGCAGCTCAGTGCTGCTGATCTCTTGCAGTCTTATTGCATCCTTCCATGCATGCACTCCAGTGGCAGCTGAATGTAATTTCCCAGGATGGGCTTCCTTATGGTGACAGAGACAGATCACCTCTGCAAATTAAGTGGCTTTACTTTACATGTAGCAAAGCACTTAATGTAGCATGCATCCTAATTAAATTGGGATCCAAAATATTCCTGTTTATTCACACTCAGCAGCCTTGTATTGGCTGCTAGAGTCCCTTTCCTAACACATTTCAGCTCTGTGACTAAGATTTATACGAGTGAAATGCATGAGCGAGAGGAGCTCTAGTGGGCAATGCAAAGTTACTGAAAGTGAATAGAAAATTACAGCAAGGATAATTTGGTGTGCTGTCCACAATTTTTGACATGTGCGCTATTAAAGATTTATATGTGTTTTTACTGATTTAGTTTACAGTAAAGCGTTATTTATTTTGTTTTCACAAAAAAGGTTTTTCTTTTTAGAAATTCTTTTGTGCTGTTAACAGTTCATTTTCAAAAGTACTAAGTGAAATTTTCCTTTATGATCCAATAGAAAAACTCTAAACAAAAGGAGCATGTATAATGGAAAACACATTTTCTATATTTAAAACATTATTGTGTAGGCCTAAGGTAGCTTCCATGTGTCACTCTTAGTTTGGTGCATGACTAAATACCTTTTCCTTCACCGTGACTAATTCCTGAACTCCTGCTGGCTCAAACCACTGTCCTGAACTAATCAGAGAGCTTTTTCCGTATCTCAAAGTCAGCTATGGGAAAACGTAGCATAGCTCTTTAGGTATTAAAATTTGTCCAGGATATTCTCTGTATATAGAAAGAGTCGGTCTGTTGTATTCTATTTTATGTAGAGTTTATTATTAGTGATGAGCTTTGAGTTTAGATTAAACAGTATGACCGAAACCCATTCTGTTTGCAGTTTGGTAAAGGGGTGAACAAACGTACCAATTTTGGCCTGTTTACCCAACTTTTAGTGGTGATCGTTGGTTTATTTGGTCAATGACATCACAGAGGATCCCTTTGGTTACATGCATGTAGCCCACTTGTCCTAAATAGGGGCTACTATGTAAATTTAGTATAGCAAGGTCCCAGGCCTACTTTGGTTTGATGAGAACCTCCAGGGCCGGAGACAGCTGACATCCATCTGTATGTGGTGGGATGTGCCATCCACAACATCGCCCCCAGCTACATCACCTACCTCATCTGCAGATATTGCCCAAATCGTCCCCTCTGCTACTCCCAGGACCTCCTGCTCTCTAGCTCCCTTGTTACCTTCTCCCCATGCTCGCCTTCAGGACTTTTCCAGAGCCTCTCCCATCCTCTGGAACTCCCTGCCCCGGTATGTCCGATCATCCCCTAACATGTTCACCTTTAGGAGATCCCTTTAAACTCACTTATTCAGGGAAGCCTATCCCACACCCACCTAACAACTGTCACCGAGCCACCCCCATCAAATCATTCCCTACATCTATTACCTTTTGTACCACCACCCCCTCCCTTTAGAATGTAAGCTCTACGAGCGGGGCCTTCCTGTCCCTTCTGTATTAAACTGTACTGTAATTGTGCTGTCCCCCCTCTACATTGTAAAGCACTGCATAAAATGTTGGTGCTATATAAATCATGTATAATAATAATAATAATAATAATGTGAGGCATGGTGGGTGCAGAGTAGTTAAGTTATTGGGCGTCTGACACTTCTTGAATGCAAAAGAGAGTTTATTTCTCTTAACAATCTTTTTTTGGGGGGAGAGAGGGTTAGAGCCAGGACACCCTTAGGTAGTTGCCATATTGGCAGACTCCGAGACTTCAATAGGAGGACAGCCATGCAGGGAAAGGCATCCAGCAAGACGCCACATCTGCATGTGCAGGAATGCTGTCTCCTATGGCAACAGCCTTTAACAGTTCCAAACACAAGGCTTAAAGGGGTTTTCCAGCGGAATTATTTTTTTTTTTTTTAAGTCAGCAGCTACAAACACTGTAACTGCAGACTTAATAAGGACACTTACCTGTCCAGGGCGCCCGCAATGTTGGCCCCCCTGAGGCCAATACGTCCCTCGTATCTTGTCCCCGCGCTACCATCCTCACTAAGGGAAACAGGCAGTGGAGCCTTGCGGCTTCACTGCCCATTTCCTACAGCTCATGCGCGAGTCGCAAGGCGCTTTGTGAATGGGGTGCGCTGTGTTCTGGGACACACACAGTTCCCAGAACACAGCACGCCCCATTCCCCAGAAGACAACGCGAGGAGGAGAAGACTGAAGCTCACCATGGAGTAGGAAGAGGCAGATTAGGAAGATCTGCCTAGCAACAGCCAATATAACTGGGTACTAATATAGGTAAAGTTGATCCAGGGAAAATACGATTGTCTCTTGGGGGATCAGGAAGGAATTTTTTTCCCCTGCTGTAGCAAATTGGAGCATGCTCTGCTGGGGTTTTTTTTCGCCTTCCTCTGGATCAATTGTGGGCATAAAATTGGGTATTTGGATTGTACGATTATTTTTTATTTTATTTATTTGTTTTTAAGGTTGAACTGGATGGACTTGTGTCTTTTTTCAACCTGACTAACTATGTAACTATGTAACTATGTAACAGGGGTTTCTGGTAAGTTAAAAAAAAAAAATTCAAATGTTTTTTAAAAAAAATTTTTTTAACGATATTAATGCTATTTTTTTTTTTTTTTTAGGGTGGCCCTCCACTTCAAAAGTTCCTTCACTTTCACTACAATCTCTCCTTGTAGTTCTTCAATACACTGATCTCTTGGTCTCCCACTAGACCCACTGATTCACTGTCACTGAATCCCTTGAGCTCCTTCAATCTTCACGGTAGGATCTTCCTCAAGCGTCACCCTGGCTTCTCTGTTGGGTCCCTAGCTTGGCACTCTAGATACCTCTCAAGCTTCACCCACGCTGGCCTGCTTGGTCCCTGGCTTTACACACAAGGCTGCTCTGCAAGCGTCGCCTGCACTGGCTGGGTCCCTAGCTTGATTCCCACTGAGGTTTCCCGATTGTTCACCATCCCCAGTTGGTGAGAATTCTGCTCCAGTACTTGCTTCAGCTACTCACTGTGGACTCTGGTAATAAGGCAGATAATTCCTTACTGGCAACGGCTTCCCCTCTACCTCTGACCATGACAGATTCTCCGGCTGACAGAACCATCACTTTTGGTTGGACTGCAAGCCACAGTCCCAACCCTGCGCTGCTCTCCGCTTCTGGATAGGCCCTCAAACAGCCTAGCAACCAGATGTGCCCGGGATAGGCCCAATCTCTGGCCTAGCAGCCCGATCAGTACAACACATGTCCACCCAGACAGCCGTCCAGGTGGCACAGAACCTAGATCACCTGACTTCGCCCGAATATATAGGGTTTCCCATCAGGCCAAGGGATCCAAGAAAACCCTTGCCCATTGGCTGAGATACCCCCTGTACCCATAACCTTACCTTGGGTTGCCTTTCTCATAGGGCATGCTGGGACTGTGACGTCATAAAGGGGCGGGGTCACCGTGTGACATAATCCAGTGACCACTCCCCATACCTATATAAGTCGTTGAGCACGTGGCACAAGCCAGTACAGAGGAAGACAGCGCCGGGTCAACATCGGAAGAAGTAAGAAGAAAGAAGAGAGAAGAAGAAAAGAGGGCAGAGGAGACCGGGCTCCTCCGCTAGAAAAAGAGCTGCAAGAAGACAGAGGAGGAGCCCGGGAGAAGACGCCGGAGAGCGGGAGAAGAGGCCGGACACCGGGAGAAAAGGCCGAACAGAGCGGAGAAGTCGTCAGAAGACTCCCCCGACGTTGGAAGAAGACCCCTGGAGCTGCTTAATAAAGGACTTTTAAAACTTGTGTTGTGTTTTTTATTGAAATTCTTTCCCCAGGTGAATGGGTAGGGGTACGATGTACCCCTTACTCATTCACATAGACTGGGGGGCCGGGATCTGGGGGCCCCCTTATTAAAGGGGGCTCCCGGATTCCGATAAGCCCCCCGCCCACAGACTCCAACAGCCAGGGTTGTTGGGAAGAGGCCTCATCAACATGGGGACAAGGAGCTTTGGGGTGGGGGGGCCGCAGGGTGCCCCCCTTCCCCAAAGCACCAACCCCCCATGTTGAGGGCATGCGGCCTGGTACGGTCTAGGAGGTGGGGGGTCGCTTGCTCGTCCCCACCCCCTTCCTGACCGGCCAGGCTTCGTGCTCAGATAAGGGTCTGGTATGGATCTGGGGGGACCCCCACGCCGTTTTTTCGGTGTAGGGGGTTCCCCTTAAAATCCATACCAGACCTAAGGGCCTGGTATGCTCCCAGAGGGGGGAACCCATGCTGTTTTTTTGTTTTTTTTAAATTGGCGTGGAGTTCCTCCTTGAGAGCTCATTCTCTGATTGGTCACGGCAAAAGTCGCCTGGCCTGGGGCGACTTAAAGTCGTGTTGTAAGTCGCCCCAAGTCATGTTGAAAAGTCTTGTCCAAGTTGCCTCCAAAAGTTGCGTTGGAAGTCGTGTTGCCCCTGTGTGAACCGGCTCTGAAGTTAGAAGCTGATTGGCTACAATGCACAGCTGCACCAGATTTTGTGCTCTCCATGTCAGTTAGTAAATCAACACCATAGTCCCCATCTTCGGCCTTTTATGATAGTATCAGTTTTTGATGATATGATATTGAGAACCTTGCTGCAAGCCTGTTATTTTTGTCTCCAATAACAAAATCATTACGTATCAGACTAAGGTCATATCAGCTCTATACACAATTTAGAAAGCAATGAAATCACTAACAATGGCTATTTATATATTCTTGAATTCCCATTTAAGAGGGCATTTTCTGTTATAATGTATCCCTAATGATGGCTTTTTTTTTTTCCTACACCATTCATACCTAGAAGCAGAAAATTCACTGTTGTAAGCCAAATCAATGAGCAGTAAATAATTAAAATTACTCAAACCGTGAGCTGCTTTATTGCAGTTCCTTATTTCTACAAATGGTTTATGAGAGATGCAAATCATTAGAAAACAATATCGGGAGCTTCACTTTAAATGCCCCATTACCATTTGGAATATCAATATGTCAAAAATGATGGAGTGAAAGAGCCAATTGTAAAACACACCTTGTCCAATTGATGTAGGTGTTTGAAGTGATGCATAATCTCAGGTTACTGTGCAAATCATACTGGTTTAATTTCCAGAGACCTATCCTTGTTAATTATTCATTCAGAAGGTCAGCTAAAATGAATCTTCTTTGTGCAAATTCTATTGGAGCTTGGGGCACCAGCTATATTCATAGATATCCATATATTATTCTGTATTGTATAGCACATCAATCAAGCACTACAGCATGTAGCAATCACAGTAGAAAACATACTCATGTTACCCCTTCAAGGTTAATATTTACATACGTCATTTAAGCAAAAAACATGTTTAGTTTAGGTTTCTGGAATACCACACCAACATAAATGAGAATGACATTAAGGGCTCTTAGGACCTTTTTTTTTTTAACAAACTTGTTGTTGTGGCAAATATCTGTAATTCCTATATTTTGGGCCTCATGTACTAACATTTTTAAAAAGCACTACAGGCCCTATTCTGAAAGTTTCATTTGTATAATCCATGTTCATACATGTCTTTATGAACCTTGCTTTGTGAACTGGTGTGCAGTCATGTTGGAACAGGAAGGGGCCATCCCCAAACTGTTCCCACAAAGTTGGGAGCATGAAATTGTCCAAAATGTCTAGGTATACTGATGCCTTAAGAATTTCCTTTACTGTAACTAAGGGGCCAAGCCCAACCCCTGAAAAATAACCTCACACCCTAATCCCTCACTCCACCAAATTATTTGGAGGGGTGACCCCAATACTTTTGGCAATATAATATAGATAAGCGAGTTTGAGGTGGAGGAACTTGACTGGCCTCCACAGAGTTCTGACCTCAACCCGATAGAACACCTTTGGGATGAATTAGAGTGGAGACTACAAACCAGGCCTTCTCGTTCAACATCAGTAACTGATCTCACAAATGTGCTTCTGGAAGAATGGTCAAACATTCCCATAAACGCACTCCTAAACCTTGTAGACAGCCTTCCCAGAAGAGTTGAAGCTGTCATAGCTGCAAAGGGTGGGTCAACTCAATATTAAACCCTACAGACTAAGACTGGGATGCCATTAAAGCTCATGTGCATGTAAAGGCAGGTGTCCAAATACTGAATATATGCCTTCCCCTATTGCCTTTGTCAGTATAACTGCATGGCTCCTCTTCTCTCCATTGCACCTGCATGCCCATTTTACCTGCTCTCAGCACTGCACCCCCTCTCACCTTGACAGTGGTTAACCCCCCCTTCCACCACTGTGTCTGAACACCCCTTCACCACCATACCTGCTTGCCCACTCCTCCTGCTCTCATCACAGTGTCATTGCATGGTGTCCTCTCACATTCCACACTTCTGGTCGCACTTCTGGTCTCACTGCTGTGGCTGCACTGTGGCACCCCCTGTCCCTTCACCACTGTGCCTGCACTGTTCTCTCCCCTCCATACCTAAACACCATTTTCTGTACTCTAACAACATGGCGCCTGACCATCATGCACCTCTGCACTGAACCCAGTGCTTGTGCAAGCAACCCCTCCCTCTCACTACTGAGCTTGCACACTCCCTCCACTGCCTCCACCTCACTTGACCCCCAAGTTCCCTTACTCTACCCCCCCTCTGCTTGTACATTAGTTCCCTCAAGACTGTGCCTGCATGCTGTCCCCAACACACCTGACCCCCAACAACTCTCACTTACCACTATTACCGTATGAACCTCTCTGCTCTTACCACTACACCTGTAACCATTCCAACCTCCCCCTCCCCAACCTTGCCTATTTTGGAACAGGCACGCATATAAAAAATATATAACATTTCTTATGTTTATGCATGTGGATGAAAAAATGCCAAGCCAAGTGAGATTGATGAGACAGCTTCCCTGACGTAAACACAGCTTGTTTATGAGCCACTGGAACTGTCAGAAATGTTATTCAGTCACAGGCTCATGAATTATTTTCCACAACATAAAAGGTTCCAATGGTCTCATGCCTTTCATAAGGTTACAAATTGTTTGTGAAGCATCTCATGTTATCTGCTACCTTCTCCTCTATAGTATGGTAATCTGAAACTCTCATGTGTATGCCATCACGCGCTGTTTGGGTGTGCACGTAAAATTCCTGGTAACAGATCCTTGCGGCAATGTACAGTTGAGAAATCTTTCACTATCAGATGTTTGTCTGGGTATGGAAAACACAGTGGCTTAGCAGCTGTGCTCTCCAATACAACAGACCCCCAGATGGGCTCTATGAAAATAAAGACCAAATCCTGTATAGAATCCCTACAGATTCACAGCTGATATTTTAATTCTTTTTATTTTTAATTATTTTTGCAATAGTGAGTGAGTGAAATGGACATTCCAAGGGGTTATTTGATAATTGTAATGTTTGCCCCAATGGAACCATGTGGGTTTCTTTTTGAATACCTCTATTTGTCCACTTGTGCCCCTCTCTACCCACAGAGATACTTGTAGTATTTTTCGATAGATGTAGAGACCATAATTCTTACAATGAATAGGAGAACATGTGTAACCCAATAAATATATTGTAGCTTTGGCACAGAAGAGTAAGATGAACCTATTGCTACATGCAGATATTCTAAATTCCTTGGAGCCAAGGAGGTTTCCCTTGCTCAAAAAATGACATTGAATTTATCACCATAAATTAAGATTTTGTATTGTTAATGAAGTAGGACAGAAAACAATTCCACTGGTGGCATAGACATTAAATGTAAGTCTTTGGGTTTCCTGACTTGGCAAGAAAATGTAGTATATCACACAGATTGCAGGGTCCAGGAGTGTGTATTACACAGAGTGCAGGACTTTTCTATAAGCAATTCTTTCGAGCATTCATATCAATATAATGTTGGTCTAAGTGCTTTAATATCTTAAAGGTGACGTACATTTTGGAAACCATACCCAAAAAAGGCAAGCAGAGGGAAAGTGTCTTGTTGTGCATTTTGTCTCTATGTAGAGATAGCCATCTTGGTAGAGGAGTCAGGATTTGCTTCTTTAAGTCAGACACACGCCCACACGCCCAATATAACTATTTATTTAATGACTGATTGGAAAAATATCAAGAATCAGCAGGAGAGATGCAGAAAGCACGGGTCCACACAATAGATGAAGAAGCAGGGAGATCCTTGCTATGCAGGTCCCAAAGTACAGCTTCTTCTCCAGCAAGAAAAGTGATTGTATTGCATTGTAGTGACATCACAAGATCTCATGACTATTAATCAAAGACAGTGCCTTAGAGCTCATATTTTAGATATACAGTACATACAGCTATGAGACTCAAGATGCATGAATTGTGCTAATTTCTAGAAGGAATTTAAAGGTGTTCTAAAGCCTTAAGGTTTTTTTTTAAAACCTCAATGTATTCTATGCCCTTCTGTACTGTGTACTGCAGAATCCCTCACCCCCCCCCCCCACCCTTTTCTTACCTAAGTCTGATCCGACCCAGAGATGTGCACAAGAACACTGTTTCTTGTTGCTGTCTCCCTCCTCATTGGGCAGCTCTGTGCAGATTGCTGTCATCCATCAAATCTTGTGATGAAGGAGCTGAGGCGGGGCCAAGCCCGGTGACTCCACCCCCCTCTGACGCACGGTTCCATGCATCAGAGGGGGGGGCGGAGTCACCGGGTGGCCCGCCCTTCGTTATATAAGAACTGTCAGAAGAAGAGAAGCGTCACACAGCGGGAGCCTCCCATTGTGTGGAGCGGCCCAAGAATGAAGAAGGGACGCCATGGAGTTTCGCTGCTCCGTCTAATTTTCTTTAAACATTCGACAGACACCATAAGCCTTCAATGACAGATTCGACCTTAATTCATTTGGATTTTCGGACAAATGCAATTTTTTTTACGAAAAACTAAATAAATAAAAACTAATTTTGGGAGTAACTAAATAAATGTATTTTTCGGACGAAAATGAAATTCCGAAACGAAATATTTCAGTCTGCACATGTCTAATCATTACCACATATCAATGCTCATCAATGCCACCTATCAATGCCCATCAGTGCTGCCTATCAGTGTCACATATCAGTGCTCATCAATGCCCCCTATCGTTGCCACTTATCAGTCCTAATCAATGCTCCCTATCAGTACTCACAAGCAGGACTCTGAGCTGAGAAAACCACTCTCATACAACCCAGAGCCTGTATTGACAGCCCCCCCTGCACAGACAGGAGAGGAGAGAGTAGATCTACTCCTACTTCCGCCCCTCTCCTCCTGTGTGCACCACAGGAAGTGTTAAGCTAAGTAGCTGAATGATGAATGATCAAACTTCAATGCTTAGCTTCACAGTTTCCACAGTGCACACACAGGTGAAGAGGGGCGGCAGGAGAAGGAGCAGTTCAGCTCTCTCCTCTCCGGTCCGTGCAGGGGGGGGGGGGGTTGTCAGTGCAGGCTCTTAACTGTATTAGAGAGAAGCTCTCATCTCAGAGCCCTGCAGCAAGCAACCCCGCTGGGGCCCCCCACAGTGGCAGAACACAATGGTCTTATCCCCCCTTCACAGCTCTCACTCGGTCGGGGACCAGGATCTCGGCAGCTCAGGGATGTCTCACTCCGAACTTGGGAGAAGCGGATTACTTGGTGTGACGTCAAGGTGTGTTCCCAGCAGAAGCTCAGTTTGGAGTGTGGAGCTGGAGAAGAAGGGCCAGGGGGCAGCAGAGGGAAGCTGAATAGGAGGGTCGACGAGGCGGTAGCATATAAAGGAATCAATCCCCACCTTCTGCAGCCGCTGAATGCCTGCGGGAGGGAAAGGAGGAGAAGTGGGAATTCAGTGGCTGCAGGCGGGCATTGGTTCCACTATATGCCGCTCTCCCTATTCAGATGTACAGGGGGGCCTCCAGGCTCGCAAGTGCGACCCTTGCGGCCCCGTGTAGCTACGCCCCTGATTATAAGGAATGATTTAGCCCCAAAAATGAGTTTGAACAGAATAGCACATTAGTATTAGACCCTGCTATTATCAGGAGTGTAGGTGCACCTCAGTTCATACACCTAATGCCGCGTACACGCGATCGGACTATCCGGCAGACTTGGTCTGGCGGACCAGAGTCCGGCGGACAATTCGCCCGTGTGTGGGCTCCGGCTGACTTTTTCTTTCCAAACGTCTGGCAGACTTTGAAAGAAGTCTTGACTCAAAATTGAGTCCGGCGGACAATTCCGGCCCATCTGTGTGCTAGTCTGCTGGACTTTTGAAATGAACGGACTTGCCCACACACACGGAGTAAAGTCTGTTAATTTTGAACGTGGATCCAGGTAGACGGAACTACCGAAGGAATTCAATGTTGCCGCCTCCACACACTCAAAGTTAGTAGCTTACATATAATTCACATAGATATTTCCTACATTATTCCTAAGGTGCATTAACCTCCCCGTGTTACATTAGTTTGCCCTAACAATGTCTTTACCTCCTGCTGGTGCATAAAATATTCGATAACCATACTTGAGCTAATGAATTAAAAACCTGTCCTCATACTACCCCAAGATACACAACTGTTAAATGGGAAAAGAAAAGACCTTTAAAGGGTGATATAAAAATTTAAGACTGAGGAGGACCTGCCACAAAATGAAAGCAGGGTAAACTACCGAGCTGTGCAGCTGTATTATTAAAAATAACAAATCAATATTTTCTACTCCTGATCTGAATCCCTGCTTATCATGTGAATCAGTAGCCATCTGCACATAGAGAAATTCGGGCAAAAGTAATTTATTATTCATGCCATCTGTCCCACAGCTTGTAGAGGCCACCCAAGAGGGGAGGTGCCAAAGATTTATTAAAATGTGACAATGGAGGTGAAAATGATGCAAGATGGGACCACTGATTTTTGGGTTCAATAAACAGTTGGTTTTGCAAAAGCTGGCATGGTTTATCCATATATATATTAGAGTGGGTGTAAGTTTTCATCTGAGATGGGGCAGGATGTCCTATGTCCTGGTTTTTAATTCTTAAATTATTTGAGTGTGCATTAACTTATACAAAACAATAATTTTAGGAATTGAAGAAGTTAAAGAGTAATTTCAGGCAAGAAATGAAAGCATTCAAAAATCTAATAATGCAGGGGCTCATAAAATTGTATTAGAGAACCCAAAAAAGAAAATTGTTACCATACTGGGACCCAAGAAGAGAATGTTTACCAAAAAGACTGCAAAGCCATACAAAGAAAAATAGCAATGGCTGTAGTATACTGTAGTTAAAGGCTAAATTCAGCTTTGTGAAAAAAATAATGCATGCACATACACTCACCTGCTACTATATTAGGTACACCTGTTCAATTGCTTAGTAACAAACACAAATTGCTAATCAGCCAATTACATGGCAGCAACAACATGAAAGCATGGGTTCATCCTGCCTTGTATCAATGGTTCAGACTGGTGGTGGTGGTGTAATAGTGTGGGGGATATTTACTTGGCACACTTTGGGTCCTTTAGTACCATTTGAGCATTGTTTAAATGCCACGGCCTACCTGAGCATTGTTGCTGACCAATGGCGGCTGGTGCTAAGCTTTTTTTGGGGGTGGCAAAATCCCCCTCCCAGGTCCGCTCGCAACCTTGTTATATTTATGCCACAAATAATTAAGGAAGTTCTAAAGAGAAAAGGGAGACCAACCCGGTACTAGTAAGATGTACCTAATAACGTGGCCGGTGAATGTATTTATGCAGGAAAAAGAATTTGCATTTATCTTTTCTTACAGGAGCCTTTAGAGTATTGCTGATCATGGGCGCAATGCCAGGCTCTTGCGCATACTTCCTGCACAACTAGATAGTAGCCTGTGCTCAACCTGAAAGTTCACATAGGTCTGGTGCAAGTTTGTGGTGCCACACTATGTGCGGAGACCAGCGTTCTACTAAATTGTAATACTCCATTCACCGCAAGGACATACAGAAAACAATTGTTTTCTGTATGTCGTATTTACACTGCAACGCAGTCCTGAGTTGGGCTGCAGCGAGCTGCAATAAAATAGAGACATGCTGCGTTTTATCCTAGTGCACCGTACAGGAACGCATGTCAAAGTACAGCAACACAGCTTGTGAGAGAACCACCGCTCCAGGTAGGTCCACAAATAGAAGAAAACAGCCCCTCCAGGAATGGAGAAACCCACGTGCAAGCACGGCATATACTTGTTGCAAATAATTGAAGAACTCTGGACGGCTGCACTCCAAGATAAATTCAAATGCCTTTTATGTGGCCGTCCAGAGTTCTTCAATTATTTACAGCAACACAGCTTGTCGCACTACTGTACAGCGACATGAATGTACTTGAAAAACCAGTGCAGAACAATGTTGCCTAAATTGGTGGTATAATGCTAGCTAGCTTCCTACAGATATTGATTTACAAGCTGATTCTATCTCAAGTGACTTACCATTCCACGGATGAAAAACTGTTTTTTGTTTTTTTTAAGCTTTCTGCATTTCCAATAAAGAATTCCTTTTGCCGTGGGTGTTTTGTCAAAAATGCTTTTTTAGTTTATGCAAAGAGTATTTATGGCCAAATCATGTTAATTTCCACATTGTATTTTAATTACTTTTAGCCTACTCCTGTTAACCACTAGACCACTGGAAGATTTATCCCCCTTCATGGCCAGGCAATTTTTTGTGATACGGCACTGCAACGCTGTACCAAAATGATATTTGTACTTGGAGTCTATGAAAGATCGAGTAATAAACGTGATCAAGGAAAACATGAGAAGTGACCTGGGGTGTGCCAATAGTCAAGGAGTCAGTATGCCTAAAGGGGGCAAATTTAAGACAGAAGGATGAATCAGCAAAACAGATTTTTTCAAAGTAACCGTAAGAACAGCAATCAGCCAAATGCATGAAAGCTTGTGACATCTCAACATGTGGATCCGAGACATATCTGGAGAAACATGCTGAATTCCATCTACCCAATTTTTTAAAATGTGAGCCGGGATCCTCTGGCAGGAAGCTGCGGAAACCACCCCTATCCTGAAGGAATGACCTGAACAAATTGCGGGGTTCAACCCCAGGTTGGTCAGTATTGTGCGGCAATACTTGGTAAACTGTGCTGCTGTAAGGAGAGCGTTAGGGAAGGGTAACAACGGACTATACCTAGGTCTGTCTGTAACCAACACCATAAGGTGGTTCAAAACTGCAACGGGGCACCAAGCATTGCCGGTGTTGGAAAACCCAACGTCCGGCCCCAAACTGCTGTGTCTTGCACGCCACTAGATGTAACCGGAAATGATCCGGGTATCTAACCAACTGGCTAATTGTGAACACATGGGAACTTGTGCCGGTAAGAGTGAACTCACCCAGCTTGAAGAACTCATAGAATGCCAAATATATAGCTGCTTTGAGGACCAAGCTGAGCGGCCTCCCGAAAGGCGACCTGCCCAGCAAATCGGACATGCCCCTGAAAATATGCCCTGAGATAGGGAGTCTGCTGATTGTGGAAGTAGGACTAGTCCTTCCACAATACCCCTAAGAATGGCCTTGATGGAATGAGCTGAAAAAATGGATGGTCTATGGGTCCTGCAAGGACAAATAATGCTGAACTCTTGCCAGATACGTTTTGATAGTGCCATATTATAGCTTAAGCTGTGAGTGTCAGAAAGCAACAAAAGCCAGCAGGTATCAAATGTCATGACCATCAAACCAAAGATATTTCAGGCCGTGTCATACACCTTGCTGGTGTTGACTGATAAAGGCTTATTAGTCAAGGCTGCCATGCCAACCCAATGGGAAATGAGTCCATTGTCAGAAGCGAGAAATGTGGGGACAGCGTCTGCTTCTGGAACCTGTTGTAAGAAAAATTAAGTCATGACTGAGCTATCTTTTCTACCCCACTGATAAACCTACAATGCATGTGAAAACGAAACTGAAGGGACATTCAAGTCAGCCTGCATACAAAGGACATGATGAGCAATGGCCTAGATCTGCCTTTGTCAATAATCTCCACGGCAGCTTGATTGTCCTTGGAGAAAACAACAGTTTTACCCGACTAAAACCCACCCCACACCTGGGCCGCTGACACTATAGGATGGATCTCAAACAACGCTCGGTCGGATCGGTCTCCTCTCACCTGACAGGACGTGGATCTGTGTGTTTACACACACAAATCCACGTCCCTGCTCTGTGATAAGCAATTGCGGGTGCCTGGCGGACATCGCGGTGGAGGGCACACGCATTGGGTTCAAAGCGATGCGGCGGACGTGCGCTCTCCACAGTGCAGGGAATCCCAGGACCTCATATGATGCCCGCCCAGAGGGACGAAGGGTTCCTGTGGGAGTCATATGACTATACAGCAGTAGGGAAGTGGTTAATAAGTGTAAAAATAAATAAATAAATAATTTCTTCATAAATTTAGGACAAAATGTATTCTGCTACATATTTTTGGTAAATAAAATCCCATTACGTGTATATTGATTGGTTTGGTTTGCGCACGTTATTGAGTCTACAAACTATGGAATATATACTGTTATTTTTATGTTTTCATTTTTTTTTAGCTATGGCAGTTCTCAATGTTGGTTTGCTTAGAATGCGCTAGTAGTGGCAGCGGACAGTCTGACACTAACTGACACTTTTGACATTTTGTGGGGACCAGTGACACTAATACCGTGTTCAGTGCTAAAAATAGGCACTGTCACTGTACTAATGACACTGGCTGGGAAGGCATTAAACTTCTAGGTTAGTCAAAGGGTTAAATGTGTGCCTAACCAGTGTTTTTGTGTACTATGTGTAATGTTTTTACTAAGCGATCTGATGAATTTTATTCCCTGCATTGCAGGGAAAGACAATCCATCACATCCCTGCTAACAGAACAGAGCTCTGCATTGTTTACATAGGCAGAGCTCTGTTCTGTGTCTCTCCTCACTGATCAGCGGATGCTGACAGGCATTTATTGGCCATCACACACTGATCGGCTTGTGCTGTGTCTAATTAGAGCACAGCCGTGGCGGCGGTAGCACATGTCCCCCTACCCAGAAGTGGTGGATCTTTACGTTTGTAAACATTCTTTGTGAGGATCCCCACACATTTACTTCCTAGACTTCTGTTCCACATATTCAAAATGCCCTGTGAGTAGGCACTGTTATATCGCACATTTCCCACAGTCTGCCTTCTGAACTACAGAGGTGCTGAGAGGAGGAGTTTCAGAAGATATAGTCAGCACAGGAATCACTGTTTGCAGGCAGCAAGAGATCGTGGGATATGTAGTCTTTAGAAATGAAAGGTGTAGGACCAGTAGACGGGCAGCACTCACAACATAAAAGGAGATTTTTCAAGTAAACTCATATTGGATTGTCAAAAATAACTATTGTTTGTATTACTAATACAATACTGATATTCTAAAATGAAGGTGTATGCTGCGGCCATAGATTTCCCTGAAAGTGATTGTAAAGTCTCGTTTTTTTTAAATTAAAAATAACAAACATCATAACTGCTCTGTGCAGTGTTCAATGAAACAAAAAAAAGCCATTCATGGTGAGTGAGTCTATAGTTAGTCCCCACACAAACTAGTCAGGTGCTAGCCCAGCTCACATTCTGTGTATTATAAGGAAATGATTCCGGATGGCCGAAATTCCAAAAATCCTTTTATTGAAGCTTCATATGAAAAGTGGTTGACAGAAGGAGAAGAGGACAAAGAGGCAGATGCGTTTTGTGCAAATGTTAGCACTTAGTCATTACCAATTACATTTGCGTGACGCGTCTACCTCTTTGTGCCCTGCGCCATCTGTCAACCACTTGTCATATGAAGCTTCAATAAAAGTATTTTTGGAAAAGTGCAGTCGTCTGGACTCATTTCCTTACGCTCTGTACAGTGGTTTGGCACAGAGCAGCTCATATCCTACTCTTCTTGGGTCCAGCTTTGGTGCTCCTGGCCCCTCCCTCCTGTAGAGTACCCTCACAGCAAGCAGCTTGCTATGGGGGCACCCCAGCTGAGCTGCAACTCCCTGTGTCCATTCAAACACATTTTTGATGTGGAACAAGGAGTCACATCGTTGACTATTTCAAATCCTCTGTCAGGGAACTCTTCTGCCTTTGTCAGATCTGATCCCTATACAGAATTAGAGGGGTTATAACGCTTTTTTTTTTATAAATCACAAACGTGTCACCCTTACCTCCTCTGTGTGAGGGTTTTGCACAGAGGGGCCCCGATCATCCTCATTTGGGGCCCCCCAGTGGCACTCCTGGCTCCTCCTCTTCTTGAATGCCCCCACGGAGACCCGCATTCCCTGGGGACACGTGAGTGGGCATGTGCCCTGCCCCCTGGCTCCTGTGTCACTGGCTTTGATTGACAGCAGTGGGAGCCAATGCTTCTGCTGCTATCAATCTAGCCAATGAGGACCTGAGACAGCGGCTGGAGCTGCTGTACTCGTCCCCGTCGCTGGAATGATCAGGTTCAGGTAAGCAAAAGTGGGGCTCTAGGAGGCTGCTGCATTACAAAATGTTTTTCACCTTAATGCATAGAATGCATTAAGGTGAAAAATCTTGAGAGTTTACAACCCCTTAAAGAATTGGTTAGAATATTGTCAATTATGGTTATTCTTTTATTTTTTGTCAACAGAACTACTAATTAAGGAACCAGAGAGGTTTGAGTCTTTGCTTTGGCAAGACTCTGTGCCGAATCATGTTCTTTCAGGGGTATATAAGGTACTTATTATGAAACTGCATCCCGGATTGCCGAAATATACAGTTAAATAAGAAATAGATTTGAAGGCACAAATTACAACAGAGGAGTGGGCTAAATCATTTACCTTCACCCATTGTTTGTCATTGGCGACAAAGGCACAGAAGACAAATTTTAATCTTCTCTCCCGTTGGTACCGGTGTCCAATGCTGCTTCTCCAGATAAACCCATATGTTACAGATACATATTGGCGCTGTCATTCTACCAGGAATGCCCAAATGTCCATGAGTTTTGGGATTTGATACTGCGGCTTTGTAATATCATTACTGGGACAACTGTAGTTAACACTCCACAAATTACTTTGTTTTCTATCCTACCCAGCTCTATTAAATGCATTAAGAAAAATCTCCTGAGACATTGCTTGATAGCTGCAAGGTCAGTTATACTGCGCCATTGGCGAATAGGTACAGGCTTCAAATATAATCGAATGGGTAGTGGAGATGGATTATATTGAGAGGATGGACTCTTTTCTGGCACACGAATTGGAAACATATGGACAATATCAACAAATATGACTCCCTTGGAAATTATCCAGAGAACCACTAGAAATGCGAAAACTCATAAGGGGACGCATATAGGATCTGATTGGCCCAAAGTTTCCTTATTTGGAGCACCATGTGGTTGTCATACTCCTTTACCCCATCACCCTCCCCCCCCCTTTTTTTTTTGCCCCCTCTTTTTTTTATTTTTAGATATTTTATTATCTATATCCCTTTAGTTTTTGATAATAGTGATAAGGACCATCGTGTGTAAAAGACAATTAGCGTCACCTTTTGTAGTGCTACGTGCCAAAAAATTAAAATATCAATCAATTAAAAATATTAATAATTGCTATATCACAGCTGCTGTACACTTCCAGTGAATTCACCTCACCAAACAGCTTAAAGTGGTTGTACACCCTGTACAACCACTTTTACCTACAGGTAAGCCTATATTAAGGCTTACCCGCAGGTGCTTGAAATATCTCCTAAACCTCCATGGTTTAGGAGATATTTACTAAAAAGCTGAGCGTCGATGACTATGGTGCATGCGCCAATGTCATTGGTGCATGCATCCTTTAGAAAGGGCCCATCGTGGGGTCATGCCGTGACTGGCGGCTCCACGGGAGGGACATCACGCGACTCCGGGCAGTCACAGAGCTGGAGTTTGCAGTCCCAAAAGAAGAGGGGTGAAGATGGACGATCCCTGCTAGTGGAGATGCATAGTAGCCCATTATGCTTTACCTTTGCAGAGAAATAAAGAGGAAGTAAAAGCCACCAGGGTTTACCTCCTCTTTAATAATTAATAAAAAATAAGTGCAGCGCTGTTAATCCCTCATGTGAAAAAATTTAGTGATATTGAATAATGTATAAATAAATACAATTTCTGTAATAATAAGTACTATTAGAGTTCATATATGTGAAAAACAACTAAAGTATTAATTGTTGTGAATTCTTAGTTCTTATATCATCCACCAATGTGCTCCTTGCATCTTCTGCAGATAATAATATTATGTGCACACCATCACCAGCTCTTATACCTGCTCACCTCTTACACGAGTCAGGTAGACTCAGAAACAATTACTTTACTTTCAGCTATGGTCTTATCTCTTCCACATTCAACCTGCTACTCTGTATCCACTCTTACATCAGTAGCTTCCCAGGGGGATCATGTAGATCGCGATAATGATCTCTCATATATACAGCCCCACTGCTTCTTTCCTTCCTCCACACCAGTAATATTGCTCGATATTCCTTATAGGATATGGCTTCACATTCATGCAACAATAAATAGAGGATACATAGTGCTCTCCGTTTGTAACATTTACTAAAATGCCCCAATAAAAACACACTTACAACTTATCAATCAAAACCGGATCAATACAATTCAATTGCGTCCGCCTGCTCACCACTGTGGCTGCGTGACATCACGGGCTTCGCTCCTCCCCTCTACACGTGTTTCGCCTCCTGATTGTGCTTTCTCAATAGATGGGCGGGCCGCCTCACCAGAGCCCTTAAATAGCTCAGCATTACCAAGGCAACCTCTTGGGCTTCACCAGTCTGGAGTGTGTGTGGACACATCCACTTCCCGTGGACCATGGATGTATCATTTATCTGAATTGAGCAATAACTTTTGCCTGTATTTCAACCCACATTTAAATACATAATCAATGCACTACTCTTCCCACCCTACTAATCCAGAATGCCGCGGTAACCACCCAGTCACAATCTAAACAATAAAGAACAATAATAAACTGTAAATACTACCACTTCTACTCCATTTTGACCTTTTACTTTTAAAAATTGATAGCTCTTTATATAGACAAACTAAGGTGTAAAATTAATTGTATTGCTCGACATTTTATTACTTATTTAATTGATGCACAATAAACTAAAATTAAATAAAAATAAAATTAAAAGTATTATATTTATTAAAAATAAAATATATATTATTAATATAAAATACCATTATTTTATTACTACTGGGTTTGCTCCATCACATTATTTATTGATCCTAATCTTTAATATCTCCAATGATTTTAATGAAATATATTATTAATATGAAATACCATTATTCATTATTAACTGATACTATAAGATACCATTGTATATTATTTCTATGGATAACCGTTATTTAACTATGTATTGATCCTATTGTTAATATATCCAATGAGTTTAGGTAAAGTATTATTCATAAGAAATACTGTTATGTTATTACTACTGGGTTAGATCCATCACATTAACTGATCTTATTTGCAGTACACTCCATATATATATACCTTGTTCATTAAATGAACGATATTATAAATCTGCTAAAACGTTGGGATGTGTCTATTTTTTTATTATCCATCCTACTCTATCAGTATTAGAATAACTACTATTATATAGCTGTAATGGTTCCTATAAGGTGTTTTTATGTCAAATATCACATACACACCGTAATATTGTAGTGTTTTTTAGAGATTTGAGAATTGTTGTTTTTTCGGAGATGTGTGTGTGTTTGTTTATATATATATATATATATATATATAATTTTTGTATTGTAGTTTTATGTACATATAAAACATGTTTCTAAATAAAAAGAGATTGAAATCAAACACAGAGCTGCAGCTCCACCCCCTTTCTCCTCATTGGTTGACTGACTTTGGCACCAATGGAGCCGTGCTGCCGTCTCAGCCAATGAGGAGGGGAGTCCCAGGCAGCTGAGACACTCCTAGAACATTGATGGATCTCGATGGTGCTTAGGTAAGTATTAGGGTGGCTGCTGCACACAGAAGGCTTTTTAGCTTAATGCATGACATGCATTACGCTAAAAAACCTTCAGTCTTTACAATCACTTTAGGGCTTACTAAGAATGTATACAAGAACTTGTTGTGGGTACTCTTTGCATTTTGGTTAGCTTTAAGAAAGCTGA
The DNA here is from genome assembly GCF_037356315.1 of Lithobates pipiens. Classification (NCBI taxonomy): domain Eukaryota; kingdom Metazoa; phylum Chordata; class Amphibia; order Anura; family Ranidae; genus Lithobates; species Lithobates pipiens. Next base: position 175,454,066 of record NW_027507790.1, on the reverse strand, counting down.
GAAAAATAAGATCTTTATTGTACCACATATCTGCAACCCAATTGTGGTCTTGAGCCATAGTTTTGGAAACACTATACTATTGCTATCGATACCATACTGTAACTTCACTAAAGTCATACAGTTCATTCAGTTTCCTTTAATATTACATTTGCATAATCCCCCAGGGGCGGGTCCGGGGGGGGGGGGGGGCAACAGGGCAATTGCCCCCCCAAAATATCACACCGACTGACTTGCAGGCCGCAGTGCTGCTATGCCCGAGTCTCTCTCTCTGTCTCATCAGCGATCAGTGGCGCAGAGACAGAGAGACTCTGGTGTGTTACACGGCGCCGCTGGACCAGGAGGAGCTAGGAGGTGGGTGGAGCTGAGCCGTTGGCTTGGCAACCCTGCACTCATTGCTAGCGCCTGCCTGCCTGGCGTCTAGCAACGAGTGATGTCATTGAGACAGTCACGTGACTCACTTCGGACTCGGAGTCTCAGACTGAGAGCCAACGTAACAGGAGCTGCCTGGAGGAGCGGCACTGTGTGGCAGAGGCAGAGCGCCAGCAATCTTCCTTCTATGCATCCGCCCCTGAGTGTGTTGAGTGTGCTGGCCCCTCCTACCTGCATCACCTCCTCCCTCCATCTTGTCCATACTCATCACAATCACTCACACTGAATGCAGGCCTCCGCCCCTGACAGCAGGAAAGTGACGTGGCAAGTGACAATCGGCAACAAATGACAGGTGACATGGCAAGTGGCAATCTGTATCTGGTGGCAGGTGACATGGCAAGTGACAATCCGCAACGTGTAGCAGGTGATGTGGCAAGTGACAATCTGCAACATGTGGCAGGTGACGTGGCAAGTGACAGTCTGCAACATGTGGCAAGTGACGTGGAAATCCATATCTGGTGACAGATGACGTGGCAAGTGACAATCTGCAAAGTAGGGCAGGTGACATGGCAAATGACAATCTGCAAAATGTGACAAGTGACGTGGCAAGGGACAGTCCGCAACATGTGGCAGGTGACATGGCAAGTGGCAATCCGTATCTGGTGGCAGATGACATGGCAAGTGACAATCTGCAAAGTGTGGCAGGTGACATGGCAAGTGACAGTCTGCAACGTGTGGCAGGTGACGTGGAAATCCTTATCTGGTGGCAGATGATGTGGCAAGTGACAATCTGCAACATGTGGCAGGTGACGTGGCAAGTGACAGTCCGCAACATGGGGCAGGTGACGTGGAAATCTGTATCTGGTGGCAGATGGTGTGGCAAGTGACAATCTGCAACTTGTGGCAGGTGACGTGGCAAGTGACAATCTGCAACATGTGGCAGGTAACATGGCAAGTGACAGTCCGCAACGTGTGGCAGGTGACGTGGAAATCCGTATCTGGTGGCAGATGACGTGGCAAGTGACAATCTGCAACGTGTGGCAGGTGACGTGGCAAGTGACAAAATCCGCATCTGGTGGCAGGTGGCATGGCAAGTGACAGTCTGCAACGTGTGGCATGGCAAGTGACTATCTGCAACTGGTGGCAGGTGACAAACTCGGGGCTCTCACTGATTCTGCATTATGGTTAGTTGAACCATTTCATTTTATATAACATTCTATATAACAATGTAATAATAGAAATAATGCGCTTCCAACATCCTGACACCATATTAACCATGGTGCCGGGATGATTGAAACGCTAACACCAGCCATGTCCCCGATAAATTGCCCGCAAAAAAAACGTATTTTCTGACAGTGCCCCTCCCGAAACTAGACTCTGGATCCGCCCCTGTAATCCCCTGCATCCACAAGTACACTTTTGTAACAGGATAGTAGAAATGTTTTACTAAAGCCTCTAATGTTTAGTATTTTCTCTCTCTCTTCTTTATCACCAATCACATTCAGACTTCCAGGGCGGGTTTGATTACTGTATGTTTTAATATATGCATTTTCTTCAGGCTTTCTGTGTGTAAGGAGAAACAGGTAGGGTGTCCCAGCATCACCAGCAAATGTATGTATGGATCACAAAATTACAGGGGGAATGGGGCTGGTGCAGTACAGCTACGTCTGATGGAAATTAGAGTTGGGCCAAACACAACCCCCATCCCCCCCCCCCCCCCCCCGGTTCGTTGTGCAGGTAAAGAGTTTCTTCCAACACACAAACACCAATAAAGTCTATGGAACATGAATGTGAATAATCAAAAGTGCTAATTGTAAAGACTTATATGCAAGTTATTGCCATAAAAAGTGTTTGGGGACCTGGGTCCTGCTCAGGGGACATGTATCAATGCAAAAAAAAAAGTTTTAAAAATGGCTATTTTTTTTTGAGAGCAGTGATTTTAATAATGCTTAAAGTGAAACAATAAAAATGAAATATTCCATTAAATATCATGCCTGGGGTTGTGCTTAGTATGCCTGTAAAGTAGCAGTTCTTTCCCATGTTTATAACAGTGCCACAGCAAAATGACATTTCTAAAGGAAAAATGTAATTTAAAACTGCCCGTGGCTGTAATGTAGTGTTGGATACTGGCAATATAGATAAAAATATCATAAATACCACCCAAAAATGGCGTGAATGTCCATACCAGGCCCTTCAGGCCCCATAAACTCTGAACAGCAGTATATACACTATACGGGCTGCCCTATATACTCTGCATAAAATTGGGCCTTAGATGTTGGCGGTACCAGAACACTGTCAGCCCTCACAATTACTCTTGTTGGGCGCAGGAACGGGTCCTGCTGTAAAATATTATATCAAGATTTATAATTACATGCCTCTGTTAAACAGGGGCAGAAAAATTGTGCCTTTGGTTTTGGTAGTGCCACAAAACTGTAAGCCCCCACAGATACTCTTGTTGGGTGCAGGAACGGGCCCTGTGTTGAAATATAATAACAAAAATTGTAATTACATGCCCCTGTTAAACAGGAGCAGAAAAATTGGGCCTTGGGTGGCGGTGGTGGTGGTGCCACAACACTGTAAGCCCTCACAGATACTTTTGTTGGGTGCAAGAACGGGCCCTGTTGTGACATATTATATGAAAATTTGTAGTTACATGCCCCTGTCACACAAGGGCAGAAAAATTGGGCCTTGGGAGGTGGTGCCACAACACTGTAACCCCTTACAGATACTCTTGTTGGGCGCAGGAACAGACCCTGCTGTGAAACATCAGATCAAAAATTGTAATTACATGCCCCTGTTAAACAGGGACAGAAAAATTGGGCCTTGGGTGGGGGTGCTGGTGGCGGTGGTTCCACAACTCTGTAACCCCTTACAGATACTCTTGTTGGATGCAGGAACGGGCCATACTGTGAAATATTAGATCAAAAATTGTAATTACATACCCCTGTTAAACAGGGGCAGAAAAATTGGGCCTTGGGTGGTGGTGCCACAATACTGTAATCCCCCATAGTTACTCTTTTTGGGTGCAGGAACGGGCCCTGCATTGAAATATTATATCAAAAATTGTAATTACATGCCCCTGTTAAACAGGCCAGAAAAAATGGGCCTTATGTGGTGGTGGTGCCCTAAACGAAAAATATTGTTGGAAGCTAGCATCATCAAGATTGAGGACAGGACAGGCCAGTAGCTTATATGCATATTGAGCCAGTTCTGACCAGTGGTCCATCTTCAAGACCATCTAGGTCTCCAAGTCTGCTCTTGCCCCTTGATATTCCTGCACCATATAATACAAACGCTGGCGATGGTTGCTTGTACCGATCAGACCTTGGTGCTGAGGACTGAAAAATTGTTTAAAGGCATCGGTCAGCCAGCCACCACTCTTCCTCTTCACAGGTTTTACAGAATCAGGGAGGCCATGCAGCATAAATTTGCAGAAAAATTTGATTCTGAGTCCTTTGGGTCACTAAGGATCATATGATCCATAACTACCCCCTCCCAGCCATATACAACTCCTTGGGTTTCTGGGGACTGAAAACCATCCCTTGAAGACTGCTGCTGAATGTTATCCTCTACATCCATGCTGACACAATCCTCCCCTTCTTTTCTTCCTGTTAGTTTGGTGGGCCCGCAGGAATGCTATCTAGATAAAGGGGGCCTTGAGAAGAAAGGAAGTCCTCCTCTTCCTCCCACTGTTCTGCCTCATGTGCCCTGTCCATGATTCCACGAAGCGTGTGCCCTAGCAGGAAGACTAGAGGGACAGTGTCACTGATGCATGCATTGTCGCTGCTCACCATCCTTGTGGCCTCCTCAAATGGTGCCAGGACAGTGCATGCATCCTTGATCAATAGCCACTGGCATGGCAAAAAGAAGCCAAGCTCTCCTGACCCTGTCCTGGTGCCATACTCGCACAGGTACTTGAAGGGTTAGAAAGAGTTAATGCACTGTAACATTAAATTCTTGAGAAACAGTGTCCTTCTGCTGTACTTTCACACATAGCATAACTGCAGGCCAAACGAGCTCCATAAATAACTGAATGTGAGACTATGTCCCCGGACAGGCTGAACACCGACATCCTGTGACAGAATGTTGCTACTTGCTAGTTTGGATTATATGTCTAAAATGTCATACTATATACATGTACAGTATATGCTTGATGTCCTGTTCCTCCCCCTTGTGCTACGTGACTCCTTTTGTTCTGAGCTTTTATGAAAAAACTCAAGCCAAGCTACCATTAAACCTGAGCAGACTTTGAAATAATTTTGAATCTTCTTCTTTGTTTGCTTCCAGAGCTCTGTAGAGGAATCCACTGGTCAGTCATAGAAACTAGGCAGAATTAACCATTTTAGTACCCAATGATGGCCCTCTACTGTGTGTGCAGCCGCTGCAGCATTGCCAACATTGAGTTCCACCTGGTGGGCATGTCACAAATGAGGCGGTTGGTGGGCAGGATGTATTCCCTTTGAATGTCAGCCAGCCGAGCACTGGCATGGTATGACTGGCGGAAATGACCACAGACTTTTCTGGCCTGTCTCAGAAGATCCTGTAAGCCTGGGTACCTGCTCAAGAACCACTGCACCACCAAATTCAGGATGTGTGCCAAACATGGAACATGGGTCAAGTGTCCCTGTCGGAGAGAAGGTTGGTGCCATTGTTGCATACAGCCATTCCTGGCTGAAGCTGGCATGGCGCCAACCACCTCAGAGCCTGCCCCTTGAATGTGTATGGAGCACCGCTGGTTCAGAGGAAAAATCTGCAGAATAGGCCATAGAGGAAGAAGAAGAAGAGGGTGTGGAGGAGAGAGCTGTTGAAGACTCACCACTAGCATTTTAGAGGAGTGGTGGCGGAACAAGCTCCAACAACACTGAACCCTATCCTGCATCCTTCCTAGCTGCCAGCAGAGTTACCCAGTAAGCCATGAAGGAAAGGTAACGTCCCTGCCCATGCCTGCTGGACCATGAGTCAGCGGTAATATGAACCTTAATGCTGACCGCCTTGTTCAGCTAAGCCAAAACATTGCCTTCCACATGTTGGTAGAGAGCCGGAATGGCCTTTCCTGAAAAGAAATGGCATTTTGGAACCTGCCACTGAGGTACAGCACATTCCACAAATTCACGAAAGGGGGGAGAGTCTACCAGCTGAAAAGGCAGCAGTTTCAGTGCTAGCAATCTGGCCAAGCTAGCATTTAGACGCTGAGCATGTGGATGGCTGGGACCGAATTTCTTTTTACGGTTTAGCAACTGGGTTAGGGAAATTTGCCTGCTAAAATCAGAAGGTGGTGTACTGCTAGCAGATTGGCTGCAAGTATTTGGGACACCTATTGGAGCAGCCCTGATCCTCCTCTTTTGGGGTTCCCCACCGGCCCTCCTGGCTCCTTCCCCTTTGTGCACCCACCCAGCAAGTGGGGCAATCCTGAGCTGCATTGCGTGTGTCTATTAACACACATAGTGCGGCTCGGCCCTGAACCCTGCTCCCTCGTCACTTGATTTGATTAACATGTTGTGCACAGCACTGGACTGAGATTGGGCTCAAGTAAATATTTGGGGGTGGGTGGGGGGGACTGCACCTTAAATGTTTTTTTACCTTATTTCACAGAATTCATTTCCATCCACTTTAAAAAAACATACTGTCCGTCTACAAACATTATGGTACCACAGTACAAGCAACATATAGGGGGTTATTTACGAAAGGCAAATCCACTTTGCACTGCAAGTGCACTTGAAAGTTCACTGAAAGTGTTCATTGGAAGTGCAGTCCCTAAAAATCTAAGGGGTAGATCTGAAATTAGTGGAAGCTCTGCTGATTTTATCATCCAATCATGTGCAAGCTAAAATGCTGTTTTTTATTTTCCTTGCATGTCCCCCTCGGATCTACAGCAAATTTACTTCCAAGTGCACTTTCAGTGGATTTTCCTTTAGTAAATAACTCCCTAAGTGTATTTGCTGTACAGCAACTGAACAGTGACCATAGGTGTGTAATTAATGCTTTTTGCAAACAATGTTTGTATCCAGGCCATCCTAAATGCTTGCTGTCCAAAAACTGGTACAGGTAGACACACACTGTCAAATACCTGTGAAGACCAAGATGGCAAGGACAGTCCCTCTTGCATCCTCTGTGCAGGTGCTCCTGGACATGGTGCTTAACTGCAGTGCCCTGGTGTCAATGGGTCATCTATAGGTAGTCTATAGGTAGTTGCAAGTTCAATTGACAGACTGTGAGACTTCAACAGGAGGACAGCCATTCAGGGAAAGGCGTCTGGCAAGACGCCACATCTGCATGTGCAGGAATGATGTCTCCTATGGCAACAGTCTTTAACCTTCCTAGCGGTAATCCCGAGTCTGGTTCGGGTTGGGATTTTAATTACAGGAGCGGTAACCCCGAGCCAGACTCGGGATCGCATCGCTCGATGCAGAGGAGGACACAGGGAGAGTTACTCACCTTGTCCCCTGGATCCAGCGATGTCCTCCGCGCTGTGTGATCGAGCTGTCCTCCGCTCGATTCACAGTGCCGAATGCTGCCGATCTCCTTTCCCTGCGGCGTTACGGCGCACGGGAGCGGAGAACGGCGGCAAATTCAAAAAAGTAAAAACACACAAAACACACACAGCACTGTAATCTTACAGATTACAGTGCTGTATTAAAAAATACACACCCCCCTTTGTCCCTAGTGGTCTGTGCAATGCCCTGCATGCACTTTTATATTATAAATACTGTTTTTTCTGCCTGGAATTTGGAGATTGTCCATAGCAACCAAAACATGTCCCTTTTTCAAATTTTTTGGGATTTGATTAATTTGAATAAATTTTATTATTCTTTATTATATTATAAACTTTATCATACCCGGGATGTCTGCTAGACTCTGGTTTGAAGAGATTTCAGAGCGTTATTCCTAAGAATTACAGGACTACAAAATAAAAGCCAGATTTCCATGCAAAATAATTGTACCGCTTTCAGCACCTTATTCCAGACTGAATCATACCGCCAGGGAGGTTAACAGTTCCTAACACAAACGTAACAGTTCCTTTCTCTTTCACTACAACCTCTCCTTTTAGTTCTTCAGCCCACTGAGCTCCCGGTCTCTCACTAGACCCACTGATTCACTGTCACTGAATCCATTGAGCTCCTCCAATTTTCACGGTGGTATCTTCCTCAAGCGTCACTCCCACCTCTCTGCTGGGTCCCTAGCTTGGCACTCAAAATACCTCTCAAGCTTCATCCCACTGACCCGCTTGGTCTCTGGCTTGACACACAAGGCTGCTCTGCAAGCATCACCTCCGCTGGCTGGGTCCCTGGCTTGATACCCACTGAATTTTCCACATTCTTCACTGTCCCCGGTGAGAAAGGTGAGAATGCTGCTCCAGTACTTGCTTCAGTTACTCACTGTGGTCCCTGGTAATAAGGTGGTTGGTCCCTTAGTGGCAACAGCTTCCCTTCTACCCTCAACCAGGGCAGGTTCTCCGGCCGGCAAAACCGTCACTTTTGGTTGAACTACAATCGCAGTCCCAACCCTGCTTTGCTCTCCCACTTCTGGATAGGCCCTCAGACAGCCTAGCAGCCAGATGTGCCGGGGATAGGCCCAATCTCCGGCCTAGCAGCCTGGGCAATACAACCCAGACAGCAGTCAAGGTGACACAGAACATAGATCACCTGACTCCACCCGAATATATAGGCTCTCCCAGCAGGCCAATGGATCCAAGAAAATTCCTGCCCATTGGCTGAGATACCCCACATACCCATAACCTGACCCTGCGTTACCCTTCTCATATCCAGTACCACCAAGTACGAGGCCACCTAGTGGTAGAAGAGAAGAGTGCAACAAGGCCAAACTTAGGGAGAAATCAATAGATCGCTAACAATCAACCAGGATAATTATTCCTGCCAAGTAAATTTGTGAGGAGCAACCCTGCCTAAACTCTAGGGTGCTACAGGCCCTCGCAGAAGAACTGATAGGATGAAAACTAGACATAATTGGATAGGAGAATGTATCTCTTGATTCCAGCCAGTTAAACATATCCCAAGTAGCCCTTACAATATTCAACTTGTAGTGGGATTATAACGGATGCTACGTAATTTTTTACTATATTTTTACTATATATGTTAGCCTGGTGAGTTGGGATATATAATGTGAAAGCTTACTGATAATTCAGAAATGTATTTAAATTGTGTGTTTTTATTAGACACCCTGTAAAACCTGTGGTCTGTAGATAACATGAATGTATTTGCTGGGTGACTTCATTGGTTTTATATGTTGTCTTGAAGTTCTGCAGAACAGGAAGCCAATGAATTCACTGGAAACTTAGCATTATCTAACATTTTTTACCTCTGACAAATTTCCAAAACCAGTAAATGTTTATCTGTGAATATTACTGCCAGCTATTCCACATTTATCAACTTGTTTTACTAGATTTACCCTCTTCCTCAAAGTCATTTTGGTACACGTCATGTTTTATTATATCTGCTGGTAGCACCAGCACAGAGCTATAAATGCATCACTTGGAGCTCAATATCTTATTTATTCATAGGTATTTATATGTTATTGCCTTAATGTATAAATTCTCGGCACTGTGTAAAAAATAATGCTTTGGAAGCTTGTAACTATATGCTTTTGCTTATTACATATTCAGGTTTAGATGAGTATTATTGCCCAATTAATTTTCTGTTGTTATTAATTTTGACCAGGGTAGATTAGCAGTAATCCATTCCCTTAACTTGCTGCTGGCAACAACCTCCAGTTCCCCCATCACCCAACCCAAAGAAATATAAGTTACACTTGAGTGGTGTTCAAATGATAATAGCAGACCTTTATTTTAAATAACACAAACTTTTTTTTAAATAAGAATAGCAGTAACATAACCATATCAAAAACTCGTATAGGTTTTCAAGTCCTTGAAGGCACTATATAAAGAGTACACAATCCCTGTGTCTGTGGCATCAGTTGCCTATGTTAGGTCCGCTGACCACAACACAAGCATGTAGGCGCATTCTAGTCTATATCTACTAGTTGACAGCATCGAATAGAGGACACCAAACCCAAGGGTCCCCAACCATTTTCCAATACCACCAGAAAAAAACACCTTCAAGGTCACCAAACCATAAATCAACTGCTACAACTTGCATTCAGAATATGTGATGACAATAAAGTAGGGCAGGTTGGAGGAAAGCTCTCTTGACAATGTTCTTTGCTAAACTTGTTTCTCCCAATCTGAACAGGTAAGTGACGACTAACTTCTAACACTTTGCTAACCATCAAACCTTGTGTTGCCTGGTTTCCCTTCTAAGCCCTTGTACACACGGTCGGAGAATCCGTCGGAATGTGTCCTATTGGACCGTGTTGTCGGATAATCCGACTGTGTGTGGGATGCATCGGACTGATTCCATCAGAATATCCGTCGGACCCAATTTTCCAACTTGTTGGAAATATTTTCCGACAAACTGGTCCGATCGGACATACTCCGATCATGTGTAGATAATTCCGATCGGACAAAGTGTCACGCATGCTCAGATCAAATTCCTACACCAAAGCTATTGGCTACTAGCCTGAACGTAGTCCCGTCGTAACGAAATAACGTCATCACTTTCTGAATGATCGGATTTTCCGACAACTTGGTCCGACCGTGTGTATGCAACAGTTTTGGACACAATCCGTCGGATAAAATCCAACGGATTTGGTTGGCAGAATGTCCGACCGTGTGTACAAGGGCTAACACAGTAATGTTGGTCCTATGTTTATTTCTTTCCCCTTTTCGCTCCATGCCTATCTTCCTAATGCAAATCTCTCAGTCTACTCAATATTGTAAAAAAGTGTAGCGCTTCTCATAACATCAACCAATAAATCTCATAGATCTTACTTATAAGTGTAAAATTACACTATATAGTAGTGCTTATGATATATACATTTTTAACATAAATTATATATATAAGTGACTCAAAGACTATTCAAGTAATAAAGTGAAAAAAAAAACAAAGAAACAACAAAGTCCCAAAAAACAGAGTCTTTTGTGTGTGATGTCTTTGTATGATCCACAAACGTGAAATGGATTACACCTCCTTTCAAAGATTCATACATTAATCGTGTGAAGTTCCCATCACCAGGCGAATTGGAGGCTTACCGGAGATGTTGGATCCTCACAAATTTACATTTGGGGGATCGTACAAGCTTTTGCAACTATATGCAAATCCTCACAGCAGCAGTTTAACCAGGGGGACTTCAAATGTAGGTGATCTCTTCATAGGTTACAAGGTATTTTTAACTCCAACCAGATATATCCAAAAGCGGTTTAAGAACATAAGAAAGAGAAGCAGGGACCAAACATAGCGTAATTCCGTTTTTATAGAAATAGATAAAAGATAAAAGTACAAAACTCACATGTGTGAAGTGGTTTGTGCGCTTAACAAGATAAAACAAAGTTGCAGCAGAGTCCCGACGCGTTTCGTCGTAGAAGACGTCATCTGGGGTACTACTCGGCTGCAGCTTACACACTTAAATACCAAACCCTCAATTAGGCACGAATTCGTTCAGCCCGTGTCACCGGGATTCATTTCAAACGTTAATGGCTGTAGTGGACCTCTTATAAAAAGTAATCATCGGATTGAAAAAACGGCTAGGACGATAGCAAAAGGCTATAAATCGAATCATATTTTTCCCGGAAAGACAAACAAATGTTTCCGGGTTTAGTATATGTTTAAGCCAATTGCAACAGCAGAAGCAAAAAGGCGCGAACGCAAAGGCGTTCTTCACGATCATCAGTCAGCCAATCAATCAATCGACCGTAAAGCGATAACCTTCGTGACCAAACGCAAGATAGATACGGACGTCCCACGTCCGGCTTACGTGGTTCGCAAACACACATAAGATGGAACGCGTTGCATAACGTGACCATCTCTCAATAAGGGAAATGAGTCGAACGTAATCTCATCATTTCCAAAGTATCTAAAACATAAATAAAAAAAAAAACGGGCGGAACGTAGTGCCTACTGGGGTTGGAATAACTTTCTTATATTATATTACAACATTAAAATAACATAACATATATGGCAAAAAATGTCACATTCCCGAGCTAACGTTCTCCAGGTATACATATCTCATCTATATGAACAGGCATTCATCTGGTACCAATGATACCAAACAGTAAATATTATGTTTATTAGTTTATAGCGATAACCATACCTAATTGATCTGAGACATAGCTATTGATATAAAACTCAACTATCTTTATCTATGTTTTCTCTGACTACATATTACAAGGCGTACATAACCTAATGACGACGCCAGATGTCTATCTGTCACATGACGGCGTCTAAATAATTGGAACAAAGAATAGAAAACCCTAAATCAGTGGCCAAAAAATTCATAAGGCATACAGTTCTGGTATATAAATTGATATTGAAGCATTTGACCGGACATAAATGTCACTGTCTCAGCCCTCATTGATAAACGCATTAATGTCCCACTCCACATTAAGTCCAAAGGGGAAGTAGGATTTAATAGTGTATATCCAGTAAGTCTCCAATCTGGACACACCCCTGGTCATAGCTCCTCCCCTCCATGGTGGTGTATATTTATCAATGACCAGGAATTGTGTTCCAGTGGGATCACTGTTGTGATACTCCTTGAAGTGCCTCGGAACAGTATGCTTTGAATCCCTACTTTTTATAAGGGCTATATGCTCCCCCACTCTAATGGCAAAAGTTCTAGTTGTTCTTCCTATATACTGTTTATCGCATGGGCACGTGATTAGATATACTACATACCTAGTAATACAGGTACAAAATGGTTTGATGGCATGTATTCTATTAGTTACGGATGATGTAAACTCAATTGTCTTAACTTTCCCAGATATGCTGTGTCTACACACGACACATCTCTTACACGGAAAATATCCCGTCATGTTGTGAAAGAATGACGGGCGACTGGGTGGATCCAAGACATTGGGGGCAATATGTCTCTGTAAGGATGGAACTCCTCTGAAGAGCACCTTTGCTTGTTCAGGTAATTTAGACGATAGGACAGGGTCGTTTTTCAGTATTCCCCAATGTTTGTTTATAATGGTTTTAATCTGCTTATGTTGTAATGAGAAGGATGTCAACATGGACCACTTATAGGTATCGTCATGTTCCCGTTGTGGTCTTTCTGCAACAAGGTTAATCCTATTGGTATCAATCGCTTTCTGGAGCTCACCATCCAATAGTTTGCTATCATATCCTTTGTCCAGAAATTTCTGTTTCAAGATTCCCGCTTGTATTTTAAATGTATTTAGATCAGTACAATTCCTTCGTAAACGAAGAAATTGGCTGCGTGATACTGACTTAAGCCACGAGCTGTGGTGACAGCTATCCAACGGGATAAAGCTATTACGATCTGTTGCTTTAAAAAAAGTTTTAAACATAAACTGATTATTTCTAATCTCTCTTTCCAAATCTAGGAAAGTGATCCTAGATGTACTCATCTCAAAAGACAATGAAATACCTCTGTCGTTATCATTTAAGATTTCAAAGAATTCTTCCAAGGAATCTGGAGTACCACTCCATAGGAGGAGGATGTCGTCTATGTACCTTGCCCACATGACCAAGGAGGGGTTCTGCAAGGCATAGACGACATCCTCCTCCCACTTAGCCATGAATAAATTCGCGAGGCTAGGGGCAAATTTAGCCCCCATTGCCACGCCTCTTTGTTGTAAATAATAATTGCCATCAAACCAAAAGAAATTGTGTTCTGTAGCGAATTCCAGAAGTTCAATTAAATAGTCACGTTGGAAGGATGCCAATGTGTCTTCCAAGTTTAAAAAGTATCGAACAGCCTCTATACCTCTCCCATGCGGTATGCAGGTGTAGAGAGAAGCCACGTCTGCCGTGGCAATAATATAATTCTCGTGGAGTGTTATATTTTCAAGTTTTCTAATAGTAGCGCCGGTATCTTTAAGATATGAGGGTGTTTTTTTCACCAAGGGCTGTAGATAAAAATCTATATAGCAGCCTATGCGCGAAGTGATGGAGTCTATGCCGCTAATTATTGGTCTACCTGGAGGGTTAACAGCATCCTTATGAATTTTTGGGAGGAAAAACATTATGGGGATCTTAGGAGCCATGGGAACCAAAAAAGATTTTTCCTTATTGTTCAGGATCTTCAAATCGTACCCTTTTTGTACAAGAACAGCAAGTTGTCTCTTATACAAATTAGTAGGGTTGTTAGAAAGTGGTTTATAAGTGCCAGGTTCCTCTAGTATCTTATGCATTTCTGCTTTATATTGTTCTTTATCTAAGATAACGATCCCTCCACCCTTATCAGCTGGTCGTATAACGACCTCTTTTTGTTTACAAAGGGAACTAAAACCTGTCATAGGAAAGAAGGATCTTTTCGCACGTTTAACTGGAAGTTTCTCTAGATCCTTTAGTACCAAGTTTTTAAAGATCTTTACAGCCGGAGCTGTAGCAACCGGGGGTATAAATAAAGATAGATTAGCTAACCCTGAATGTACCGTACCAGAAGTAGCCGCTATGTAATCTGTTCTAAAGGGATTTGTAGTCAAATATCGTTGGATATTAATTTTTCTAATAAATTTATGTATGTCTATAAATGTATTGAATTTGTTTAATTGTTTGGGGGGTGCATACTTGAGCCCCTTATCTAATACAGCTAACTCAGCCTGAGAAAAAGTCTTATTGCTCAGATTAAAAATGCCTTGTCCTGCTAGACCCGCCTTCTTTTTCCTCCTTTGTAGTCGTTCTCCCCCTCTGCACCCTCTCTTGGATCTTGACCTCTTTTTATGGGAGGGTATGGGTCCTCGCGAAAATCCTGGCTTTTATAGTTGCCGTTATACTGATTATATATAGGTGGTTCATATACACCATTCCTATTATCAGGGTTTGATGAATCCATCAACGGGGAGAATCTATTATATGTGGGGACTGCAGCTGTGTTATAATGCTGGGGTCCCCCATATTGAGGATTAGGGGGGGCACGTCTGGGTGAAGGGGAATAATACGGAGGTTCATTATATTCCCTGCGATAGTATCCCTCGTGATTATGTGAACGTCCCCTATTTTGTCCTCTTGCACCCCTCTTACCTCGGGAGTTTCCCCTCCCCTGTATGGGTTCCCAGGAGTGTGGGGAGTATAGTGTTGTACCTTTTGTGGGAAGGATGAAGGGTTCTCATCCAGTCCTCTATGTACAACTTCACTATATGATGTAGAGGGTATCTCTCTTGTTTAGGACATGGTAGGGTCTACGTATTGGGCTCCATTTATAGGTTGTGACTCCATATTAGACGTGTTTTGTAGTAGTTTTTGCCAGCTAAAAACATTGCCTGTTTTATAATCATTGATATCTCTAGAGTACTTTTTCTGTTTTTTATACTTTTGTTCCCTGTCTTCTTTTTCCAAGTGGTTCAGTAGATTAGCTGATAAGGAATTGTACTCGGGAGTATTTTTAAAGGCACCAAGTTTGTCCCTCAATTCCTTAATCTCTTTATCCAAAAGACTCAATCTACTATTTTTCCTAGTAATGAATCCCGGTGACACGGGCTGAACGAATTCGTGCCTAATTGAGGGTTTGGTATTTAAGTGTGTAAGCTGCAGCCGAGTAGTACCCCAGATGACGTCTTCTACGACGAAACGCGTCGGGAATCTGCTGCAACAGGTAAACATTAGATTTGAGCGGACACCTGGATGTTCGGGTTCGATGGGTTTGGCTGAACTTCGCAGAAAAGTTTGAGTTTGGGACCCGAACTTGACCCCGAACCCAAACCCCATTGAAGTCAATGGGGACCTGAACTTTTGAGGACTAAAATGGCTCTAAAAAAGTGATGGAAAGGGCTAGAGGGCTGAAAACGGCAGCAGAATGTTGTTAATAGCATGGCAAGTGCTCTGCAAACAAATATGGATAGGGAAATAACTTAAAATAACATAAAATACATAAAAATAAAAAATAATACGCTGGAGGCCCCCTTCTCAGAAGAAGAGGAACAGGAAGTCATTAAGAACCTCAAATCAGGTTCTGCTCCAGGCCCGATGGTCTCCTTAACCCCTATTACAAGACATTTACCACCACCCTGACTCCACATTTAACAAAAATGTTTAACGCAAAGACACAGGGAACCCCACTTGATCCTCACCTAAACACAGCCTACATTGCAGTAATACCGAAACCGGATAAAAACCTGGATGAAGTCAGTAATTATAGACCCATCTCCCTCATCAATAGTGACTTAAAAATCCTTACCAAACTCCTTGCAAATCGTCTAGCTTCCTTCATTAACCGATATGTTCATAAGGATCAAGTGGGGTTCATCCCAGGCAGACAGGGCCCTGATCAGATCAGAAGAGCCATAGACAAACTGGCCAGGAGGTCCAAAACAATCAGGCATGCTTTTATCACTAGAGATGGCCTTGCGGTTCGCCCGGCTGTTGGTTCGCGGCGAACTTTGCTCGTTCACGATTCGCCAAACCGGCGGACTAATGCCGCTGTTCGCGGCGGCCATATTCATTTACATTGTGAAGAACTTTGACCCATGACACATCCATCATGGGGTACAGGACAGCCAATTGAGACATTTCAGCACATGGACATACCCCCTACCTTTTAAATAGACCTGATCTGGTGGCCATTTCACATTCTGTCTTTTGTCAGTGTAGGGAAAGGACGCTGTGTGGAGCAGGGACAGTCAGTCTGTAATCACTAGCTATTACTATTATGCCCACAAAAGTCCTTTTAAGGACTGGTATAGGTGTACAATATATAGGGTTGTAATTGTAATACACTTATAATATACTTTCTTTCAAATATAGAAAGCATATTAAAGTGCACTGCAGTGCTGACCGATTCTGCAGCTGTCTTTTCTCAGTATAGGGATAGAGTTTGCTGTTTGGAGCAGGGACAGTCTGTAATTCACTAGCTAGCTACTATTAGGTCCACAAACGTCCTTTCAAGGACTGGTATAGGTGTACAGTGTATAGGGTTGTAATACACTTATAATATACTTTCTTTCAAATATAGAAAGCATATTATAGTGCACTGAAGTGCTGACCGATTCTGAAGCTGTCTTTTCTCAGTGTAGGGCTAGACTAGAGTTTGCTGTTTGGAGCTGGGACAGTCTGTAATTCACTAGCTAGCTATTATTAGGTCCACAAACGTCCTTTTAAGGACTGGTATGTGTGTACTATTTGGTGTGCAGTATATATGGGTGTAATACACGTATAAAATACTTTCAAATATAGAAAGCATAGTATAGTGTATTTCTACTGTGCAGCATTGTGACTGCTGAGCGGTTCTGCAGCGATACTATAAAGAGTGACAAACGCAATTAGAAAAAAGTATTATAACTGGTGTGATAGACCAGTGGCCCCCCAAAACGACAGATTGAAGCGGGCTGTTATATACCTTCTTCCACATATACTGCACTTCTCTAGAGTTGCTGCCTACTCCGAGATCTCTAATTATAGCGGTGGGGAAGGTGACATCGATGATGACGTGTCTAGGGATGTCACGTGGGTGCCCACAAGAGAGGAAGAGGAAGGGAGTTCAAAGGGAGATATGGACCAGCAGATAGGGAGGAGAAGCAGGCGGAACTTACATTGCACAGGAGGGACAAACCAGACTGCTAATGTATCAGAAGTGAGGCATCAACCATGTACGGTCACATCTGGTGCTCCCAGGACGCCGGGGCATGGCTCCGCAGTGTGGGCTTTTTTAAAGTGTCCGCTGCTGACAATAGTGTTGCCATCTGCAGCCTTTGCAGTCAACGCATAAGTCGCGGTAAGCCCAACACTCACCTAGGGATGACCGCCTTAAGAAGGCACATGAGCTGTCATCACCGAGCCCAGTGGGAGCAACAGAACCCACAAAGCCACACTCCAGGCTCTCACCATCCAGCCTCTTCTACTTCTCCTTCTCCTCCACTCCACCTTCCATCGCCGCCCTCACGGTTTTCTGGACAAAGGCAAGCTTCTGTGGGCCAAATGTTTGAGCGTAAAAAAATGATGATGCCGGATAACCCTCTTGCCCAACGGTTGACCGCTGGCTTGTCAGAACTGATAGCCCGCCAACTACTGCCATATAAACTGGTGGACTCTGAGGCCTTTCGAAAATTTGTGGCCATTGGAACACTACAATGAAAGGTCCCAGGAAGGAAGTATTTCTCACAGAAGGACATCCCAGAGCTATATGGCCATGTTCAGCGGCAAGTGAATATATCTCTGGCACACAGTGTCGGTGCCAAGATACATCTGACCACAGACACGAGGTCTAGCAAACACGGGCAGGGAAGGTATGTAACTTTTACTGCCCACTGGATGAACCTTCTGACGGCCGTCAAGCATGTAACCCTTGGCACCCGCGTAGATTTGGTTTTACCGCCATGGATTGCATGCAGGCCTGCCTCTTCTTCTCCTCCTTCTACTCCATCCTCCCTCTCCTCCTCAGCTGACTCCTCCTTTTCCGCTGCTAGCGTCTCTTCCGCTGCGCCGCAGATCCCCAGAACCTATTCGACATGCCAGGTGAGACATTGCCATGCTGTGCTGCGTCTGTTGTGCCTGGAAGCCAAGAGCCACACTGACCCTGCACTCCTTTCAGCTTTGCGTTTACAGGCAGATCAGTGGCTAACACCGCTCAATATGACAGTTGGTAAAGTGGTGTGTGACGACGGTGCCAATCTGCTTAGCGCATTGAAACAGGGCAAAATTACACATGTGGCATGCATGGCACACATCTTAAACTTGGTCGTGCAGCGATTTGTTGTCAAATACCCTGGGGTCCAGGACATCTTGCGGCAGGCAAGGAAAATCTCGGCCCATTTCAGAAGATCTTACACGGCCATGGCTCGCCTTGCTGACATTCAGCGGCGACACAATCTGCCGGTCAGACGTCTTATTTGTGATTGCCCGACACGATGAAACTCAACCTTCTATATGCTTGATAGGCTGCTCCAGCAGAAACGTGCAGTTAATGACTACCTGTACGAACTCTGCGGCAGAACAGGTTCAGGGGAGCTTGGTTTTTTTTCACTGCGCCAATGGCTGCTCATGTGCGATGCATGCAGACTTCTGCAGCCATTTGATGAGATCACCAAACTAGTCAGTCGCAGGCATGGCGCCATCAGTGACATGGTACCTTATGCCTTCTTTATGGAGCATGCATTGCGTCGTGTCATTGATCAAGCTGTGGAGGAGCAGGAAGATGAGGAAGTCGCAATGCTGGATGAATTCCCAGGGGTGGCTCAGACAAGTCAACAACAGGAGTCTGAAGAGGAGTCAGAGGAGGATGGTGCTGGGGCGGATGAGGAGGAGCAAGAAGAACATGCTTTAAACCTTTCTGAGATCCCTTTTGTTGTCCGTGGATGGGGGAGGAGAACGAGGAGGATGACATTATCCTGGATGATGAGCAGGAGCCAGGCCACCACACCGCTTCCAGTTTAGTGCAAATTGGGGCCTACATGCTCCAGTGTTTTAACAGGCACCCTGTATAAAAAGCATAAAGGTCAAGGACCAGTACTGGGTGGCAATGTACTTAGACTGCCGGTACAAACACAAAATGGCGGAAATGTTACCACCATCACAGAGGGCTGTCAGAATGGAGCACTTCCAGGCCTTGCTTAGAGAAATGCTGCATTCTGCTTTTGCGTGCGCTGGCAGAGGAATTCCCACTACCAGAGAAAGAGTTGCGGGTACCAATCCAACAGCGCCTGCAAGAAGAGGGCGATTTGAAGATGGGTTGGTCACTTCTGATATGAGATCATTCTTTCAGCCGACACATTGACAGGTGTCATCTGGATCCAGCATCAGGGAACGCCTAGAATGACAGGTGTCCGACTACATCGGGTTATGGCTGATGTGGACGCTCTGAGAAGTGATGAACCCCTGGACGACTGGGTTGGCAGGCTTGACCTCTGGCCAGAGCTTGCACAATTTGCAATGGAACTGTTGGCTTGCCCCTCATCCAGTGTCCTGTCCGAAAGGACGTTTAGTGCAGCAGGGGGGATCGTGACCGATAAGCGTACTCGCCTAGCTCATGACTGTGTTGACTACCTCACATTTATAAAAATGAATGAGGCATGAATCTCAGGGGAATTCAACACATGTGACCAGTAGACCAGGTATATGCATAACTCTATAAACGATTTATATAATCTAGCACACGGACCTTTGGCTCACTTGTACAAAAAAAGCACGCCGTACTATATGCCCGTACCCTCCTGTTTGAAGAGGTTGAGCGGTGTCCCGCAGTGAGTTGCTGGTGTCAGTGCTGGTGTCAGTGCTCTCTATCTCGGTGCTGGTGTCAGTGCTCTCTATCTCGGTGCTGGAGTCAGTGCTCTCTATCACGGTGCTGGTGTCAGTGCTCTCTATCTCGGTGCTGGTGTCAGTGCTCTCTATCTCGGTGCTGATGTCAGTGCTCTCTATTTCGGTGCTGGTGTCAGTGCTCTCTATCATGGGGCTGGTGTCAGTGCTCTCCATCACGGTGCTGGTGTCAGGGCTCTCTATCACGGTGCTGGTGTCAGTGCTCTCTATCTTGGTACTGGTGTCAGTGCTCTCTATCACGGTGCTGGTGTCAGTGCTCTCTATCACGGTGCTGGTGCCAGTGCTCTCTATCTCGGTGCTGGTGTCAGTGCTCTCTATCTCGGTGCTGGTGTTAGTGCTCTCTATCACGGTGCTGGTGTCAGTGCTCTCTATCACGGTGCTGGTGCCAGTGCTCTCTATTACGGTGCTGGTGTCAGTGCTCTCTATCTCTGTGCTGGTGTCAGTGCTCTCTACCTCGGTGCTGGTGTCAGTGCTCTCTATCACGGTGCTGGTGTCAGTGCTCTCTATCACGGTGCTGGTGCCAGTGCTCTCTATTACGGTGCTGGTGTCAGTGCTCTCTATCTCAGTGCTGGTGACAGTGCTCTCTATCTCGGTGCTGGTGTCAGTGCTCTCTATCTCGGTGCTGGTGTCAGTGCTCTCTATCTCAGTGCTGGTGTCAGTGCTCTCTATCTCGGTGCTGGTGTCAGTGCTCTCTATCATGGTGCTGGTGTCAGTGCTCTCTATCATGGTGTTGGTGTCAGTGCTCTCTATCTCAGTACTGGTGTCAGTGCTCTCTATCACGGTGCTGGTGTCAGGGCTCTCTATCATGGTGCTGGTGTCAGTGTTCTATCTCAGTGCTGGTGTCAGTGAGGGAGATAGCAGCAGAGAAGCCAATCAGCAGGCAGTGCCAGCACCATGGCCGAGGATCAGCACATGACTGGCACCTCCAGACCAACGCAGTGGAGCCCTGCATAAGTGGGGGTAAGGGCCGGGCAGAGGGAGGGGTCAGGGGCTCAAGCACAGGTTGGCACACTGGGACACTGGCACAGGACTGCGCTGCCCTGACTGTGGCACTGATCATCTCCTGCATCAGAGGTGAGATGCTCCAGCCACCCCCCGCCCACACATTACTGTGTAACATCACTGGTGTAACTTTGGTAACCATGGCAACAAAAGCCTGGTTACCCTTTTTAAAAATGGTGCTGACCACTGCCTTGCATCGAGTCATTTCCGATTTGCAAATAACACGATGCTACGGCCCAGCGATGCCTATTGCCTCCTGGGATTGATGACAAACATCTCCCAGGAGGCATTGCAAACTGGAAATGACTTGCAAATCCTTGATTAATATAGTAAGTGCTGAAAAAAAATATATATATCCAATTCGTTTACAGTGCACAGATGCTGAGGAATTGAAAATGTGGGTGGAACTACGCTTTAAGTGTATGAAATGTGCAATATTGCTTCACTCTGTATAAATGATATACTGTAATGGAATGTGGTTTATCTTGTTGCAATGTATTCCTAAAAAAAGAACAGAAAGCAAAAAGAGAAATCTAATTTGTGAAATTACAATTCTGCTTGATGTCTTGCTGTAGGGGACTGAGAGCACGGCGGTTTCCTCAGAGCAGACAAATGGTTTTCTTTAAGCTTGCATGCAGTGTTACAAGCATGTGCAAACAATTACTTGTATACAGTTTCTTCCTTTATTGCGGCAAACTCTTTCTTCTCTAAAATTTTACTGACCATTATTTTAATATTTTCACCATCCTTATCGTTGCAATGTGTTGTGGCTGCTTGGATGTACATGACTCAGATCTACATGTGGCGCCAGTGAACTTCTTCCCCAAACCAGATAAGACAACATCCTTCCTTGGGTTATTTCAGTGTATTCATTAAGCATTCTGAGCTGAGGACTTACCACTTCCTGGTGATCGGAGCTCATCTCTGACCATTAGTGGTTTATGAAAGTGACAAGATCAACGGAGAACATGTTCTCCACTGATCTTCTCGGCGTGCAGATAAGCTGTCATTAAAGTGCACAGAAATGGCTAGTTTATAAATGCCAATGTCAGCAATTCACTGGTGATCTGTGCTAGAACTCACACTCCCCAAATCACCAGCCCAGAGCTGGTGAATCAGGGAGGGAGGAGAGAATTCACCCGAGAAATCAGGAGGAAATTGGAAGTTTATTGACTTCCTCCTTCCACCTTGCCGCCAAGAGAGCTAGGAATGACATCTTCCCCATGTTTCACCAAACTCCACATAAGCTGTTCATCAGTATATTATATTTGTGTGTGTGCATAGCTATATATGTGTATATATATTATATTATATATATATATATATATATATATATATATATATATATATATATATATATACAGTATCTCACAAAAGTGAGTACACCCCTCACATTTTTGTGAATATTTTATTATCTTTTCATTATATCTGTATTATATCTTTTCATGTGACAACACTGAAGAAATGACACTTTGACACAATGTAGTGAGTGTACAACTTGTATAACAGTGTGAATTTGCTGTCCCCTCAAAATAACTCGACAAACAGCCATTAATGTCTAAACCACTGGCAGCAAAAGTGAGTACACCCCTAACTAAAATTGTCCAAATTGGGCCAATGTATCAGTATTTTGTGTGGCCACCATTATTTTCCAGCATTGCCCTAACCTTCTTGGGCATGGAGTTCACCAGAGCTTCATAAGTTGCCACTGGAGTCCATGGAGTCCTCTTCCACCTTCTGTTTGAGGATGCCCCACAGACACTCAATAGGGTTTAGGTCTGCACACATGCTTTGCCAGTCCATCACGTTTACCCTCAACTTCTTTAGCAATTCAGTGGTCGTCTTGGAGGTGTGTTTGGGGTTATCATGTTGGAATCCTGCCCTGCATCCCAGTCTCTGAAGGGAGGGAATCATACTCTGCTTCAGTATGTCACAGTACATGTTGGCATTCATGGTTCCCTCAATGAACTGTAGCTCCCCAGTGCCAGCAGCACTCATGCAGCCCCTGACCATGACACTCCGACCACCATGCTTGACTGTAGGCAAGACACATTTGTCTTTGTACTCCTCACCTGGTTGCCGCCACACATTTGACACCATCAGAACCAAATAAGTTTATCTTGGTCTCATCAGACCACAGGACATAGTTTCAGTAATCCATGTCCTTAGTCTGCTTGTCTTCAGCCAACTGTTTGCAGGCTTTCTTGTGCATCATCTTTAGAAGAGTCCTCCTTCTGGGATGACAGCCATGCATACCAATTTGATGCAGTGTGCGGCGTATGGTCTGAGCACTGACAGGCTGACCCGACCCCACCCCTTCAAGCTCTGCAGCAATGCTGGCAGCACTCATACATTTATTTCCCAAGTACAACCAACATGTACTGTGACATACTGAAGCAGACCATGATCCCCTCCCTTCGGAGACAGGGCCGCAGGGCAGTATTCCAACATGATAACAACCCCAAACACGCCTCCAAGAAAACTATTGCCTTGCTAAAGAAGCTGACGGTAAAGGTGACGGACTGACCAAGCATGTCTCCAGACCTAAATCCTATTGAGCATCTATGGGGCATCCTCAAACGGAAGGTGGAGGAGAGCAAGGTCTCCAACATCCACCAGCTCGGTGATTTTGTCATGGAGGAGTGGAAGAGGACTCCAGTGGCAACCTGTGAAGCTCTGGTGAACTCCATGCCCAAGCGGGTTAAGGCAGTGCTGGAAAATAATGGTGGCCACACAAAATATTTATATTTTGGGCCCATTTGTACATTTTCACTTGGGGGTGTACTCCGTTTTGTTGCCAGCGGTTTAGACATTAATGGCTGTGTGTTGAGTTATTTTGAGAGGACAGCAAACTTACACTGTTATACAAGCTGTACTCCTCACTACATTACATTGTAGCAAAGTGTAATTTCTTCAGTGTTGTCACATGAAAAGATAGAATAAAATATTTACAAAAATTGAGGGGTATACTCACTTTTGTGAGATACTGTATATCCTTTGTGGGCCCCAGGGCCACAAAAGATATATACCGTATTTATTGGCACTGCCTCGGAGGGGACAGGGAGGGGGTGGGACAAGTGCCGTCAGATTACATACAGGAGAATATCCTGTTTACGTCTGTATTAGGAAGTTCCGTCTCCTGGGCTGCCATTGGGTGACTGTCCTGTCTATCATAGGAGGCGGGACTTTGTATTAAAGAGGCTGCCAAGTAAACAGGAGATTCTCCTGTATATAATGTTTTGGCGCTCGTCCCGCCCCCCTCCCTGTCCTCTCTGAGGCTGCAGATGGGCATTGATCAGACTGCACTAATGGCAATGGTAAGGCTGCATTCGTGGCAATGGTGAGGCTGCATTCATGGCAATAGTAAGGCTGCATTCATGGCAATGGTGAGGCTGCAGATGGGCACTGATTAGGCTGCATTGATGGGCACTGGCCTTTATTTTACTTCACAGTTCTTTATTTAAGATGCAAGATTTTTTTTCCTGAAAGTCCCTTAAAGTGAAGGTACGTGTTATACGCCGATGCGTGTTATACGCCGATAAATACGGGTATATCGAAATAACACACCCAAGCTCATCCTTAGTTCTCAGCGGTGCTCGGGGATTCATTGGAGGTCACAAAAGATATACATATATCCAAATTACACGCCCAAGCTCATCTCTTCACCACACACAGCCACAAAGGCAAGATAATGTCAGGCAAAATGATTGGCATGTTCACTTCATCAAATCTGGCCCTCTTTGAAAAAAGTTTGGACACCCCTGCTCTATAGCCTCTGTATGGATCCTAAAAAAAATGTTTTGCGTCCATCCACAGGCTAGATCAGCAGCTGGATTAGCCTCGTCACTTGACAATTAATAAGCAATGAATTGTCATGTCAACATTAATTTCTTGACCGTGGAGCTGGTGGGGAACAGATCATATATTTAACTGATGTTTCGATATGCAGAAGAGTATAAATGTCATATTTAAAATAAAATATTTTCCCTTATGTTATTACATATACAGAGCAGTTGAGGAAGATGGCAACATTAGGACCCAGGCACATCAGCCATAGCGAGAAGGTGGGCCCTTTACTGCATGCACCTACTGGGCTTTGCTGCCTGATGCCTATTTCTCCCCTCACTACGCTGTGGAGCGGGTGCACTGAGTTCCACCTAAGCCTCTTAGAGCACCCACCCGGACCCTCATCCTCTGCTTGCTTAACTTTTGGTACTCATCAGAGCCTCCAGGTTGATTAGCGGCCAATGCCTCCAGAACAACAGGCTGTTGATCTTACCGGACTACTCAGTGGAGACGCAGAAGCTCCAGAAGTCATTCAACCAAGTGAAGGCAGCCATGAGGGCTCACATCAGAAACAGCGTTTTGTTCCTGGCATGCTTAAGAGTCCAATTCTTCACATCTCCAAGGGAAGCCTCATGGTGGATTGATTACCTGCCACCACACCATTGATCCATTGAACTGAGAGTTGCTTTTACAGCTTACATGCTGTACTGTTTTTGCACCCTAATTGTTAGCACTAGCTGCTTACAACTATGTTTCTGTGCCCCCTGGCACAACTTACCCGGTACCCGGTTACTCAAAATTATGCCTATAACGGTGTAGGAAATATTGAAGGTGGTAAAGGCCCTTCAGCCTGGCAAGACCCCTGGGCCCGATGGCATCCCGGTAGAATTATACAAAATGTATGCTGATGTCTTAAAAATAAAAATAATTTGTGATATCTTAAAAATAAAAATAATTGTGATTTTGATCAAAAATGATTCCCTTCAAATATTCAAATTTTATTTGGGGAAAAAAAAAATGTTTTAGGTATTTTGTGATTGATCAGTAAGGACCAGCTGCTGTGAAATAGACCCCACTACATAAAAAAGGGCAGATACCATTTTTGTATGCACTTCCACCATTTATTTTAAGATTGCTAGCTGGGATTCTACAAGATCATTGTGCACTTTCTGATAGAAGAGAATTACGATAGCTTCACTGTTCTTCGATGTCTTGCTGCTGCTGTCTCTCTTTTAAATTTCCAATCACAGAATTTAGAGTTTCAGCTAAAAGCAAGGAAGCATTATTGGCTTGCTTCTTTCTCTGGGCCAAGAGCTTCCTTCTTCTTCTCCCTCTTGGGACCCATTTGGGATCTGGTGCTGGAATGGGATTATCTGATGCTTGGTGCCTACCCTCCTCATTATCTGCAACATAATATAAATACAATTATGAAACGTATTACTCTACAATAAAAAATTCTATTTAATATCAGTATTATAAGGTTTTTTAGATTTACTAGTTGGTAATTCCTCTTTATCCAGGGCATACCCGCGATCGTCTCACGGGGCGGCTGAACGGAGAGATGCCGTTGTAAACAGCATCTCCCCGTTCTGTCTAGCAACAAGTGACGCTGATCTCTGCTCCATGTAATTGGAGCAGAGATCAGTGTTCACAAAATGAAAGCCCAGCCCCCAACAGTTAGTAACACACCCCTAGGAACACTTAACCCCTACACTGCCATCCACTGGTTAACCCCTTCACTGCCAGTGTCATTTACACAGGAATCACTGCATTTGTATAGCAGTGATTGCTGTATAAATGACAATGGTCCCAAAAATGTGTCAAAAATGTCTTATGCGTCCGCCATAATATCGAACTCACAATAAAAATCGCTGATCGCCGCCATTACTAGTAAAAAAAAAAATATTAATAAAAATGCCATAAAACTATCCCCTCTTTTGTAAACGCTATAACTTTTGCGCAAACCAATCAATAATCGCTTATTGCAATTTTTTTTACCAAAAATATGTGGAAGAATACATATCGGCCTAAACTGAGGGAAAAAAATGTTTTTTTATATATTTTTGGGGGATATTTATTATAACAAAAAGTAAACAATAATGCGTTTTTTTTCAAAATTGTCGCTCTATTTTCATTTATAGCGCAAAAAATAAAAACCGCAGGGGTGATCAAATACCACCAAAAGAAAGCTCTATTTGTGGGAAAAAAAGGACGTCAATTTTGTTTGGGAGCCACGTCGCATGACCGTGCAATTGTCAGTTAAAGCGACGCAGTGCCGAATCGCAAAAAGTGGTCTGGTTTTTGGCCAGCAAAATGGTCCGGGGCTGAAGTGGTTAAGGACCGCCTTACGCTGATATACGTCGGCAGAATGGCAGGGCTGGGCACAATCACGTACCGGTACGTGATTCTTTAAGTGCCCAGCCGTGGGTCGGGAGCATGCCGCGGGCGGCGTGCTCCCAACCCGGTCCTGTGCTCCGTGACCGTGGCCGCGGGACCAGCAGACCCGATCGCCACTGGTGTCCCGCGATCGGGTCACAGGGCCAAAGAACGAGGAGAGGTCTGTTTAAACAAACCTCTCCCCATGCTTCCTAGTGTGGCTGTCACTGATCGTCTGTTCCCTTTTATAGAGAAGGACGATCAGTGATGTCACATGCCAGGCCACGCCCCCCTACACTGCCAGTGTCATTTACACAGGAATCAGTGCATTTAAATAGCACTGATTGCTGTATAAATGACAATGGTCCCAAAAATGTGTCAAAAATGTCCAATGTGTCCACCATAATGTCGCAGTCACAATACAAAATCGCTGATCGCCGCCATTACTAGTAAAAAAAAATATTAATAAAAATGCTATAAAACTATCCCCTATTTTGTAAACGCTATAACTTTTGCGCAAACCAATCAATAATTGCTAATTGCGATTTTTTTTTTAACCTAAAATATGTAGAAGAATACGTATCGGCCTAAACTGAGGAAAAAAAATTTTTTTTTTATATATATTTTTGGGGGATATTTATTATAGCAAAAAGTAAAAAATATTTCTTTTTTTTTTCAAAATTGTCGCTGTATTTTTGTTTATAGCGCAAAAAATAAAACCTGCAGAGGGGATCAAATGCCACCAAAAGAAAGCTCTATTTGTGGAAAAAAAGGACGCCAATTTTGTTTGGGAGCTACGTCGCACGACCACGCAATTGTCAGTTAAACGACGCAGTGCCGAATCGCAAAAAGGGGCCTGGTCCTTTGGCTGCAAATTGGTCCGGGGCTTAAGTGGTTAAATAACAAGCATCTTTATACTTACCTGCTCTGTACAATGGAACTGCACAAAGCAGCTGTGAACCTCCTATTCTTTGTCACACCCACAAACCCCCCCCACCAGTGCCCCCATGGAAAACCGCTTCCCATGGGATCACTTGTGAGTGCTTGCGTGCTCCCAAGCCCTGCTGCTACATCCATTACACAGACAGAAGATTTTGCCCCGCTCCCACTTCATTGTCACAGGCTTTGATTGACAGCAGTGGGAGCCAATGGCTCCTGGTGCCCCAGTGTAGCCAGTGAGTCCTGGAAGTGAGGGGAGACAAGACCTGCAGACGTGCACAGCGCTGGATCAAATGAGGGCTCAGGTAAGTAAAAGGGGATGGGGAGTGGGGATGCTGATGTCTAAACATGTTTTACCTGTTTTAGCCTCTCCACAACGAATTCAGCAGCAACAAATACTGTAACTGCTGACTTTTAATATATGCACACTTACCTCTCCATGAAGCCGGCGATGTCGGCACTCCAGCCGATCTTTGGATCATCTGTTGGAAGCAGCCACCACCATTCCTGTTAAGGGAACCCGGCAGTGAAGCCTTTCGGATTCACTGCCAGTCCTCTACTACATATGGGCACTGCACTTTCGGATTGTTTTGACGGTGAAGGCAGGAGGAGGGTGCCGAAACTTCTGGGAGACCAGGCCACGGTGTGAGGAGGTGACACTGTGTCCGGTTATCTTTGACTTCTCTTGTGTTGTTCTAGTACAAATACTGTAGCCGCTGACCTTTAATATTAGGATACTTACCTGTCCAGGGAGCCCACAATGTCAGCACCTCAGCTGATCTTAGGATCAACACCTGGGTGCTGCCACTGCCATTCCTGGTAAGCAAACCCGGCAGTGAAGCCTTTTGGCTTCACAGCTGGTTCAATACTGCGCATGCGCGAAGCGCACTGCACTTTCTAATTGGGGGAAAGAGGAGGGGGCCGAACTTCCAGGAGATTGGGCCATGGCCCATCTCTGGAAGTGGGGAGGGGGACCTGTCAAAAACAAAGGTGTCAAATGTGGCACCGGAGAGGGGGAGGAAGCGTATAAGTGGAAGTTCCACTTTTGAGTGGAACTTCCACTTTAAGTTTACTGCTATCAAAAAGCATTATTGAAATTCTAGATGATTTCATTGGGCATATGACAGGTACTTTTTAATAAGATACTTGCCCTTTACAGCATCTTACCCAGCACAGATTGCTTGGTTTGAGGTTTCCCTGTCTGAACCAGGCAGGAAATGGAGGATCAAAAACCGAAAGTGACAAAATCAACAAAATTCTGTTTTCTTTCAGAACAGGCTAGATTGAGGCATGATGTGCCTCGGTCTCCCACCACTATCCATCCTAAGTTTGATATAGCAAGGGTTCAGCTGAACTCCCACAATTTTAAACCTGCATTGCAATCTGACTTTGGGGGTAATTTGAGAGACATCTGTGCAGATTGCTGCCAATCGCCAAAAGTAGTGCAGAAACTTGTTTTGGGAATCGAAGCGGCACTGCAAAGTCAGCGTCGCACCAATTAGAACAGTGCCATTGCCAGCAATAGGTGGTAATTTGGAATGCGATTTGACATGTGAAGTCACATGTCAAATCGGCCCGATGTGAACCGGTGCAAAGTCAGCAGTTGTGGTCCCGGGTTCACTTGCAATTTACAGCTGGGTGTTTGCTGGACAAAACCAGAATAGGGTGATTACTGCTAGTGCTCAAATCGGCCCAGTACTGGGACCCAAAATCTGCTGTGTCCAGTGGGCACAGTGGTCATGGGAGGGGCGTGCTGCACACCATAATGGGCGTGCAATGTGCTATTAAACAGGAGCGGGCTGGATGACGTGCATGTAAGTGATTCAGCCTGCCCATGCCGCCCGCCCACAGTAAATGATCTGTGAGTGGGAGACAAGCGGTTAAAAAAAATTTATATAGAAAAACTACTTACCATCATCATCAAAAAGGGGCATTGTCTCATTACCCTGATTATAATCTTCAGTAACATTCTGATCTGCACCTGATGGTTCTCCTAACACTGAGAAAAAAAAGTTTCAATTACTTTACAAAAAAAAATTTAAATTTATATTGAATTTAATTAAAAAAAAAAAAGACTTACTGTGAGCATCTGAATCTTGTTCTCCACCAGTGCCACGTTCATTTCTTGCAATATAGGCACGTTTTTTTTTAGTCTGTATTTTTATATTGTTTTGTTTTTTGATACCTACATGTTGCGGGCAGTGTCCCCTGCAGTGTCCCCTGCAGCATTGATTTCCTGGACAATGGAATGTCATATTTCCACTTTCCTTGAATGCAAATGCTTTTTAGACTGGGAACCATATAATCGGTCCCAGTTGCTTACCACCCTTAACACCATAAGGCATATCTGCGCATGGCTGAACTTTGCAGTTCTTTTTTCCTTAAAGCCTCCATACTCTCTTTACTCTCCTATCACTAACCCCTCAAATGATTAAAATATTATTTTTCACTTAACTTTTACAAGAGGGTACCATGTTTCTATTATTGGGTGGTTTTGATTGACAGTACATATATATTTAATCAATATGTTAGAATTTCTTTATATATATATATATATATATATATATATCTTTTTTTTAATATATTTTCAAACAAATTTTATTTATCCTATTTTATATATATTATATATTTATATATATATATTTTGCACCCAAAGAGATGGTTCGAACCTATGGACAGTTCAATTTTATTATAGAGGGGTATCTTATTTCACGTTTTTAATTATTTATTTTATTTTTTATTCAATATTTTTATTTATATAATTTTATTTTATTTATTCATTTATATTAAAATTGAATTTCAATTTTCATCAATGGTGTACAGCTGGTTGACAGATGCAGGATCAACCATTTCATATATACACTGTTCATGAGAAGAAAAGCACACGTGTAATTATTGTGTAAACTGTGAATATTAATTAAGTTTTACAATAAAGGGGGGTGTATATTTGTGATTGGTGGACTTTATAGTTTATTTTTTTTATTTTATGAATAAGTGTGCTGCTTGATGTTTTAATTTCACTTTGTTTTAACACTACTGTAGTCTCTGGATTTCTCCCGAGACTACAGCCTCACATTCACAGCGAGCGTTCTGAACGTTTGTAGATCACTTCTCTTCTCCTGAAGAGAAGCAATCTACACAGGATCATAAACTGGCACACTGAAGAATTTACACAGAGAATGTCGGAAATCTCTGCAGTGATGATTCATCACTGTTTCATAAACGGACACCAAAGCCTTATTCAGTAACACAGAAAGAAACATTAAAGAGGTCTTCACGGACCGATAATGCTTTTCTATTAAGTTGGTTCAAGATACATTTCAATAGTGTGTGCAGTTGTCATGGCTAGAAGGTTTCACTGTGCACTGACAGAATTCACTAGGTATTTTCTTCAAAGCCAAGAGATAAGATAGCACTTGGCACTACTAAGTACTAAGAAAATAGATATGTGTCAGGAATGGCTTAGCCCTTCCTCCTCTGGGCTGGCCACTCAGCTGTTGGCTAATTGCCAGCTCTCTTCTCTTTCCACAGTTACCAGCTGTTCCCGATGTTGCTCCTCTGACCTGCCTATTTAAAGCCTTCCAGCTCATTTCTCCATTGCCTTCACGTTGGTCACATCACAAGGAACCATCTCCTGCTGTTTGTTTCAAGACTGGCTTGCTGACATCCCTCCTGCCTTCTTATCCTACTTGCAGTTGCTCTCCTTGAAACTCTGACTTCTGGACTGGCTGATTACCCGATCTGGTTTATGAACTTTGGACTGGCTGACTACCCAATCTGGCTACTGGACTCTGGCTATGCTTGACTACGCTTTTTTCTATTTACCTTTTTATTTTTATTATTAATAAACAAATGTGATTTGATTGTACTTCTGTCTCAGTCTGTTTCATGGTTCCTGACAATATGGATGTCACATAATATTCCTCCCTCCTCATCCCGCCTTTTGCCTTCCACCTTTACTTTTTCATTGAGATTGATAAAACAACTATCTGTCCCTCCCTTCATGCCAGGGAACTTGGTGTGATCTTGGACTCTGTCCTCTCCTTTCAGCCCCAAAACCAATCACTGTTCGAATGTTGAGGACTTCCCCTTTGTAATATTTTCAAACTACACCCTTTCTTAACCAATGAAGCCACCAAGCTACTGATTCCCTCCTTTGTTATCTATCACATTGATTATTGCAACTCCCTTCTCATAAGTTTACTTCTACCCAGGCTGCCCCCCCTTTTTGAGTCCATCACAAATGCTGCTGCCAGACTCTACATTTGCAGCCACTCAGTATCTGCCATCCCTCTCGGCCAATCCCTTGACTGGCTCCAATTTCCCAACAAATACAACAAAAAAAGCTAATGACAGTATATAAAGACATTTACAAATCTGTCCCAAGCTAGATGATTAATTTTGTCTCAATACTTGCCCCAAATCATCCTAACCCCTTCTCCCAAGAAGACTTCCTGCTCTCATGCTTTTATATCTTCTCCTCTCATGCTCACCTCTGGAACTTCTAAAGAGCTTCTCCCATTCTCTGAAACTCCCCATTCTAAACGGTTTGGCTATTTCTTACTCTGTCTACTGTTAGGAAATCCCTGAAAACTCATATCTTCAGACAAGCCTATACTGTCCCCACCTAAAAACTGAACTTCCATCAGCTCATCCCTCTCACAGTTATTACCTTTTGTACCACTTGCCCCTCCTTAATAGATTGTAAGCTCTTAGGAGCAGGACCTTCCTAGCTAACTTGTATTAAATTGTATTGTAACTGTACTATCTCCCTTTATATTGTAAGGGAAAAAACCTTGCAAAATCTTGGCGCTGTATATATTCTGTATGATAATAACAATAACTGCTCTGACAGCTAGCCACCAAACCTAGCCCTGTGATTCTTTTTTCACTTTTAAAACTAAATCTAATTAGAAAAATAAATTTATCACATTTAAAAAAAAAAAAAAAATTTATTGAGTTTTATGTCGAAATAAGGCCACAGTACATATTAGGTCAGTGCTGAAAATACTTAGGCATGACATAAAGAAGACTTCCTGTAAACAGTCATATCAACTAAACTTAATTCATTTTACAATGCTTATTTTAGATGATCTTAATGAAGCCCCAAAGGTGTAGATAGATATGAAATCTACCAAAGGTACGACCAACCATCGGAGTAGCCCCAAGGAAGTCTTGACTAGACTACCGCCTCCAACCAAATGTACTGTACGTAAGAGTGTATGGGGGGGGGGCTAAGGAAGGAAGTTGGAGTGATGAGGGAGGGGAGGGGGTGTTGAGGAGGGAAACGGATGTGGGGAGAGGAGAGAGACAATCAAACTGTCAGCAGGCAGCAAAATAGGAAAAGAGACAAGAACAACAGGGAGTTAGAGACCAAAGTCTTGGGGGATCCAGAGTTTCTGGAGTATGACTGGGGGGGGTCATGAGGCCCAAAGGGGATATCAGGTTTGTGGGTAGGTTGAAAGAAACACTGTTTATTAACGTGTTAAGGTTGCAGCAGGGGGATCTTTCCATGAATCGAAAGGAGGACATCAGAGCGTCTTTTTCAGCACAAAGATTTTTTCTTTAATTGCACTTAGAACATGTTATACCTTTTTCTTTTTTTTTTAACATGTAAGGACATAAAAACAGGTGATAAAATCCAAAATTATATTGATTTCACATAGACAAGAATAGATGGGAATTCTTAAAAAATAACCACCCATCTAAATCACAACAGTGCACTTAATTCTAAACTTTCAAAGTCTGCATGTAAAGTCTCAATCACTGACCACATTAGAAAATCTTCCCTGTTTATGTGATTGAGGCTGGCAGGTGGTGTAATCCGCACATTCACGAAGGAGGTACTATACATTGTTTCTGTATAAATGACATAATTACATCACATTATACATTTTTTTTTTACCTTCGGGGATAGTGAGAATTAATTATCTGGAAATATTGGGCACATTTTGTGAAAATACAGGTATGTGCGTGATCTGACGAAAAAAAAAAAAAAGGGCACAACTCTTTTAGTGAAAGCCCATTCATGGCTATATTTTCCATTGACATGATTATATCAAAACATGTAGACTATGACTAGATTGAAAAGTGTAGTAAACTTTAGTCTGCAATGCATACACTTGGCATTCTCACTAAATTAGTTCATGCATCATGATATGACTGATCTCAGTCCCAGTTTTTGCAAACCCATGTCTGCTGTCTTGTGTTTTTGAAAATGTATTGAATTCCTTGATAAGTTATCATAAACTTATCCAGTCACTGATGGCCAGATACAACCAATGTACTCTGAGCATTAGCATATTACTGTGCTTGCAGCCACCTAGAAATGTGCATGGTTGCATCTCTTATCTCTATCACATGCTAATAGTGTCAGAATTATTCAACAATCCCATACAGAGTTTTCTTAAAACAGAAGGTATCCTCATGCTTCATTTCTATCACAAATTCAAATAATATGAGAATTATTCCTCTTAGCATAATGGTCATTCAAATCATACCTTTTTGCCCCTGAGCTGAGTATGCATGTGTATATCTTAATATTTTAGAACCAAACTAAAAACGGCTGTTTTAGTCTTGTTGGCCATTATCAGCACTGAGTATGGAAACCATGGCTTCCATGGAGTAGGACTTGGGGCCCTAATAAAAGTATAACTAATCAGATTATGGTGGGGTAAATATAAAAGGACAAAGCAGCCCTCCACTAAACCAGCGCAAAGCACAGCAGAGGCTTCATAAAAAAAGAATCTTACATGTCTCATTTCCATCACAAATTTAAAAAAATGGGTTTAGTCCTCAATGTTGGATAGTTGTTGGTAGTAGTTGTTGTTGGAAACATATAAATCATTCCTTTTTGCCAAATGTGCATCTCAAATTGCTGACTTACAGCTTAATGGTGTAGACCATGGGTCTTCAAACTATGGCCCTCCAGTTGTTCAGGAACTACAATTCCCACCATGCCTAGTCATGTCTGTTAATGTCAGAGTTTTACAGTGCCTCATGGGATGTGTAGTTTCGCAACAGCTGAAGGCCCATAGTTTGAGGATCCCTGGTATAGAGCTATATGTTTTAAACAACCCTACTCAAGGATTTCTGTCCCCACTGTTTTCTAACCCAACTTACCCCCACCGGAGATCCAGGAGCTAGTCTCTATTTTTTGTATATATCCTTTTTTTCTGTGGCTCATTGGTTCGGTCATGTGACATCACTGGTTCTTTTCCTCCTCGTCTTTCTCTGGCAGTTGGCAAGTGCCGAATGATCCAGTAAATGATACCATGAAATGACCTTCTCTGTACAATTCACTGGACATCATTCAAATTGGAAGAGGACCAGTAATAAACAACTGGAGTGGTGGGTCTCTGAGGAACAACTCCAGAGAACAGTATTATTGCCATAATGCTACATTTTTGTTGTAGCAATTGCCAGCTACCTGTATCCTACTAGTGTATTTGAGGGATTTTTGGGTCCATTACCATAAACTGTTTGGGTATGGTATCATTAATCCCTCATAGCCTCTCACCATTTTCTGCAAAAAAAGTGCAGGGCAGACTAAAGTCAACTAGGGGATTCGATGATTCCCTGCCCCCCAATGTGTTGCTTGAGGCAGGATGCTCATTCAACCACAAAACTGATGCTTATAAAAATGTACTTAAAGAGCTTTAATCCCTGTCTGAGGAATGAGAAAATTGCAGGAAACCAGAAGCCCACCATCATTGCTACAATTATAAAATAACTTAGTATGGATGTTTCTGATGTTCCAAAAACATAGAGACATAAACCTAGTGATTGTTCCTGCTTAGGGAGATTTTAATGGACTTAGACATGAGTGTCAGTTACTACAAGTCCTTTAATAATCCATAATTATATTGAGAAGCACTGCAAAAAATTATCAGCAGAGGTATATCATATTAATTCTGAAAACTGGAGAGTCAAGCTGTTACCCAAAGCAGCCAGATTCCTGATTTGTTGTTGCTACCCAAGAAGTTGATTGCTTATTTTATTAGAAGGATAAACTTTGAATGGTAGTCATGGATAACAGCAGATGCATTAGCTTTGACATTATATAGGAACCTCAAGCAGCAAATAAACCCATTAATTGCATGTGATTCATGAAATAACTATAGTTCAAGCCAAAAATTTTTTTTAATGTTGGACATAGAACCCTCTCACTGCCAGAGTCATTTTTGCATTTTTTTACACACATTAAAAAAAATTTAGGCCTAAAGATTAGGTAAAAATCCTAAACAGTATATTTTCTGATTGCAGAAATCCTGCAGAATAAAATACTAGTAGTTCCAATGATTCATGTCATACAATATTAGCACGACAAGGTTTCAGTAAAAACAACATTAAAGCGGAGTTCTGGCCAAAATATTACTTTTAAGATAAAAATACCACTAGAATACTCATGCCTCGTGCAATGTAACAATGTAAGGTATGCTGTAAACCAGAGATCTGCAATTAGCGGACCTCCAGCTGTTACAAAACTACAAGTCCCATCATGCCTCTGCCTCTGGGTGTCATGCATGTGGCTGTCAGAATCTTGCTATGCCTCATGGGAGTTGTAGTTCTGCAACAGCTGGAGGTCTGCTAATTGCATATCCCTGCTGTAAACTATGCCCAGTTTTCTATATGTGCAGCATTGTATTCTTTTTGAAGTTTTTGCACAGCCTGGCCATCTCCAGTGTGGACATCTGCAGCCACAGTGTCCTTCTTTCCGGTTCTGTGCATGGCGCAGCCATGCCAAGTTGACCAATATTTTTCATGGATGCCAATGTTAAATGTTACTGGAGCCATGTGATGGCAAGCTAGCCAAGAATTTCCATAGAAAAAAGAAAGTGCATGGAAATAAATAACGAGCTGGCTGCACACCCCTCAATATTCTAGAGAGAATGAAAGGATAGGTTCCCCTTGGGGTTTTCAGGCAGCGACAAGAAGCAGAAATAAATTTGTAAAAATATATTTATTTTATTAGTTCAAAGGCTTAATCGCCATAGATGGCAATGTTAAATGTTACCGGAACTGTGCAATGCCAAGCTGGCCAAGATCTTCCAGGAGTCCAGGAGCCAATGCAAAACCAGAAATGACATTAGATATATACCAGAAATTAGATATAGGCATAAATCAGGTAAGTGAACAGCAAAAAAAATAAAATAAATTGCCAATTAATTTTAAAATGTGGGTGGTGTAAGGAGATTCCATAATACATTGCATTATTGATTGTTGATTCTGATTATTGATTTCACCCTGAAGATATAAGTTCAGGATTGCTTATCTGCTTAGTGATTGAAAGAGACTTTCTTGATACATTTCAGGAAATCTATCTCATGACAGTATTGCTTAATAACTGAATTATCTCATTGCCATGTCTATCTATTTCTGTTAAATGTCTTCATCTTAGGAAGCATCTGTTTGTGGTTTTCATCTCTGTACACTGTTACTGGGTATGAAAAGGCTAGATTTGGTTTTTAGGAAGTTGTGGCTGGCACATCATGGTCAGCAGACGGTAACAGAAAGTAAGGAATTATTGAACTGTAATAGCTTTGAAATACAGAGGTTAAGATTGAGGTCACAAGACATTAACGAATAATATGCTAATGAACATTTATGTGTATCATTTTGATTGGCCCCCAAAATTGGGGCAGAGTCTTGTAAAAATAGTATAAAACAGCGAATCCAGTATTAAAGAGTTGTAACCATTTCAGCATACCAATTGTGTCTGTATGAGTCATTGGTTATCCGCCGGCGAGGACCTCCACTGAGCCATCTCCAAGAGCCTAGGCCACAAGGAGAAGACGGGCAACCTAACAGTTTTGGTACCAAGAAGTGGGGTGTGGCGTTTGTTTGAACAGGTAAGACACATTCTGCTCCTTTTTACCTATTTTTGGTAACTGGTGTTGGTGCTTGCCTTGTTCAAATAACCTGTATATTCACCCACTTACATAACTGTGCCTTCGCAACGGGCTAGGCTGGCCCCTTGGAAGGTTAGAGGGGCTCGCAGGTATTTTGGGTTTTTTGAGTAGTCTGACTAGGCTGGTCTGACTGTATTGAGTAGAGGTATATATATATATGTGTGTTTAAAACTCGGGAAGTATAGGATACGCCCGCAGTATAAGGAGTGGCTGAGTGGACGCCCAATCTTTTTGGGGAAATATTGGAAAGTGCACTTATAATAACATGTTGATATAATGTAACTTTATTTGGCCATTGTATATATATATATATATATAAGATTTTGCTTGTTTTTCTTTTAGGTACCACCGTAAGTATTTAGGGTGTATAGAGAATTAGAGATAAGTGTATGGTATATATATGTATGACAACTGAATGTAAAGTACTGTATTGATTTGAAAGGTTTTATTAAGGCATTACACATATATGCACTAAATGAACAACATAAATCAGGAACCCGATTGTAGTGAGATAGCGCCCGCCTGCCCACATTGCACCTTTGGTTTACTGTTCCTTAGTGTTGACAGGACGTGGATCCTGCTTACCACTAGACCAACTGGGTTCTCATACCGACTTGGTGCAAGGGGAGTATATCCAACCACGAGGAGGGGTTTCCTATACCGAGTACTGAGGGTTAACCTTCATAGCTATATCAGCCCCACAGCAATAACAGACGAGGGGACTTATTCCCAAGTCAGGGAACAGATTATAGCACAAACAGGTTGCTTTCATCTCTGTCCCTGTACTAGACACACCCTACCAAGGTTATTAGATGGGGAATTCTGCAGCAACCCAGACCACGGCCAACCCATCCCCCTATGAGTATGTTAAAAACACACTACCGGGGCCACAGGTAGAACCTTTTTGGACACAGGTCAGAGAACGGTGCCAACAGCTAGGAATACATGACCCAGGACCACTAGGTCCCTGTTCAGAGGATGAATGGAAAGAGGTGAGCAAGGTGTGTCAGGTGCACAAGCACTCCTATCCACCTGGGAAATGGGAAGACACCCAGTACATGAAAGATTGTTACAAAACATGGAATAAATGCTTAGCCAAGTATAAA
Source organism: Lithobates pipiens (assembly GCF_037356315.1). Classification (NCBI taxonomy): domain Eukaryota; kingdom Metazoa; phylum Chordata; class Amphibia; order Anura; family Ranidae; genus Lithobates; species Lithobates pipiens. Next base: position 175,415,294 of record NW_027507790.1, on the reverse strand, counting down.
ACAAAGTATGTAACTAAAGTCCCCACAGTAAAGCCTGTAAACTCACCCGCCCTATCTCAGCAACCTGAGGCACCACCACCCCCCCCTTATGTGATGGTTAAACAGGAAGATGGAACATTGGGTCCATGTCTTCAGCTGTATCCATCTTTAGACCCAGCAGTGTTGGCCACCATAGTGTATGGGGCAGCTGATCAGGCACAAGTTACACGATGGGAAAACGAAAGTAGAAGCAGGAAAGAGGAAGTCCGGGCAGAAGGTATACAAAGAAGGGAAGAAGAGAGGATTAGAAAAATGGAAAGGGAATTAGAAGAGAAGTTAAAAGAGCTTAGAGAAAGAAAGGAGGAATTAGAGCAGAAAATGTCTAGGAGGGAGGAAGAGCTAGAAGAGTACAAAAGAGAGCTGGATAAGAGGGAATGTGAGATGAGAGAATATTCTGCGATAACTAAGGAAGAAAGGGATGGAAAGACCCTGAAAGAGGGGGAAGAGGAAGAAGTCGGGAAGTTAAGCCCCAGGGAAAAGGAATGGGAGGAGAAACAGAAAGAATTTAATAAGAGACAGCAGGTAGAGGAAGAAAGGATACAGAGGAAAAGGGAAGATTTAGAGGCATACGAAAGGAAACTAGAGAAAGAGGCAAGAAGGATTGAGGAGGCCAAGGGAAAGATAATTTCACAGCCATCCACCACACTCAGAAGCCAAACGAAACCGGCCATAAGCCAGAAACCCCCACAGGAGGAAAGGGAGCAGGGTGAAAGAGAAATAGACATGGAACAGGAAAGTCTAGGTGCCACCTTTAAAGCACCACTTATGCATATAGGGGAGACGGAAGTCCATATTCCCCTACCTTTAGGCACACTGTCAAAAATAAAGGAATTATGCCCCAGCCCAAAGAAAAGCCCTAGGGAGGCTGGCGCTTTCCTTGCAAAATACAGTGCAGGGACAAGCTTGGATAAGGAAGATATAAAAGGGATCCTTAGTATAATTGACCCTGACAGTCCAGAAGGGCATCCCGTAGAGGCCTTATGGACAGCCCACATAAAGGAAGATAAAGATTGGGTATCTTTTTGGAAAGGCATGGGGAATCACTGGTCTACTATATACAAGGGTTCATCCGCACTCCAGGAACTTATCCTAGCAAAACAGGGACCAAAGGAAAAATTCTATGAATTTTGTACCCGGGTATATGGCTTGTGGAAAGCAGTAGATAGCGCTACCCCCCAATTGTTCACCACCACCATTATGGCTGGTGGCGATACGAAGGTGACACAGCTGCTTAAATTCACTAATCCAAAGTGGGCAGAACAAGCCCCAGATGAATTTATGAAGGATACTAGGTCACGAGAAACATCAGGGGTATTTGAGCAGAAGGGTGGCATTTTTCCCTCCCTGACACCAACCCAGACTCCGCCCACCCACATAATGACAATGCAACCTTATCCACCAATGCAATCTTATCCCCCAGATCAGGCTTACCCACCAGACCAGGGATGCTTTAACTGTGGGGAATTGGGACACTGGAAGTCCCAATGTCCCTACAGAATTAGAACAAACGCTCAGAGAGGAAGAGGTAGGAATCTAAACACCACCCCACATCGCCTTCAGGATATCAGGTATCCTCACCCACCACAACCCCAATACCAGCCTCAGCCTCATAGACCACCCCCACGCATCCCGATGCAGTGGCCATCCGCTCGGCGGACCCCACAATAGGGATGCCAAGAGAATGTCCCGTCCCTCAGCCTTGTGTGTTACAATCCATCGTGGAAAAGTCTTCCGCAGGTACTATTGCGGGTAGACAATCACCTGATATGTCTATTATTAGATTCAGGGGCTACATTCAGTAGTTTGAATGATGCCATATATGACACACCACACTGTACTGAGGGAAACTCTATTGGTATAAATGGGACATCAATTACCCACCCCATCACTCCACCATTGCCCGTGGCTACTCCAGAAGGGCAGGAACTATGTACCCAGAGTTTTGCTGTCCTTGTGGATTGTCCAGTATCTTTAATGGGGAGGGACCTACTCTCAAAACTGAATATCACCATTAAATTTGACAGAGGGGGCTCCCTCACTGCCAGCTCACCATTTTGCGATTTACATGCTCCAAAAAGACACACTTACAGGGGACTCTTTGCATCATTACCACCCACTCTAGAAACACATGCCATATGGGCAGAAAACAAAGGGAGTGTGGGTTTTATTAACTGTACACCTTACACACCACAAATGCGTCCAGACGCCAAAGTACAATATCATAAGCAATACCCCCTGCCACTCGAAAAAATTGAAGGCATCACACCATTAATCGATGATTACATAGCAAAAGGGATTCTGAAACACATTATAAGCCCCTGGAATACACCAATCTACCCTGTAAAAAAGGCAAATGGGGAGTGGAGGCTTGTACAGGACCTAAGGGCCGTCAACAAGCAGGTTATACCTCTGCCACCTTTGGTGGCAGATATTTCTTTCATCTTTTTGAAAATACCTGCTGATTCCCTTTGCTACACAGTAGTGGACCTGGCAAATGCATTTTTTAGCATCCCGATCGATGAAAGGGTATTGCCCATGTTTTCATTTTCATGGGGATGGGGGAAAAAGCAGCAGTTGACCTGGTCAAGATTACCGCAGGGGTATGTGGACAGTCCGGCAGCCTTCTCCATGGTCCTTAATGAGACAATTAAGTCATGGACTGCTGAGCGCGGGTCGGTACTAATACAGTATGTGGACGACTTGCTCCTGTGCAGTCGATCTGCTGAAGATTGTGCGGTCGATTCCACATCTCTGTTACATCACCTGGCCAGGTCTGGCCACCTAGCATCGCGGAAGAAGATACAATGGTGTCAAAGTCAGGTAGAATACCTGGGATGCATTCTGAAGGAGGGAACCAGGCTAGTATCCCCCAAACGTGCCGCAGCCCTGCAGGCTCTCAGTCCTCCGAGAGACAAAGCAACCTTGCTGTCATTCTTGGGCGCAATCGTATATTGCCGCCAATGGATCCCAGATTGTTCATATTATGATGGCATTCTGAGGGAGGCTACCTTGTCCACCGCCCCAAAGACAATAGATTGGACTACAGAAAGGCTCCATGCTTTTCAGGCCTTGTTAAAAAGTCTGACTCAGGCCCCCGCCCTGGGATTGGTAGAATATGGCAAACCTTTTCAATTATACTGTGATGCCATCTTGTCTACAAAACCTTGCTGCTTGTGCAATGGCAGTTCAAGAAGCTAACAAATCAGTATTAGGCCATGAGCTGACTCTCTACACTACTCATTCAGTGACTCACCTCCTGCAAAACATGAACACGCAGCATATGACAGCACAAAGGCTTAGTGGGTATGAGATCACACTTCTGAATACTGATAACCTCACCCTCAAACACGCACCACCAAGTAATCCCACTGTCCGCCTTTTGCATTCTTTGCTCAGGCTGCCACGAGACCCTGATCAGAAACACAATTGTGTTGAACAGGTTGCAGCAATAACCAGCCCTCGCCCAGATCTCACTGATATTCCCCTACCAGGAGTACAGGACGTTTTCGTAGACGGCAGCTGCTCCCGCCCCTCTGATGCAACATTCCTGACAGGGTACGCCATTGTCCAACTCCCTGATATGGTGTTGGAAGCAAAAGCTTTACCACCCTCCTCGGCACAGGTAGCAGAATTGGAGGCGCTCACAAGAGCTTGCATACTTTTCTCAGATCAGGAGGTAAACATCTACACAGATAGTAGGTACGCTTTTGGGGTCACGCATGACTATGGCGTAATATGGGCAAATAGAGGGTTTAAAACTGCTGACAACAAGCCAATTGCTAACTCTACGCAAATTAAAGCACTCTTGCAAGCGATTCTTCTCCCAAAGCGGATAGCGGTCATCAAGGTAAAGGCACATTCATCAAATAACAGCAGAATTTCCAAAGGAAACGCGCTGGCAGACAGAGAAGCAAAAAAGGCCGCTGCCCTATACATTGGTCAGCCGGCCCCCACAACAATGTTCTTCAAAGAACATTTTACATCACCCAACTTTAAAACCATTGTGGCACAAATACAGGGATTAGCTACAGAGGAGGATGTTTCTTTTTGGGTCAAGGATGGCTTGACCAAGGACCAAGAAGGTCTTTGGTCAAAAGAGGGGAAGATATTGGGCATACCAGAATCAAGCAGTGTTCTCATACTTTCCTATCTCCATGGTCCAGGACATATAGGTACCACCGCCCTAACGAACATATACACAAAGTCTTTCTGTACAAACAACTTAAATAAACAGGCAAAACTCCTCACCAGCAGTTGTATGACCTGTGCACAAAACAATGTCCAAGGGAAACATCATGGATTACATGGCCACCTGCCCCCACCCCTAGGTCCCCTAACAGATTTACAAATAGACTTTACACACATGCCCAAACAAAAAGGCAATTTGAAATGCCTTTGCGTGATCATATGCAAATGGTCAGGCTGGGTTGAAGGTATTCCGTGTACAGGTGAGACTGCTAAAATTGCTGCCAAATGCATACTGAACCATTGGGTTTGTAGGTTTGGAATACCAACGGCCATATGGTCAGACAGAGGACCTGCCTTCAGCTCCTCTGTTACACAGACTTTAGCTAAGCTACTAGGCTTACAGTGGAAACTGCACATCCCTTACCACCCACAAAGTGCAGGGGTAGTGGAAAGAATGAACAGGAACATTAAAGACAAGTTAAAAAAGGCTACGGGGGGCACCATGAAAGGATGGTTGGATTACCTTCCTTCTGTCCTATTTCAGATCAGAACAACACCACATGCCAGAACAAAACTCTCGCCCTTTGAGATTTTGATGGGAGTTCCTGCAAACATAGAGCTGCCCCTCTTAGATCAAAACACTGACATTAACATCTATTCCCAACAGGAAATGTACGTGAAAAATCTGGTAAGTATGCTACAGGAAATGAACGAACAAGTCTCTGTCACCTTTTCTCCTATTTCCACAGAGCCGACACACCCCTTCATCCCAGGAGATCAAGTGCTAGTCAAGCAACTGGCCCACAAAAAGAGGATCGGACCAATCTACTCTGGACCTTGGAAGATAGAGAAGGTTTCCAGAACTGCTGTACTGACCGATCTAGGAAACACCTGGATCCACGCCAGCCGGTTAAAGAAGTGTCCACAGCAACCCCAGACCCCAGACCCACCTCCAGCACCCCAGGACTCCTCTGACCAGGAACAGCAACCAGATTTGAAGGACGTTCAAGAAGGCATAAAGCAAATCTCTCTGAACGACAAGACAAATCCCTCACCCACAGGAAGAAACGAGTAACAGAACTTTGTACACAGTACCTGACGAAAATGATTTCCACTTTTGTGTCAGGAAAAACATTATGCTTCTGGACATGTCTGATTCTGATAGTATTCATACCTGTTTGGTTAATAGCAAATTGTGTGTACCATCCAGAAGATTCAGGGCTACTAGAAGGCATATGTGGGAAAGCACAGACAGCCAATGTCCCTAGTTTAAAATATAAAAGAAGTATACACCCCACTGAACCCCCTTCAGGTTTAACCGACAAAATGTTGTTGTTAAAGTTTAAGTACAGTTATGCACAAAAGTCTGGTTTTGAGAAATGTTGGATATGCAGCAAACTCCACCCTAGTACAGCCAGAATCCCATTAATGGCCATTCCCTTAAACATCACTCCTTTCCTGAATGGAACACCCCCTATTGTTCTTGCCAATGTCATAAGAAAAAGTCCCAACAAGCCCCTCAGTTTTCAAATCGTGGGTAGAAGCCATGCTCCAGATTGGTGTTTCATAATGGGAAGCATTTCCAGGGGAGCTGAGGTGTGCAAATGGTCGAAACTTAATGTCTCCATGGCTTCCCTTACCGATAACTCATTTTTTCGCACCACAGACCCTGTGATAAATGCTACCATCTATGACCTTTTTAATTCTAGCTCCCACTCCCCGGTCACACAGTTATTAGCTCTGCTGATAGCATCTGGACATTCAAAAGGCGCAAGGACCATTGTTAGTCAACGACCCTTAGCACTAGGCAACACAACCTACATCTGTTGTGGCAAGCTCTGTTACCCATGGATTCCTGAGGAACCCCAAGGGTGGTGTTATCTTGCTAAAATAGTCCCTATAATGGGAGTAGTGGGGGATAATGGACAAGGACACCTACTTAAAGCTAGTACCCACCCAAGATACCCTCTAAAACACCTTGTGAAAAGAGAAATGTTCCTAGAAAAAGATATGACCTGGGCCTGGTTTCCTTCCTGGACAGGATGGGGAATAGATTTGATGAAGAAACTAAACAACTACACTTCAATCATAGACGAGATCTTGGAAAAGGACTCTGATGACATCACAAAACTAAACCTAGAAACCAGAGCAATTAGAAAACAACTAGAGCTACATGACCTGGCTATAGAAAGCATGAGTGCAGCCCTCACTGGCCTCTGTGAAATTACTGAGGACTATGAATGTTGCACCTGGATACATAACACAAGTATCGAGATCCCTGATTACTATGACATAATTGCACAACACAGAAAAGAGGTAAACAAGCTACAACAGGATGCAAGGGACATTGGGAAAACATGGGACCCTTTCTCTACAGGGTTCAGTTTAGGAGGTCTCACTTCATGGTTGAAGAACACTGCAATGACTATTTTCACCATACTGCTTTTCATATTGTTCTTGTATGCTTGCTTCATGTTACTCAAATGCCTCTGCAGGAAGGGTAGCGAAGCACATTCCGAAACCATGAAGCTGACTTCCATTTCCAGAGATCCCACGGTATGGTATGAGAATCAGGAACATGAGGCCGGAGGATATGAATCCTTGAGGCGTAACGAAAAGGTAGAGAATGACCATTTCGATGATATCGAATGGTCAAAGGGAGGATTGTAAGGAGATTCCATAATACATTGCATTATTGATTGTTGATTCTGATTATTGATTTCACCCTGAAGATATAAGTTCAGGATTGCTTATCTGCTTAGTGATTGAAAGAGACTTTCTTGATACATTTCAGGAAATCTATCTCATGACAGTATTGCTTAATAACTGAATTATCTCATTGCCATGTCTATCTATTTCTGTTAAATGTCTTCATCTTAGGAAGCATCTGTTTGTGGTTTTCATCTCTGTACACTGTTACTGGGTATGAAAAGGCTAGATTTGGTTTTTAGGAAGTTGTGGCTGGCACATCATGGTCAGCAGACGGTAACAGAAAGTAAGGAATTATTGAACTGTAATAGCTTTGAAATACAGAGGTTAAGATTGAGGTCACAAGACATTAACGAATAATATGCTAATGAACATTTATGTGTATCATTTTGATTGGCCCCCAAAATTGGGGCAGAGTCTTGTAAAAATAGTATAAAACAGCGAATCCAGTATTAAAGAGTTGTAACCATTTCAGCATACCAATTGTGTCTGTATGAGTCATTGGTTATCCGCCGGCGAGGACCTCCACTGAGCCATCTCCAAGAGCCTAGGCCACAAGGAGAAGACGGGCAACCTAACAGGTGGAACTCCGCTTTAACGTTAACTTTAATGCACACATTTGTTTGTAAACTATAAAAGATGAGGTTCCACCTTGTAAATAGATACCCTACATGTTAAGTTACCTCCAATGACGCCCTCTGTTGGGTGAACCCCTATTTCCTCACTCAAGGTCGTGAGCCTCCCATCCAGGGCGGGAGCAATTTTTTAAGGATCAGTCTCTCTCCACCTCCTGGTTCCTTCGTCGGATGCGAGGAGACACAAGGCAGCGCACAAACCCCCCCCCCCCCCCTTCCTGTTCGCCTGAGGTCCATCATTGTTTTTAACTATGTATAATTATGGATGCATTTATGACGTATCGAGCTTCTGATACAGGGTCAGTACAACCCTAGCTTTTACTCAATGTTAGTATGCTAGAGTGACTATAACCGTTGTATTAGCCACGCATCTTATGTTATCTCTTTTTTTGTAGATTGATATTATATGTTTGCTGATCCATTTCCCTGAGGAAGAGTTTGAAACACTCGAAACGCGTCGGATTAAGAATATTCACCTGTATTGTGCTCTTTGTGTTTATTGTATTTTGCATCCTGTTTTTGCCTTTTGTATCCACACATTCATTCATATCCCTTCTACCATTCCGGCTTCTGTTTGCCCATATAACCACTACCCCTTTGATTTTACTTGTAGTAAAATAAAAATATTTGTTTTAAAGTAAGATATTGCCTACTAAATATTTGTCCTGCCCCTTTAAAGTCCCGTTGAGGCACCCTTTCCGCATCCTCCAGAGACACCAGCCTTGCACTCGGTCCTCCACTGGAAAAGTCCTCCCCTGGATCCTCCAGTTTTCTTGGCTTCTCCCCGCAGGCGAGACAGCACAGGACAATCCCTGGATCAGTAGGCCTCCAGACATTTCTGGGCCTATACTCTCAGTTGCAAAGCCTCGGGCTAGCCAGACCATGCAACACAGACCCCAGGCCAGGAGGGCCATTAGGTCGGGATAGCGGACCCCAGCAAGAGACCCGGAAAGAGACCCGCGAAAATGGTGTTGGTACCTTAAATACCCTCTCCCAGAATGCACAGCAGGGAAACCACTCCCACTGAGCTATTTCCGAGCAAGAGGTGGCATTTAATGCATGCAGCCTGCTGCATTTTCACACTTACCGGCGGTGTATGGTCAGGTAAACAAATAGCGGAAACCGGAAGTAATAAAATCCATGTGACTTCTGACATCACCCAGTGGGAGAAACAACATCAGTTCCTCTCACTGTGTCCCAGGAACTGGATGCCACCTGTTGTATCATTACCGGGCTCCCTGATTGCTTGGAAGAGTTTGGTAAAGATGGCAGCGTGAGGGAGGATGGGACCCCTTTTCGCCGCCGGTAAAAGTAATCCAGAGGCTCCATAGCCTCTGGGAATACTTTTACATTGAAGGGAATCAAAAAATAAATAAATAATGAAAACAATGATATAACCCTTGCTATCCAGAAACAACGCTACATCACTGATTGGGAAACAGTTGAAAATGGTGCCTGCATTTGTTTTCTTTTATTAGGATTTTTTTTTCCTTTACTTTCACCGGGTGATCCAGCCATTAAAACACTTTCTGTCTTGGGGTGGCTCCTCTATCTTTGGAGGAACACTAGCGTCACCCTTCGACAGCAGCGCTAATATTTTTAAGCAGTTTTTCCTCTTTATATAAAGGTTTTAGCTAAATTAATACAAATCCTAAAGTGTTCAATAGTGTGTGTCAATCCTATAACTGCCACTTTTGGCGCACAGCTTGGTCTGTCAAAGGAATCTGAAAAATAACAGCAAAATCAAGAGGTAACAAATAAATAAAATTACAGAGACTGCTTTGTTGATGGTGGTGACGGACTAATTTTGCCTTTATTACCATTGTAAGTCAAGATCTGCATATTAGAGACCTACAATGTAAGTGGTCTACAAAGCTTAAGAAGATCAAACATAAATATGAGCTCACTTTAAAGACCTGCCAGCAAAGTGGGTATAGGTGTAAGGCTGTGATGTAATGCACCTTGAACACAGTACAGTACTGTAGACCTTGTACCATGTAGGACTTAATAACTCAGCATGTACCTCCATCCTTGGATCTGCCTACCCGATTACCTTTATTAGGACTAAGGACATGTAATTCAAACTTCATGGCCAATTAGGCAGGTTGTTTTTTTAACTTGGCTTTAAAAATGTGTATAAGGAGAACACTATGCAATCTAAAAGTAAAAAAATTGATTTTCCAGTGACTGCAACATAAGGTGACCAGGTTTTTAAAATGAAATCCGAGGACATTTTATATATATATATATATATATATATATATATATATATATATATATATATAATACATATATATATATATATATATATATATATATATATATATATATATATATATATATATTTTTTTTTTTTTTTTTTTTTTTTTAATTGGCAAATGGTAAACTATTTTATAAGCATATCTTCCTCAAATTATATATGCAGTGTATGTGGTATGTGTTTATGATATGAAATGATTGTATGATATATACGGTATTTATCACAATTCATCCATGAGATTAAAAAATAAAAGATACTTAGAATTTTTGAGATAGGACTACCAAATGTTCAAATGTGAAGATAAGATAGAGAAAAAACAGACTGCAGAGTTCAGTAGTGTGCTACTTACAGAGTGCGCGCTACATAAAGAATGCAGGCCTAAGTAGCGCTCAGGCGTGCGCTACATAAAGAATGCAGGGCTCAGGCGTGCGCTACATAAAGAATGCAGGGCTCAGGCGTGCCCATCTATGCAGCCTCAGCCAGTGCCCATCAATGCAGCCTTACTAGTGCCAAGCTTTGCAGCCTCACCAGTGCCCAGCTATGCAGCCTCACAATTGCCCATCTATGCAGCCTGAGCAGTGCCCAGCAATGCAGCCTCGCCAGTGCCCATCTATGCAGCCTCACTAGAACCCATCTATGCAGCCTCACCAGTGCCCAGCAATGAAGCCTCACCAGTGCCCAGCAATGCAGCCTCACCAATGCCCATCTATGCAGCGTCACCAATGCCCATCTATGCAGCCTGACCAGTGACCATCAATGCAGCCTGACCAGTGCACAGAAATGTAGTCTCACCAGTGCCCATATGCAGTCATGACCGATATTGTTGGCACCCCCAGAAATTTTTCCAGAAAATCAAGTATTTCTCACAAAAAAGTATTTTGGTAACGCATGTTTTGCTATACAAGTTTATGCCCTTTGTGTGTATTGGAATAAAACCAAAAAAGGGAGGAAAAAAGCAAATTGGACATGATGTCACACAAAACTCAAAAAATGGGCTGGTCAAAATTCTTGGCACCCTTAACTTAATATTTTACAGGTCATTTTTCTCCTTCATTGATATACACTGATGAGGTTGCACTGATGGGCATTAATATGCGGCACTGATGGGTACTGATAAGGCGGCACTGATAAGGCAGCACTTATGGGCACTGATGAGGTGGCACTGTTGGCTGGCTCGAATGGGTGGCACTGATAGCTGGCAAGGATGGGTGGCACTGATGGGTGGCACTGATGAGTGGCAGTAATGGGCACTGGTAGGTGACACTGATAGGCAGCACTGATTGGTATCACTCGTGGGTATTGATAGGCGACACTGATTGGTGCCACTGATATTCCCTGGAGGGCACCGATTGATGGTACTGTGGGCACTGGCAGGTGGCACTGGCAAGTGGTACTGGTTGGCACTGATGAGGCAGCAATGCCTCTTCCTCTTCGGGACTGATGTCCCTTCAACAGAAGCCGGTGATTGGCTTTTTTTTTCTACTCACGCTGTCAGTTGTTTTCACTGGGGTTTTTTTTTGTCCCAAAAGCACTTACAAATGGGGTTTTGCACAATTACCCCAGCGCTGGGTTCCCAATAATTAGATGTGGGAAGAAGCCCCACTGAAAGCAACGGGAAGCTGACAACTCCCACAGCTAATTGCAGCCACTCGCATGTAATCGTTCAAGCAGTGATTAACTGCTAGTGAGTCCTAAACGCAGACTGTCTGCCTTCAGAGGTGATATTTTGCAGGTATTTAATCCATGATTTATTTCATGAGAGTGACTGCGATTGGATGCGGGAGCCGGCAGCCTCTCATTGCTTTCAGGGTGGCTTCTTCTCATGGGTAATTGCTGGGAACCCTCGCTGGGGCTCCCGCATGTAATTGTGGAAAACCCGATTCGCAAGTGTGATGTCATCCATTTGAGCGTGTATCTGTGTGAGCAGGTATTTGACTTTTTTGACATGTTGACAATGACAAATTTTTAGAAGTAATTTATATAAGTCTCTGAACTGGTTAAATGATAATCAAATATGAATTTCAACTTGATCAGTTTTAAATAAAATCAAGTAAAAATTTGTTTCCTATGTTGCTATCATAAAAAAAATCTTGTCTCTGTATTACTTGAAGCTTCAAACTTACTTAGGCTGCACACAGGCAAGAAGAACCTTACATGGATGGATTTACAATGGCAAGATAGTTCTGGAATTGGAGCTGGAAGTAAGACATAATGGCCAGGAGCAATCTTTGACCTTAGCCACTCCATGCTCCACTCAAAAGTGTAAGCATGACAACTTAATGATGCATAATTAGTGTCGCCAACCCCTTGTACACCATTAAACACGCATATTTCATTGGCTGTCAATGACTGAGGATCACCGGTGACCAAATTACACAGATTTAGAACTGGGTGAGGGTTATATAGAGTTTCACCTACTTAACTTTGAAGGAAGATCCAGTTTCACATGGTGCTAATCTATTAAACAGAAAATATGAAAGACTCATATAGTGCTGTGCATCACTATGTAGCTTTTACAAAATGTTCTTATCTGTCTAAAGGCGTTCATTGTTGAGAAGTCATATAAGCTGGGGCAAAGTGTGGAAAATCTTGAGGGGTGACAAGCAGACCATTGTATGTTTAAGCTGGAACTATGGCCTTTTATTAAATCCTATCAAAAAATGGGGTGCAGCACTTAAAGGGGACTTCCAACCCCCTCAATTAAACTGATAACAGCAATGTAATCTAAGTTTGAAAAGCAATAACCTTTGTAATAGTCCCTTGTTTCTTTCTTTTAGGTTTTCTGCAGTGTCTGTGGTGTGTCATTATTTACATTTTTTTTTACCTTCTTCCATACATGCACAAAGGTAAAAAATCTTCTTTGTGCAACAGCCCCCCCAATACTTACGTGAGCACCATCTCACTCCAGCGATGTGCACAAAAGCAGCAGCTCTCCCGCGTTGCTCCCTCCTCATTGGCTACTGTCAATCACAGCCAGTGAACCAATGAGAAGAGATCGAATGTGTGAATAGACACATAGAACAGCGGCCTGGGAGCGAGCATGCTCAGGTGCCCCGGTAGAAAGCTGCATGCTATGAGGGCACTCTGCAGGAGGGAGAGGCCAGGAGCGCTGGTGAGGGACCTGAGAAGAGGAGGATTGGTGCTGCTCTGTGCAAAACCACTACACAGAGCAGGTAAGTATGACATTTTTGTTAGACTTTTTGGCGGTTGCCTTTCTTTTCTTATTCAGCGCTGGCCCATCAATAATGTCTGTACTTGTGCCTTGTGTGATTTGGTATTGAATAGTAACAAACCACACTGGATTCCCTGCCTCACATGTGCAACATCAACATACATATGTGCTGTAGGAGATCTGGTGTAGTTTGTTATAGAAAAGTGATGGCAAACCTTGGCACCCCGGATGTTTTGGAACTACATTTCCCATGATGCTCAACTACACTTCAGAGTGCATGAGCATCATGGGAAATGTAGTTCCAAAACATCTGGAGTGCCAAGGTTTGCCATCTCTGTTATAGAATAAGAACAAACCACAACACATTTAGCATAATGCATATAGGAGAGCAGATAAGAACTGGGGGGAAAAGGTAATAAAGTAAAAAAAAAAAAATCTCAAAATATCCTAAATCATGTTTCATGAGAAGCTGACAAGCATTCTGCAGGATAAACAAACCATTTTTGAAAGGGTTTGGATTCCCTGGGTAATGTACCTTCAATCCTCCACCTGAACTGTAGCGCCCTGAAAGTGGGGTGACCAGCGGGTTGGGGGGATCCATTCTCTTCTTCTTTTTTTTCTTTATTTTTCCTTTTTTACATTTACGTGCATTTCTCTTGGTACTGAATTGGGTGCATGTTTTTGGGCCTTCACATAGTTGGGCTGATTTAAACCATATATACAGTTGTGGCACCCTAATTGGTATACACCCCCAACCCCAATTTTTGGAGTGGAAGACCTACAGTGTATATATTGTTTGATTAAAACCAAGAAAATGTTCCTGCGCTGAAGTGTAAAAAAGGAAACATAAGAACTGCTTTAAAAATTTTAAAAAGCCCCAGTAAACTGTTTCTAAACCACGCTGTATATATACATACTGCATTAAAGGGGAAGTAAACCCTGATGGGTTTACTTCCTCTTTCATTCCCTGCAAAGGTAAATCATAATGGACTACTATGCATCGCATAGTAGCCCATTATGTGTCACTTACCTGACACAGGAGCCAGCGAAGTCACCGCTGTCCCCTGTAGTCCGGCGCATCCATCTTCTTGGTGGGGCGAAGCCGCGATGACATCACTCCCGCGCATGCGCATGGGAGCCGCCGCTGAAAATGCTGCGCTCAATGCGCCTGCGCGCCACTGTCTACGGCGCATGAGCCGTAGACAGCGGTGCCTGTCTTCGGGCAAATATCTCCTAAACCGTATAGGTTTAGGAGATATTTCTTGGACCTACAGGTAAGCCTTAATCTAGGCTTACCTGTAGGTCAAAGTGTGTTGTAAGGGTTTACAACCACTTTAAAGGAAAAAGATTTGTGTATACATATAAAAAAACACCATAAATACCTTTTTCCCCCTCTTTATTTATAAGTGATCACATACCCTCTGTTCTCAGCGGCATAAGGAGCTCAGAGAGTTGAGGGAGGAGAACCAGCAGCACACTGATCTTTCCAGTGAATGGCGTGGGGGGGGGGGCATGTCAGGGCAAGTCGGATCATTGGAGGAGAGCAGATCGAGTTCTCAGCACAGCTAGACAACTGACCACAGTGTGTCCCATGCCTTTTTGATAGGAAAGCAGAGGGACTGGCAGGAACACCGGGGATTTCACACAAACGAAGCAATACAAAGAGAACAGGATACCTTTTCATACTAGTACATTGTACAGCGGGCACATATGAGGAGTATGACATTTAGCATCTACATATTCTTTAACACCGCTTTAATACTTTATGGTTCTTCCCAGCATTTGACAGACAATTGGATTCCCTCCAGGTCCCTCATTTTTTAATATGATGATAAAATAATGGAAGCTAGATAATGAATTCTTGAATTCACTCTACAGATACATTGTTCTTAATAACATTGCAGCCTTGGTATTACATCATCAACAAATGAGCTGCGTTCATTTACAAGTTTGTATTAATTATGGCTTTATTGACATCTTTTACCTTCGGAGTCATTTATTAATCTTGCTTATGACAACAAGTTTCTGAATCTCATTAAAAAAGTCATTATGGCAGACATTTTACCAAGGTCACCATTTATCTCTTCTGCGGGATAAAAGTAAATACACCAACTGCTTCAACGTGTTTCTGCATTTCCATGCCAGGGGTCAGTGACCTTTACTTCTTTATGATCCCTGAGCTGTGGTGAGAAGAGCCAGGCTGAAGCCAGGATGTCCCCTCTGCCTCCGGGAAATCCACAGGTCAAAGCCCTTTCATTTCTGACCATTTAACTGACTCTAGTGGGCCATGAAAACCTAAATCCTATTTCTTTCAGACTCTTGGGAAGCTGTGATCTGCTTTATTGTTATTTTCCTTAAGAGTCTTGTTCCCAAGCATGCCAACGAAGTAGCCATACATTACCAGACAGAGAAGCATGGAGGGCCATATGAGGTCATCTCATCACCAAATGCCTCTCTCTGCAAGGAGCGAGGACTGGGACAGGTACAGTCCTCTATTCAGGGATAATTCAGTCAGTACCATATCAGTGGGGGTCACAATTTATTATACATATAATATTGTTTTTGTATTTTTTGCAACATATTGAATAAAAAAAGAAAAAAAAATGTAAAGCATATCTAAACCCAAGAACAAAAAATGAATTATATTGCAGATTACCAGTCCTTAGAGGTGGTGGCTACATTTGTTTTTTAAATGTTCAGGCTGAGAAAATGTTAACCACTTGCCACGCAAGCCCATTTTGGCATTTCTCTAAAACATGTAAAAAGCATATTTTTTGCTACAAAATTACTCAGAATCCCCAAACATTTTTTTATTGAGGTCCATCCTCATGCGCGACTCGCGCATGCGCAGTAGGGAACCGGGAAATGAAGCCGAAAGGCTCCACTTCCTGATTCCCATACCCAAGATGGCGGCGGCAGCACTCGAGAGACGATCGAGAGATCAGCTTCGGGTGCCGACATCGCGGGCGCACTGGACAGGTAAGTGTCACTATTTTAAAAGTCAGCAGCTGCAGTATTTGTAGCTGCTGGCTTTAAAAAAAAAAAAAAAACGCGCACTCCCGGCGGACTCCCGCTTTAAGACCAGACCACTTTTTGCGATTCGGCACTGCGTCGCTTTAACTGACAATTGCGTAGACGTGCGACGTGGCTCCCAAAGAAAATTGACGTCCTTTTTTCCCACAAATAGAGCTTTCTTTTGGTGGTATTTGATCACCTCTGCGGTTTTTATTTTTTGCGCTATAAACAAAAACAGAGAGACAATTTTGAAAAAAACGCATTATTTTTTACTTTTTGTTATAATAAATATCCCCCAAAAATATATATAAAAAAATGTTTCCCTCAGTTTAACCCGATACGTATTCTTCTACATATTTTTGGTAAAAAAAAAAAATCGCAATAAGCGATTATTGATTGGTTTGCGCAAAAGTTATAGTGTTTACAAAATAGGGGATAGTTTATGGCATTTTTATTAATAATTTTTTTTTTTTACTAGTAATGGCGGCGATCAGCGATTTTTATTGTGACTGCGATATTATGGCGGACACATCGGACATTTTTGGCACATTTTTTGGACCATTGTCATTTATACAGCAATCAATGCTATACAAATGCATTGTTTCATTCGTAAATGACACTGGCAGTAAAGGGGTTAACCAGGGGGTGGCAGTGTAGGGGTAAAGTGTTCCTAGGGGCGTGTTACTAACTGTGGGGGGCTGGGCTTTGTGTTAGTGAACACTGATCTCTGCTCCAATCACATGGAGCAGAGATCAGCGTCACTTGTTGCTAGGCAGAACAGGGAGGTGCTGTTTACAACGGCATCTCTCAGTTCAGCCCCCCGTGAGATGATCGCGGGTATCCCCGCGGCAATCGAGTCCACGGGACCCGCGACCGGCGGCGCGCACGCAATGGCGGGCAGCATATTAAAATGGACGTATCTGTACGCCAATATGCCTGCCCATGCCATTCTGCCGATGTAGATCAGCGTGCACCGGTTGGGAAATGGTTAATTTTTAATTTTTTGATCACTTTTTTCCTATTACAAGGAATGTAAACATCCTTTTTAATAGGAAATAACAGGTCCTCTTTACAGAAAGATCTGGGATCTATAAGTCCCCACATCTCTCCTCTATGCTGGAAAGCCTGATTAAAAAAAAAAATCGTTCTCAGGCTTTCCAGCAAAAAACCCCGGCAGTGTTTACATCTGCCGGTGCCCATAATAATGTCACATTTGGCCCCCGAGGGTCATAGAGTTGGCTGAGACCAACTGGTCCACAGCCAGCTTCATGGTAAACTGCCTGCACTGGTGGATTCATTTTCCAGCCCCCCCCCCCCCCCCGATTGCACGGGAGAGACCAGAGGGGATGGGGTGGGGGGGTGGGTGGGTGGGGATGTCCCTTTCTGCCGCCTGTAAAAGCAATTAAGTGGCTAAACATCTGCTATGATGGCTTTTACAATACAAGCAATCGGTGGGTGAAAAAAATCTGGATGATGCCTGTAGCTGCAGGCATCATCCAGATATCTCCACTTCAAGTCACCAACATCATATGACGTAAACCTGAAAATGTTGCCAGAGAGGCACCTGACTTAGTTACAGAATTATTTTTCATTGCTATAGGCACTTCCTATATAAACTTTTTAATTTTTTATACATATTTTGATTGGATTCTTATTGCTGTCAGTTGATTAGGCTGGCCAAAGATTAGTCATTTTTTTTCCTTCAACCAGCAGGTTGAAGGCTAGAAAAGACTAGATTTCCCAATCCAAACAAGGGAATCCTCACCGCTGTGCTTTTGTATTCTGACAGTGGGGAGACTTCCCCGCTATCAGAATACACTGATCAGCGCCAAAAATCCGACAGATTAGTGGATCGACTTCTGTGCATCTACCCTGCCCACACATGGATTGAAATCCAGCTGTTCTTTGCTGAACCGGCCACATTTTGCCTAATGCATGGCTGGCTTTAGCTGGGGAGATTTGCCGTTCTTCTGTAAGTCATTGTCACAGGGACAGAAAGTGACAAGAAACCCAACCCATATTTATCACCAATATAAAATAGAGGGGAAATGTTCTTATAAGTTGGTATATGCCCTTGCTTTGAAGACATTTTCTCTAGCTTCTTGTTCTGTCTCAGAAACAGGAATTAAAGTAAAATCCTCCCAATGAGATACAATGGTAGTTGGTAGGGCAATGGGAGCTGGTGTTGACCAGTTGCTGTCAGGGCACTGATGCCGTGTACACACGGTCGGTCTTGCCAATGGGATAACACCCATCTGTATTTCCAATCGAAACATTTAGAACATGTTCTATATCTAAGTCCATTGGAAATTCTGACAGAAAAAGTCAGATGAGGCATACACACGGTCGGAATATCCGACTAAAAGCCCCCATCTGACTTTTTCTGTCGGAAATTCTGATCGTGTGTACACCCCATGACAGTAGAAAATAAACTGACTGGAGTTTTAAACCTTACCTATGCTGTTCAAAATGAAATAAAATGTATGGTTATACATGCACTTTAAAAAACATCTACACAAAAAAAAAAAAAAAACTACATTTTAAGTGATTACAGCTTACTGTTCTATAGATGTGGTGGTTATATTAGTTTGGTTTTTAATAATTCATATTAAAAATGAATTAAATAGCATTTTCAGTCGTGCTCAGATACAGTTTAGTTCCGCTTTAAGTCAGGATCTGCATACTACATCTGTGTCCCATTGGAGAGATCTCCATTCACTTCCTGTTCCATGGCTAAAACAGGAAGTGAAAGCAATGAGTTACTTTCTACATAGATATCACAGCTTTTTCTAAAAGGTTTAGTGACAGGTTCCCCTTAAGGTTTAACTAAATCAAACATTTCACACACTAAAGATTGTTTTGAGCTGTTTAAACTGATCTTCTTCATCCTTGGGTGTCCATTTTGTCATAGAAATAATAACCCTCCAATTATGAAGACTGTTTGGAACCTGCTGTAATGTCTGTAGATAATGGTCTTGAGTGGAGTATTAAAGGATTGGTGTGTGAAACTATAGGCCTGCAATGGATTCTTCACCTTTCTACATTTGGCCTGGACATTGCTCTGGAAGATCAGCTGTGCCGCCCTTGTTTACTTCTTCAGTGATTTGTGTTTATCTAATTTTGTAAGAACAAAGGAATCGTTTTGTACTTTCAACTCCTTTTTAAGCATAAGCTGGTTCTTCTAGTGCAACAGGTTCTTCTAATGCAAGGGGTATTATTCAAAAGACTTATCCTCTTTTATTAGCTTGGTTACTAATGAAGGAAAGCTATAAATTGATAAGAAAACAGGAAACCATAGCGTGTTATTAATTATATAAATAATGAATTATGGGTGTGCTGTTCCTCAGCACAACTTGCTGCACAAGGCTTTTGTGTCCATAGGCATCACAAACGCTGGCAATGAGAAGTGCCTAAAGTTTTTCACTATAGATAGACCTGCCAGGTAGCACTGGCCTGCTTTGTAAGATGAGAAAGAGAAGCGTATTATAGCTTGACTAGGGTATTAAAGATGAATTTGCCTCTCATACTGCCTGACCACCACTCCACTACTTCATCAATACCTAAGTTACCCACACAAGACACAGAATAGAATTTAAATCAATACAATTTAAAAGGTGCCCCAAGGTCCTTATAGGCATTTCTACTTAATTGAGTATCTGCATAAACCCATAAGGTAGGAGACAATTGTACCAATAACTGCACCATGAACAGCCCCAAATTCACGGTCACTGAACCATACAACCCAAGATAGGTCCCTACCAAATTACATTTAAGGATCTTGAACCTTGCCAGCTTCTATGACTATATGGACCAACCTGTTGCAATCCACAGCAAAAGGACAATAACCATCAAAATAAACTTAAGAGGAGAGGGTGAGAAGTTTTCTTGACACCAGCTACTGTATCTTCTGACTGAAGAATTTCTTTCGACTTTTCTCCAACCATCCCCTGAAACCCCTTCTGTTCCTGTCTAACCTATCAATGAGGTAAATCCCCTAACTCCATATTTTCCTTTAATTTTCAAAGCCCCTATTCCAAAACCCTCTTTAACTCAGTCATGCAAGCCCCACTTATCACTTTCTTTACTCTGGACCTAATTTGAAGTATACAGGCAAAGGACACGCGACTGCCATACCTCCAGCACATAAACCGTAATGATTAATGCACAACAAATTATGGGTTTAACTAAATTTTTTAATTACTACGGTTCATTTATTTTGGCTTTTTAAAATAACGATTAGAGTAGTTTGAATTTTGGATAAAAGTTTTAGTGTAGGAAAACACTTTTGATAAATAAATAATACGTTTTTACAAAGATTCTTACATCAGGCCAAAAAAGTGACAACTGAGGAAGAAAGAGGGACAAAGAGATTTGGTCCCAAAAAAGGGACAGCTCTCTAAGTCAAGGACAGTTGGGGCATATGTGTTGAGTTTTGTGACCCTAACTTGTACTGACATCTGGCATATACGGTGCCTTGAAAAAGTATTCACACCCCTTGACATTTTCCATATTTTGTCATGTTACAACCAAAGATGTAAATGTATTTTATTGGCATTTTATGTGATAGACTAATGCAAAGTGGCACATAACTGTGAAGTGGAAGGAAAATTATAAATGATTTTTCATTTTTTTTTACAAATAAATATCTGAAACGTGTGGCATGCATTTGTATTATGCCCCCTTTATTCTTATACCACTAACTAAAATCTAGTGGAACCAATTGCCTTCAGAAGTCACCCAATTAGTAAATAGAGTATACCTCTATGTAATCTAATCGCAGTATAAATACAGCTGTTCTGTGAAGCCCTCAGGAGGGCTTCACAGCATCATGAAGGCCAAGGAACACACTAGACAGGTCAGGGATAACGTTGTGGAGACTTTTAAAGCAGGGTTAGGCTATAATAACCCAATCTTTGAGTATCTCATGGAGCACTGTTTAATCCATCATGCGAAAATGCAAAGAGTATGGCACAACTGCAAACCTACCAAGACATGGCCAGCCACTTAAACTGAAAGGAGAGCATTAATCAGAGAAGCAGCTAAGAGGCTCATGGTAACTCTGGAGGAGCAGTTTTGCCAACTGCCAGTATTTTTTCTGGCAGCCAGTAAAAAATGGGTACTTTTCTCCTGCCAGTAAAAAAAATAGGTTGCCAGTAAAAAATATGGCTGTGACGCTTGGCCGAAACCATCCGAGTGCTTGCTATAGTGTGTTCGGACCTTGCAGGCAGTGTGTCACATGAAGCTGGTAGTGGACTGAAGGGACCACCTGAAGAGAGAGAGGGGGTCACTGTGACTCTCCATGCCAGGAGGGGACGTGTCATGTTGGTGAGGTGCCATCATCTGTGCTGCTGCACACTGCTGTCAGTGTCACTGTGAGAGTCAATTTCACGTGTGTGTGCCCCCATTCTAATTTCTTGCCCTCTCAATTCCTGTCCCTGAGCTACTTATTTACTATATCGAAAATAAGAAATATGCTTTTTCCCTAATATCTATCTTAAATCACTTTGCTAATTTCAGATTGTACTTGTTTGTAGCCTAAATACTGAAATGTGCACTTTAAACTGCCATTTTGTAACTTTTAGATATGCCAGTAAAAACTTGACAGTGCCAGTAAGTTTTGAGTGTTGTGTCCGTAAATTTAAATCTGGTAGGTTGGCAACACTGTGGAGGAGCTACAGAGATCCACAGCTCAGGTGGGATAATCTGTCCACAGGACAGCTAGTAGTTGTGCACTCCACACATCTGGCCCTTATGGAAGGGTGGCAAGAAGAAAGCCACACAACAAACATGTGGAAGAAGGTGCTCTGGTCAGAAGAGACCAAAATTAAACATTTTGGCCTAAAAGGAAAATGCTATGTGTGGCGGAAAACTAACACTGCACATCACCCTGAACACACAATTCTCACCGTGAAACACGGTGGTGGCAGCATCATATTGTGGGGATGCTATTCTTTAGCAGGGACAGGAAAGCTGGCCAGAGTTGATAGGAAGACGGATGGAGCCACATACAGGGCAATCTTAGCCCTTGTACACACGGTCGGACATTCCGACGGAAAATGTCCGATCGGACCGTGTTGTCGGATAATCCAACCGTGTGTGGGCTCCATCGGACTGTTTCCGTCGGAATATCCGACCGACAAAGTTTTAGAGCTGGGCTATAAAATTTTCCGACAACATGATCTGATCAGACTTTGGTCTGATCGTTTGTAGAGAAATCCGATCGGACAAAGTGCTACACATGCTCAGATCAAATTCCTAGACCAAAGCTATTGGCTACTAGCCTGAATGTAGTCTCGTCATAACGAAATAACGTCATCACGTTCTGAACGATCAGATTTTTCGACAACTTTGTCCAACCGTGTGTATGCAACACCAGTTTCGGACAAAACGGATTTTGTTGTCGGAATATCCGACCGTGTGTACAAGGGCTTAGAAGAAAACCTTTTAGAGTCTGCAAAAGACTTGAGACTGGGGCAGAGTTTCACCTCCACCTTCTCCACGCCTTAATCAATTGGATAACCTTAGTATCAACAATATTAGATGCCATAGCCATCCAAGGCCTGTAAAGTCTAGTGTCAGAGAGGCTGAAAGGGGCAGTTTGCCTACTCTACACACATAGACCTCATGACTAAGTTCTTGTGAGCTGTCTTACGCTGATCTCCGCTCTATGCCTACAGATCCAAAATAGGCAACATGCAAATACACTGTATACTATTCCACCACCAAAATGCACTACTGACAGTTAGCAATGTGATGTGTGGGTGGAAGTTTTGTGCATCCCCGCTGTCCCAGGCTACGGCCTATGGTGGCTATACAGGTATTTTGGCTAATTAATTTTTTATTGGTGATGGCTGCCATGCTTGATACAGCTGAAATGTTGAGTTACATTTTAGAATAGTACCTAACCTTCAATGCAGCAAAGGACCCCCATTCCCCTGCAGCCCTCTCTCTTGAATACTGTATGTTATTATCACTTATATATATGATTTTCGGTATTCTGTAACAACCCCAGGCCAACAGCTGTTGGCTACACCAATTAGGACACTTTAAATATCAAGTGACATTGATAAAATATGTTTATTCTGAACTTACAGTATGTTGCAGCAAAGAAGCAGCAGAATAACAGTGGAAAGCTGTCCCACCAATAAATACATGTAAATCAAAAGTTTAGGAAGTCATCTCCTTCCTGTCTATAGGATTGTCTGTTTATGTATGTGACCAGTTATGAACAATAAAATGATGAATACCTGGGTTGTATTTCTAAAAGGAAATACATCGTGTTCTACACATGGTTATTCTGCTTCAAGCCCGGGAAGGTAGATTGCATTTTCCATGGTCTTTAGATCCCTATATCTCAGACCAATGGAACCTTGCATTTATCTTGGGCCTGGAAAGTGAATTTGCACAGAACAGCATTAAAGCGGAGTTCCACCCATAAAATTTACTTTGCAGTATTCATCAGCAAAAAGCAAAAACATTTGGAAATTTTTGCTTACTCTTTCCTGGCTGTTGCTAAAGGGTGCCTTGTAATCTGCCTCTTCCTCTCCCTGGTGTCTGACATCATTTCCCTTGGCTAGTGCTCCTGGGAGATGTGTGTCATCATTTCCCACGAGTCAGTGGGCAGTGCCGAGGGCTTAGTTGCCATCACAATGGGGCGGTCACTTCTGACAATGCCACCCGTTGTGATGGCAACGTGAGAAGTTTACTGCGCTTCGATATGGTCATACTGTGCATGCACAAGAACAGGCGGTGCATGCTGGTCACTCAGCTGCACCATATCCTGGAACTTTATGCTTATGGTCTTGACATGCCCACAAGCAATATGGGAATGGCCAAGAAGCAATGATAGAAGTTATTTTTTTTACATTAAACCAGACATCAGGGGACAAAATTTTAAAAAGATGCAGTGTTAAATGTTAATGTTTTGAATTTATCAAATGTTTAAAAAAAAAAAAAAGAAAATCAACATGTGAGTAGGAACTCTGCTTTAAGTGACCAGATGCTGCACACCAGATTAAAGAGGAAGTAAATCCTGATGGGTTTACTTCCTCTTTCATTCCCTGCAAAGCATAAATGGACTACATGGACTGCATGCAATGGACTGCATTGCATAGTAGTCCATTATGTGTCACTTACCTGACACAGGAGCCAGCAAAGTCACCACTGTCCCCTGTAGTTCCGAGCGTCCATCTTCTTGGTGGGTCTCGCTGCTCCGGCGCTGTGATTCGCCGGAGCAGCGATGATGTCACTCCTGCGCATGCGCACGGGAGCCGACACTCACGACATATCGCTGCGATCTGCGGCTTACCCAATGCGCCTGCGTGCCGCTGTCTACAGTGCATGCGCTGTAGACAGCGGTGGCTGTCTTCAGGTAAATATCTCTTAAACCGTATAGGTTTAGGAGATATTTCTTGGACCTACAGGTAAGCCTTAATCTAGGCTTACCTGTAGGTCAAAGTGGTTTGTAAGGGTTTACAACCACTTTAAAGGTACACTGAGTGGACTTTTTTTAAAGCTAAACTTCAGGCACAAAACCTTCATTTAAATACAGTATATTCCTTTAATAGCTTCAAAGAATATAAATTCCCCTTGTGTGCACATGCACTGTTGTACATAGCCTGTGCAGAGAGGAGAGCAATGGGAAGGGCCCAACAGGCCCACTCACTACAGGATGCCTGCAGAATACTACCAGAAAGGGCAGTACTAGACAAGTTACCCTGAACAAGGAAAGAGAGCAGCAGTTACCGGTCTTTATTACAGGAAGCTCCTCAACATAAACAAAGTTTCACACTGGATTACTGCACAGATCTAGAAGAAATGCACAAATCACACCAAGATTCAAGAGGAATACACATAACTCTTTTCTTTAGACACTATTTGCTGATCCTGGAATTCACCTTTAATCACTTGCCGACTGCCGCACACCGATGTACGGCGGCAGAATGGCACGGGTGGGCAAATGGGCATACCCATACATCCTTCCTACAGAGCAGGCTAGTGGGCGCACGCGACACGGGAGCGTGCCTGCGGGTCCCGTGGACTCGATGTCCACCTGTGGCCCACAATTGTGGCGAGGAGAGACAGAATGGGGAAATACATATAAACAAGTCATTTCTCTGTTCTGCCTAGTGACATGACAGAGATCTTCTGTTTTCTGTCATGTCAGGGCTGTCTTTAATATTGATTGGACCCTGGGCAAAACTTTTCTTGGGGGCCCCCTCCCCATGCAGTTTCGCTCTCCACCTGCTCTGAGACATACAATAAATAGCAGTTAGACTCTAAATCAGTTTACTGAATCAGATCAGGCAGCTATTGCGATTGGTTGCCAGAGGTGTCAGTGTATCATTACCTCTCACTGACTGGTTGCTAGAGGTTACAGAACACATTACAGCTCACTGGCTAGTTGCTAGAGGTTACAGCACATGATTTCTGCTTGTTAATTGGTTGCTAGAGATTGGGGGGGCATGGTATACCTCAGGGGGGGCATGATATACATATCAATGCCGCCAGCCGCCCCTATTTACATATGAATGCTGGTAATTTACATGTAAACACAGAGTCTGCAGGTGAGTCATCTGGGACTCAGCAGAGGACTAAAACCTCAAGGGGCGAGCGAATTTAAACCAGGATAGTTGGCAAGTATGAAGCAGCTGCTTTGGGCTCCACAACAATGCGGGGCCCAGGGCCCAGGCCCAGGGCAGCTGCCCCTTTTGCCCTGCCTTAAAAACGGTCCTGCCCATACTCCCTACAGTTAGAACACACTAAGGGAACACACACTTAACCCCGCCGGACTCCTCCGCTATCTCCTGCTAGCTCTTTTACTAGCGGAGGAGCCCGGCTTTCTTCTTCGCCGCCGCCCTCTTCTTCCGACATCGGGGGTCTTGTCCCCCTCTTCCAGTCTTCTGTCGCTGCTGTCGCCGTCTTCTGTTCTTCTGTTCTTCTCTTCTTTTCTTCAGATGTTGCCTCGTCGCTGCCTCCGCTCACAATGGCAGGGACGTGGCGACTTATATAGGGACATCACCAGATGATGACTCCGCCCATTATGATGTCACAGTCCCAGAGGATGCTGGGACTGTGACATCATAATGGGCAGGGACATAATCCGGTGATGTCCCTATATAAGTCGCCGCGTGCTGCGTCCCTGCCATTGTGAGCGTAGGCAGCGACGAGGCAACATCTGAAGAAAAGAAGAGAAGAACAGAAGACGTCGACAGCGGCGACAGAAGACCGGGCCACCGCTTGCAAAAGAGCTAGAAGAAGGCGCGGTGGCCCAGCAAGAAGAACCGAAGAGGGGGACAAGACCCCCGCAGTCGGAAGAAGAGGGCAGCGGTGAAGAAGAAAGCCGGGCTCCTCTGCTAGTAAAAGACCTAGCAGAAGATAGCGGAGGAGTCTGGCGAGAAGACCCCCGAAGACGGACAGAAGACCCCCGGAGCTGTGCAATAAACTATTTTAACCCTTGCGTGTTGTGTTTTTTTTTTTTTTTACTTTTTTTCACAGGTGAATGGGTAGGGGTACATTGTACCCCATACTCATTCACATAGGGTGGGGGGGCCGTATCCGGGGGCCCCCTTAATAAAGGGGGCTCCCGGATTCTGATAAGACCCCGACAACCAACGGCCAGGGTTGTCGGGAAGAGGCCCTTGTCCTCATCAACATGGGGACAAGGCACCCCTCCATGTTGAGGGCACACGGCCTGGTACAGCTCAGGAGGGAGGGGGGGCACTCGCTCGTCCCCACCCCCTTTCCTGGCCAGCTGGGTAGCGTGCTCGGATAAGGGTCTGATATGGACCTAGGCGGGACTCCCACGCCGATTTTTCGGCATAGGGGTTCCCCTTTAAGTCTATACCAGGTGACAGGGCCAGCGACGCCTCCTTCGCTGGCCATGGCTACCTGGAGACGCGCTCAAAATGAGCGGACTTTCCTCCACATGTGTGGGCGAGTCCGTTCATTTCAAAAGTACAGCGGATAGTCCGGCGGACTTAGTATGCCATATTAGTCCGCTGAAAAAGTGCCGTGTGTGGGCAAGTAGCTCGTTCGGAAAGTCCGGCGGACAGTCCGGCGGAAAGTCTGCCAGACTAAGTCTGCAGGATAGTCTGCTACGTGTGTACACAGCATAAAGGGATTCAGACAGAAGATGAGACCTGGAATAGCAGGAAGATGCTTTGGACTGTTGCCCACATATAGAGATACCAACACTGGAAATCATATCCAATGGACTTGCACTTGCGTGAGAGAGCCTATGAAGGACTAATTACTGGACTGCACTTTTTGAGGTATGCTGAGACAGCACTCCTACCTACCCACCTGTTAGAAAAAAATGCTAATAGGCATTTTACAGTCAAAGTACAGGGTTGAGATATTGTCCCTGCCTGGTCTTAGGTTAGTGAAAGACGTTCATTGCAAGTAGGCAGCGCAGACACAGTTAACCAGTGGTTCTAAATACATCAGGGTATGAATGTATTCTTGTGAAATAGAGTAACACGTAGACACAAGTGGTTATCTGGAGTAAAAGATGTGTAATGAGCAGCCTGTCGATAGCGTGTATTTGTTATAGGTGGCATGGCCTCTAGCAGTGAGGGAGATGTTGTCGGCATTTCTTCCACCAGTGGTCTGTCTCCCACAGCAACGGGAGCAGATTGCATCGCAGAGGTTCCCCATCTTGTACAAAGGTACGGAAGGTTCAAGAATCAAGTTAAATGCATGTGTGGCTCACTAAGCTAGCTGGGAGTAGTAGTGGAAAAAGCTGCACAGGTGGAAGTGGATATTGGCTCAGCGTGTCCCTTCAAAATGCAAGTTGGGGTGAAGGTGTACTTATCACAGAGAACAGAGTTAACTGGAGAGCAGTTAAAGTGCCATGGCCTAAGGCTCTAATTGGCTTCAAAAAAGGGTGGTCTTGGGTTGCAGAGCACTGCGTCCTGAGAATACCCAGTTGTGTGACCACAGCAAATTAATATTTGCTACTGTCTTCCTGCTTCTCCTACAGGCAATTCGGGAAGCTGGTCTTAAGACCTGATTGGCCGAGCGGAGAAGCAACCACGTTTGCCACCGAGGAGGAGACGCAGGGGGTAGCTATCCTCAACCTAGATGGTGGTAATTGCCGGGTTGGTGGGCAGACAAGTGAGCAACGGAGGGGGGGGGGGGGGGAGAATGGGTCGATTGGATTGTTTGTCCTCCCCCCCCAAAAAAATGGAGCACCAGCCGCCACTGGTAGAGACCCCCCTTAAGATCAAGTATTCCCTCACGGCAGCCTCAGCCTTGTCCCAGGGCATTGGTGAAGATGGCACAAAGCAAAAATACCCTATGTGTAGTAAAGAAATCCTGTACAAAGTGCCTAATATAGCTCAGAAGAACCCACCCCATTGTAGGTCTTCCATGTGACTAAGTACCTGACACCCAATGAGTTATTGGGAAACATGGAGGATGTGAAGACCGCACTGTCACCCTGACCTACTCATAAACTTTCCCAGTCATCCTATGTAAAATCCTGATCCTCCCTTTTTAATGAAGATGAGGAGGGGAGAATCAGCAGGGCAGCCTAGTGAGTGAGCATTGTCACCCTGGAGCAGAAAGTATGTTACTGTCAGAATTGCCATGTGTATATATGGGAGAAAACACCTGAAAATAAACCTAATGCAGCATCACATCTAAGGATTAGTAAGCTGCAATATTACATTTGGGTTTTTGGGTTTAAATATGCTTTAAGCACAGCCAAATCACTTTCTTTTTTTATTGCTTCCTCTTTAAAAATGATCTCTGTTCATTCATTAGATCATAAATGGGTGACCCAATTGTGATGGATCAAAATCTCACATGGACTGGCAAATTTGCAAGCCTGTAAGGGAGGATTGGAGAAAAACATTTACTTAGCTCTTCTTTTACCCTGCAACTTTACCATAAATCCTATAAATATTTTAAATAGCTCAACTGGCTTCTGTTTTAGGTTTATAGAGCTTAATATAATTTTCTGGCACCCCAGCAATAAAATAATGAAAATGACACAATTTTTTCATAGTTATAATGTTTATTATCATAAATCTCCGTACATTTGGATGAAAACCAACTAGCTAGTTAAAACTCTATACAGATTTTATAGTTTGTCTTGGTAATTATTTTTAGATTTCGGTAACACACAAGTTAAGATTTTTTTTTTCTTTTTTTTTATAAATGCTGCAAAGATGAAGACATTTATAGGCACGATGACATTTACAAGACTCTGGAAGATCAAAGGCATTATTTTCCCACAGAGTCACCCAAAGTAAAGTGTAGGAAGTGCTCACTGGATTCTCTTCCATTTCCCTTAATGGGTTTAATGTAAAGTCGCACTGAGCTGCTAAATCTTCATAGCATGCAAAAAATATAAACCTAATTACTAGCTTACCACTGATCTATGACAATATAGTCAAAGATCATTAAATCTGAAGCACATATCAGCTTAAATTAAATACATTTAAAAGAGAACTCTGCCATTTGCAAATAAAGCTGATGGCCAGGCAGCTGAAAAGAGCACAAATTAACATAAATCTGTAATAATTAATAGTATTATTAAAAACACAGTAGTTATCACAGTGCCCAGCAGCCTGCACCTGCACTGGAAATTCAAGTCAGACGTGTACAATTTGAGACTATGTGCAGGCATTACTCTAATTTAAAGTGTTACTAAACCCAGGACCCTGCATTCACTATATCTGGTCTCCCACAGTACACAGAACATGGAAATGCAATTATTTTGTAAATATAAACTGCTAAATACCATTTCTCATCTACAGTTAGAGCAGTCTTGTTTCTTCTATCAGTGTCTGGTTAAAGCTTGTAGGAGGAGTTTTCATTCTGCACTGAGAATGCCGGACCCCTGACCCTCTGTCTGGACAGTGCTGATTGGCCCTGTGCTGATCACATGCACTCTCCCAAGAAAAAAAACAACAACTCTCTAGCAATATATACCAAACTGAGCATGTGCAGCTTGTCCCCTAGCTCTGCACTATCATTAAAATATTGGGGGCAGTGGAAGAACGGGAGGATTAGAGGAGACAGGATCAAACTGACTTTTTACACAATGCAGAGAATTAACCCCTTAGGTTTCACAGTGAGTATAACAAGCATGCTTTACTGCATATACAGACTGATTTTACTGTTGTGGGTTTAATAACACTTTAACCACACTCCTCCCTTTCCACTCTATAGCATGTCCCAGCATGACTTTTTTCTTTTATCTTGTACCCGTAACATGAATTTCCTATTTTGAAAATAGGAAAAAATCTCAAATTAGTTCTTTTTGCAGGATTTGTAATAATTAACACAAAAACAGCCTTCCTTGACACCAGGGGTCAAGTTCTGTAGAAAAAAAGTGTGGGAACCCAAGATCCACTCCCCCACCAAAAAAAAAAAAAAAAAAAAGATACGCTCATATGCACGAACGCTTCAAAAGTGGTGTTTTTCATCCAATTTTCATATTGTGTGTATGAAGCTTAACTGTTAGTAAATGAGAAAAGGGTTATTCCTGCGCCTAATCAGGGAAGAATCCGATAATCGTACTGCTGCATACACTGAAATGGGGATGCTTGGGTCCCAATAGCGGAGTAAAGAGGTAAAAAAGTAGTGATGCGCGGTACTATAATAGGGAGTTGGCCTAGGAGGCTTAATAAATTCTATAGGCACTAAGATTGTGCGTGATATATATATTCCCGTATACAGTAAGAGAAAGGTATATAAAAAGTTGTGCGTATTTTTATAAGGGGGTGGTGGACAACTCTCACCACTATAGCATGATGATATTCAAGATAGGAGACAAATGTAATGAGTAAGAAAAAAAAGAAAAAATTGCAATGCTTGGAATAAGTAATCCCTAATGTGATTTTATAACTGACAGAATCGCATAAAGTGCCAGTGCTAGACAATAAATAGAATCATGAAAGTATTAACTACACCATAGATTAAATAAAACAATATATATAAAGCAGTCACAAAGAATAGTGAATCGCAGTGCGATTTGTTCACGCTGACAAAATCGCATAAAGTGCCAGTGCTAAAGGTGAGAAGGTGTGTGGAATATTCTATTACACAATAAGGTAAATAGGATAATATGTATAAAACAATCACCAACTCGATAAAACGTATGTGCAAGAAATGGTGAGTTGTAGCTGCCAGAAGTCGCATAAAGTGCTAGTGTCACAGAAGTGGTAGAACAAGGTCCGTGCGGGTGTTCTCTACCATATAATCATCAAAACAATATTCCTGCGACCGTGAACAGCTCAATAGTTCAATTGTGCAAGAAAATGACAGAAAATCAAAATAAACGCATAAGTAATATTGGTGTTAAGGGAGTAAAAAGAATCCCACAAACTAATCAAAAAACTGTGTGCGATACCTACAAGAAATTATATAAAAAATAACAATAGCATATATCAGAGTGTGACCATTCTGCTTTGTGCGATAAACGGTGGCGATTATGTCAAAAGTCGCATATGTCGACAAATCGCATATAATGTCCGTGTCTGTATATAAGTGCACAGAGCAATATAATCGGTGATGGTGGTGAAAGAGGTGAATATATCCCACGTGGTCCTGTGTGGTTGGAGTATGGGTGTCCCCTTACCTTACAGCTGTAAGGTAACAGCGTGTGATATGTATATCCTCAGAACTCCTGTACTTTATCCCTCGAGGTCTTGTCCCGATATTTACAGATCCTGGTATCCACGGATCCTGGCGTCTCCTGCCTATCACGCTGTGTTGGTCCCTTTAAGTATTTGCTCAGCAGCACTCAGCGTGGGGGGGGGGTGTAGGTTTACCTCGGCAATTGGTGCATATGTAAGGGGTTAAAGAAATAAGGAGGAAGGGAGCCCCATAGTGTAGTAATTCTCAACACATATGATTTATTACAGCAAAACAGTAATGTACTCACAAGCAGACAAGTTTCAAATGCAGTGTATAAACGAGCCTCGAGCTCGATTGCGTCACTTCCGGTAGCGTCCCAAAGACGCTACCGGAAGTGACGCAATCGAGCTCGAGGCTCGTTTATACACTGCATTTGAAACTTGTCTGCTTGTGAGTACATTACTGTTTTGCTGTAATAAATCATATGTGTTGAGAATTACTACACTATGGGGCTCCCTTCCTCCTTATTTCTTTAACCCCTTACATATGCACCAATTGCCGAGGTAAACCTACACCCCCCCCCCACGCTGAGTGCTGCTGAGCAAATACTTAAAGGGACCAACACAGCGTGATAGGCAGGAGACGCCAGGATCCGTGGATACCAGGATCTGTAAATATCGGGACAAGACCTCGAGGGATAAAGTACAGGAGTTCTGAGGATATACATATCACACGCTGTTACCTTACAGCTGTAAGGTAAGGGGACACCCATACTCCAACCACACAGGACCACGTGGGATATATTCACCTCTTTCACCACCATCACCGATTATATTGCTCTGTGCACTTATATACAGACACGGACATTATATGCGATTTGTCGACATATGCGACTTTTGACATAATCGCCACCGTTTATCGCACAAAGCAGAATGGTCACACTCTGATATATGCTATTGTTATTTTTTATATAATTTCTTGTAGGTATCGCACACAGTTTTTTGATTAGTTTGTGGGATTCTTTTTACTCCCTTAACACCAATATTACTTATGCGTTTATTTTGATTTTCTGTCATTTTCTTGCACAATTGAACTATTGAGCTGTTCACGGTCGCAGGAATATTGTTTTGATGATTATATGGTAGAGAACACCCGCACGGACCTTGTTCTACCACTTCTGTGACACTAGCACTTTATGCGACTTCTGGCAGCTACAACTCACCATTTCTTGCACATACGTTTTATCGAGTTGGTGATTGTTTTATACATATTATCCTATTTACCTTATTGTGTAATAGAATATTCCACACACCTTCTCACCTTTAGCACTGGCACTTTATGCGATTTTGTCAGCGTGAACAAATCGCACTGCGATTCACTATTCTTTGTGACTGCTTTATATATATTGTTTTATTTAATCTATGGTGTAGTTAATACTTTCATGATTCTATTTATTGTCTAGCACTGGCACTTTATGCGATTCTGTCAGTTATAAAATCACATTAGGGATTACTTATTCCAAGCATTGCAATTTTTTCTTTTTTTTTCTTACTCATTACATTTGTCTCCTATCTTGAATATCATCATGCTATAGTGGTGAGAGTTGTCCACCACCCCCTTATAAAAATACGCACAACTTTTTATATACCTTTCTCTTACTGTATACGGGAATATATATATCACGCACAATCTTAGTGCCTATAGAATTTATTAAGCCTCCTAGGCCAACTCCCTATTATAGTACCGCGCATCACTACTTTTTTACCTCTTAACTGTTAGTACATAAAGAAAAACGATCCTTAATAAACATAAATACGGTAATTCTCTGAATATCCATAATCCATTCTCAGTCCACAGGGGAGATGTACTTATTTTAGGGGTTCCCAGGTCTTGTGAAATTTAGCAAGATTATTATGGAGGGTAGAGGCGAGTTCATCATTCACCATAGTACCATTTTTTTATTTCGCCCTGGCATATACTTTAAGAATATAAACTCTTTACTAAATAAGGTTGTGGCCCCTTAATGGGATGCATATAGCCAGGACAACATACACATGTGTAATAAAAAAAAAATGGGCCCTTATAGTAAGGGTTTTCCCTTACCTGGTGCAGGAGACACTAAAGTGCCTAGTGCAAAGTGTGGGTCATTTCCAGATTGTTGCAGGATGATATAAGTCCAGAGGGCTCGAACATGTAAATAGTATCTACACCTTGTATTGTCCAATTCTTCTTCATCTTACTATTGTCCACCACATACAATAATTGGCCTTACTAACCCACTGGAAAGCACAGAGGTAAAGGAGGTGGATCATTTTGGGGTGCTATGGTTCTCAACCCCTGTCCTCGGGACCCACTAACAGGCCAGGTTTGCAAGATAACTGAAATACATCACAGGTGATATCATTTGCTGCTGAGTGACTGCAGTATTCTAGTGTGCATCTCCCCAAGGTAATACTTTAAACCGGGCCTGTTAGTAGGTCCTGAGTAGGGATGAGCTCAGGCGTGTTCGCATGGTCCACGTGCAGAGTGCGCCAGGAAGTCAGCGCAGCACTGCGCTAATCACAGGCAGTGAGACATTGCCCGATATTGCAGCCATGCATCGGGGAAATGTCTCACTGCCTATGATTAGCGCAGTGCTGCGCCGACTTCCTGGCGGGCTCTGCACGTGGACCATGCAAACACGCCAGAGCTCATCCTTAGTCCTGAGGACAGGAGTTGAGAACCACTGATCTAAGCAGAGTGCCATGTGTGGTTGTTAAAGTCATAAAGTATTATTAGATGCCACCTAGTCCAGTATGGTATACTGTCATCCTTTTCAAGTTCTAGGTATCACAATCAAAAACAGTGAACAGCATTCATCTCTAGGAAATCACCTGCTCAACAAATAGTGCACATGTAATTATTACGAGTGAAAAGTATCCGCTGGATTAGAACCTTTAGACAACTGCTAGCTTTGCTAAGCTGTGTCATATTGTGAGGCCTACAGAAAGCGCTAATGGAAAGCTCCTCTAAAAAAGTTCTATTGGGGGGAAATAATTTATTCCTGGATAGTTCAAAGCCCCTGTGTACAGTGAAGAACTAAATAGTTACATGAGCTGAATAGTTCAATTGCAATTTCAATATGTATGTACAGAAGACAAAAGACAGACATCAGGATGTTAGTTAAATGGATTGGAAAATCTTCAGGTAATTTCCCCAACAAGCCCACACCTGCTGCTCTACTAGTCCTTTCCATCAAGCATTATCCATTGAATTTGTGGAGTGGATGGGAAAACAATTGTACAAGGGTCTGATCATTTTTGATTGACAAATCAGACTTCCTCATGAGTGCTTCAAATTTAACCCATGCTTCACTCATTCAGGGCAAAGTAATATGTTCAACAAATGGCTGGCAATCTCTAGTGCTTCTGTAATCTCTTCTTTAAGAAAATAGCCCTAAAAAAAAAAGCATAAGGGCATGGGGGAGCTGATTACTCTTATCTAGACTGCTTTCCACAATGCAGTGGCGGTTGCCTCTGCAGCCAATCACCAGGCCTGAGTGCTGTCACATGGTGATGGTTGGTAGCAGACTTTAGCCCTTTGAAAGTTCTCACCCGCAAGTGTTCTGAAACTTACATAGACATTTTTGAAAGGGCTCCAGCTAGTAAAAATTGAGGTGTTAGTGTGAGTGGAAAATACGTACAGACAAATAAAGGTATCTGCTATGAAATGAATGTGCTACTTTCCCCTAAATAGACATTCTACTGATTTACTTTAGGACCCATTAACACTAATGTACAGCTTTATTGCACATTGGTGCACTGCAGTGTTATTCATTCTGACACAGTGCTCCTGCATTGCAGCACACTGCAACATGTGACAATGCACTACTGCAAATGATTTGGCTGCCTTAACACAGTGCATGTTAATGCACTATATAATACACATTAACTTACCGTATATACTCGAGTATAGGCCGACCCGAATATAAGCCGAGGCCCCCAATTTACCCCCAAAAAAACTGGCAAACTTATTGACTCGTGTATAAGCCGAGGGTAAGACATGCCTGTCCATCCCTGTGTGTGTGTCCGTCCATCCCTGTGTGTCCGTCCATCCCTGTGTGTCCGTCCATCCATCCCTGTGTGTGTGTGTGTCCATCCATCCATCCATCCCTGTGTGTGTGTGTCTCCATCCATCCATCCATCCATCCCTGTGTGTGTGTGTGTCTCCATCCATCCATCCATCCCTGTGTGTGTGTGTATCCATCCGTGTGTGTGTGTGTGTGTGTGTGTGTGTGTGTGTGTGTGTGTGTGTGTGTGTGTGTCCAGCCTACCTGTGTCCCGAGCCTTTGTCCCGAGCCTCCGTCCCGTGCCTTGCCTCCTTGCCTCCGTGCCTCGCCGCCGTGCCTTGCCTCCGTCCCGTCCCGTCCCGTCCGGTGCCGTGCCTTGCCTTGCCTCCGTCCCGTGCCCTCTTCGTCGGCGCCTCGGCGGCCATTGTAAAATTCAAAAGCTGCGCCGCCGCCTTCGCCTGTGATAGGCGGAACACTGAATTTCCCAGCAGCCTGTGTTCCGCCTATCACGTACATCGTATCATCCTCGTCCGTAGTACGAGGATGATACGATGTCCGTGATAGGCGGAACACAGGCTGCTGGGAAATTCAGTGTTCCGCCTATCACAGGCGAAGGCGGAGCCGGAGGCGCGGCTTTTGAATTATAGAATGGCCGCTGTCTGTCTGCTCGACACGCTGATCGAGCGGGCAGACAGCGATGACTCGAGTATAAGCCGAGGGGGGCACTTTCAGCCTCAAAAAAGAGGCTGAAAATCTCGGCTTATACTCGAGTATATACGGTAAGACCCCTTTCACACTGAGGCAGTTATCAGATGTTTTAGTGCTAGAAATAGCGCCTGTAAAGCGCCTGAAAACTGCCTCCCATTCATTGCAATGGGTGCTTTTATATCCGGGTGGTGCGCTTTCGGGACATTAGAAAACGTCCTGCAAGCAGCATCTTTGGGGCGGTTGGGCAGCGCTTCTGAAGTGCCTGAAAAGGGGAAGCACTGCAACACAGGAGTTTTTAACCAAGATGCTTTTTATCTCTAACGCACTGGCAGCCCGAGTGTGAAAGGGGTCTACCATGTTTGAGTTTAAATTGGTGTTCCAGCGTAATTTTTTTTTTTTTTTTTTAAAGTCAGCAGCTACAAACACTCTAGCTGCTGACTTTTAATAAGGACACTTACCTGTCCAGGGAGCCAGTGATGTTGGCCCTGCCGAGGCCGATACGTCCCTCATATCGGGTCCCAGCGCCGCCATCCTCACTAAGGGAAACAGGTAGTGGAACCTTGCAGCCTCACTGCCCGTTTCCTACTGCGCTTTGTGAATAAGGTGCGCTGTGTTCTGGGGCACACACATTTCCCAGAACACAGCACGCCCACGGCAGGAATTAGGGTGGGCTTGAGTCACTTTCGGGCCCTACCTTCTATACATTACCATATTTATTGGCGTATAACAGGCGCCGGCATATAACACACACTCCAAGTTTAAGAGGGAATTTTAAGGAAAAAAAATTTAGGAGGGAAGTTTAGGGAAAAAAAATTACATTTAAATGCCCATCAATGCAGCCTTATCAGTGTCCATCTATAGCCTTGTCAGTGTCATTTGCAGCCTTGTCATTGCAGTCTTGAAGAAGTTTAAAAATGGTGCCACCGAGATACAGAGTCTTGTGTATTTCGGTGGCTCTCGGGTCCTCTCGCAGTTCCGAGCGGGGCCAAGACTAGCCAAGCAGGGCCGCTGATAAGCCAGTACAATTGGCCCTGTTGTACCGGGCCCAGCCAGCAGGGGGGGGCCCGGGCAATCTGAGCAGAGAATGATAGAAAAAAAAAATATATATTTCTCCAGCCAGCAGGAGATGAGTCTGACCACCGGAGAGGTGAGGAGCGGCAGGCGCCACTCAGAGGCTGGAGAGGAGGAGGAGAACACTTTCCAGACAGTGAGTAAACTCAAGGCAGGGGTTGACTTCAGTTTAACAGCACCGACGGCAGGTAGCCTGCATGTGTGACTTGCTCACATTCCACTCACATCTCTGCTCATGTCCCTTGTGTCAGTGAGGAGAACAGCACCATGGAAGCCTCTCCTACACTGCTATCTACAGATTTTTGCCTCCCAGCAGGATGTCAAGCCAATTGGTTTGCTGCTCTGTCATTCAGAGCTGCACCTGCCTCCTCCTGACCTCCAGTCTGTGCAGGAAATACAATGTGCAGCCTGGAGATTTAAATGTCTGCTGAAGCAAGAGTGGTAAGAGCCAGCGGCCTCACTTGTTATAGCTGTACACTCAACCCTGTTTACCATCAATGGTGTACTGTGATGGAACATGTGGGCAGAGGGGTGCACTGAGGGAACACATGTGTAGTGATGACACATATGTACATGAGGGGAAAGCAATGGAACATGTGTACAGTGACAGAACATGTGTGCAGAGGTGTACAATGATAGAACATGTGTGAAGAGGTGTACAGTGATAGAACATGTATGATAAGGTATACAGTGATAGAACATGTATGAAGAGGTGTACAGTGATAGAACATGTATGAAGAGGTGTACAGT
Source organism: Lithobates pipiens (assembly GCF_037356315.1). NCBI lineage: Eukaryota > Metazoa > Chordata > Amphibia > Anura > Ranidae > Lithobates > Lithobates pipiens. Next base: position 175,377,108 of record NW_027507790.1, on the reverse strand, counting down.
GATAGAACATGTGTGAAGAGGTGTACAGTGACAGAACATGTGTGAAGAGGTGTACAGTGATAGAACATGTGTGAAGAGGTGTACAGTGATAGAACATGTGTGAAGAGGTGTACAGTGAGAGAACATGTGTGAAGAGGTGTACAGTGATAGAACATGTATGATAAGGTATACAGTGATAGAACATGTATGAAGAGGTGTACAGTGATAGAACATGTATGAAGAGGTGTACAGTGATAGAACATGTGTGAAGAGGTGTACAGTGACAGAACATGTATGAAGAGGTGTACAGTGATAGAACATGTGTGAAGAGGTGTACAGTGACAGAACATGTATGAAGAGGTGTACAGTGATAGAACATGTATGAAGAGGTGTACAGTGATAGAACATGTGTGAAGAGGTGTACAGTGACAGAACATGTGTGAAGAGGTGTACAGTGACAGAACATGTATGATAAGGTATACAGTGATAGAACATGTATGAAGAGGTGTACAGTGATAGAACATGTGTGAAGAGGTGTACAGTGACAGAACATGTGTGAAGAGGTGTACAGTGATAGAACATGTATGATAAGGTATACAGTGATAGAACATGTATGAAGAGGTGTACAGTGACAGAACATGTGTGAAGAGGTGTACAGTGATAGAACATGTATGATAAGGTATACAGTGATAGAACATGTATGAAGAGGTGTACAGTGATAGAACATGTATGAAGAGGTGTACAGTGATAGAACATGTATGAAGAGGTGTACAGTGATAGAACATGTGTGAAGAGGTGTACAGTGATAGAACATGTGTGAAGAGGTGTACAGTGACAGAACATGTGTGAAGAGGTGTACAGTGACAGAACATGTATGATAAGGTATACAGTGATAGAACATGTATGAAGAGGTGTACAGTGATAGAACATGTATGAAGAGGTGTACAGTGATAGAACATGTATGAAGAGGTGTACAGTGATAGAACATGTGTGAAGAGGTGTACAGTGATAGAACATGTGTGAAGAGGTGTACAGTGACAGAACATGTGTGAAGAGGTGTACAGTGATAGAACATGTATGAAGAGGTGTACAGTGATAGAACATGTATGAAGAGGTGTACAGTGATAGAACATGTGTGAAGAGGTGTACAGTGATAGAACATGTGTGAAGAGGTGTACAGTGATAAAACATGTGTGCAGAGGTGTACAGTGATAGAACATGTATGAAGAGGTGTACAGTGATAGAACATGTGTGAAGAGGTGTACAGTGATAGAACATGTGTGAAGAGGTGTACAGTGATAGAACATGTGTGAAGAGGTGTACAGTGACAGAACATGTGTGAAGAGGTGTACAGTGATAGAACATGTGTGAAGAGGTGTACAGTGATAGAACATGTGTGAAGAGGTGTACAGTGATAGAACATGTGTGAAGAGGTGTACAGTGATAGAACATGTGTGAAGAGGTGTACAGTGACAGAACATGTGTGAAGAGGTGTACAGTGACAGAACATGTGTGAAGAGGTGTACAGTGATAGAACATGTATGAAGAGGTGTACAGTGATAGAACATGTATGAAGAGGTGTACAGTGATAGAACATGTGTGAAGAGGTGTACAGTGATAGAACATGTGTGAAGAGGTGTACAGTGATAGAACATGTATGATAAGGTATACAGTGATAGAATATGTATGAAGAGGTGTACTGTACTTCATATAATGGGGGGCCCCCTGTGTGTCCTGCGAACAGTGTACTCATAATGGGCGACCCCCTGTCATGTCATGTGGATGGGGGAGATTTAACTCCTTATATTGAGACCCCTGTGTGTCCTAACTCACTGGGAAGCAGCCAGGGCTGGGGCTGAACGAGGGACCAGGGGCAGGACCAGGGGTGGGGCTGAAGGAGGGACCAGGGGTGGGGCTAAAGGGGGCCCCGTCAGGTGGGCTGTAGGGGGCCCAGTGATTTCTATCAGCGGCCCTGTAGCCAAGTGTATTTGGCTTGGCTCACAGTCATGCTCAGTCCCTGTGTTATGTCCATCATAGGGCAGAACTGGGCGTGACTGTGAGCAGAGCGGAGCAGAGCCGAGTACACTCGGCTATGTATCTCAGCAGGTCCTGCGAGGCCCATGGGCTTGAGCCCAGTCAAGCCCAATGGTAAGTCTGGCCCTGAGCATGCCCCATTCCCCAGAAGACAACGTGAGGAGGAGAGAAGACTGAAGATCACCGCGGAGTAGGAAGAGGCAGATTAGGAAGACTACCTAGCAACAGGGGTTTCTGGTAAGTTAAAAAAAAAATATCAATTTCAATCAAAGAATATTATTTTTTTCTTTTTAGGGTGGCCCTCCACTTTAAGGCACTGCAGTGGATCAGTCAGGTGTGAATGGATCCTTAATTAGATGCTGTTGTGGCTAATCATTATTTTGGCTGGACGTAGGTTTTCATTGGAAATAACTAGAATTTTGGTCAATTCAGTGGGAATCAGCCAAAATTTGACCCTTGTATGGCCAGCTTAAGTTAAAATGATTTCCTCCTCTGCATCTCCTTCCTCTTCACCAGAGACCCGGTCATTATTTCAGCAGACAGGATACAAGGAGCAGATAGATGTGTGCACAACACAACAGAACATGACATTTAAACAAAACAGCAGCCAAAGCATAATGGCTAATTGAAGGAAATAGTGAAACTTGGACATTTCAGAAACTTATGAGAAAAGATGACTATAACATATTGCATTTAAATATTTTCCACTGCTTTACTACATGATTTCATTAACATTGTGTATTAAGGAAAGGAAAATCTATTGCACGTACATGACAATTTTAATTTAAGAATAACTCTTACCCGTTTATTTTATGGGTTCAGAGCTGCAGTCCAGTCTAATTATAAAAAAAAAAACAAAAAAACATGAATCCACACATTTACATCACTGTTCTAATTCAGGGACTGCTTTAATGTTTGATTTTTCACATGACTGCTGCCTCTGGCTGGTCCCGGGCATTGATAAACATGCTTACGGGTGAGGTGTTACCCCATATACATGAGCAAATAGACCCCACCCACATGCATCTCACATGTAGCTCAAAGTTGGAGGGTTTTAGCAGTTCTGTCAATCCATAAAACAGCAGATAGGGCTAGGTGCAAAACGAAAGTTGAAAAAAAATTGCAAACAAAAAGGCTCTTCATTGCAGAATTGACCTGAAATTAAATAAATTTCCCTGCCTGTTCAGAATCCTTTGCAGAACACACACTGAGCTGCGCATGCGCACCCCAACTTACGCCTGTATGCTGGGATGACTTATGCGCATGCATGGGAGGGAAGTTATCTTATGCCTGCCAATCAAGGTAACACCCAGATGAAACAGGGGAAGAGATGTCGGTGCCAGCAAGGGACCTTGCAGGCCTTGGATTGATGGAACAGGGGTAAGCATTTTTTGGCTTTTTTCCCCATTTTAAGAATCAGCAGTGATAATACTGATAGCCATTTAACCAGCAAAATTTTTCACCCACTTTTGTGCAGGCGGGCATTGCCTACATAAAGGACTTTGCAGGGGGACTAAATAAAAGCAGACTCCTACACAATGTACTGCAGCACAGTTTTAGATGGGCGGCCATGGTTCTACTTTAAATTAGGGAGATAATTAGGGTATCATAAATAATTCCTTCAATCTCTCACCTGGCCAAAATATTAGCAATGCTCAGGTCTATGTGGCAGTGAGAAGGGATCCCAAAATCCACTGACCCCTATGTCATGCAAATAGGCCTCTTCATCCCAAAAGGTCTTCATGTTTTGCACATTTGGCACATAAGGTGTACCTGTCCCTTGCCATTAAGGATGAGCTCAGGCTTGTTCGCATACTCCACGTGCAGAGCCCGCCAGGAAGTCGGCGCAGTGCTGCGCTAATCACAGGCAGTGACACATTGCCCCGATGTGCGGCTGCAGAGATCGGGCAATGTCTCACTGCCTGTGATTAGCGCAGCGCTGCGCCCACTTCCTGGCGGGCTCTGCACGTGGTCCATGCGAACACACCTGAGCTCATCCTTACTTGGCATCTATCTGACTATACTGCATACACAGCCCCTTTATTTTCAGGTTACTTCTAAAATGATTTAGTCTTTCAGTAATTCAGCTGTGTATTTGTCAGAATATGTATTTTTTATTGATTTTTTATATACTATGCCTCATTGGCACAGAAAATATCTTTCCATACCCGATCATTACTGCACACATTAAAGTACATTTCTGAGTTGGTGTTTCTTTATGCAGGCTTTTAGTGTTACAAAATCAAAAAAAGTAAACTTTAAGATACCATATCCATTAATTCACGGTTACTGACGAAGTTACTGAAGCAAAATAATTGGGACTTCTGATACCAAAACAACCTCTCCCCTTCCCAGCTGAAACAAATGAATGTAAATCCTTGTAAGCCCCCTGACAACTAAATTAACCTGTTTCACCTAAACTGGTTCCCATAACACTCAGTACTGAGTGGGAAAGACCCTAATGCTTTATGTTGAATATTGTAAACACACATTCTTTCATTTCTGTTCTGGCTTCTTACTTTGCACTATAAAGTTTCAACTAGGAGTAAGCTTGAGATTTTATAGATGGAAAAAAAATACACTGTGTCCGTAAAAAACCTTTGATCAAGAAAAAACACATTCTATTTTAAGTAAGTGCCTGTTACATCTACTACACTATGTTGATTGGCAGCATAGATTGGAGCATTAAAATTTCTAACAGACCTTCTAATTTTCTTGTTTAACCACTTGCTTACTGGGCACTTAAACCCCCCTCAGTCCCAGACCAATTTTCAGCTTTCAGCGCTGATGCACTTTGAATGACAATTGCGCGGGCATACAACACTGTACCCAAATGAAATTTTTATCATTTTTTTCCCACAAATAGAGCTTTCTTTTGGTGGTATTTAATCACAGCTGGGAGTTTTATTTTTTGCTAAACAAACAAAAAAAGATGCAAAAAAAAAAAAATCATGTTTAATAGTTTGTTATAAAATTTTGCAAACAGGTAATTTTTCTCCTTCATTGAAGTGCGCTGATGAGGCGGCACTGATAGGCTGCACTGGTGGGCACTGATAAGCTGCACTGGTGGGCACTGATAGGCTGCATTGGTGGGCACTGATAGGCTGCACTGGTGGGCACTGATAGGCATAGTTAAGGCGGCACTAATAGGCACAGATAAGGCGGCACCGATGGGCACAGATAAGGCGGCACTGATGGGCAAAGACGGGCACAGATAAGATGGCACGGATGGGTGGCACGGATGGGTGGCACTAAGGGGCACTGATAGGTACCACTGATATATGGGACTAATGGGCACTGATAGGTGGCACTGATAGGTGGCTCTGCTGGGCACTGATGGGCGGCACTGCTGGGCACTGATGGGCGGCACTGCTGGGCACGGATATGTGGCACTGGGGTGCAGCACCTTTGTTGAGGCAGACTGTGGGCACTGCTGGGTGGCACTGCTGGGTGGCACTGTGGGCACTGCTGGGTGGCACTATGGGCACTGACAGGGGGGACACATTTTTTATTCAGGCAGGCAAAGCAGGGGGCAGGTGGGCACTGGCAGGGGGCAGGTGGGCACTGGCAGGGCTGGCCGTGATCGGGACTGATGTCCCGATCACGGCCGCCGGTGATCGGCTTTTTTTTTCTCCTCGCGCTATCAGCGCGAGGAGGAATAATAGCCGATTACCGGCTCCGTTATATCACATGATCAGCTGTCATTGGCTGACAGCTGATCACCTGATAAGGGGTCAGGATCGACCCCTTGCACGGATCGGTGATCAGGCGAGTCTCGTAGACTCGCCGATCACAGAGCGCGCCTCAGGGGGCGCGCAGGCCGCTTGTGCACGGGACTACGTCAATAGACGTAGTCCCGGAAAAGGAGATCCGCGCTGTAGCCGTCATTCGGCTATAGCGCGGGTCTCAAGTGGTTAAATTATGCATATAATAAAAATATACCTGAACCTTGAACACTGATGATCTAAGGGTTTAGCCCTGTGCGGAGTATACATGAGAGGGACCAAATGATTTTATATATATTTATTTAAAAAAATCACAGTTGTGTTCAAAAGTTGCATACCCTGGCAGAAATTGTGACATTTTGGCAATAACCACTTCAGCCCTGGAAGATTTGGCTGCTCAATGAACAGGCCATTTTTTTGCGTTACGGCACTGCGTCGCTTTAACTGACGATTGCAGAGTCATGCAACGCTGTACCCAAACAAAAATATGTATTTTTTTCCCACAAATAGAGCTTTCTTTTGGTGGTATTTGATCACCTCTGCGGTTTTTATTTTTTGCGTTATAAACAAAAGAAAAGCAACAATTTTGAAAAAAACTAAGTGGGGGTTATTTACAAAAGGCAAATCCACTTTGCACTGCAAGTGCACTTGGAAGTGCAGTCGCTGTAAATCTGAGGGGTAGATCTGAAATGAGTGGAAGCTCTGCTGATTTTCTCATCCAAGCACGTGCAAGCTAAAATGCTGTTTTTTATTTTCCTTGCATGTCCCCCTCGGATCCACAGCGACTGCACTTCCAAGTGCACTTTCAGTGCAATTTCAAGTGCACTTTGCACTTGTAGTGCAAAATGAATTTGCCTTTCGTAAATAACCCCCAATATCTTTTACTTTTTGCTATAATAAATATCCCAAATTAGTTTTTTTTTAAAAGATACAGTGCCTTGCGAAAGTATTCGGCCCCCTTGAACTTTTCAACCTTTTGCCACATTTCAGGCTTCAAACATAAAGATATAAAATTTAGATTTTTTGTGAAGAATCACCAACAAGTGGGACACAATTGTGAAGTGGAACGAAATCTATTGGATTTTTGAAACTTTTTTAACTAATAAAAAAATGAAAAGTGGGGCGTGCAAAATTATTCGGCCCCCTTGCGTTAATACTTTGTAGAGCCACCTTTTGCTGCGATTACAGCTGCAAGTTGCTTGGGGTATGTCTCTATCAGTTTTGCACGTCGAGAGACTGAAATTCTTTCCCATTCTTCCTTGCAAAACAGCTCGAGCTCAGTGAGGTTGGATGGAGAGCGTTTGTGAACAGCAGTTTTCAGCTCTTTCCACAGATTCTCTATTGGATTCAGGTCTGGACTTTGACTTGGCCATTCTAACGCCTGGATACGTTTATTTGTGAACCATTCCTTTGTAGATTTTGCTCTATGTTTGGGATCATTGTCTTGTTGGAAGATAAATCTCCGTCCCAGTTTCAGGTCTTTTGCAGACTCCAACAGGTTTTCATCCAGAATGGTCCTGTATTTGGCTGCATCCATCTTCCCCTCAATTTTAGCCATCTTCCCTGTCCCTGCTGAAGAAAAGCAGGCCCAAACCATGATGCTGCCACCACCATGTTTGACAGTGGGGATGGTGTGTTGAGGGTGATGAGCTGTGTTGCTTTTACGCCAAACATATCGTTTTGCATTGTGGGCAAAAAGTTCGATTTTGGTTTCATCTGACCAGAGCACCTTCTTCCACATGTTTGGTGTGTCTCCCAGGTGGCTTGTGACAAACTTTAGAGTGGTCTGATACTCCTTCCATTTCAAAATGATCGCTTGCACAGTGCTCCTTGGGATGTTTAAAGCTTGGGAAATCTTTTTGTATCCAAATCCGGCTTTAAACTTCTCCACAACAGTATTATGGACCTGCCTGGTGTGTTCCTTGATCTTCATGATGCTCTCTGCGCTTTCAACAGAACCCTGAGACTATCACAGAGCAGGTGCATTTATACAGAGACTTGATTACACACAGGTGGATTCTATTTATCACCATCAGTCTTTTAGGACAACATTGGATCATTCAGAGATCCTCGCTGAACTTCTGGAGTGAGTTTGCTGCACTGAAAGTAAAGGGGCCGAATAATTTTGCACGCACCACTTTTCAGTTTTTTATTTGCTAAAAAAGTTTAAATTATCCAATAGATTTTGTTCCACTTCACAATTGTGTCCCACTTGTTGGTGATTCTTCACAAAAAAAAAAAAAATGTTATATCTTTATGTTTGAAGCCTGAAATGTGGCAAAAGGTTGAAAAGTTCAAGGGGGCCGAATACTTTCGCAAGGCACTGTAGATTTATGGCATTTTTATTATTATATTTTTTTTTTACTAGTAATGGTGGTGATCAGCAATTTTTTTTTTTTATCGGGACTGGGATATTGCGACAGACACATCGGACACTTTTGACACATTTTTGGGACCATTAACACTAAAAACGCACTGATTTCTGTATAACTGTCACTGGCAGGGAAAGGGTTAACGCTAGGGGCGATCAAGGGGTTAACTGTGTTCCCTAGTGTGTGTTATAACTGTGGGGGAGATGGAACAGACTAGGACGAGAGAGATCGGTGTTTATACTTAGTATGAACACACAATCTGTCCTCTTTCCCCTGAGAGAACCGGAATCTGTGTGTTTACACACATAGATCTCGATTCTCGCTCTGTCACGAGCGATCATGGACACAGCACTCGCATTGGCTCCAGCAGCAAGCCATGTGCGCGCCCCCCTAAAAGTCAAAAGGCGAAGAGACGTAATGTAACGTCGTTTCTCCCAGGGGAGCCAACCTGCCGCAGTACAACTGCGGCGGCTGGTCGGGAAGGGGTTAATATTGAAAATATGACTAATCATGCCAAAAAACTGTCTTTTATTTAAGGTTAGCAATCACATTAAGCCATTTATTATCACATAGTTTTTTGGATTCTTTTAAAATCATAATGATAACAGAAATCACCCAAATGGCCCCTGATAAAAAGTGTACATACCCTGGAATGTTTGGCCTTGGTACAGACACAGAAGGTGGCGCAGACAGGTTAAAATGGCAATTAAAGGTTAATTTCCCACATGTGTGGCTTTTTAAGTCTATGTTCACACCAATGTGGCTGTGTTTGATGCATTTTTTAGGCACATTTTTTAGTGCATTTTGCATTTTTGCATGCACATTTCATACATTTTGCGGTTTACATTTTTTTTCTCTTTAAAAGCACTGTAAAACACACTAACACACCAGCTGTCAGTGGGGTTCCCACTAAAAGCTGAACATTTGCAAAGAAAACTGCATGGGGTTCCCCTCAGGTCCATACCAGACCCAATGGATTTGGAGGGGAAAAAAAGCAGTGAAAAGTTAAAAAAAAAACAAGAGCCAGAGTTTTTGACAATTCCATTATTAGTAAAATAGCTCTGAGCCGCCGTCTCTCCCGGTGCCCTCGCCTTCTTCCGCCGCCACTTTCACCCCATGCTGTTATCTCCTGGTGTCATCGTCTTTGTCCTCCTCCTCATGTCGCCACCGCCACCATCTTCTTTTTCTTCCTCGCCGTCGCCAGTTACCCGCTAAAAAAACAAAAAAAACTGGTCTTGTTGTGATGCTGTGTTCCTCCGTTGTTATGTTTCCTGCTTTCCAGAGCCTCTTATATAAACATGGAACGCGGCCATCCAATGACGTTGCCCAGAGAGCCTGCCCCTTCTGACATGTGATATCACAAGGGGTGGGCTGTCTGGGCTATGTCATTGGATAGTCACGCCCCATGCCTATATAAGAGGCACGGGACAGTGAGGAACATAACAATGGAGGAACACAGCTTTACGACAAGACCAGCTGTTTTTAGTTTTTTAGAGGGTAACCGGCAATGGCGAGGAAGAAGAAGACGGAGGCGGTGACAATGCGAGGAGGAGGAAGAAGATGACGACACTGGGAGATGACAGCACAGGGAGAAAACGACAGCTGAAGAAGGCGAGGGCATCGGGATAGACGACATCGGGAGAGATGACACTGGGAGAGACGGGGGCTCAGAGCTATTTTACCAATAAAGGAATTGTCAAAAACTGGTTCTTGTTGTTTTCTACTTTTCACTGTTTTTTTGCTGAATGGGTAAGGGTACAATGTACCCGATACCCATTCACATGCGGTGGGGGGCGGGGATCTGGGGGTCGCCTTGTTAAAGGGGGCTTACAGATTCCGATAAGCCTCCCACCTGCAGACCCCAACAACCACAGGGCAAGGGTTATCGGGAAGAGCTCCTTGTCCTCATCAACATAGGGGTAAGGTGCTTTGGGATGAGGGGCGCAGAGCCTTCCCTGCCTCAAAGTACCCATTCCCCAATGTTGAGGGCATGCAGCCTGGTATAGTTCAGGAGGAGGGGGCGCTCGCTCGTCCCACCCTTTTCTGACCTGCCAGGCGGCATTTTTGGATAAGGGTCTGGTATAGATTTTTGGGAGGGACCCCACGCTAAAATTTAAAAAAGAAATGGTGTGGGGTCCCCTCCAAATCCATACCAAGCTATTTTTTTTTTTTTGCTGCCAAATTTTTTTTTTTTTACATTCAGATTTCACTGAGAAACCCTGCTGACAGCTGATGACTCATCGGTTGCTAAGGACGTGGCAGCCGGCTTCCCGCCCCCTGCTTAGCAACCAGCTATAAACAGTGGTAAAATAAGAAATGAAAAACATGGGGGCAAGGTGCTTTAGGGTAGGGGGCACAGAGCCCCCCGCCTCAAAGCACCCATTCCCCCCATGTTGAGGGCACGAAGCCTGGTATGGTTCAGGAGTAGGGGGGGTGCTCGCTCCTTCCCTCTCTTTTCTCACCTGCCGGGCAGCATGTTCGGATAAGGGTCTGGTATAGATTTGGGGGGGGACCCCACACCGTACAGTTTTCGCGTGGGGGTCCACTCAAAACCCATACCAGACCTGAAAATCCTGGTATGGAACGGTGGGGGGGGGGGACCCCACGCCGTTTTTCTGGCAATTTCTTTTTTTGCCAGCAATTTTTTTTTTTATTCAGCTTTCACTGGGGAACCCCATTGACAGCTGATGACTCATCGGTTGTTAAGGACGCGGCAACTGCCTTCCTGGCCCCCCGCTTAGCAACCAGCTATATACAGTGGTAAAATAAGAAACGCAAAACACATCCAAAATGCACCACTTGCGTTTCTGGTGCAGCTCCATTAAAGTCTATTAGCCGCAAATCGCGGGAAAAAAAGTCCCTGACCCTTTCCAAAAACGCACCATCCACAAAACGTATAGATGTGAACTAGTACCATAGGAAACCATGTTAAATGGATTGTAATATGTTTCTGTAAACTGCAAAACACACAAAAAAATGCATAGGTGTGAACATAGGATAAATCACAATTAGTGTCTGTGTATAAACAGTCCATGAGTTTGTTAGCTCTCACATGGATGAACTAAGCAGGCTAGACACTGAGCCATGAGGAGGTAGAAAAGAACATTCAAAAGACCTGTGTAACAAGATAATGAAACTTTACAGAGATGGAAAAGGATATGAAATGATATCCAAAGCCTTGAATATGCCAGTCAGTACTGAATCAATCACTTAATAGGAAGTGGAAAATTTGGGGATCTCATGATACCATGACAAGGTCAGGTAGGTCAAGAAAGATTTCAGCCACAACTGCCACAGGAACTGTTTGGGATACAAAAAAACCCCACAAGTAACCTCAGGGGAAATACAGGCTGTTCTGGGAAAAAAATGGCGTGGTTGTTTATGAGGAGCACAAAAAAGAGCTGCATGGTCAAGTTGCCTGAAAGAAGCCTTTCCTGACAGACTCCATGGCAGCAACGTGTGGGTTAAGTCCCGCCTCCACTACCCTATAGGACACTACTCCCATAAATCTTTGCTCCCTGCCCATGGCCGTGTTCTTTTTTTGTCCTCCTCCGTAGGACCCATTATGGTCTTTCTACCTGAAGATTGCTCCCACATGATTCCGTTGTTGGTTTGGCCGAAAAGCGACTGTGGATGGAATTGTCGCATATCTCCGTTAAGCCCTAGCTACTAGCGGGGTATGGAGTGGGCATTTGGATATAAGCGCTGGAGGAAAGCCAGGAGCCTAGCCACTGGCAGGCAGGCTGCGCATTCGGTCGGATAGCCCAGCTAAATAGCAGGTGACCTATTGTGCCCTAAGAAGTCCGGTATGTATTGTGTTTACCTTCGGCCTGGAGACGATCGTGTGGGAGCGGTAAGATTGTTCCTCTTTTTCATGGCAGCAGTTTGTGTTTGTTCCTTGCCTTTTCCCCTTCTTTTTTCCGTTCGTTTTTTCTGTGTCTAGGTATATGGGTATAGACATTGCGGTCGGATTAGCCTGCGTTCCAGCCGCCGCTCACTTCATGGTTTTCGTTGATACGTTCGTTCTGCGCATGCGCGAGTACGACACAGGACTGAGGCTTGGTTCGCGCATGCGCGATAGCGGCAAAGTGACGCTATTCGCGCATGCGCAGTAGCGGTGCACGGGACGCGGTGATGACGTCATTAAGGGGCCTTATTTAAACATAGGAAATAGCCTGCAAGCTTTGGGAATGCTTGCAGGTTATTTCGTGACTTCCCCCTGTCCAGGTTTTCTGCTGTGGAGGTAGGTGGCCTTCTGGGAAGAAGGGGGTGGGCATGTGTGTGTGTGTGTATGGCATCCTCAGCCTTACTTATATGTCTTTGCAGCATTTATGGAAACCCCTAGAGATATGGACTCACCTCCACCTGTATGTGGCCAGCCCTCTCATAATAGGTACTGTCTGGGGGGGAAGTAAGGGGGGGGGGGTCCGGTATTAGTCAGGGTGTTATCTTTCCTTATCTGTATGTCTCTTCTATCTCTGTCTTAGCCCATCTAGATCAAAACAGCAACGCAGCTCAACGCACAGAGGAAGCGATTCTTCTAAGTCTTACCACCGGCACTCATATTCTAAGTCTAAGCATCACGGCTCACCCTCAAGATCTGGGCGCCGTAGCGAGGATCGATCTCACTCCTCCAGGGCTCATTCCAGCCACTCAGTTATTAACACTTGCTGGGGATGCAGATCACAAGTTCCTATTGGAAAATCCCTGTGTGACCTCTGCTTTTCCAAAGCCTCTAGTGAGAGAGGGGGTACGGACCAGCAACTAAGATCCCTTGTGGAAAAAGTGGTGAAGGAGTCCCTCAAGGGGATCGGGGCCAGTCAGACCCCTGTGCCTCAGTCAGAATCACCTCAGTCACCAGTCAGGGAGTCGCATGCTCAAGAGCTCTGGGAATCCTCTTTAACCAGCCATCATTCAGCTGCTGCTTCAGACAGTGAATCTGAGGAAGATAGTCCCTGTGTGGGGTTTGATTTTGCCTTACTTTCCCCCTTGGTGAAGGCCATCAGAGAGGCTTTGAACTGGGAAGATGAGGTGGCTAATCCTTCCAAGCAAGGAAGTATTTTAAGCAACTTAAAAGGGAGCGTCTTAACTTTCCATTCCTGTCTGAACTTGGTGAGGTCATCACGGATGAATGGAGTAAAGTGGAGAAAAAGAATAGTATGCTCTCAAAAGTCCTAAGGTTATATCCCTTTAAGGAGGATGAGGTCAAGTATCTGGAATCAGCTCCTCTCGTGGATGCAGCGGTGATGAGACTGGTAAAACATGTGACTCTTCCTTTGGAGGATACAGTTTCATTCAAGGATGCCTTAGATAGGCGGATTGATTCTGATTTAAAGAGAGTCTACCTCACTGCCGGTATGGCATGCAAGCCAGCATTGGCTTTAGCGGCAATGTCAAAAGCCATGGAAGTCTGGACGGACGGTGTGGATGATATCCTCAGAAACATTTCGGAGGAAGTCGCTAAAAACTCTCCTATCCAGGAGTTACGGCTTGCTTCGGCTTTTCTGGGGGAGGCTTCGATTGACATCATCCGCCTAGTGTCCCGGGTTATGCTTTCGGCTGTAACCGCAAAACGGGCCCTCTGGCTTCGTCCCTGGCTGGCTGATCCAGCATCTAAACAGGTGTGGTGCCGTATCCCTTTTGAGGGTTCTTCCCTTTTTGGGAATAAGTTGGATAACGCCATAACCCGGGCCACTGGTGGTAAATCGGGGTTTCTTCCTCAGGACAGACGTCTAAAAAGCCAGAAGAGATTTTTTCCCAAAAAACAGTATCAAGAGCAGGCCAGGGAGGCCCAGTAGCTATAGACCGGGTCGGGAATATTCCAGATCATGGAAATCAAGGCAGTCATCCTTCAAGAAATCCGCCAAGGGCAGTGCGACAGGAGAGAGGGAATCAACCAAATCTTTTTGAGATTGGGCCCGCTCAGATAGGCCAGGTGGGGGCTCGTCTTCTACATTTTTGGTATATCTGGGCGGCCTCAATCAAGGACTTCTGGACCGTCAGAACGGTCTCTTCGGGCCATTCTTGGACCCCAAGACTAAAGTTTGTTCCCATCTCCCTTCCAGCCTCAGAAGAAAAAAGGCAGATCTTGTTGGCCTACGTGAAATCTTTATTGGCTCAAGGCGCTGCCGTACCCGTGCCAGACGATCAACGAGGGAGAGGAATTTATTCTCCTCTTTTTATGGTCTAAAAGAAAAACGGTTCTTGGAGACCAGTCATAGACCTTACACATCTGAATCATTTTATCAGAAAGGAAAGATTCAAGATGGAAACCTTGTCAACAATACAACAGTCAGTCCAGTCAGGCGACTGGATGATTTCAATAGACCTAAAGGACGCGTACTTTCATGTCCCTGTGGCAGAAGATTTTTCAGCAGTTTCTGCGATTTTCAGTAGGAAAACTACATCTACAGTTCGTATGTCTCCCGTTCGGACTTTCAACGTCCCCCAGAGTGTTTTCAAAAGTTTTGTTGGCCGTAGTGGCTCTATTGAGAACCAAGGGAATTCGTCTTCACCACTATTTGGACGATCTTCTGCTGCTAGCCCAGGACAGAGACCGTCTGTTATTGCACAAGGAGCAGGTCATCTCCACTCAAGAATTCGGTTGGATCCTGAATCTAGAAAAGAGTCAGTTAATTCCTTCCCAGTCTCTTGTATTCCTAGGCGCACTCTTCAACACAGTGAAGGGTACCATCTCATTACCCGAAGAGAAAGTAGTGGTAATTCGGGACAGAATTCGTCCGGCCCTCTCAGCCTCCCATCTTCCGGCTCTTCAGTGCCTGAGAATTATTGGCACCATGGTGGCCACGATTCCAATGGTGAAGTGGGCCCAATGGAAGATGAGACCGTTCCAAAAAGGTTTTCTTCACCAATGGCTAGGCGACAAGACTCAACCTATCCGGATCACATCTTCAATGAGAATCTCTCTGCCCTGGTGGCTTCAGAAGGAGAACCTGTTCAATTGTCATTCCATTCTCCCCATCTCATGGGTAACAATAACTTCGGATGCCAGCAACAGGGGCTGGGGCGCCCACTGTTTGTCGGAAGTAGCACAAGGCACCTGGGACTTCCCTTCCAGGAGGACGGTGTCGAATATTCTAGAATTGAGGGCAGCCTTCCAGGCGCTCCTGGCCTTTCGTCATCTGGTCTCAGGAACCTCGGTCCTACTCAGACTAGACAACACAACAGCAGTGGCATATATAAGGAGACAAGGAGGTACTCGGAGTCTGTCCCTTCTTCAGGAGGTAGAGCCAATCATGTCTTGGGCTCAGAAGAACCTGGTCAACATTACAACAACTTATGTTCCAGGAACGCAGAACGTCCAGGTGGACTTTCTGTCTCGAGTCAGTCTGGACAACAACGAATGGTCCCTTCACGAAGAAGTTTTCAGGTGGATTCTAACATTGTGGTTCTTCCCAGAGGTCGACCTATTTGCCTCCCCTTGCAACAAGAAACTGGCAAGGTACTATTCCAGGTTTCGGGATCCTCAGGCCTACGGAGTGGATGCTCTGACGGATCGATGGTGGTTCAACAAAGCTTACGCCTTTCCTCCAACTCCTATTATCCACTTCAGGACCGCCGTATTGCCAATGTACGTCAACACAATGGCACAGGCAGGCACAATCACGTAGATGTACGTGATTGCCTTCCAGCGGGTGGGGGGTCCGATCGGACCCCCTCCCGCTGGTTACGGCGGTCCGGTTCGTTCCAGGAGCGCTCCGTGATGAGGGGATGGCCGTTCGTTTTCGGCCACCCCCTCTGGATCGCTCCTGGCCAATGAGAAGCTTCCTCCCACTGTGTATTGTTTACACAGGAAGGAGGAAGTGATGTCATTCTCCTCGGGGCGGTCTTTTTGACCGGACTACGAGGAGAAGACTAATAGTAAGTGTGCACCAACACTACACTGACATGTAGGTACACACAGGCACACAACCCCCCCCCCGATCCCCCCCCCCGATCGCCCCCCGATCCCCCCCGCCCCCCCTCCCCCCCCAGTCACAGTGTCACTGATTGCATTGATCATTTCTTTACTGATCAATGCATTCAGTGTCAGTTGTGACAGTAAAAACTGTCAGGACAGTTAGTGTTAGGTCCAGGGTAGCCCCCTATCACCCCCCAATAAAGATTTAACCCCCTGATTGCCCCTAGAGTTAACCCTTTCACCCCCTTTTGCCAGTGTCACTAAGCGATCATTTTTCTGATCGCTGCATGTGTCGCTAGGTAGCTAGTTATTTTTTTAGGTTCACCGCCAGGTTTTTATATCGCTAGGTACCCCGATATACTACCCAATAATGGTTTTAACCCCCTGATTTCTGCTAGTTAACCCTTTCACCCCCTTTTGCCAGTGTCACTAAGCGATAATTTTTCTGAACGCTGCATCAGTGTCGCTAGTGTCGCTAGGTAGCTAGTTATTTTTTTAGGTTCACCGCCAGGTTTTTATAGCGCTAGGTACCCCGATATACTACCCAATAATGGTTTTAACCCCCTGATTGCTGCTAGTTAACCCTTTCACCCCCTTTCACCAGCGATCACAGTATAAGTGTCACTGGTGACGCTGGTTAGCCAGTTAGTTATTTAGGTTCCCCGTCAGGTTTTTATATAGCGCCAGGGACCCCCATATACTACCTAATAAAAATTTGAACCCCCTGATTGCCCCTAGTTAACCCTTTCACCACTGATCACCGTATAAGTGTTACGGGTGACTCTGGTTAGTTTGTTTTTTATAGCATCAGGGCACCCACCATTTATTACCCAATAAAGGTTTAACCCCCTGATCACCCAGCGGGTGATATCAATTAGGTTTTAGGGTCAGGGTCTGCGTCGCCCCAGGCAGCGCTAGGTTAGTGCCAGTACCGCTAACACCCACACGCAAAGCATACACCTCCCTTAGTGGTATAGAATCTGAACAGATCAATATCTGATCTGATCAGATCTATACTAGCGTCCCCAGCAGTTTAGGGTTCCAAAAAAACGCATTGTTAGCGGGATCAGCCCAAATACCTGCTAGCACCTGCGTTTTGCCCCTCTGCCCAGCCCACCCAAGTGCAGTATTGATCGATCACTGTCACTTACAAAACACTAAACACATAACTGCAGCGATCGCAGAGTCAGGCCTGATCCCTGCCATCGCTAACAGGTTTTTTGGTAGCATTTTATATTCAAATCCGGAAGGCAGTGCTTGGTTTTCGGGGTCCCGTACGTGGCTAGGCTCCCAAAAAGTCCCCCACATGTGGTATCCCCGTACTCGGGAGAAGCAGCAGAATTTATTTTGGGGTGTAATTTGACTTCTGCCCATAGCATGTGTGAGCAATATATCATTTAGTGACAACTTTGTGCAAAAAAAAAAAAAAAAGTTTGTAATATTCCCGCAACTTTTGGCAAAATATAAAATATTCCATGGACTCAACATGCCTCTCAGTAAATAGCTTGGGGTGTCTACTTTCCAAAATGGGGTCATTTGGGGGGGGGTTTTGTGCTATTTTGGCATTTTATGGCCTTCGAAACTGTGATAGGTAGTGAGGAGTTAAATCAAAAATTTGCACCCTTAGAAATCCTGAAGGTGGTGATTGGTTTTCGGGGTGCCGTGCGTGACTAGACTCCCAAAAAGTCCCACACATGTGGTATTTCCGTACTCAGGAGAAGCAGCAGAATGTATTTTGGGGTGTCATTTCACATATGCCCATAGCATGTGTGAGCAATATATCATTTAGTGACAACTTGGTGCAAAAAAAAAAAAGTTTGTAATATTCCCGCAACTTGTGGCAAAATATAAAATATTCCATGGACTCAACATGCCTCTCAGTAAATAGCTTGGGGTGTCTACTTTCCAAAATGGGGTCATTTTGGGGGGTTTTGTGCTATTTTGGCATTTTATGGCCTTCGAAACTGTGATAGGTAGTGAGGAGTTAAATCAAAAATTTGCACCCTTAGAAATCCTGAAGGTGGTGATTGGTTTTCGGGGTGCCGTGCGCGACTAGACTCCCAAAAAGTCCCACACATGTGGTATCCTCATACTCGGGAGAAGTAGCGGAATATATTTTGGGGTGCAATTCCACATATAACCATGGCATGTGTGAGCAATATATCATTTAGTGACAACTTTTTGTAAAAAAATATATATATATTTTTTGTCATTATTCAATCCCTTAGGACAAAAAAAATAAATATTCAATGGGCTCAACATACCCATCAGCAATTTCCTTGGGGTGTCTACTTTCCAAAATGGGGTCATTTGGGGGGATTTGTACTGCCCTGCCATTTTAGCACCTCAAGAAATGAGATCGGCAGTCATAAATTAAAAGCTGTGTAAATTCCAGAAAATGTACTCTAGTTTGTAGACGCTATAACTTTTGCGCAAACCAAAAAATATACGCTTATTGACATTTTTTTTACTAAAGACATGTGGCTGAATAAATTTTGCCCTCAATGTATGACTAAAATTTAGTTTATTCGATTTTTCTTATAACAAAAAGAAGAAAATATCTTTTTTTTTCAAAATTTTCGCTCTTTTTCCATTTATATCGCAAAAAAAAAAATCGCAGAGGCAATCAAATACCATCAAAAGAAAGCTCTATTTGTGGGAAGAAAAGGACGCAAATTTCGTTTGGGTGCAATATTGCATGACCGCGCAATTACCAGTTAAAGCAGCGCAGTGCGAAATTGCAAAAAGACCTCTGGTCCTTAAGGTGTTTATTGGTCCGGAGCTGAAGTGGTTATTCTACAGTTCCTGCGGAGACTCAAATCAGAAGCAGTAGAGGTGATAGCCGTAATACCTTATTGGCCCAACAGGCCATGGTTTCCCCTTCTAATGCTCCTCAGTGTCAGAGATCCGATTCCCTTACCTCTCAGACCCGATCTTCTATCCCAGGGCTCGAAGCTCCATCCCTGCCCGGCCCATCTATGTCTGAGGGTCTGGTTTTTGAGAGGGGAAGGTTAGAGGCTCTGGGTTGTCCAAAGGAGGCCATCCCTACTCTCATGAGTGCAAGAAGGAAAAGTACCAACCAGGTGTATGAGAGGATTTGGTCTAGATTCACAAATCACTTATCTTCCAGGTTTTGGCACCAATGGTAATTTGACGGTTCAGGATGTTTTGAGTTTTTTACAGTCCGGACTAGACATTCCCTTATCTGTCAGCGCTCTTCGTGTGCAAGTCTCGGCAATTTCGGCCTTTTCTGGAGTATCTTGGGCTAAACATCCTTTGGTTCAGCAATTTTTTAAAGGAGCAATTAGACTTAGACCACAGAGGAAACCTAGATTCCCCAAGTGGGATTTACCCTTAGTTCTCGACTTCTTCTCTCAACTGGACAGAACACTTTCAGTCAAAGAATTGTCCCTAATGACATCTTTTTTGGTAGCCATATCCTCAGCAAAAAGGAGTCTCTGAGATCCAGTCTTTAGGATCAAAGGAACCTTTCCTCACATTCTTCCCTGACAGAGTGGTCCTAGTGCCAATGCTGGGTTCGAACCCAAAGGTTACCTCAGTCTTCCACGAAAATCAGGACATTACTCTTCCTACCTTTAATTCTGCTGGGAGTCAGGATCTTCATCCTCTCGACATGGGAATTATTCTGAAACGATACCTGGAGGCGACAGCTTCTTTCCGGCAATCAGATTATCTTTTTGTTCTTTTTCATGGCAAAAGCAAAGGCCTTAGGGCTTCGGTCAGATCCATCTCCACGTGGGTGGTTCAGGCGATCTAGTGGGCTTATAAAGAGAAGGGCTTGGCTCCTCCTGAGGCGGTTACGGCACATTCCACGAGAAGTCTCTCTACTTCTTGGGCAGCTTCACGTCATGTGGCTCCTGAGGTTATCTGCAAGGCTGCCTCTTGGTCATTCATTCATACATTTATGGCTCACTATTGTGTCGAACCTGCCAGTTTATCTTCTGTTGATTTTGGTTTAAAGGTGCTGTCGGTGGACAGTGTTAAATAAATCTTTGTTCAGCATTTTTGCCCACCCGAGTGTGTTTGGCGAGTTATTTCCCACACGTTGCTGCCATGGAGTCTGTCAGGAAAACGGAAAATTCCTATCAAAATACTTACCGTAATTTTCCTTTCCTGATGGACTCCATGGCAGCAGGAGTTCCCTCCCAAAATGGCTGGAGTAGGCTAGTTATCGAACACGGCCATGGGCAGGGAGCAAAGATTTATGGGAGTAGTGTCCTATAGGGTAGTGGAGGCGGGACTTAACCCACACGTTGCTGCCATGGAGTCCATCAGGAAAGGAAAATTACGGTAAGTATTTTGATAGGAATTTTCCGTTTTTCTGTACAAGTTCCACAAAAAAGCCTGGTTACAATCAGCCCAACAACACCTTACATACCTCATTGGCTTTTTTTAGTGGCATTGGCGCAGTAAAGGCTTCCTTCTGGCAGCTCAACCATGCAGTTCTTTTTTGTTTAAGTATCGTTGAATTGTGTTACTTAAAAACAACCACATTGTCTTTTTGGAGAGCAGCCTGTATTTCTCCTGCTGTTACCTGTGGGCTTTTCTTTGTATTCTGAGCAATTCTTCCACCATCTTTCTTGGTCTACCTGACCTTGGCTTGGTATCAAAAAAGACCCGAATTTTCCACTTCTTAACCACTTTCAGACCGGACCATTTTGCTGGTCAATGACCAGAGGTCTTTTTACAATTTGGCACTGCGCTGCTTTAACTGGTAATTGCGCGGTCATGCAATGTTGTACCCAAACAAAATGTGCGTCCTTTTTTTCCCACAAATAGAGCTTTCTTTTAAAGGTATTTGACTGACTCTGCGATTTTTTTTTTTTGCGATATAAACGTAAAAAGACCGCAAATTTTGAAAAAAAATGATATTTTCTACTTTTTGTTATTAGAAAAATCCAATAAACTCAATTTTAGTCATACATTTAGGCCAAAATGTATTCAGCCACATGTCTTTGGTAAAAAAAAAAGTCAATAACTGTATATTTATTGGTTTGCGCAAAAGTTGTCACATCTACAAACTAAGGTAAGTTTTCTGGAATTTACGCAGCTTTTAGTTTATGACTGCCTATCTCATTTCTTGAGGTGCTAAAATGGCAGGGCAGTACAAACCACCCCCAAATGACCCCATTTTGGAAAGTAGATACCCTAAGGAAATTGATAAGAGGCATGTTGAGCCCATTGAATATTTTATTTTTTTGCCTCAAGCGATTGAATAATGAAAATTTTTTTTTTACACAAAGTTGTCACTAAATGATATATTGCTCACACATGCCATGGTTATATGTGGAATTGTACCCCAAAATACATTCTGCTGCTTCTCCTGAGTACGGGGATACCACATGTGGTCGACTTTTTGGAAGCCTAGCCACGTACGGGGCCCCGACAGCCAAGCACCGCCTTTAGGATTTCTAAGGGCATACATTTGTAATTTCACTCCTCACTACCTATCACAGTTTTGAAGGCCATAAAATGCCAAGATGGCACAAAACCCCCACAAATGACCCCATTTTAGAAAGTAGACACCCCAAGCTATTTGCTGAGAGGCATGTTGAGTCCATTGAATATTTTATATTTTGCCACAAGTTGCGGGAAATTACAAACTTTTTTTTTTTTTTTTTCACAAAGTTGTCACTAAATGATATATTGCTCACACATGCTATGGGCATATGTGAAATGACACCCCAAAATAAATTCTGCTGCTTCTCCTGAGTACGGGGATACCACATGTGGGGGATTTTTTGGGAGCCTAGCCGCGTACGGGGCCCCGAAAGCCAAGAACCGCCTTCAGGTTTTCTAAGGGCGTAAATTTTTGACTTCACTCCTCACTACCTATTACAGTTTTGAAGGCCATAAAACGCCAAGATGGCACAAAACCCCCACAAATGACCCCATTTTAGAAAGTAGACACCCCAAGCTATTTGCTGAGAGGCATGTTGAGTCCATGGAATATTTTATATTTGGCACAAGTTGCGGGAAAATTACAAACTTTTATTTTTTATTTTTTTTATTTTTCACAAAGTTGTCACTAAATGATATATTGCTCACACATGCTATGGGCATATGTGAAATGACACCCCAAAATAAGTTCTGCTGCTTCTCCTGAGTATGGGGATACCACATATGTGGGATTTTTTGGGAGCCTAGCCGCGTACGGGGCCCCGAAAGCCAAGAACCACCTTCAGGTTTTCTAAGGGCGTAAATTTTTGACTTCACTCCTCACTACCTATTACAGTTTTGAAGGCCATAAAATGCCAAGATGGCACAAAACCCCCACAAATGACCCCATTTTAGAAAGTAGACACCCCAAGCTATTTGCTGAGAGGCATGTTGAGTCCATAGAATATTTTATATTTGGCACAAGTTGCGGGAAAATTACAAACTTTTATTTTTTATTTTATTTTTTTTCACAAAGTTGTCACTAAATGATATATTGCTCACACATGCTATGGGCATATGTGAAATGACACCCCAAAATAAGTTCTGCTGCTTCTCCTGAGTACGGGGATACCACATATGTGGGACTTTTTGGGAGCCTAGCCGCGTACGGGGCCCGAAAACCAAGCACCGCCTCCTCACTACCTATTACAGTTTTGAAGGCCATAAAATGCCAAGATGGCACAACCCCCCCCCCAAATGACCCAATTTTGGAAAGTAGACACCCCTAAATTTAGGGGTACACTAGTGAGACTCACAGGTAAAAAAGCACCTAGGCTGTCAGCGACTGTATCAAAACGCTACAAAAAAAACTGTTAGCGATCGCAGGGATCAGGCCTGACTCTGCAAACGCTGCAGTTATGTGTATTGTGTTTTGTAAGTGACAGTGATCGATCGATACTGCACTTGGGTGGGCTGGTCTGGGCTTGGCGGAGGGGCTAAACGCAGGTGCTAGCAGGTATCTGGGCTGATCCCGCTAACAATGCGTTTTGGGAAACCTAAACTGCTGGCGACGCTAATATAGATCTGATCAGATACTATATTACTAAGGGAGGTGTATGCTTTGTGCGTGGGTGTTAGCGGTACTGGCACTAACCTGACGCTGCCTGGGGCGACGCAGACCTTATCTGACCCTCAAACTTATATCACCCGCCGGGTGATCAGGGGGTTAAACCTTTATTAGGTAATAAATGGCGGGTGCCCTGAAACTATAAAAAAATAATTAACCAACCAGCGTCACCTGTAACAGTTATATGGTGATCACTGGTGAAAGGGTTAACTAGGGGGCAATCAGGGGGCTTTATGCGGTAGTATATGGGGGTCCCTGGCGCTATAAAAAGCTGCCGCGAACCTAAATACCTACCTGCCTAACTAGCGTCACCTGTGACACTAATACAGCGATCAGAAAAACGATCGCTTATTAGGCTGGGTTCACACTGGAGCGATGCGGGAATGCCACGAATCCACGGCGGGTTCCCGCATCGCATGCCTCCCGGCGGCAGTTCACACTGCCCTATGCGAACTGCTGGGAGTGTCAGTGAAATGTTAATGACACCCCCAGATCAGTTCGCATATCGCAGTGCGATCTGCAAACTCGGATCGCATGGTGTGAACACCCATGCGATCCGATTCTGCTGTGGACCAAAAAAAGGGTCCCGTGCGAGTTTGCGGCGGGTGCGGCGGGTGCGACGCGAATTCAGCCATACTATCTGTATGGCTGAACTCGAATCGCACAGAGATCGGATGTGATTTGCACTGCAGTGCGGTGCGAATCACATCCGTTCTCATAAACCGCTGCAATGTGAACCCAGCCTTAGTGACACTGGCGACGGGGGGTGATCACGGGGTTAAACCTTTATTGGGGGGGTTAGGGGGGTACCTTAGAACTATAGGGGGCAAATCCTAACTGCCCTAACAGTTATTACAGTCACAAATGACACCCGCCGGGTGATCAGGGGGTTAAACCTTTATTAGGTAATAAATGGCGGGTGCCCTGAAACTATAAAAAAATAACTAACCAACCAGCGTCACCTGTAACAGTTATATGGTGATCACTGGTGAAAGGGTTAACTAGGGGGCAATCAGGGGGCTTTATGCGGTAGTATATGGGGGTCCCTGGCGCTATAAAAAGCTGCGGTGAACCTAAATACCTACCTGCCTAACTAGCGTCACCTGTGACACTAATACAACAATCAGAAAAATGATCGCTTATTAGGCTGGGTTCACACTGGAGCGATGCAGGAACGCCAAGAATCCGCGGCGGGTTCCTGCATCGCATGCCTCCCGGCAGCAGTTCACACTGCCCTATGCGAACTGCTGGGAGTGTCAGTGAAATGTTAATGACACCCCCAGATCAGTTCGCATATCGCAGTGCGATCTGCAAACTTGGATCGCATGGTGTGAACACCCATGCGATCCGATTCTGCTGCGGACCAAAAAAAGGGTCCCGTGCGAATTTGCGGCGGGTGCGGCGGGTGCGACGCAAATTCAGCCATACTATCTGTATGGCTGAACTCGAATCGCACAGAGATCGGATGTGATTTGCACTGCAGTGCGGTGCGAATCACATCCGTTCTCATAAACCGCTGCAATGTGAACCCAGCCTTAGTGACACTGGCGACGGGAGGTGATCACGGGGGTTAAACCTTTATGGGGGGGTTAGGGGGGTACCTTAGAACTAAAGGGGGCTAACCCTAACTGCCCTAACAGTTATTACAGTCACAAATGACACCAATGCAAAAAAAAAAAAAAAATGCAATTGGTGTCACTGTGACTGGGGGGGCAGGGGTGATTGGGGGGGGGGTGATCGGGGGGTGAAGGGGGGGTGAGAGTGTGCCTGGCATGTTCTACTGTGTAGTGTCGTGTTGGTGCAACTCACTGATCCTCTCTCCTCGGTGCCGGAACGAAAAATACCGACACGGAGGAGAGATTACATCACTTCCTCTGCCTGTGTTTACATTACAGGAGAGGAAGTGATGTCACGCCTCACTTCC
Organism: Lithobates pipiens; assembly: GCF_037356315.1. Lineage (NCBI taxonomy): Eukaryota > Metazoa > Chordata > Amphibia > Anura > Ranidae > Lithobates > Lithobates pipiens. The sequence goes on along the minus strand of NW_027507790.1, from coordinate 175,352,126 downwards.
ATTCGTCAGGAGCAATCGCAAGGGGGTGGCCATGAACGAATGGCCGCCCCCTCATCCCGGATCGCTCCTGAACGGATACCGACCACCGATGGCACCGGGGGGGGGGGCCCGATCGGGCCCCCCACCCGCGGGAAGGCAGGGACGTACAGGTACGCCCATATGCCTGCCCGTGCCATTCTGTCGACGTACATCGTCGTGCGGCGGTCGGCAAGTGGTTAATAAGTGATTAATAGTACTGACTGGCATTTTCAAGGTTTTGGATATATTTGTAAATTCTTTTCCATCTTTGTAAAGTTTCATTACCTTGTTACGCAGGTCTTTTGACTGTTCTTTTCTACCTCCTCATGGCTCAGTGTCTAGCCTGCTTAGTGCATCCATGTGAGAGCTAACTAACACATTGACTATTTTTACACAGACAATAATTGTGATTTAAAAAGCCACAAATGTGGGAAATTAACCTTTTAATTGCCATATTAACCTGGGTGTGCCACCTTCTGTGTCTGTGCCAAGGCCAAACATTCTAGGGTATGTAAACTTTTTATCAGGGCCATTTGGGTGATTTCTGTTATCATCATGATTTAAAAAGGATCCAAAAATAAAGTGATTATAAATGGCTTCTTGTGATTGCTATACTTAAATAAAAGACAGTTTTTTGGCATGATCAGTCATATTTTCAATATTAATGCCAAAATTTCACACCTTTTGCAGGGTATGCAAACTTTTGAGCACGACTGTATGTCAAAAGTAAGGCATCCCAGTCTTAGTCTGCTGGGTCCAATATTGAGTTGGCCCACCCTCTGCATCTATAACCACTTCAACTCTTCTGGGAAGGCTGGCCACAAGGATTAGGAGTGTTTATTGGAATGTTTGACCATTCTTCCAGAAGCGCATTAGTGAGGTCAGGCACTGATGTTGAACGAGAAGGCCAACATCATAGAGACATTGACGAGTGAGTTTGGGGTGGAAGAACTTGACTGGCCTGCAGAGAGTCCTGTCCTCAACCCGATAGAACAACTTTGGGATGAATTGGAGCGGAGACTGTGAGCCAGGCCTTTTCGTCCATCATCAGTACCTGACCGCACAAATGCGCTGTTATAGTGTAGTGTATATAGATTTGTATGTGTGTGTGTGAATATCAGATATATATACAGTATATCACAACAGTGAGTTACACCCCTCACATTTTTCTAAATATTTTATTATATCTTTTCATGTGACAACACTGGAGAAATTACACTTTGCTGCAATGGGGGGGTTATTTACAAATGGCAAATCCACTTTGCACTGCAAGTGCACTTGGAAGTGCCATTGCTCTAAATCGAAGGGGTAGATCTGAAATGAGTGGAAGCTCTGCTGATTTTATCATCCAAGCATGTGCAAGCTAAAATTATGTTTTTTATTTTCCTTGCATGCCCCCCTCGGATCTACAGTGACTTTACTTCCAAGTGCACTTTCAGTGCACTTTCAAGTACACTTGCAGTGCAAAGTGGATTTTCCTTTAGTAAATAGCCCCCAATGCAAAGCAGTGAGTGCACAGCTTGCATAAAAGTGTAAATTTTCTGTCCCCTCAAAATAACTCAACACAGCCATTAATATCTAAACTGCTGGCAACAAAAGTGAGTACACCCCTAAGTGAAAATGTCCATATTGGGTCCAATTAGCCACAAGTTACAAGGTCTCAGGTGTGAATGGGGAGCAGGTGTGTCTCTTTCTCTCTCATACGGGTCACTGGAAGTTCAAAAATGGCACCTCATGGCAAAGAACTCTGAGGATCTAAAAAAAAATATTATTGCTCTACATAAAGATAGCCTAGGCCAGTGGTGGTGAACCTTGGCACCCCAGATATTTTGGAACTACATTTCCCATGATGCTCATATACTTTGCAGCAGGGGCGTAACTATAGGGGGTGCAGCAGTCGTGACCGCAACTGGGCCCTGTGATGCAGGGGGCCCATGCAGCCCCCTCTACATATGGCCGGCAGCATCATAGACAGCTAGGGGTACCAGTGCACCATGCACACGGGTGGCTGGAGGTGGAAGGTGACTAGCAGAGCTCCATGCTCGACTATCGCACTGGCTGCTCTTTAGTTGTGCATCCTCTGCATGACCTGTGTCTTCAGAGTAACCCTCTCCTGCTCCATGCATTGCCGCTCCGTCCGATGTCTGTTCTCCCCAGCCAGAGTCCCGCCCCCCTCCCCCCCGAGTCCAGTCCACACTGCACTGCATACTTATCCCGGGTAAACAAACTTTGAGCACACAGATGCAGTGCAGCCCTATGAGAGCCCCCCGGAGGACACTGCAGGCTTGTCTGCCAGCCCCCCTCCTCCCCCGTCATACACAGATGATGAAAGGTCTTTCTGGGAGATATGCTGATCGCCCGTCCAGCACACTGGATGGAGCCCAGGCCAACATGGATGAGTGCGCGGCCTGCAGCTTGGTCATGGAGAGTGAGAGGACCCCATCCCCCACACACCATTACATACCCCCTCCATCTCCCCCTGGGGACAGGGACCCCTTCTCACATGGGGACAGGGACCCCCACCTCCCCTGGGGACAGGGACCCCTTCTCACCTGGGGGCAGTAACTTCATATGCCCTGGAGAAAAGGACCTCATCTCTTCTGGGGACGGGGACCCCATCCTGCCTAGGGACAGGCCCCAATGGGGCACCTAAAAATTTAAAAAAAAACTAATAAAAAAAACCTACTGAAACCAGTGGTGGAACTACAGGGCACACAAAGGTCATACCTGTGACCACACCCTGGAGTTCCACCGGGGTTCAGGGGGGCCCTTCATGGTTTCTTGCATCGGGGCCCTGAAGGTTCTAGTTACGCCACTGCTTTGCAGTGTAGTTGCACCTCATGGGAAATGTAGTTCCAAAACATCTGGGGTGCCAAGGTTCGCCATCACTCGCCTAGGCTATCTTTATGTAGAGCAACAATAATTTTTTTAGATCCTCAGAGAGTTCTTTGCCATGAGGTGCCATGGTGAACTTCCAGTGACCCATATAAGAGAGTGAGAAACACACCTGCTCCCCATTCACACCTGAGTGGCCAAGTCCATACAGCGGTTTAACAGGACAGGTTCCACTCAGAATAGGCCTCGCCATGGCTGACCAAAGAAGTTGAGTGCATGTGCTCAACATCAAATCCAGAAGTTGTCTTTGGGAAATAGACGTATGGGTGCTGCCAGCATTGCTGCAGAGGTTGAAGGGGGCAGGGGGACAGCTTGTCAGTACTCAGATCATACACCGCACACTGCATCAAATTGGTCTGCAAGGCTGTCATCCCAGAAGGAAGCCTCTTCTAAAGATGATGGACAAGAAAGCCCACAGTTTGCTGAAGACAAGCAGACTACGGACATGGATTACTGGAACCATGTCCTGTGATCTGATGAGACCAAGATAAATGTATTTGGTTCAGATGGTGTCAAGCGTGTGTGGTGGCAACCAAGGAAGGAGTACAAAGACAATCGTGTCTTGCCTACAGTCAAGCATGGTGGTGGGAGTGTCATGGTCTGGGGCTGCATGAGTGCTGCCGACACTGGGGAGCTACAGTTAATTGAGGGGACCATAAATGCCAACATGTACTGTGACATACTGAAGCAGAGCATGATCCCTTCCCTTTGGAGACTCTGCCGCAGGACAGTATTCCAAAATGATAAGGACCCCAAATACATCTCCAAGACGACCACTGCCTTGCTAAAGAAGATGAGGATAAAGATGATGGACTGGCCAAGCATGTCTCCAGAGCTAAACCCTATTGAACATCTGTGCGGCATCCTCAAACAGAAGGTGGAGGAGCGCAAGGTCTCTAACATCCACCAGCTCCGTGATGTCATGGAGGAGTGGAAGAGGACTCCAGTGCCAACCTGTGAAGCTCTGGTGAGGGTTAAGGCAGTGCTGGTAAATAATGGTGGCCACACAAAATATTGACACTTATTATATTTGTATTGACTTTTGTTGCCAGCAGTTTAGACATTAATGGCTGTGCTTTGAGTTATTTTGAGGGGACAGCAAATTTACACTGTTTTACGAGCAGTACACTCATTACTTTACATTGTAGCAAAGTGTCATTTCTTCAGTGTTGTCACATGAACAGATATAATAAAATGTTTACAAAAATGTGAGGGGTGTACTCACTTTTTTGAGATACTGTATATATATATATATAATGTTATACACTTGGATGCCAAAAATAAACACGCAAACTACACATTAGGAAGGGCTCCCCTGGGAGAATCAGTAATGGAATACGATACGGAGTTGTTTGTAGATCACACACAACAATAGCATGCGATGTCAAGCCACAGCTAGCACATACTGTCATGCATTAAAAAAAGCAAACATTTCAGAGATAAATCCATAATTCTACTCCTGTACAGAACATTGGTTCACCCTCATCTTGATTATGCACTTCAGTTTTGGTTACCAATCCTCAGGAAAGATGTTGTTGAATTAGAAAGAGTTCAGTGAAGGGCAACAAAATGAATGAGGGAGGTGGAGGACCTCAACTATGAGGATCAATTACATAGATTACAGTTCTTCACTCTGGAGAAGAGGCGGTTAACGGAGAATATGATTACAATGCACAAATATACTACAGGTGACTTGAGTAACTGTAATAAACTGTTTACCCTAAGGTCCCTGAAGAGGACATGCAGCCACGATTTGCTGTTAGAAGAAAAAAGGTTCAACTTTAGATTGTAAAAAAGGGTTCCTTACTGCTGGAGCAGAAAACATATGATATGTGGTACCAACTTCAAAAAACTTTTCAATGTCTTCCTCAACAAACAGAATATACAGGGCTATGGGAATTCTCAGAAAATAAAAGTCACACAACAATACGCACATAGATTGAACTGGATGGACCTGTGTCTTTGTTTTCAACCTCATAAGCTGTGTAACTATGTAATCTAAGCAATCTATTCAACTTTTAGACATGGGTGTTTCAGGAACTTTCAACCACTTTAAACCCCATCCTTGGGCAAATTTAGTATTAACCTCCTTCCCACCATTCTGTAACTAATTGCAGTTTTAAAAAAACTAAACCAAAAGCTAATGCCCTTACCTAAAGACACAGTCACATAATGCTCCAGTCCCAAGTCGGCTGTTCTCTGTGGTTCACATGAGATGGGGTCCTTTGGATGTCCACATCACTGCTTGTGTTATGTAGACACTTGCAATTGGCTGTCTAGCAGTGGAGTTCTTCCAGGGTACAGAAGTAGAGTAACACCAATGTCAGGGGAAACTTGGGGACCAGCGAAACAGGCACATCTGTAACACTGGATTAGTCTCCTACATCCAGAAACAGTGCCACTTTATGTTAGTATAAAGTTCTTCACACGATAAGAAAAAAGTGTGGAGGCTGGGTTAGATTGGGAGTGATAGTGATGGTGGTGGTAGGCGTATATATGCCCAGAGATGGGCTTTAAAACTGGATAAATGCAACCTTCTGCTAACAATTTACATTGACACATTGGAATAGCCTAAAGCAGGGGCCATCAACCCCCGGGCCACGGCCCACTGCCGGGCTGTAGCCTGTTTGCAGCCGGGCCGCAAAGGCTGCACTGTCTGACGAGCGGCGGCGGAGCGAGCAGAGAGATGACATCATCTCTCACCACCCGCCTGCATCACCGCTGTTCCGTGCTCACAGCGGGGCCGCTATACTGAGTCAAGCGAGCAGAGAGATGAGATCATCTCTCACCACCCGCCTGCATCGCCGCTCTTCTATGCTCACAGCAGGGCTGCTATAATGAATCTCTCACTGCCCGCCCACATCACTGCTCCTCTGCCGACACAGATACACTGCTGGAGGTGAGGCAGAAGAGCAGAGAGATGAGATAATCTCTCACTACCGGCGCCCCCCGCCCCCCCCATTACCGCTGTTCTCCCTTACTACCCACTACTCCAGGCTTGCCTCTGAACTAATGCACACACCTGTGCTGCCACCACTGCAGTGACACCCCTGCCACCACTGGCAGGTGACAATCCACATCTGGTGGCAAGCGACGTGTCAAATGACATGCTGCATTTGATGACAGGTGACGTGGCAATTGACAATCCAAATCTGGTGGCAGGTGATGTGGCAAGGGACAAAATACATCTGGTGGCAGGCGACGTGGCAAGTGACAAGCTGCATATGAAGGCAGGCGATATGGCAAGTGGCAAGCCGCATCTGGTGGTAGGTGACGTGGCAAGGGACAAATTGCATCTGGTGACAAGCGACGTGGCAAGTGACAAGCTGCATCTGAAGGCAGGCAACGTGGCAAGTGACAATCCACATCTGGTGGCAGATGATGTGGCAAAGGACAAAATGCATCTGGTGACAAGCGACGTGGTAAGTGACAAGCTGCATCTGAAGGCAGGCAACGTGGAAAGTGACACTCTGGCACATTCTGCATCATGGTGAGCTGAACTATTTAATTCGATATTGCAATGTAATAATAGAAATAATGCGCTTCAATCATCCTGACATCATATCAATGATGGTGCAGGGATGATTGAAGCGCCAACGCTAGCCATTGCCTCGATAAATTGTCTGCCAAACGCCGCCTACACCCCCAGGCCTTGCCACAATTTTCTTCAACAGCGCCGGCCCCCGGTGCCAAAAAGGTTGGGGACCACTGGCCTAAAGTGTTGTTGGTAGGTTTTCTTGAATAAGTTAATTGTTTTTTGCATCAGAAGCAGCTTGGATATAGTAACATTACCTAATCATTGCAGTGTGTATGGCCAGCATTACTATCTTCATGTAAGACAAGCAGGCCACAGTTCAGTGGGACACGCCATTCTTGGCTGTGGCACAGTTTTTTCAGTCTGTAAGCCCGCACAGTTGGCACAGGTGATGCAACAACTGGAACCCAGGCCAGGTATAGTAGAGAAGCAGTTGCTGCTATTGCTTTCCTGCATGGGGCTGGATCCAAAAAAAAGTCAAAAATTGTCAAATGGCACCCAAGGCGGGGGGTGTGGCTGCGGCATGCACAAGTGAAGACCTGCTCTCCCTGAGCTTCATGTGACCCGCTCACAGTACCGCCCGTACAGCAGCTAACCGGGGGGGAAACTTTACATAAAAACATGCCTCTGAAGCGCAAGCCATCAACGCCGCCACAGCAAACCTCCCAGAGACAGTCTGGATCACTGGACAATTATTTTATGAGACCCGTCAGGGAACAACAGGTACTTCCAAGATGGTGCCAGGAGAGCCTGCTGCCTGTGTAGCCTGCCTCATCGGCTCTCCACACCTGCCACTGCTGTCAGTTCCTCCCCCTCCTCTCCATCCTGCGCTGATTGCCAGGACAGACCGTTAGATGTGGTTGACACCTTGGGTGATAAAGATATCCATACACACATCTTATCCCTCCCCACTAAGGCTGATCAGGAGCTTTTTGCTCACAGAGTAGAGATGGCCCTGTGGGCTGATATGGCTCATATAGTGGGTAGGGTAGAGGCATTGGAGACACAGTTGGAAGAAACTACTCCTGCTATACAGGCACTCAATGAGCGATGTAAACTGCAAGACCACAGGATTAATTCCCTGCTGGATCAAATGGATGACTTTGAGAATATGAGTCGCAGGGTTAACATCTGCATCAGAGGTTTGCCAGAAGCCACAGGTCCGCGGGACATAGTCCCAACTCTTCAGGGTGCTTTTAAGAAAATATTTGGCCACCAAGCACCAGATTACATAGAAAATGACCGGGCCCACAGAGCTGTCTGGCCACCATCTGGGGATCCAGACATGCCCAGATACATTATCTGAAAATTGCATAAATATTCATTAAAGGAACACATCATGTTACAGGTCAGGGGAATCCCTCATGTGGATTTCAATGGTGCTAATTTAACCTTCTTCCCAGATCTTTCCAGAAGCATGCTAATGCATCACCTTTCCCTCAAACCACTACTGGAGGTTCTGCAGGATGCAAAACTGACTTACAGATGGGGTTTCCTGTTCAGTCTTTCAGTTACCAAAGATGGACCTACCCCAGTTTCTGGATTCCCTTGGTCTGCCTTCTGTGGACATCCCCGACTGGAGAACATCCCCGGAGATACCTCTCCCTCCTCGCTCTCAGCTTTGGCACCAGGGGAGGCCCCTCAGGTCAAGCCTCATTTCCTTCCTCCCCCCCGAGGGACAACCTGACTAGCTGAACCGATTGTTGCAGACCTCTCTGCCACACTTAGGGTTCACCCACTCTACGCTGCTGTACTTTTATCTGAATTAAATGGCAGGCCTGCACCTCCTGTTAGTAGCGGGTCCCCCTTTGGACTCACTCTTCATGCCTTGCCACCTACCCCCAGTAGGTCAACTCCCTGGAGTTATGTTCCCTTTTTGGGACCTAAAGTTGCTCGCTGACCTCCACTGTCTCCTTGTCTTGAGGACTGAGTGGTAGCTCCAGAGTAGTGATGTTACTGCACTTTGTTGCGCCCTTCGGGCTTTGTGTTTTTTTTTGTTCATTTTGTCTTTTTTGTTTTATTTATGCAATAACTGTAGTTTGTTTTCTAAGCTCTTATTCTTGTTTGGTGTGTCATCGGTGCTCCCTGGCTCCTGGTATTGCATGCTGTGGGTCTCTCTCTCTCCTCCTGATGGGGGCCCAGTTGTTCCCTATGCTACCCTTCATAATGGCCTCCTTGAAAGTCGTATCGTATAATGTCTGTGTCTGGGTTCCCCTTTGAAACGCAGTATGTTTTGGCTTGAAACGAAACGTCTGGAGGCAGACATACTCTTTTTACAGGAAACATGATTTTACACTGACTCGGTCCCCCATCTCCCTACTCACCTGTCTAAGTCATGGTACTTGAGCAACTCCCCGTGACCCAAATCTGGGGGGGTTGCTATAGCTATTCATAAACAATGCCCCTTTGTTCCGCTAGACCATCTAACAGACCCTAATGGTAGGTTTGTGTTTCTTAAAGGCACTATTTTTTACCGCAAGTTCACGTTTGCAGCTGTGTACTTCCCGAATAGTAAACAGCTTACTTTTCTGGACTTTGTCCTAGAATCTCTTTCCGCCTTCAGGGAAGGCCAGCTAATATTGGGGAGTTATTTTAACGTTAGCCTCGATCCACAATTAGATACGGCCATTCTGCTCATTTGTTTTGCTTTCCTGAAGCACTTTAGAAAGTTCCTGCAGGTGCACCATTTGGTCGACTGTTGGAGGCTGCTCCATCCCACTGGGAAAGACTATAGCTATTTCTCGGCCACTCATTATGTCTATACTCATATAGACCTTCTGGTGATGGCCCAGTTCTCCCTGGACTCCTTATCTGGAGGATCCATTGGCTCCATAACTGTATCGGATCATGCTACAGTTTCCATTTCCCTGCATCCCCTGTCTTCGGATGCGCGGACATTAGCCTGGCGCCTGAACGAGGGTATGCTGGGTGACGCAGTGGCTCAGAAACAAGTTTTTGACACCATCTCCTTATACTTTGCTGAGAATAAGATGGGCAGAGTGGGGATGGGTTCTATATGGGAAGGACATAAAGCAGTGGTTCGGGGGGAGCTAATCTGACCAGCGTTCTAGATTAAAACAGGCAAGAGAGGGGAAACTGCAAATCCTCTTGTCAAAAATCCGCCTGACAGAACTTGCCCATAAACGCCGCATTACTCCAGAGATGGTGTTGGAACTACATTCTCTTAGGCAGGAACTGTCTACTTGCTCGACATTCAGATTTGGGTGCGACTACGCTACGTTTCCCACAAATTCTATGAATTCGGGAATAAATGTGGGAGACTACTTGCAGGAGCTCTCAAACATCAACATAACTCGGGACATGTTCATAAGCTCTCCACTGTGGCAGGCCCCTCCGTGGTTCATTTATCGAAAATAGCTAACGCCTTTAGGGATTACTTTGCCCAGCTATACCATCTCCCTACTGCCTGGTTCCATTGACCCTCAGAGGGTGGAACCTATTCTTCATTATTTAGAGGAGGCCCAGTCCCCGCAGCTCGCTACCTTGATTAGCGACCAGCTGGATACCCCTATCTCTTTGCCAGAAATTGAGTCAGTTATTAATATTGGTATTCAGAAGTGAGATCTGCCTATAATTCCCAGGGATAGAGTGATCTTTCCCTTCCTTGGGGAGAACTGTAATGTGGGCCATCAGCACCTCCTTGGGTATTGCAGTACCCAATGCCAAAGCATTGAAATAGGCACACATGGGGCTAGAAAGCAGTGATGGGAACTTCTTATAATAGGCGTTCGTGAGGCCATCAGGGCCAGGGCTCTTCGTTTTGGGGAGGCAAAATATTAGCAAGCATTTTGGCCAACCGTCTTAAACTGATCCTTCCAATGGTCAAACATGTTGATCAAACTGGGTTCATTATGGGGAGAGAGGCCAGGGACAACTCTAATAGAGCAATCTAGTTAATTCACTGGGTTGAATTACAGGTTGCATGCCCTCCATGTCTTTGGCTTTCCACTGATGCCGAAAAGGCATTTGACAGGGTAGAGGTTCCCAACATGCTGTCATGGCTATCTTACCTGTATAGTTCCCCAGAAGCCAAAGTAAAAGTGAGTGGGCTACTATCAGACTGATACCCTATCCGCAACGGGACGCAACAGGGGTGCCCTTTGCCCTAACTCATTTTTGCTTTAACCCTGATTAGCAAGATCCGCCTTAACAGTGCCATTAAAGGTTTTTAACGATAGGGTCAGCAGAGCATAAGTTATCTGCATATGTAGATGATGTCCTGTTCTATGTCTCAGACCCCTGATTCCTCTCCCTAATATTATGGCCGAACTGAAGGACTTTAACCTGCTGCCCAATTTTAAAATAAATTATAACAAGTCAAAGAGCCTTTTCCTGAATGTGCTTTCAGGTTTGTGTACACAGCTGCAGTCCTCTTTTTCCTTTACCTGGTGCCAGACTTCGCTAAAATATTTGGGAGTTTACTTACCAGCACGCTGTTCCCAGTTATACACCTGTAATACCCCATTGCTTTCTACTATCAGAGCGGACCTAAAGAGTTGGGAACGCACTGCCTTCTCCTGGATGAGCCAAATCAGTGTTCTAAAAATGAAAGTGTTGCCCCGTTTGTAATATTCGGAATGGGAAAAGCCTTTGTTTGGCTCTCCGCACAATAGAACGCCCTAAAAACAAAGAGGTATGGGTGTCCTGGTCATTCGCAAGTACTATGAAGTGATAGCGCTACAACGCATCTTGGATTGGTGCCATAATGTAGCCTCTAAACTTTGGTCCCACTTGACAAATTCCTAGCAGGCTGCGTGGATCCCCCGAGACTGCAGGGGACTTTCTGCACCTGCCTTTCCCATGGCCACCCATGTCTTGGCAACTTGGGATGCCTTGAATGGGATGGGACAGCTCACCCCTTTGATTTCCCCTCTGGCTCCCTTGGGGGCTTCCCCTGGTTCACTCGAGGAGAACATCCCTCCTTTTTCAAGGCTTGGTCAGCCGATAGAGAGGCAAGATGTGGCAGATTTATCTAAGACCAGGGTTTATTGCTGCTGGCCATATTAAGAATACAGTAAGGATTTTTTCCCAAGGACAAATGGCGCTATAGACAGCTTCAACATTTTGTTCGTAGCCTACCCTATGGTATCCATTCCCCTACCACGGCATCCCCCTTTGAAGGCTCTCTATGTCTACTCCACGCACTATATTTGTACTGTAGGAGTTACTACAGTCATTGGAGAGCGGAGGGAAGCCTGTATAAATAAGGGAGTGGGAGAGAGACCTTCAGCATGTCTTTACTGACAGTCAGTTGGACCACCTTTATTGTCTCACACATACAAGCTTGGTGGACATGAAAATGCAGGAAAATAGTTTTAAGGTACTTATCTGGGGGTATAGAGTTTCCTCTAAGTTTCCCAGGATATACCCATCTGTAGCTGATGTTTGCTGGAGGGAATGTGGCCTCAGGGGCTCATTCCATTACATTTGGTGGGAGTGCCCTAAGATATGGCCCTTCTGGTTAGATATACGTGTCCAGATTAAGGCCATTCTGGACCTTGAGCTCCCTGATTCCCCATTGGAATCCTTGTTGCATGTTCCTACCATTTCTCTCAGCCAGTATCGCAACTCCGTACTGCCTCATTTACTCAACGCGGTCAGAATGTTAATTCCAAAATAATGGAAGAGACCCCAAATCCCTATACGTGTTGAATGGATTACCTTAGTGAATAACATCATGGCTGCGGAGAAATGGATGACGAAGTTTAAAGACAGCTATGATAAGTTTTATAATATATGGGCCACTTTTATGCACTATAGTAGTAAAGTCATACTGGGCTCTCAGCGATCCCTGCATGTGGCAGTCCCTCACATTGATGGGGCTGGAATTATGGGGGCTCCCGATCCTTAAACAAAACAAACCAGCATGGAATGATACCTTAATATGTTTTGTTTATTTTGTTTTGTTTGGTATTTTTCTTTTTTTTTGTTTACTCACAGTTTTTTATCCATGTTTTGGGTTCTGACCCATCCTTAGTGCCGGTTCACACAGGGGCGACACGACTCAGAGATGCGACCTGCACACGACTTCAGCAGCGACTTCCAAAACGACTTCTGTATAGAAGTCAATGCAAGTCGCCGGAAGTCACCCCAAAAATAGTACAGGAACCTTTTTCTAAGTCGTAGCGAATTGAGTCGCTCCTATTAGAACGGTTCCATAGTACAGAACGGAGCACGACTTGTCAGGTGGCTAAGTCGCCTGACAAGTCGCTCCTGTGTGAACCGGCACTTAGCGTAATGTCAGTGGGTAATGACAGGGGCAATTAATTAATGTTAGGCCGCGTACACACGGGCGGACTGTTCGCCCAACTTAGTTTGTCAAACAATCCGACAAACAGTCCGCTCAAAATTTGCATGAGCGGACTTGACCACACACGATGAACGAACAGTCCGCTGAAAGCGTGCGCGATGACGTGAACGGCACGTACGACGGGACGAAAAATACGACGTCCAATACACTGCAATGCAACCTTCGCCGTGTAAATCCTTTCTGAGCATGCGCGAAACTTAGTTTGTCGAACAAGCCTACACACAAGCGGACTGTCTGCTCAAACCAAGTTTCAGCGGACTGTCTTACGGGAATTCCGAAAAACTTTGTTCGTCAGACTGTCCGCTGAAACTGTCCGCTGAAGCCCACACACGAGCGGACTGTCCGCTGAAACACTGTTCAGCGGACAAAGTTGGGCGAACAGTCCGCCCGTGTGTACGCGGCCTTAGTGTTCATATGATATAATTGAATTATGATGTTCCTTTGCCTCCTATCTCCCCCTTTTTTCTAATCAGTTAAATTGAGTAATGCTTATGACACCAACAAGGATTCTTTATGTATGTTTTTTCTCTTCTGTTTTGTTTGTCTTTTATATGTTGTATGATGCAAAAAAATTTAAAATAAAGATTACATTAAAAAAAAATGGCACCCAAAACAGCTGACCACCTCACCCAGAGCTAGAAATGGTGCTACTGGAGTCGATCCACAAACCGTTTATTCTTATCGAGACTTGCTATGCTGACACTAAGGCCTGGTTCACACTAGTGCTATTTCAAATTCAACTTGAGTTGCACAGAACTGCATGAGAATAGAAAACACAGTCTTTTCAATAGTGGCCCTTCACATCAATGCAACTCAGGACAGCGCAATTTTGGAAACGGTTCCTGTACTACTTTGGTCCAGGGTAATTTTGGCCCCATAGAATATACAAATTTGATCAAAGTTGCAACCAAGTTGCACTACATAATCGCACATTGGGTATCTCAGCAGTGTGAACCTAGTCTAATACTTTATATAGAGTAAGTTCCTGTTTATAAACAATATTTTTTTGTTTCAAACTATATTCAGGAAATACAAACAAATACTCTGCTATTTTCCATGATAATTTATCCTCAGGGGCACTGATCCATTATAGTCTGTGACAGAGACTTTCCAAAGAAAACAGCATATGGCAGTTTCCACTCATTAAATGTTATTTTGCAAAGAAGCTAGGTTCTACTCTACAATATACAAGATGTCCACATAATCTACTAAGGGATTATCGACAAATAATGCAAAACCTCAGTGGCTGCGTGAAAGTTATATAATTGGTATTTTGCTTTGCAGCACTGGGTGTTTGGATTCAGTTCTCTGGAGCTTTAATGTTTTATGCTTTCTTCCACAATCCAAAAATGTACTCATATGGTGATTGTTTCTACCCATACTGATCCCAGTGTGTGTTTATATGAATGTAAAACGCCAAAGAATATGCCAGTGCTCTATGAATTAAAATAATACATTCATTTTTTTCTCCAGTATGTTCTGCAGTATTTTGTTTCTCCAGTGATTACCTGATTGCAGTGCAGTATAAAATTAATTAGTTATGGCTCCGGGCTTTGAAGACATTTGGGTTGATTTACAAAAGGAATAGAGACTATAGGCTTAGCAAACTGAATGTTCACTGAGGTTAGTAAATAAAATGAAGCTGTGTTTGCTTCAATCAACCAATTGTCTTTCACTCAGTATTGGATATTAAAGATGAACACAGCTTCACCTTGTTTACTTTGCTATGTGAACAGCCTTCTTTATTAAATCCCTCTATTAAATTAAACATATACACTATATTACCAAAAGTATTGGGATGCCTGCCTCTACATGCACGTGAACGTTAATGGCATCCCTGTCTTAGTCCATATGGTTCAATATTGAATTGGCCCACCCTTTGCAGCAGTAACAGCTTCAACTCTTCTGGGAAGGCTGTCCACAAGATTTAGGAGTGTGTCTATGGGAATGTATGACCATTCTTCCAGAAGTGCATTAGTGAGGTCAGACACTGATGTGGATGATCAAGAGGGTAGAGAGCAAGGGGTTGGGATTTTATATGAGGCACGTGGTTTGTAAAAGAGTAAATTGGTGAATTTAGTTGGATTCATTAATGATTGCCATAAGATACATCCAAGCATGAGCAAGTAAAGCAAGTAAAAATACGTAACAATAATATAATGGTAATACAATACATAAGTTCATAAAATCAATATCACATGGTATAGCAAGCAATAGCCTTCCAGAGTTCACCAAAACCAAAATTGGGATAAAACCGTAATACATGAGGATGCCTGCAAAGCCTATGGCCTCATTGATCCTGAGAAGGGATATTGAAAGTAGACTTGATAGTCAGGTAATATTAATGAAAACATGGCGTAAGGCAGCTGTACGCGTTTCATGGCTAGCGGGCTACTCGTCAGGAGTGAGAATAAGATGTAAATAGGTAAACATATTGGTTTATATAGTATAATATGTTCAAACATGGACAAAGGTGGGGTTGAGATCCCCAAACCAAATACCTGTTAACTCACTATAGTTTGTATGATGGTGGTGCAGTGCCGTGAAAATCCGAAGAACCCTCCCAAATGGGAGCCACAGCAGGCATCTCGTCTGGGGCACCCCAACAGACATCACCACCAAGGCGGGCATGGGACCGCAAGGTGACCTGTGTGTGCAGTGAAAGTGAGGATTGAACCAAGATTGAACTGCAAGGAAAAGAAGGGCGTGAGGGAGTGAGTAAAAGGAACGGCATGGTGTGTACTTGTCTCAATCCAGAACACTAAATGTAATTTCTGTCCACTGCCCCGTTCCTCTGCTTCACTTCTGACAAGTTTTCCTGACGCCAAGAAAAAGAGGTGACGGAAGGGATGTCTAGCAAAAATCCAGTGATTGACTGCCTCAGCTCTGTTCTTGTAATAGCATAACAGAGATATGCTGACTGGTGGAGTGGGTAGTGGCTCAGCCTGTCCTTCCAAATGCAAAACATACATCAAAGCAAGTGTGCAGAACATGGGACGAAGATGCTTAAAGAGTAATTCTGTATCTTGGGTACTGCACACATGTGGATTATCACTGAGATAGACTTTCCACATGACCGTGGCTCTTGCCTGTCCCTGTGCTATGGTGAGCATGTCCTCGGGTGAAGTATTACCCTGTGCAAGGGTTAGTAACCCTGATAAATGTTTGGTATAGTCCAAAGATCCCACCCGAGGGGGAACCTCTCATGTGTGACCAGTCTACCCCCCCTTACAGAGCTCTCCTCACTAAGCTCTGCAGTGTATAATTCCAGTTCTCTGCACAATGTTTTCAGACAGCTCAGGCAAGCTCTCTAAATTCTGCAGTATGAAAGGCTGTAGTAGACCACAGATAAACAGGTACAACTTATGTAGGAGGATTTGTTTAATTTCCATGTATCACCTATGGCCAGTCACTTCCAGTGGCTGCCGGTGGATAATTTTTTTGGGGGGGACAGCAAGCAGTGCACCACAGCCACACACCCCCCCCCCCTCGGGTCAGTCGGTTGGATGGTCACGAGCCCCATCTATGGCGTGGGCAGTGCTTCCCTCTGGGCGATAGCTTTCCCTGTGTCTCCACCCTGGCATCATGGCGGCTCCCGCCATGCATCTCCTCCCTCCTCCTCATCCTAGGCCAATTGAAATTCTTCTCTTTTCGGCCAATCTGGAAATTCAGTCCCACTTCCTGATTGGCCGGGAGGAGAATCAGGAAGACAATAGCGAATATTCATTTTCTATTATCACACAGCTGGGTGGGCCCATTCATTCGCTTTTGTCACACCACTGGGTCCACCCACCCTATTTTGAAGCCTATTAGAGCTTCTGATTCTAATCACGTACTTCAAAAAAATAAAACCCCGATTGGATAGGTATGGAGGTGCCCGTGCGCCCTGCATTATGGGCCACCACTGATCACTTCACTGGGTATATGTAGGGGTTTACCACCACTTAAATTTTTTTAAGAATCAACATATTTATTAATGTATTAATATTCATGTGCTTTAAAAGTACAGTTACTCCTGAAGGGTTTGTTTAAATTAAATTTTGTGTCAGTTTTAATTTAGTCATCAGGGAGCAAAAGACGCATTATCATTATTTAAACCTGCTAATCTCATTTAATTTCTTTCACTGACAGTTGGATATATTAAAGGGGATGTCTCTTTAATGCTTCAGTGCTGCTTTCTGGTTGCCTAGAACACTTTGTTTTGACAGTTTAGTTAGGAAGAAAAGGAGAAAGAAATTTGTCAATGTTACCGTTTTGTCATCAAAGAGTTGTTATGACATCTGCAGGATCTCAGATAATTAGGATGCAAAGGAAACAAAGAAGCACACACAATAGGTAGAGGAGGAATGTTCAAGAACAAAAGACCAATAGTACAGGCACATCAGAGTAGAGAATAGTAAACGTACACTGCTGAATGGTAAACACAAATCATCGTGCAGTCCTAGGCAATACTGCCTATTCTAATTCCAAAATATACTTTTCGAAAGCACAAAAAGTTTCTGCATGTGACAGATCCTTTCTTTCAACTTAAATTGCCTGGTTTCCAGTCTGAGGTCGTTACTTTGAAGAATACTCTACGACATACTTTATGGAAGCAAGAGACGCACAGCACAAATGTAAGATATGGAAAGTAATCCCTGGCCAAGTTAAGCCAGGCGCATTGGTGTGACTATTATAGTAGGAGCGAGCGATACTAGTTTTGCAAAAGAATGTGTTTAAAATTTGGTAACTTTGCCCAAATTTTATCATTTTGGCTAAATACATCTGCCTTTACACCCACATGATCTTTAATGGCATCCCAGTCTAAGTCCGTAGGGATCAATACTGAGTTGGCCCAGCCTTTGCAGCTATAACATCTTCAACTCTTCTGGGAAGGCTGTCCACAAGGTTTAGGAGTTTGTCTATGGGAATGTTTGACCATTCTTCCTGAAGCGCATTTGTGAGGTCAGGGACTGATGTTGGAAGAGAAGGCCTGGCTTGCAGTCTGCTCTAATTCATCCCAAAGTTGTTCTATCGGGTTGAGGTTAGGACTCTGTGCAGACCAGTCAAATTTTGCTCATCCACGTCTTTATGGACCTTGCTTTGTGCACTGTCCCAAATCATTTGGTGGAGGGGGATTATGGTGTGGGGTTGTTTTTCAGGGGTTGGGATTGGGACCTTAGTTAAAATACTCATGTTCAATCATGTATCACATGTTATGAGGTATGCTTTGTTTTTATGCTAATTAAAATTAAACAATTTACATAATTTCTCCTGTCTTGTGCCTCAGTCAAACCCCCCCCCCCCTTCTTTTTATTTCCGATTAGGGATGGAGGTGCGTGTAATCATGGACGCCATTTAAAGTCCCATTGCTTTCTATAAAGATATGAATGAGTGAGTTTGGGGGGGAGGAACTGGGTCCTGACCTCAACCCGATAGAACACCTTTGGGATGAATTAATGCAGAGACTGCGAGCCAGGCCTTCTCGTCCACATCAGTGTCTGACCTTTCCATTACATTTCCACTATAGGCCTGTTTATTTGCTGATAAGTTTGTCATTAGTTATGATAACAAAATAATACATACATTGGGGGAATGCATTCTTTTATTTTCAAATAAAAATGGATTTCATAGAAAATAAAATAGTTCTACAAGACAATATTACCAAAAGAAAGCTTAGTTTGTCCCACAAAAATTTGTTTGGGATAAACTAGGCTTTCTTTTGTCAATATTGTCTTGTAAATTTATTTTTATATGCATCTATATGCATCTATATGCATTTGATATCCAGACCCACATTTTTATTTTTTATTTTTAAGGAATGCCCTTTTAAAAGAATTTTATTCAGCGTTAGCGTTGAAAAGTCAAATGCCTCATACACACGATCGGACTTTCCGACAATAAAACCATGGAATTGTGTTTGAAGGATGTTGGCTCAAACTTGTCTTGCATACATACAGTCACACAAATGTTGGCCAACAATTACAAACGTAGTGATGTACTAGACGTACTATGTGGTTTTTCAGGTCTTTAACGCCACACTTTGGGCCCCTACTGCTAGTTAGTAGAAGTTTGGTCAATGTTGATTTGTGCTTTTCAGTTCGTTTCTGAACAGCCGTTCGTCAACCAGACATGTTATGGAATCGGAGGAGATAATGTGTTATTTATTATTGGCCTTGGAGTTATTTGACTTTTTTTTTTTTTTTTTTTGGTTGAATAATGATTTGGTACATTTTTTATATTTTTGGATGCATAGAATGCACTTTTTGGTTAAGTTCTATTGGCAGATAGCATGTCTAATTTTATTTTTATTTTTTTTAATGCACAATAAAAAATTGTGGAGAATAATACTTGGCTATGTGTTTTACTTCAAATGACAGTTTGGGAGTAGGCAGTTACATTTAAAAAAATACAATGTAAATTGACAAGGAACACCAACCTAGTTGTATTTTTGTTCTTAAAAACGACGGGATAAGCGAGTTGTTGTAAATTGCACAAATAAAAAATAAATAAAAAAATAAAATAAATAATATTCTTGATATCACTAGAAAAAAAAGCCTTTGAAAATGTGTTTGCAATAACTCCATCAGTATCACCAACAAAGCAGCTTCATTATTATCCCATAAAAGAAGAAGAGAATTGTGCTCTGCATTTGGAGATTTCATAATTTGCCACGTCACGAATATTAATTCTCCATTACAATCGCTAGTTTACAAGACCGACCGCTTCTGCTTCCGAGCATGCATGTTTTGTACTTTGGATTTTTGTCCGACGGACTTGTGTACACATGATCGGAAAGTCCAAAAACACACATTTGTTGGAGGAAAGTCCGACAACAAAAGTCCGATGGAGCATACACACAGTCGGACTTACAGTCAACAAGCTCACATCCAACATTTCCCATCGGAAAATCCGATCGTGTGTATGGGGCAAAAGACAGTGGAAAACTTTTTTTTTTCCAATTTTGCTGATTTTCTTATTATGCGACAATGAAAAAAAAAGTAACAATCAAAAGGAATGAAAAAAAAAAAAAAGATGATAAAAAAAGTAGTAATAAAAAATTAGTTGAATAACAGTAGCAATGAGGAAGCAGTAGAAAATAGGATTGATTAGGTTAAAGGCTAACTTTCCATGATTTTGCAGGAAAAATATGTGTATTGCATTGCACGCACGATCAGTAGATTGGGGGTGCAATGTCAGACTCCTACCTACAGTTGCCTGCCCATACCACCATATTGGCAGACAGTTGCCCAGCTACAGAAAACTGTCAGTGAACTACGAGGAAACTATTACTAATGGGTGCCCTGGTAGTTCATTGAGAACTACAAGCCATCTTTGGCAGTGGAAGACAGGACTTGTAGTTCATTCATTCACAGACTGCTGTGAATGAATGATGCGGCTGTGTGGGTGGAGTGGCTGATCAGGGCAGGGGGTGAACAGAGCTACTGTATTAGTAACATGTTACATGTTTACCTTAATTATGGGTGTAACATGTAACATGTTACTAAAGGTGAACTTATCCTTTAATAAAATGTTAAATAGGAATACATTTAAAACATTTTTTTATTCCTCTAAATATCCGCTGATAGGTACTTTACAATCTCAGGGACCTAAGGGACTGATTTCTGAAGTTTATTCCCATCTGTTATATGCTACCCTTAATACAACTCCAGTGGCAAACTGCTCTTAAGTGCTTATTATTATTATTATAATAATTCAGGATTTACATATCGCCAACAGTTTGTGCAGCGCTTTACAACATGGGGGCAGACAGTACAGTTACAATACAATTCAATACAGGAGGGCTCAGAGGGCCCTGCTCGTTAGAGCTTACAATCTAGATGGGAGAGTCAAGTGGAACAAAAGGTAATAGCTGTGGGGGATGATCAGATGGAGAAAATGAAAATACAGTTGTAAGGTGGGGTTAGGATAGGCTTCTCTGAAGAGGAGGGTTTTTAGGGATTGTATAAAAGCTAATAGAATAGGAGATAATCGGACAGATTGGGGTAAGGAGTTCCATAGTATTGGAGAGGCTCTGGAAAAGTCCTGGAGGCGAGCATGGAAGGAGGTGATGAGGGAGCTAGAGAGCAGGAGGTCTTGAGAGGAACAAAGAGAATGATTAGGTTAGTATTTTGAGACTAGGTTAGTGATGTAGCTGGGGGCAGAGTTGTGGATGGCTTTGAAAGTAGTTAGTATTTTGAATTCAATTTGTTGGGTGAGTGGAAGCCAGTGGAGGGATTGACAGAGAGGAGTAGCAGACACAGAGTGGTTGGTAAGGTGGATGAGTCTGGCAGCAGCATTCTTGATGGATTGAAGGGGGGATAGGCTAGAGGTTAGCCATTGAGGAGAGAGTTGCAGTAGTCCAGGTGAGGGATTACAAGGGAGTGAATTAAGAGCTTTGTTGTGTCATTAGTTAGAAAGGGGCATATTTTGGAGATGTTGCGGAGGTTGAGGCAGCACGTTTTGGGCAGTGATTGGATGTTGACCTTAAAGGAGAGGACCACACCTGGGACCTTGGCATGCGGGAATAGGCTTAAGGTTGTGCCATCGATTTTTACAAACAAATCAGGGGAAGAGGCACATGAGGGAGGAAAAATTATACGCTCCGTTTTGAGTAGATTAAGTTTGAGGAAGTGGTGTGACATTCAGACTGTTACTGATATATTCCCAACCTCTCTGACGGGGACTGGGAGGAGGCATGTTCCTTACATATGTATGTCTCCCTGGCTATTAATAACTAATTGATCCAACTTTACATGCTACACCAATCTTACCTTACTCTAGTTAGGCTTCAGGCTATGCACCGTATACCAACTTCAAACTGTACTAGGTGTGAAAGCAGGGGCGTACCTAGAGCATTTGGCACCCGGGGCGGATCCTATATCTGCCCCCCCCCCACCATAAATGTAAATAAATGTAATGCATACCTCTGCATCCTTCAATATCTTTTTGTCACTACTGTGTACCCCCCCTCTCCACAACTGCACCTCTGGACCCCTTTAAATTACACAGCACCCTGCACCTCTGGACCCCTTTACATTACACAGGACCTTGCACCTAAGGACCTCTTTACATTACACAGCAGCCTACACCTCTGGACCCCTTTACATTACACAGCAGCCTACACCTCTGGACCCCTTTACATTACACAGCAGCCTGCACCTCTGGACCCCTTTACATTACACAGCAGCCTGCACCTCTGGACCCCTTTACATTACACAGCTCTTGTACCTCTGGACCCCTTTACATAACATAGCACCCTGAACCTCCTGACCCCTCTACATTACACAGCCCTTGTACCTATGGATCTCTTTACATTACACAGCACCCTGAACCTCTGGACCCCTTTACATTACACAGCCCTTGTACCTCTGTACCCCTTTACATTACACAGCACCCTGCACCTCTGCACCCCTTTACATTACACAGCCCCTCACAGCTCTGGACCCTCTGCATGTTACACAGATCCCCTACAGTGCAGACCCCCCTCCCTACCATACAGACCTTCATCTACAGTGTAGACCCCCCTACAGTACAGAATCCTCCCCTACAGTGCAGACCCTCCTACAGTACAGACCCCTCCACCCTATAGCGCAGACCCCCCCCCTACAGTGCAGACCCTCCTACAGTACAGACCCCTCCCCTACAGCGCAGACCCCCCTACAGTACAGACTCCCCTACAGACCCCCCTACAGTGCCGAATCTTCCCCTACAGTACAGACCCCCTTCTACAGTGCAGGACCCCTTCTACAGTGCAGACCCCCTACAGTGCAGGACCCCCCTACAGTGCAGGACCCCCCTACAGTGCAGGACCCCCCTACAGTGCAGAACCCCCCTACAGTGCAGGACCCCTTCTACAGTGCAGGACCTCCCTACAGTGCAGGACCCCCCTACAGTGCAGGACACCCCCCTACAGTGCAGGACCCCTTCTACAGTGCAGACCCCCTACAGTGCAGGACCCCCCTACAGTGCAGACCCCCTACAGTGCAGACCCCCTACAGTGCAGGACCCCCCTACAGTGCAGAACCCCCCTACAGTGCAGGACCCCTTCTACAGTGCAGGACCTCCCTACAGTGCAGGACCCCCCTACAGTGCAGGACCCCCCCCTACAGTGCAGGACCCCCCCTACAGTGCAGACCCCCTACAGTGCAGGACCCCCTACAGTGCAGGACCCCCCCTACAGTGCAGACCCCCTACAGTGCAGACCCCCTACAGTGCAGGACCCCCTACAGTGCAGAACCCCCCTACAGTGCAGGACCCCTTCTACAGTGCAGGACCTCCCTACAGTGCAGGACCCCCCCCACAGTGCAGGACCCCCCCACAGTGCAGGACCCCCCCCCACAGTGCAGGACCCCCCCTACAGTGCAGGACCCCTTCTACAGTGCAGGACCCCCTACAGTGCAGGACCCCCTACAGTGCAGGACCCCCCCCCTACAGTGCAGACCCCCCTACAGTGCAGGACCCACCACAGTAAAGAACCCCCCTACAGTGCACAGCCTCCCCTAAGGACCCATAGTGTACCTCGAGCCCAAGGCAGCGGCATTGCAGGGGGGAGGTGTGGGCAGCACCCGAGTGAAGTGTCACCTGTCGGCTCAGTGATCCGGGATCCGGCGCAATAATCCCCTTCTCTCTGTGGTCGCGTGACTCACGTTGCGCCGTTCTGATCAGTCTCGGGCAGCGGCTGTCACTCACAGCCAAGCAGAGTGAAGCCGCCTCCCCCTCCTTGTCTACACAGTGCTGTGCATAGAGGAGGGGGAGGCGGCTTCACTCTGCTCGGCTGTGAGTGACAGCCGCTGCCCGAGACTGATCAGAACGGCCGTGCGACGCGACCACAGAGAGAGAAGGGGATTATTGCGCCGGGTCACTGAGCCGGCTGATGTCACTCCACTCGGGTGCTGCTCGCACCCCCCCCCCCCTGCAATGCCGCCCACTGCCAGTGCCTCGGGCTCTCTCTGTGTGGGCTGCGAACCCGAGGCACGGCGCTGTCTGACATTTAGTACGCCCCTGTGTGAAAGTCCTAGGGTGGATTTTGCTCATGTGATTTGATTGTGCCCAATGATCATCAGGTTCTGGCATCAAGTTGTAGCTATTCCATTGACAATCTTGTCTATGCCGGTACCTCTCACAGGTGTCTTCAATAAGGAATTATGGCCAAGATACACTAAATTTTTGCTGAGGGAAACACTTTTCCTAGCCTGTAAATCCATAGCACTCAGATGGATCCAACTTATTCCTCCTACTTTACGCCGATGGGTGCAAATGGTCAACCAGGTTTTACCTTACGGGAAACGTATATTTGAACATAGCGGATGTCCCAGGAAATATAATAAAGTTTGTTATGCCTGGTGCTCCT
Organism: Lithobates pipiens; assembly: GCF_037356315.1. Taxonomy (NCBI): domain Eukaryota; kingdom Metazoa; phylum Chordata; class Amphibia; order Anura; family Ranidae; genus Lithobates; species Lithobates pipiens. Next base: position 175,328,015 of record NW_027507790.1, on the reverse strand, counting down.
CTACCTTAACTATGTCCAATACTCTGTGAAACCGCTAGCCCTTTTCCTTTTTGTGTAATGTTTTTTGCCTGTTGCTGGGTGACACCGCCTCAATTATTATGACTGCTGATCCTAGTATGTGTAGTGTGCTGATAACGATTCCAGGAACTGTTATGGTCGAATTTCCAGAGTGGGTTATTTGTTTTTCTGTTCTTGTTTAATGTCAGACATGAATGTCTATTCATCTTTGTACTACACCGATTGTACCCTACTTAGCTCATGCTGAGAGTTGCCTTATTGTACTACTGTCTTTTTATACTTCACAATAAAAAGAGTTTAAAAAAAAATGTTTTTATACTTGTAATGGTTTTTAACTGATATCATATGCAGATCATAGGTGACGCCTTTGATCAAGATACAAATGAAATAGTAAATAAAATGAAACAATTCATTGTATTTTCTCAATGACACTTTCAGGCTAGATAGTTGCATTTTGACAGCAGTTCCTGCTGTATAATACAAAGCAATTACTGGCTGTCATTTTGACTGCCAGAAATTGTAAGCAATAGTAATGGGGGAGAGATGGTAGTTGAAGAGGAGCAGGGCATAGGAGATGCATCCTTTATTAGGATATCCATCAAAGTGGTTAAGGTGGGTTTTTTTATGTTTTTTTATGTGTTTTTTTTAATCCATCAAAGTGGTTAACCCCCCTGGTGGTATTCCCGAGTCTGGCTCGGGGTGGAATTTTCATACCAAAAGCGGTATCCCCGAGCCAGACTCGGGACTGCATTGCTGGATCCAGGAGGAGGTTTACTTACCTTCTCCCTCGGATCCAGCGTTGTCTCCCCGCTGTACGAGCGAGCCGTGTCTCGCTCGATGCATCACATCGCCGATCTCCGTGCCCTGCGAGCGTTGCGGCGCACGGGGACGGAGATCGGCGCCAAATTCAAAAAGTGAAACAAACATTAAACATACAGTATAATGTAATCTTACAGATTACATTGCTGTATGTAAATATTTCACATCCCCTTTGTCCCTAGTGGTCTGCCCAGTTCCCTGCATGCAGTTTTATATAATAAAAACTGTTCTTTATGCCTGGAAACTGGAGATTGTCCATAGCAACCAAAACTGTCCCTTTACATCAAAAATGGTTTTAGACCAGCTAGAAAACAGCGATAATAAATTAGAATCACTCGCAGAATTGAGCGATAGCGATTTGTGGGGAGATCTGTCATCAAATACTGAAAAGTAATGACAGTGACAATTCTGCAACTGAGCAAATTTCAGTGTTTTTGATTTGATTACATTATTGAATAATTTTTATTATTGTTATATTATTATTTGGTACAATTATTTATAATTATTTATTATATTATAATTTATGATTTCATTTTTCAAACTTTATCATACCCGGGATGTCTGTTAGACTCTGGTTTGGACAGATTTAAGTGAGTTATTCCTAAGAATTACAGGACTACAATATAAAACGCCAAATTTTCATGCAAAATAATGGTACCGCTTTTAGCACCTAAAATCCGAAATAATCGTACCGCCAGGGAGGTTAAGGGTGCTTTGGGCTTTAAATGATTTCTGAGCTTTATGAAAGCTTCTTTAAACTATCCAGCACTTGATTTGTTTAAGACTTACTGGTAAAAATTTAAATAAAATAGAATAGAAAATAAAATAGAAAAACAAATCAGCAGAAAATAGCAGCGATGAGGAGAAGAAGAGAAATTAGCTAATTTGGACAGATTGGGGTTAATAAGGGGTTTCTTTAACTGGTATCATATACAGATCATATGCTCTGCAGCTAAGTGAACCACTGTAAATACCATGTAGCAATAATGTTATTTGATGTAGGTATTTTAAACGATAGTTACTAAACACTGCTTGAAAGCTTGTGTAGCAATATCCCCTCAGGATCCGTTCTGTTCATTGACTCCAAGAACAACCTCAGCTCCTCTGACACACCTGGTTAAATGTAAGTTACTGCAAGCACTTATAAGAGCACAAGTATAGATACCTTTAACTTGGCTGTGAATTAGCACCAGGAAATAGGCACAAGACTGTTTAGTGGTAATATAAGTCAATGTATCTGTACAGGTTAGAATAAATGATGATTTGAGCATAAAGGTAGAATCAGACACAATCTGCTAGACAGTATCATCACTATGCCAAAGTAACTTAGAATAGAGTTCTGTACCACTAGACTGGAATCAACACTTAAATCAACAAAGTTATCAATAGACTGTGATAAAAGCATTAACTGCAATGTGAATAAAAATAATAATATAACTAGCCTAGAGTGCAATCTAGGGAAATGGCTAGGATATGGTGCAATGTAACCATACCGATACCCTTTAACATATGCAAGTTAACCACTTCAGCCCAGGAGAATTTACCCCCTTCCTGACCAGAGCACTTTTTGTGATTCGGCACTGCGTCGCTTTAACTGACGTGGCTCCCAAACAAAATTGACGTCCTTTTTTCCCCACAAATAGAGCTTTCTTTTGGTGGTATCTGATCACCCCTGCGGTTTTTATTTTTTGCGCTATAAACAAAAAAAGAGCGACAATTTTGAAAAAAACACAATATTTTTTCCTTTTTGCTATAATAAATATCCCCCGAAAATATATAAAAAAACTATTTTTTTCCTCAGTTTAGGCCGATACGTATTCTTCTACATATTTTTGGTAAAAAAAATCACAATAAGCGATTATTGATTGGTTTGCGCAAAAGTTATAGCGTTTACAAAATAGGGGATAGTTTTATGGAATTTTTATTAATATATATTTTTTTAAATGGCGGGTATCTTGGATTTTTATCATGACTGCGACATTATGGCAGACACATCGGACATTTTTGACACATTTTTGGGACCATTGTCATTTATATATAGCAATCATTGCTATACAAATGCACTCACTGCTGTGTAAATTACACTGGCAGTGAAGGGGTTAACCACTAGGTGGCAGTGTAGAGGTTAAGTGTGTCCTAGGGGCGTGTTGCTAACTGTGGGGGCGTGGCTGTGTTTTACAGATCACTGATCTCTGCTCCAATCACAGGGAGCAGAGATCAGTGTCACTGTTGCTAGGCAGAACAGGGCAATGCTTTTTTACTTTAGCATCTCCCCGTTCTTCCTCTCCATGAGGTGATCACGGATATCCCTGCGGCGATCGAGTCCACGGGACACGCGACTGGACTCATGGAGCTTTCCCTGCCGACTCTTAAAGGCAACGTACAGGTACGTGATTCTGCCTGTACATGCCCATCTGCCGAAGTGCCGAAGTATATCGTCGTGAGGCAGTCAGGAAGCGGTTAAAGATTTCTGTGTAGCAGCTGTAAAGGGGCAGTCTTTAGTCCTAACTCTTCAACCGGCTAGCGTTGGGGCCCAGTTGTACCATTGGTGCACATGAGAATAGCCCAGGCAAACCCGCGAGCAGAAATAAGGATTCATAGAGCTGGCGGGCAAAAGTGAGTACACCCCTCACATTTTTGTAAATATTTTATTATAATTTTTTATATTTTAAGTGACAACAAAGCAAACAAAATATTGGCATGCATTAAAAAGGGGATTAACTCAAGAGATAAAGTGATAATTCTCCCACTCTACAAGACTCTGGTCTGGCCTCACCTGGAGTATGCTGTCCATTTTTGGGCACCAGTCCTCAGGAAGGATCTACTGAAAATGGAGCGAGTACAAAGAAGAGCAACAAAGCTAATAAAGGGTCTGGAGGATATTAGTTATGAGGAAAGGCACGCAAGCACTGAACTTATTCTCTCTGGAGAAGAGATGCTTGAGAGGAGATATGATCTCAATTTACAAATACCATACTGATGACTAGGGATGAGCTTCGAGTTCGAGTCGAACTCATGTTCGACTCGAACATTGACTGAACAATTTGGGCTGTTCGCGGCAAATTCGAAAAGCCGGAACACCCTATACAAGTCTATGGGAGAAATCTAAAGTGCTAATTTTAAAGGATAATATGCAGGTTACTGTCCTAAAAAGTGTTTGGGGACCTGGGTCCTGCCCCAGGGGACATGGATCAATGCAAAAAAAGTTTTAAAAACTGCCGTTTTTTCAGGAGCAGTGATTTTAATAATGATTAAAGTGAAACAATAAAAGTGTAATATTCCTTTAAATGTGGTACCTGGGGGTGTGTATAGTATGCCTGTCAAGGGGCGCATGTTTCCTGTGCTTAGAACTGTCCCTGCACAAAGTGTCATTTGTGCAGGAAAAAAAGTCTTTTAAAATCACTTGCGGCTATATTGTCGGCTCCCGTAATACAGAAACGGAAACCTGCGTCAGAGGGGACGGGGTCACCCATACGTCACTGGGGAACCCCTGGCTTCCCTCACTAGCGTCAGAGGGGGCGGGGTCAGGTGACGGGTGGCCCCGCCCTCCTAATATAAGAAACGTCAGCGCTGGGATCCCGCAGTGTCTCCTCATTGGAGACAGAAGACGGATGTATGGACAGTGCTGGACTGAGAGATACCCCGTCGCTGGATATGATCATCCATCGCTGGATAGCAAGAGTGGATTAGCACCGCTGGAATCTTTTTTTATTTTTTTATTTTTAATAAAGGAATTTTTCAAAAGTGTGTTTGTCTTATTTAACCATTTTTACACTTTCTTTGTGAAATGGTAGGGGTACTTTTGTACCCCCTTACCATTTCAAACAGGGGGGGCGGGATCTGGGGGTCCCCTTGTTAAAGGGGGATTCCAGATTCTGATAAGCCCCCTGCCCGCAGACCCCCACAACCACCGCTCAGGGTTGTGGGGATGAGGCCCTTGTCCCCATCAACATGGTCACAGACCCCCAAAGCATCCTCCCAATGTTGAGGGCATGTGGCCTGGTATGGTTCAGGAGGGAGGGGGGCGCTCTCTTCCCCCCCTCTTTTCCTGCGGCCTGCCAGGTTGCGTGCTCGGATAAAGGGTCTGGTATGGATTTTTAGGGGGACCCCCACGTCAATTTTTTTTTTTTAATTTGACACGGGTTCCCCTTAATATCCATAGCAGACCTGAAGGGCCTGGTAATTTAATTTAGGGGAACCTCCACGCTTTTTTTTTTATCAATGAATGAATGAATTGTCGGCTAATACAGAGAACACTCATTGAGTGTTCTCTGTATTACGGGAGCCGACAATATAGCCGCAAGTGATTTTAAAAGACTTTTTTTCCTGCACAAATGACACTTTGTGCAGGGACAGTTCTAAGCACGGGAAACATGCGCCCCTTCACAGGCATACTATAGATACCCCCCAGGTACCACATTTAAAGGAATATTACACTTTTATTGTTTCACTTTAATCATTATTAAAATCACTGCTCCTGAAAAAACGGCAGTTTTTAAAACTTTTTTTTGCATTGATACATGTCCCCTGTGGCAGGACCCGGGTCCCCAAACACTTTTTAGGACAGTAACTTGCATATTAGCCTTTAAAATTAACACTTTAGATTGTGAACGTTCGAGTCCCATAGACTTTAATAGGGTTCTAAAGTTCACACGAAGTTTAGGTCTGTTCGCAGGTTCTGGTGCGAACCGAACAGGGGGGTGTTCGGCTCATCCCTACTGGTGACCCCAAAATAGGGATAAAACTTTTTCGTGGAAGGGAGTTTAATAAGACAGGGAGTTTAAAATTAGAAGAATAGAAGTTTAACCTTAACCGTAAAGCAGAGTTTCACCCGTTTAGTGGTTTATTAAAAGTCAGCATCTACAAAAAGCATAGCTGCTGATTTTTAATAAACTGACACTTACCTGCCCCATGGTTCAGCAATGTGGCCACCTGGAGGCTAGCTTCTTTCCCTCCTATCCTTGGCACCATCATGGTAACTATGGGCACCTGGCCGTGACAGGTTACAGCTTCACAGCCGGGGGCATGCATAAGTCACGCTGCGCTCTCCTATTGGCCAGCTGATCTTCTGGGACCTGAATTGTGTCCCAGAAGATTGCTGGCAGGGAGGGGCCGCCTAGGGTGAGAGGAGGAGTCGCCTGAAGATAGGAAGCAGGAAGTTGGACAGGAAGTCCCATGAAAAAAAGGGTACACACTCCCCCCAAAAAAATTGACATGCCAAATGTGGCATGTCAGGGGGCGAGGAGCGCTTAAAGCAGTAGTTAAGCTTTTGGGTGGAACGCCACTTTAAACTGAGTAGAGGGTTCTTTACTGTAAGAGCGACAAGGATGTGGAATTCCCTTCCGCAGGTGGTGGTTTAGGGGGGGGGGCCTCGATAGTTTCAAAAAACTATTAGATAAGCACCTGAATGACTGAAACATACAGGGATATACAATGTAATACATGACATATAATCACACACATAAGTTGGACTTGACAGACTTGTGTCTTTTTTCAACCTCACCTACTATGTAACTATGTAAGAAATTACTCTTTGCTACAATGTAAAGTAGTGAGTGTACAGCTTGTATAACAGTGTACATTTGCTGTCCCTTCAAAATAACTCAACACACAGCCATTAATGTCTAAACTACTGGCAATAAAAGTGAGTACACCTCTGAGTAAAAATGTCTAAATTGGGCCCAAAATTTCAATATTTTATGTGGCCACCATTATTTTCCATCTCAACCAAATAAGTTTATCTTGGTCTCATCAGACCACAGGACGTGGTTCCAGTAATCCATGTCCTTAATCTGTTTGTTTTCAGCAAATTGTTTGCAAGCTTTCTTTTGCATCATCTCTAGATGAGGCTTCGTTCTGGGACGACAGCCATGTAGACCAATTTGATGCAGCGTGCGGCATATGGTCTAAGCACTGACAGGCATTTTCACTTAGGGGTGTACTCACTTTTGATTCCAGCCGTTCGACATTAATGGCCGTGTGTTGAGTTATTTTGAGGGGACAGAAAATTTACACTATTATACAAGCTGTACACTCACTACATTACATTGTAGCAAAATGTAATTTCTTCAGTGTTGTCACATGAAAAGATATAATAAAATACTTACAAAAAATGTGAGGGGTGTACTCACTTTTGTGAAATACTGTATATATCAATCTTTAAAGTTATGTTTATGATCACAGTGACTCCTCCCTTTCTCTCATTGCTAAGTCCAATGTTTCTACCAACAAACGGAGCTTCTTTAGGTAAGCCATAATGCTCTGGATATCCTCTGTCTTCTCTGTCTACAAAGATTAAAAAGATATAAAAAAAAAAATTGTAAAACCGTAAAGAAAAAACATGTCTAATAAAACTAACTTAAGAAGCTTCAAAGCTGTGTTTTAAATGTGCTTGAAACGCTATTTATATGCACACCTTACTAAGTTCGAGAAAAACAATTACTGGTTTTACTTCTTAATTAGGTCTGAGAAAATAAAGAAATACTTTAGATGAGAAGGTACAGTGTTTTTTATATCCTGATGCATTTTTTTAAAAAGAAATGTTTAATTCAACTTCAGTCTCTGCCATGAAAAAGCTTCTTTTTCTCAGGCACTTCTAACACTATCTTCAAATTCAAAGTGAGATCTGCCATGGGATGTAATAAAGATTGGATGAGATTTGCTTTAAAGCATACAGAATCCCCAATTATTGTAACAGAAGAGTCTATATTGTTTTAAATTAGCGAGTTGTGACAAGCATCCTCTTCCTGTAAGTCTTTGTTCTAGTGCCATTTTACAATTTATGATCAGGATGTCACCAGACTGAGGATCACATGACTACTTTAACAAACGCCTCCGCTATATAATTTGTGCTTCAAAAGCATGCGGCTGTATAGTCCCCTAAAAGTATAATTACAACAGTGCATAACAATAGGTAGTTAAATCAAGGTTACACCAAGGTACAAACTAAAGCTCAGAGCAAATATAAAAAACACCTTTATTCCACTGAGGAATTCATTAAAGAAACTCGGTCACTTTAAGTAGTAAAAAAGCATCTGACAGGTATACAGTACTGGCATATAGAGGTTTTGTATAGTGTATATATGCAGCAGCTATCAGTGCTGCAGATATGCACTCACCGGCCACTTTATTAGATACGCCTGGCTAGTCCTGGGTTGGACCCCCTTTTGCCTACAGAACTGCCTTCATTCTTTGTGGAATAGATTCAACAAGGTGTTGGAAACATTCCTCAGAAATTTTGGTCCATATTGACATGATAGCATCAAGCAGTTGCTGTAGATTTTTAAGCTGCACATAGTTACATAGTAGGTGAGATTGAAAAAAGGCACAAGTCCATCAAGTCCAACCTATGTGTGTGATTATATGTCGGTATTACATTGTATATTCCTGTATGTTGTGGTCGTCAGTGCCGGGACAAGATCATCCAGTGCACAGGGCAAAGATGCCAAACTGGGCCCCCCTTTCCCTTAGAGTTAGGATCAGGATGCCCCCTACCCCTGCAATAAACCATTGCGCCAGGGGCAGCCTTCCCTCCTGCCCACCCCTTGTCCCGGCCCTGGCGGTCGTTCAGGTGCTTAACTAATAGTTTCTTGAAACTTTCGATGCTCCCTGCTGAGACCACCAACCTGTGGAAGGAAATTCCACATCCTTGCCGCTCTTACAGTAAATAACCTTCTATGTAATTTAAGTTTAAACCTCTTTTCTTCAAATTTTAATGAATGGCCATGAGTCTTGTTGAACTCCCTTCCGCGAAACAGGGATACATTTTTTTGCGGAAGGGAGTTTAACAAGACTCGTGGCCACTCATTAAAATTAGAAGAAAAGAGGTTTAACTTTAAACTACGTAGAGAGTTCTTCCATGATGAAAATCTCCCATTCCATCACATCTTAAAGGTTCTCTATTGGATTGAGATATGGTGAGTGTGGAGGCCATTACAGTGACCTCATTGTCATGTTCAAGAAACCAGTTTGAGATGATTTGAGCTTTGTGACATGGTACATTATCCTGCCGGAAGTAGCCATCCGAGGATGGGTACAGTGTAGTCATAAAGGGATGGACATGGTCAGCAACAATACTCAGGTAGGCCGTGGTATTTAAACAATATTAAATTGGTACTAAGTGTGCCAAGAAAATATCCCCCTCACCATTGCACCACCACCACCAGCCTGAACCACTGACACAAGGCAGGATGGATCCATGCCTTCATGTTGTTTACGCCAAATTCTGACCCTACCATCTGAATGTTGCAGCTGAAATCAAGACTCTTCAGACCAGGCATGCTTTTCCAATCTTCTATTGTCCAATTTAGGTCAGCCTGTGTAAATTTTAGCCTCAGTTTCCTGTTCTTAACTGACAGGAGTGGCACTCGGTGTGGTCTTCTGCTGCTGTAGCCCATCTGCTTCAAGGTTTGATTTGTTGTGTATTCAGAGATGGTATTCTGTATACCTTAGTTGTAACAAGTGGTTATTTGAGTTAGAATGAAAAAAGAATTGTTGAAAATGGGCTTTTGGCAGATCCTGTACAAGTCAAGTGCTAGCAATCACTTCTGATGCCTTGTACTGGAGCCAGGACTTCACTCCCAGCACTCCTTGGGGCCCTTCTAGCTGCTGAAAGCTGTAAGCTGTAGGTCCTTTTCTCAATAACACAGAGTAATCGGGGGGTTGACAGCCAAGGTGCCCACTCACTACTCAAATCAGTAGGATGCACTGAATAGAAGGGTGACAATGCTGCAGTATCTTCTGAAGCCATATTGCGTTATTACCAGCACTCCAGTATTGGCCAAAACATCAGGTGATGTTTAGAGGAGAAGTGGTGCGATCCTTGTGACAAGGGAACTAGTGAAAAATCTGAGGGAGCATAACCTATCCCATTAAGGGCTTCTCGATCTTCTTGTAATTAAGAGGTCATACAGTTTTGGTGAGTCTCCATCTAAGTGGGATGAAGAGCACATGAGAACTTTAGAACTTGAGAAGCAGCATGGCATTTTTAAATGTTGGGCACTAAATGTACTTCCTTCTATTAAGGGGAAATTCATAGGACTTGTTCATATACAGTGGTGTGAAAAAGTGTTTGCCCCCTTCCTCATTTCCTGTTCCTTTGCATGTTTGTCACACTTAAGTGTTTCGGAACATCAAACCAATTTAAACAATAGTCAAGGACAACACAAGTAAACACAAAATGCAATTTGTAAATGAAGGTGTTTATTATTAAAGGTGAAAAAAAATCCAAACCATCATGGCCCTGTGTGAAAAAGTGATTGCCCCCCTTGTTAAAACATACTATAACTGTGGTTGTCCACACCTGAGTTCAATTTCTCTAGCCACACCCAGGCCTGATTATTGCCACACCTGTTCACAATCAAGGCATCACTTAAATAGGAGCTGCTTGACACAGTAAGGTCCACCAGAAGATCCTTAAAAGCTACACATCATGCCGAGACCCAAAGAAATTCAGGAACAATTGAGAAAGAAAGTAATTGAGATCTATCAGTCTGGAAAGGGTTATAAAGCCATTTCCAAAGCTTTGGGAATCCAGCGAACCACAGTGAGAGCCATTATCCACAAATGGCGAAGACATGGAACAGTGGTGAACCTTCCCAGGAGTGGCCGGCCGCCCAAAATTACCCCAAGAGCGCAGCGACGACTCATCCAAGAGGTCACAAAAGACCCCACAACAACGTCCAAGGAACTGCAGGCCTCACTTGCCTCAGTTAAGGTCAGCGTTCATGCCTCCACCATCAGGAAAAGACTGGGCAAAAATGGCCTGCATGGCAGAGTTCCAAGGAGAAAACCACTGCTGAGCAAAAAGAACATCAAAGCTCGTCTCAATTTCTCCACAACACATCTTGATGATCCCCAAGACTTTTGGGACAACATTCTGTGGACCGATGAGACAAAAGTGGAACTCTTTGGAAGGTGTGTGTCCAAGTATATCTGGCGTAGAAGGAACACTGCATTCATAAAAAGAACATTATACCAACAGTAAAATATGGTGGTGGTAGTGTGATGGTCTGGGGCTGTTTTGCTGCTTCAGGACCTGGAAGACTTGCCGTGATAAAAGGAACTATGAATTCTGCTGTCTACCAAGAGATCCTGAAGGAGAATGTCCGACCATCTGTTCGTGTACTCAAGCTGAAAGGAACTTGGGTTCTGCAGCAGGACAATGATCCTAAACACACCAGCAAGTCCACCACCGAATGGCTGAAGAAAAACAAAATGAAGACTTTGGAGTGGCCTAGCCAAAGTCCTGACCTGAATCCTATTGAGATGTTGTGGTATGACCTTAAAAAGGCCGTTCATGCTCGAAAACCCTCTAATGTAACTGAATTAGGACAATTCTACAAAGATGAGTGGGCCAAAATTCCTCCAGGACGCTGTAAAAGCCTCATTGCACGTTATCGCAAACGCTTGGTTGCAGTTGTTGCTGCTAAGGGTGGCCCAACCAGTTATTAGGTTTAGGGGGCAATCACTTTTTCACACAGGGCCATGATGGTTTGGATTTTTTTTCACCTTTAATAATAAACACCTTCATTTACAAATTGCATTTTGTGTTTACTTGTGTTGTCCTTGACTATTGTTTACATTGGTTTGATGTTCCGAAACACTTAAGTGTGACAAACATGCAAAGGAACAGGAAATGAGGAAGGGGGCAAACACTTTTTCACACCACTGTAAAAGACTGATGTACTGATAGTAATCGCTCTGAATATATTATTATTTTCTAAAATGTATTTTACTTTTGTTTTGCATATTGAATGACACAAGGACATTGGTTTGTTTTAGAAACATGCATTTGTTTTATAGAGACATGGACAAAAGATATAGCTTTTAATGGAATATAAATTTATGTTTTTTGCACCAAGTTTATGCCAGATGTTGAGAGTGCTGTTACTAGTTGGAAGTAATTCATGTTGATGATTAACTTAAGTTTTTTTTTTTTTTTTTATAATGCTGCAAACCTAACTATTGGGGGTTAACTAGTTACCTGCCAAAAGCTGCTTTCAACAAAACACTTTAATGATAGAGTTGATGGTGACTTCACTAACAGTGGCTATATAGGGCTGATCGATACTAATTGATATGTAGCGCCGGTACTCCTGATGAGTACCTGCTTTGAATGTAAATTTCGTTTTTGCCCAAAACTGTAGTTGAGTTTTGGGGTTAATTGTGTGAAATTATGCTTTGGCATCAGTTTGGCTGGGCTGTATCAAGGTTCTGCCTGGTCATAGGTGGGCTTTGCACCTGTGAGAGGCATTAGAACGCAGTCTGGTTGCATTGGGTACCAATCTCTCTCTCTGAGCCCATCAGTGGGAGCATCGGTTTCGCTGTGTATTCCGGGAGAGGGTACTTAAGGAGCTGAAGTCACATGGTTCTGGGTTCCGGTCCAGAAGTTGTTGCTGACTCCATGGTCATGGTCCTCCTGACCAGCCCCAAGAGGCCCTCATGGCCTGGGGTGTGGATCCATCCATTTCCGAGCCTTGGAACTGGCTAGTCTGAGGTGCAGTAACTAGAAGTAGGATTCTAAGGTGTTACGGTGCCGTCTCGGGGTTTGGAGAGGCCCAGCAACTAAACAAGCAACCAGGGGAGGACTCTTTAGTAAGAGGGCCACGCAGGAGGCTGGCTGCTCGGTAAGAGCCTGGAAGCTAAGTTGTTAAGGACACTAACTGAATCTGCATTTCTTACGGTATCGTTGGACCGGCTACAAGGTTCTGGTACAATAAGAAAGTTCCTACCTCTATCCTTCCGTGTGCAACTATGTTTTCAACCAAGTCTGTGGCAGAGACTTTCCTTAGCTAAAATTACTTGTTGGCTGCTAGTATCCATAAACAAGGATCTATCCGACCAGTTAAAGAATCCAGTTGCGAGTGGCTATTCCCTGGATTGTGTAAAGAGAGACTTTTATTGAAGTCAGCAGTTCCAAAGTACCTGAGCTATACTTCATCCTTACACCCTCTATTCCTAACTGAGAGACTGAGTTCTGCTTAACTGTTTTATGCAAATAAAAACCCTAAAAAGGAATTCAAGTGTGGTCTCTGCAGTTACTGGGCCATCAACCCTGAGAACCCCTAGACAAGAATGACGAGTTACGAGCGGGGGTCAGTGCTACAGATTTAACCAGGGATTTTTTTTCAGGAGGAACTTGGTGGAACTCAGTTCCACCACCTCGGGCTCAGACCCTTTGGTGTCGGCTCACCACAATCACTTGTAAACACAGAAGTCTGGTTTCTGTGTTTACAAGTGTAATACAATCCTGATATTTAATGACCCTTTAAGACCTTTTTACTGTTTGTGAAATTTGAATGACCACACTCACTATTTCATGTGATTTGGAGGGTGTGTGTAGGGGGAGGGGTTTTGTGGGGTCGTGGTTAAGTTCCAGCACCTATTGTTTGAGAAAAAAGCCCTGGATATAACAAATTCCATAATTGTATTTGATAATTTGGCTGTTGATGAGTAAACATCAGAACAGAATTGGAACCAACATACAGTACAATATAAATAATGCATTTTTCCATGGAGGACAGAAACTCTCCCTTCCAGTGCGTCTTCTGGAGAAAACAAACTGTACTGGGTTCTGGCATTGCTGCAATGTGAGGATTGACTGGCGGGTTCCTCCCCACCTATCATTTTTAGTCATGGGTCAGTTTGTGGTCATGGTTCATTGTGGATGTAAAAATCTGAAACAAATGATATCATACTGAACTTCAAATGCAAAATCAAACTGCAGTATCTGGTGCTTTAGATTACAATGGCTGTGCTGGCTCTCTGCTGTTATGTGACTATGACCTAGATCTGTTGTGGGAGTCTGAGACCGATAACCAGCTTACTGCTGTCTAGGAACGGCGTTCCTATTTTTTCTCAAGGAAAGATAGGCATGTGAAAGAAAAAAATATCCTTTTTGGAAGACTTTTAGAACATGACATATATAATTGCTACACAATTCATTTTATTATTTAACAAATTAAATTTATTATTAAAGTGTATCTAAAGCCAAAGTTAAAAATGCCAAAAAAATCTTGCAGTATGGTAACCTCGGACATTCTGTACACTGTGTGCGCACTGCTCCCAAAAAACGAATTTCATCCCTGTGTAACTGGGCTTTGCCTTAAGGCTTGTACAGAGCTTGAACTACAATTACAAGGCATTCTATACAGCAGAACGTTCATTCATTTTTGCTGATATACTTTAAGACACTTGCAGAATTAAAGGGTTCCCAGATATGCAGTTATTACTGCATAAGACTGCTCCGCTGGTACATTTATTTTTATTTTTTTAATATTACAGATATTTATGGGGGGTATAGGAAATAATCACAACCCCCCCTTAAAATAATCACATTTTGTTGCTTTACAGCCTGAAATAAAGACAGACATGTTTTTTGTTTTATACAGCTGTATTTGCACCAACATATCAGAAAACAATTAAAAAACAGAACCACCTTTTTTATTTAATTACAGCTGTTGAGGTATGTCTTTACTAACTTTGTACATTTAGACTTTGCAATATTTGCCCACTCTTCTTTGCAGAACTACTCCAGTTCAGTTAAATTGGATGGTGACTGTTTGTGGACTGCAGTCTACAAATTTTCAATAGGTTTTAAATTTGGGCTCTGACTAGGCCATCAATTTCTCCTGTGTGGTCATTTTTTCTGTGTGCTTTGTGTCATTGTCATGTTAGAAGATAAATCTTCTTCCCATTGACAACTTTCTGGCAGAGGGCAGCAGATTTTTCTCAAGAATTTAGCTGTATTTTGCCCTATCCATTTTCCCTCTATCCTGACAAGTGCTCCAGTCCCTGCTGCAGAGAAACAGCCCCATAATAGGATATTACCACCTCCATGCTTTACTGTAAGAATTGTGTTATTTGGATGGTGAGATGTATTGAATTTCTGCCAGACTTATCGTTTGGTGTTGAGGCATTTAGCCTCAGAATGTTCAAGGTGTGTTTTGGCAAAGCTCAGTCGTGACTACATGTGGCCTTTCTTGAGGAGAGGCTTTATTCTTGCAACCCTCCCATACAAGCCACATTTGTGGAGAATTTATGATATTGTTGTCACATGCACACAATCCCCACTCTTTGTCATAAATTCCTGTAGCTGCTTCAGAGTTGCTGTAGGCCTCTTGGTAGCCTCCCTGACCAGTTTCCACCTGGCTCTTCCATCCAGTTTGGAGCGGAGTCTTGATCCAGGGAGGGTCTGTGTTGTAGCAAATACCTTCCACTTCTTAATAATAGACTTCATTGTGCTCCTAGGCATTAATATAGCCTTTGACATTTTTTTGTATCCATCTTTTGACCTGTGTTTGTCCACCACTTTATGCCGGAGATCCCAATGACAGTGCCTTGCCACCCATGGTTGATTGTTTGCTTCAGTTGCACTACCAGGGACTGAAATGCTCCAGAAAAGCTCTTTTCATGCTGAGCTAATTAAAATGACCACAGCTGATCACAATTGAAAGTCGAATGGCTTTGTGTGATTGAGAAGGTGATAGGCTACACCTGATTGAATTTACAAGTCATTTTTAGGAGGGGGTGATCCTTTTTCCAACTCAGTGATTCTGTTTTAGAATTTTTACATTTTTTGTGACATGTTGGTGTTATGTCTTTCACTTGTATGTTATAAGTTGTACTGAGTAAATGCAGCTGGATAAAACAAAAACTGTGCCCGTCTTAATTTCAGAATGAAAAGTAACAAAATGTGATTATTTTAAAGGGGGTGATTCTTTTCTATACCCACTATATAAAGTGCTGGTAATTTACATAGTGCTTTACATATACATTGTATATTCACAGTAGTCCCGATGCTCAAGGAACTTACAATCTATGGTCGCTACCTGACATGGATAAATTCACATACTCATGCCAATTTAGATAGGAGCCAGATATCCTACCAGCATGTCTTTGGAGTGTATGGAAAAACAGCCAGAGGAAACCCACACAAGCACAGGGAGGACATGCAAACTACGTGCAGGCACGTAGTGTCATGATTGGCATTCAAACCAATGATCCTACTGCTGCATGGCAGAATTACTGACCACTAGGCCACTATGATGCCAGTAATGAACACAGATCCCTCCACTTAGCAGTCGGTATGAGAATGGGCATAGTAAGGCTTAAAATAGAGAAAGGTAAGATTCTGCACTTTTCTAAGGGGGGCCTTATGGAGAGCCCAGTGATTTGACCTGTCAAAGTCATGGGAATGACCTATCCTCCAATCATGAATTTTTCTTTGCTATGTTAAGTAGAAACAACTCTGTAGGACTCCTCAGGCTCCATACCATAGCCTTCATTTTAGGAATGGGCTGTATGGAGTTACTTTGCAAGGTACAGCAGAGAGCAGATAGAAATATCCACTCTCCATTGTAAAGGTCCCCTTAGTATTCTGGCTGAGTTATCCATAATGTAAAATAAACATAAGAGTATCAGAGACTGCCTTAAAATGACTTTTGTAGAGTGGAAAAGCTGGGAACACTATTGCTTTCCCTGAATGAGGAGGCAGCAGATCATTCAAATTGCCATTGGTAACTTAAATCTTCCAGAATGAACTCAAAACTGACATTTTAGATTTAAGATTGATTGCCCTTTGCAACTGATTGGCCTGGACTTCCAATACAGGCAGTTAACATGTTTGTGTCTGCAAAATATAACCAAAGCTGTTTTCATCCCCATCTAAAATTTCAAAAGAGGATACCCAAAATATAAATATCTTCGAGCTTCTGTCACAGGGAGAATCTCTCCTGAGCAAAGTCAAAATAGTATCTCCCTACTGCACTAAAGCACTCCTCAGCATGTCAACAAAGAAATGTGTCTCTAACTGAGTAATTGATGAGCACAGCCTGTGTCTATTATGACCTAAATGGAAGCGATACCCCTCAAGACTGGAGCTACAAGGTTAGGAGTCTTACTTCTAGGATAAACACACAGATGGCTCAGTCACGGGTCACCTATATGGACAAACCACTTGAAATGATTATTTAAACAACATTATTCACAGCTGCTGAAGTGGTTGGGTGAAAACTGCTACAGGTAAAACCTGCTGCACATG
The DNA here is from genome assembly GCF_037356315.1 of Lithobates pipiens. Classification (NCBI taxonomy): domain Eukaryota; kingdom Metazoa; phylum Chordata; class Amphibia; order Anura; family Ranidae; genus Lithobates; species Lithobates pipiens. The sequence continues at coordinate 175,311,136 of NW_027507790.1, read as the reverse complement.
CCGGTGCGCTGGGGTTTCTATAGGACTGATGACATAATGAATGCTGGTAAATGCGACTAAGCGTTTTACTTGTAGATAGATGCTAATAGAGGTGCTGATATTTTTCATGTTGTGGCAAAAATTTGTTTTACAAACTCTGGTCTAATTGAAAGGCAATATTTTACAGTCAATTAGATGCTGTTGAAATTGCTAAATACAACCCGTCACCCATTTTACATTCTTTGTTTTCAACAAGAGAGTAACTTATCTGCACTCTAGTATGTGACACCAAAAATATAATAATTGTGCACCTGCTGGCACCTTTCAATGTATCAGACTGACTGAGAGCATTTAGAGCAAAATAGAGCTTACACACATCAGAGCATGGCTTCATAAAGGTACATTTGATTTTTTTAGTGGAGTGATTAAGACAGCCAGGATGAACTCTACCGTATCTATGGGTACAAGTAGCCCTTCCCTTCCAAGAACCATACCCTGGAGTAAAGAGTTTATTTTACTCCAGGGTATTTTCAACCAGCCACAGAAGAATTTCTGAACACCTTCCAATTGGGCTTACTTCTGAATAGGTAAAGCAACGACAGACCTGCTGCTTTATTGTTCTCACTACAGTCCTTGTTTAGGCACACATACAGTTGTGGCAAATTCAAGTTCTAGCATGGAGTGATTACTTTAAAATAACTCTGCCAGAAGCAGGTTTAATGTGGCTGCCTTTAGTTCACCCTCTCTGGAACACCATAGATCAATAGCCCCAGTCAGTATTTTCCAGGACACAAACTTGTGCACAAACACCCTGCCTTGCACATGTATCTTCTGGCCTCCACCTCTGTGGCTAGCCCTAAATGTCCTCCTCGCGGTTATTAACCACTTCCATACCGGGCCTAGGAATTGCCCTAAAAAATTTGAGAGGGAATGGCTGCCATGGACCGCATAGGGTGGTTGGTTACCTTGCTACGGTGGCGGCTTGCCCCCTCCATGTGAACTTTTAGCCCTTGTACACGCGGTCTGACATTCTGACGGAAAATGTCCCATCGGACTGTGTTGTCAGATAATCCGACCGTGTGTGGGCTCCATCGGACTGTTTCCATCGGAATATCCGACCGACAAAGTTTTAGAGCTGGGCTATAGAATTTTACGACAACATGATCCGATCGGACTTTGTCTGATCGTTTTTTTAGAGAATTCTGATCGGACAAAGTGCCACGCATGCTCAGATCAAATTATGAGACCAAAGCTATTGGCTACTAGCCTGAACATAGTCCCGTAGTAACTAAATAACATCATCAGGTTACGAACAATCGGATTTTCTGACAACTTTGTCCGACCGTGTGTATGCAACACCAGTTTCGGACAAAATACGTCGGACAAAATCCGATGGATTTTGTTGTGGGAAAGTCCGACCGTGTGTACAAGGGCCCACTGATTTTCCTTTCTTGTTTTTTCTTTAGTATACTGAAGAAGTTGTTGTAGGATTTTTAGATTTCTACTTATTTGTATATGACCTGATATGCTCGCTATGCTCGGCATCTGGGGTTGGCGTAAATCATATTCTTTGTATATTTCGTTTGTTTGAATTTTTTATATCTTGCCTGTGTTTCAATAAAGGAACATTTTGGTTTTGTAAAAAAAGAAAAAACCTTCCAGATGTAATGCTAATTTTTCTTATAGCTCATACGAGAGGTATCATCTAACAACTTTTCCAGATACATCTTTAAAAACTGCAGCATGTATAAAGTTCATAGATCAAATATTAAAGTTATCATGGTGTACAATCACATACATTACAGCTTGATCAGTGGGAAAAAAATCATGCCTCATCATAGTAGTCAGTGAGAGTAATAAATGCCCAATCACTGGCGTCAGTGGGCATACTAACTCATTATTGGTGTTAATGGGATTTGGAAAACCCCTAGCAGTGATGTTTAATGGCTTTTGCAGGTTCCAGGACTTGCACTTCTCCTCTGTAATGACATCATGGCCGAGGCTATTCAAAAATCATTGGACAGGATATCAGTCTGATGGACAGTGCCTCCGATAGATTGCCATGTGCTGGAACCCTTTGCTGTCTATCTGTATTCAGCAATTCCTGCCAGGTTACAATAAAAAAGCCCGCATTCAAGGCTAGTGATGGACGAACTTCCGACGGGACGTTTCGCGAAAGCGAAATGCGAACGGACCCAAACGTTCGCGAAACCGAACGTTCGCCGCGGGCCCCATTGACTTCAATGGGAGGCGAACTTTGCAAACCTTCATGTCGAATTTGCGGCCACGTGGTAATTATTAGGGGGTAAAACGTAGTCCCACCATCTGGACAATGACATAATACATGTATGAGGTGAATTTGGGATCGATAACTACAAGCATTTTTATTTTATTTGGGAAATTGTTCTAACAATTCAGGACTATGGAGCTAATGAAGGCAATGGAGGAGAGGGAAGGTCAGGGACCAGGGTAGGCAAAGAAGAGGGTGCAGGAGATGATCACCAGCAGCGTGACATACCGGAATGACACATGCACCGTGATAGAGGCATCTGACAGCAGCACCGTAATACAGAGCACTGACAGCAGCACCGTGACATACAGCGCTGACAGCAGCACCGTGACATACAGCGCTGACAGCAGCACCGTGACATACAGCGCTGACAGCAGCACCGTGACATACAGCGCTGACAGCAGCACCGTGACATACAGCGCTGACAGCAGCACCGTGACATACAGCGCTGACAGCAGCACCGTGACATACAGCACTGACAGCAGCACCGTAAGCAGCCCCAGGAGGAAGTCAGCACAGCACAGGGATGGTGTGATCCCCTCATAATAAGAACCCCCAGGAGGAAGTCAGCACAGCACAGGGATAGTGTGATCCCTTCATAATAAGAACCCCCAGGAGGAAGTCAGCACAGCACAGGGATATCATAAGCAGCCCCAGTAGAAATATGACACCGCTCAACCTCTTCAAAGAGGAGGGTAGGGGCATATAGTACGGTGTGCTTTTTTGGGTCAAGGAAGTGAGCAGACTGTACGTCAGTCCCTATACCGCTGAAGGACTGCTGCAGTATAGGGCAGCGGTCAGCAGTGGTGCACGTCAACCCTATCTATTGTGGACCGATAGCGGTCCTTACAGAACAGCAGACTGTACCGCACTCAAGCCTATGTACCGTAGCACCCTATACCAAGTTACCAGTCCTTATAAGAACTTTTGTGGACCAAGCAGGTTGTGTATTAGTGTTTAGCAGACTGTACGTCAGTCCCTATACCGCTGAAGGACTGCTGCAGTATAGGGCAGCGGTCAGCAGTGGTGCACGTCAACCCTATCTATTGTGGACCGATAGCGGTCCTTACAGAACAGCAGACTGTACCGCACTCAAGCCTATGTACCGTAGCACCCTATACCAAGTTACCAGTCCTTATAAGAACTTTTGTGGAACAAGCAGGTTGTGTGTTAGTGATTAGCAGACTGTACGTCAGTCCCTATACCGCTGAAGGACTGCTGCAGTATAGGGCAGCGGTCAGCAGTGGTGCACGTCAACCCTATCTATTGTGGACCGATAGCGGTCCTTACAGAACAGCAGACTGTACCGCACTCAAGCCTATGTACCGTAGCACCCTATACCAAGTTACCAGTCCTTATAAGAACTTTTGTGGAACAAGTGAGTTGTGAATGTTTAGCAGACTGCAGCAGAAGGGCAGCAGTCAAGTATAATATCCTTTCTATATTTGGAAGAAAGAATATTATACATGTACAAGCCTATTACTGTACCACTGATACCAGTCCTGAAAAGAACCTTTGTGGAACTAATAATAACAGCAAGTCTTTAAAATTACCCTCACTGCCTGACAACACTGCTTCCTTCCTGTCCCTATACAAATTGGCAAAAAAAGAGAACGATTAGTGGTTACTGGAACAGCTCTTTTGTGGACCTTGATAGTAACAGCTAATGATGATGATGATGATGATGATGATGAAAGACTAATCTGGCTGTCCCTGTAGCATACACCGTCCTTTCCCTTTCTCTAAACTAACAAAAGACACTCAGGCTGCTGCAAGAATCAGCAGCACAGCAAACCTATCAACACCTAACACCTATACCAGTCCTGAAAAGAACTTTTGTGTACCAAATAGCTAGTGGTTTATCTCTCCCTACTCCACACAGGAACCTGTCCCTATCGTAACAGAAGAAAGAATGTAAAATGGCCACCGGATCGGGTGTATTTATAGGTTAGGGGGAATGTCCAAGTGTCCATGTGCTGTCATGTCTCAATTGGCTGTCCTGTATCACATGATAAACGTGTCACCAAAGGTTAAAGTTCTTGTATACATTAAACACGTAAGTCCGCCGCGGCGAACGACGGAAAAAGGCGTTCGAACGTGCGGACCGCGAATGTCGGAAATTCGCCGCGAAACGACCGCCGGGCGAAACGTTCGTCCATCACTATTCAAGGCCTTCTCATTGCCCGTCTGATTTATGAAACCAGTGGGCCATAGTTTGAGGGCTGCTGATTTAGAGGATGTGATTTTCATGGTAGTTCATTATTACATTTGAAGTAGTACTATCTATTATTAAATTTTTTTTTTTGCTTAACTTTTCCTTGTTTAAAGACTACGTTCTTTTAAAAACAGGTTGGGGATGAGGTCATTTAATGCTCTTTTTTTTGTATTTTTTCAATTTTTTGTGTATTTGTTGTTTGTTTGTTAATGAGGCTAAGCGGTGTTGTTTTGCAAAAAGACAGGTCCAGGACATTAGTAAAGTAGCTTCCTTAACCTTTAGAAGCCTTTCAAACAAATGTACCCTTAAAACCCATCGCAAACTACCTACATTTTTCCAACCCTTGGACTCCAATTCATTTTGCCCAAATGCTGAAATTTCCCTGAAATCTGTTGATTTTCACAGAAATTTCTGTAACCTCCAGTGTTTACCTTCTCTCATCTTTCTGTGACATCTCACCCCTAGCTTCTTTGTTTTAGCTGTACATATCCGCTATTCATATCCCTTGTTTTGCTGCCAATCAGTGCCCATCAGTGCCGCCTATCAGAGCAGCTTATTAGTGCCCATCAGGCACTATGATGAGCACTGATGCCGCCTATCAGTGCTCATCAATGTCACCTATCAGTTCTGCCTATCAGTGCCCTTCAGTGCTGCCTATCAGTGCCCATCAGTGCAGCTTCATCAATGACTCCTCATCAGTGCCCACCAGTGCCACCTCATCCTCTGCCCCGCTGACCCGTACTTTGCTCCATTGGCCACATATGTGGCCTGAGATGAAACGTCTCAGGGTCTGATGAGGAAGCCACATCTGTGTGTATATATATATATATATATATATATATTCCCCCATCAAATAAATCTGTTAATTTTCACTGAAATTTCTGTAACCTCCAGTGTTTGCCTTCTCTCGTCTTTCTGTGACATCTCATCCCTAGCTTCTTTGTTTTAGCTGTACATATCCGCTATTTATATCCCTTGTTTTGCTGCCAATCAGTGCCCATCAGTGCTGCCTATCAGTGCAGCTTATTAGTGCCCATCCGGGCCACCTATCAGTGCTCATCAATGTCACCTATCAGTTCTGCCTTTCAGTGCCCTTCAGTGCTGCCTATCAGTGCCCATCAGTGCAGCTTCATCAGTGACTCCTCATCAGTGCCCACCAGTGCCACCTCATCCTCTGCCCCGCTGACCCAAACTTTGCTCCATTGGCCACATATGTGGCCTGAGATGAAATGTCTCAGGGTCTGATGAGGAAACCACATCTGTGTGTGTGTATGTATGTATATATATTCCCCCATCAAATACATCTGTTGATTTTCACTGAAATTTCTCTAACCTCCAGTGTTTGCCTTCTCTCGTCTTTTTGTGACGTCTCATCCCTAGCTTCTTTGTTTTAGCTGTACATATCCGCTATTCATACCCCTTGTTTTATGTATACATATAAAGAACCATACACAGAAAAAAGCCTGCAGTGTCATAACTGGGTTATACTGAGGTAAGAAATGTAATGAACATGGCCAATAACTTGGCATATTCTGAATAGCTCCAAATTCCACAGTCAAGGTCTGGAGAAACAAACACAACTAATCACCTCTAAGGTGAAAACACTATGCAGTCATGGGATCTGTCTCTCAATCTGCTAAGGAAAGCGAAATTATATTTTTCCAGACAAGCATGACAAAGGCAACCTTGACTCACTTGTTAGGTCAAGTTCTGAGTTGTTATGAAAGGCACCGAAGACAGAAACTGCAGTCTGAACATTCAAAAACAAACATGGCTGGTGGCCCCTGTTTTGTACAGTTTGTCAGATGACACACAATGGAGTTTCCCCGCTGCTCTTTTAATGTCTGTCACCTCTTACTGCAAGTGGAGTTGCATACTGGGAAGATACAAGACTTGAGAGCGCTCCGAGCAGGATGCTTTGGGGACTGCCCTGTTATTTTAGCTGGGAAAGTTTAGAGTATCAGTGGGAGCTGTTTTGCCTACAAAGGAAAAGTTGCAGGAATCTTCCTGATCTTTTAAGATAACATTTACAAAGATGTTTTTCTTAATTATTTTTCAAAGGACTGCAAGGACAAGCTAAACATTGACAGATTTTACATCAATATTTTCTGCACGTATAGCCTGTATTTTATCTGTATTTAATGATTTATATATACAGTATATATAACTGTTAACTCAATGGTGTAGAACTTTTCAGCGAGTTCACAGCAATAAGAAAGTAAATTTTTAGCGCTTGATGGGCCACTTATTTAAAATTAAAGAAAAGTTGAAAAAATCAGTTACCTGCATAGGGGTTTCCACCATCATGCCAAATATGGAAGAGAACATTATCAAGCCTCCTGGCTACTTAAGCCGACCATAGATGGGAGTGATTTTCTTTTCTACAACCAAGGGTTCAATTCCCCTCAATTCCCCCACCAACACTGGCTGAATGCCTCCTTCCGTGTTATTATGTTTTACAGTTGGGGTTCAGGTTGAGTGGTTCCAGCTGGGAGAACACACAGTTGTCATTGCTAGTGGCTATTGCCGCTGGCAATAATTACATGAAAAATCTGATCAATCAACTTACAGTAGGTGGAATCAGCCTGCCCATACATGGTTGAATCATGGCCGGTCTCTGCTGAACTGGCTGAGATTCGAACCGTCTACGACCTTCTTTACTGCAGCATCTCCACTCATGCCTTCAGCCTAGGCCTTTTGTCTTGGCCTTCCAGAGTGACTAACAACATGCCCTTGCTTAGATACAACTATACCATTCTTAGCTTTCTCAGCTTCCTGCTGCCCTGGCCCATGCCATGGCCTATGGACAGGGAACCTACTGACTCCTATGTGGAATACTCCTGTCTCCTGACTGAAGGTGCTGTTGCAATCGAAGGAACTGAAGCTGACTTGAGGAGACTTGTATTAAAACTTTATCTTGACCTGCAAAAAAAAGAGTGGGTCATATATTTCTGGTGAGGATTTCATCTACCTATTTACAAAATTGAGGATTACATGAATGAACATCATATCAAATGAGTTATTGACATTCCTAGTGGGCCCATTTTTTTGGGGGGAGTGTTCTGCCTGCTTGATTATGTAGGAGTAAATTGTATACTGATCTGAATTTATTTAAAACTTGATTTATTACACTATGAGGTCGTTTTTTCTTCTTATGATAAATTCCACTGTGACTGAGTTGAAGAGGAAAAGATGTACCTTGAAGAAAGGATTCCCACAGAGTTTGGAGCGAGTTGAGACTATACGGAAAAATTACTCACTTTTTTAAGGGGTCGTTAAACTCTGGTAAACTTTCCACTAGAGGAATAAGGGTCTTGAATGAATTAATATATCTGAAGATTTTTGGCAAAGGAGAACACAGGACTTATATTGTGGTGATATAGAGGATTCAAATCAATAATTTATGGGATTACCAGCAGCTTGGAGAAGTAGAGATGAGCGCAGGTAAAGTGGGTTATTCATTATTATAATAGGCTGTGCGTACCTGCACATACACAGCCTGCTGGTCTATGGTAAGACACAGGGGGGAGGCTTCTTCCCTCCCAAAGCTCATTGGAACTCTGAACTGGCACGATGCAAACAGGCCGCCCCTCCCCCAAGGCAGAAGGGACACTAGGGTGGCTGATATCATGTCCCAAAATAGGCGGCCGCAGAGGCGGCTGAGACAGTAGCTGGCCCCACCACTGGCTCTACTGTCCACTGGCTGCTAGGGCAACGCCTGGCATCTAGCAACCAGTGAGGTCACGTCATCTTCCCGCCCTAATGCACAGGGAGGCTGAGGCCCCAGCATTCATAGTGGAGGATTTAACTCTCTCCTCCTCTGCCGCTCCGCGATCGCGCCTAGTGCTTTCCACCCGCCTCCTCCATCTACATGATCTTCTCATGCGCTGAGGGAAGGGAACTCTGAAAGTGTCATGAGGGAGCAGAGCCATAAACCCATACAAAGAGTAGGGGTTCATGCTGAACCAATCAGTGCCCATCAGTGTTGCCTTGGGGGCAGCTTATTAGTGCCCATCAGGGCCACCTATCAGTACTGCCTATCAGTGCCCACCCGTGCCGCCTATCAGTGCCCATCAGTGCAGCTTTATCAGTGACTCCTCATCAGTGCCCACCAGTGCCAAATCATCCTCTGCCCGCTGACCCATCCTCTGCTCCATTGGCCACATATGTGGCCTGAGATGAAATGTGTGAGGGTCTAATGAGGAAGCCACATCTGTTCACTGTGAATGGCTCCAGCTACCTCATCAGACCCTGAGACAAGAACTGTATAGCATGGCTGGGGTGTGAAAAATTTAGATGGGGGGCACCTGATTTTAGTATTGCCTAGGGTAGCACACAACCAAAATACACCACTGGATCCAGGAATAACAAAACCCACAGAAAGCTAAAAAACCATCCTTATGCCACTTGGTATTCATGAGAATACTGTGTGCTTTTTACCTTTATTTACACAGTGGCAGGGTCAAATACTGTCACAATACAAACATATATATGAGGGGGTCTTCAAAAAGTTTCTGCACTTTTATATTTTTGTTGGAAACGGTGAGGGCAGGAGCAGTTTTGCTGATCGAATTTAAAAGTTGGTATGACGCTGTGAAAAATGCATCACAAAGGAAGGTGACTATGTAGAAAAGCAATGTAATTTGTTTTTTTGTTTTGAAATTCGTAATGACAGGAGTTAAAAAAAAAGTGCGGAAACTTTTTGAAGAACCCGTGTGTGTGTGTGTGTGTGGTGGTATTTAATTACAGCTGGGGGTTTTATTTTTTGCTAAACAAACAAAAAAAGATGCAAAAAAAACAAATCATGTTTAATAGTTTGTTATAAAATTTTGCAAACAGGTCATTTTTCTCCTTCATTGAAATGCGCTGATGAGTAGGGATGAGCCGAACACCCCCCTGTTCGATTCGCACCAGAACCTGCCAACAGACCTAAACTTCGTGTGAACTTTAGAACCCTATTAAAGTCTATGGGACTCGAACGTTCACAATCTAAAGTGCTCATTTTAAAGGGTAATATGCAAGTTACTGTCCTAAAAAGTGTTTGGGGACCTGGGTCCTGCCCCAGGGGACATGGATCAATGCAAAAAAAAGTTTTAAAAACGTCAGTTTTTTCAGGAGCAGTGATTTTAATAATGATTAAAGTGAAACAATAAAAGTGTAATATTCCTTTAAATGTGGTACCTGGGGGGTATCTATAGTATGCCTGTGAAGGGGCGCATGTTTCTGGTGCTTAGAACTGTCCCTGCACAAAGTGTCATTTGTGCAGGAAAAAAAGTCTTTTAAAATCACTTGCGGCTATATTGTCGGGTCCCGTAATACAGAGAACACTCAATGAGTGTTCTCTGTATTAGCCGACAATTCATTCATTGATAAAAAAAAAAAGCGTGGAGGTTCCCCTAAATTCAATTACCAGGCCCTTCAGGTCTGACATGGATATTAAGGGGAACCCCGTGTCAAATTTAAAAAAAAATTGACGTGGGGGTCCCCCTAAATATCCATACCAGACCCTTCAGGTCTGATATGGATATTAAGGGGAACCCCGCATCAAATTAAAAAAAAAAAATTCACATGGGGGTCCCCCTAAAAAGCCATATCAGACCCTTTATCCGAGCACGCAACCTGGCAGGCCGCAGGAAAAGAGGGGGGGAAGAGAGATCGGCCCCCCCCTCCCTCCTGAACCGTACCAGGCCACATACCCTCAACATTGGGAGGATGCTTTGGGGGTCTGTGACCCCTCAAAGCACCTTGTCCCCATGTTGATGAGGACAAGGGCCTCATCCTCACAACCCTGGCCGGTGGTTGTGAGGGTCTGCGGGCGGGGGGCTTATCAGAATCTGGAAGCCCCCTTTAACAAGGGGACCCCCAGATCCCGCCCCCCCTGTTTGAAATGGTAAGGGGGTACAAAAGTACCCCTACCATTTCACAAAGAAAGTGTAAAAATGGTTAAATAAGACAAACACACTTTTGAAAAATTCCTTTATTAAAAATAAAAAAAATAAAAAAAAGATTCCAGCGGTGCTAATCCACTCTTGCTATCCAGCGACGAATCTCCGGGGTCCAGCGATGGATGATCATATCCAGCGACGGGGGATCTCTCAGTCCAGCTCTGTCCATACATCCGTCTTCTGTCTCCACTGCGGAGACACTGCGGAGATCCCAGCGCTGTTGTTTCTTATATTAGGAGGGCGGGGCCACACGTCACCTGACCCCGCCCCTCTGACGCTGGAGAGGAAAGCCAGGGGTTCCCCAGTGACGTGTGGGTGACCCCGCCCCCTCTGATGTAACGCAGGTTTCTGTTACATCAAAGGGGGCGGGGTCACCCATACGTCACTGGGGAACCCCTGGCTCCCTTCACCAGCGTCAGAGGGGGTGGGGTCAGGTGACGGGTGGCCCCGCCCTCCTAATATAAGAAACGACAGCGCTGGGATCTCCGCAGTGTCTCAGGAGGGAGGGGGGCCGCTCTCTCGTCCCCCCCTCTTTTCCTGCGGCCTGCCAGGTTGCGTGCTCGGATAAAGGGTCTGATATGGATTTTTAGGGGGACCCCACGTCAATTTTTTTTTAAATTTGATGCGGGGTTCCCCATAATATCCATATCAGACCTGAAGGGTCTGGTATGGATATTTAGGGGGACCCCCACGTCAATTTTTTTTTTAATTTGACACGGGGGTTCCCCTTAATATCCATGTCAGACCTGAAGGGCCTGGTAATTGAATTTAGGGGAACACCACGCTTTTTTTTTATTTTTATCAATGAATGAATGAATAGTCGGCTAATACAGAGAACACTCATTGAGTGTTCTCTGTATTACGGGACCCGACAATATAGCCGCAAGTGATTTTAAAATACTTTTTTTCTTGCACAAATGACACTTTGTGCAGAGACAGTTTTAAGCACCAGAAACATGCGCCCCTTCACAGGCATACTATAGATACCCCCCAGCTATGAAATTTAAAGGAATATTACACTTTTATTGTTTCACTTTAATCATTATTAAAATCACTGCTCCTGAAAAAACTGCCGTTTTTAAAACTTTTTTTTTGCATTGATCCATGTCCCCTGGGGCAGGACCCAGGTCCCCAAACACTTTTTAGGACAGTAACCTGCATATTACCCTTTAAAATTAGCACTTTAGATTTCTCCCATAGACTTGTATAGGGTGTTCCGGCTTTTCGAATTTGCTGCGAACAGCCCAAATTGTTCACTGTTCGACTCGAACTCGAAGCTCATCCCTACTGATGAGGCGGCACTGGGGGGCACTGATAGGCTGCACTGGTGGGCACTGATAGGCTGCACTGGTGGGCACTGATAGAGACAGTTAAGGCGGCACTAATAGGCACAGATAAGGTGGCACCGATAGGCACAGATAAGGCAGTACTGATGGGCACAGAAAAGGCGACACGGATGGGCAAAGATGGGCACAGATAAGATGGCACTGATGGGTGACACGAATGGGTGGCACGGATGGGCACTGATAGGTACCACTGATAGATGGGACTGATGGGCACTGATAGGTGGCACTGATAGGTGGCTCTGATAGGTGGCACTGCTGGGCACTGATGGACACGGATATGTGGCACTGTGGGCACTGATAGGTGGCACTGTGGGCACTGATGGGTGGCACTATGGGCACTGATGGGTGGCACTATGGGCACTAATGGGTGGCACTGATGGGTGGCACTTTTGCCTATACTTAGGTGGCACTGGCAGGGGGCAGGTGGGCACTGATGAGCTGGCCCCAGCTCGCCGCGATCGGGACTGAAGTCCCTCTCACGGCCGCTGGTGATCGGCTTTTTTTTCTCCTCGCACTGTCAGCGCGAGGAGGAAAAATAGCCGATTACCGGCTCTGTTGTCATCACATGATCAGCTCTCAGCCAATGACAGCTGATCATGTGATGACAACAGAGCCGGTAATCGGCTATTTTTCCTCCTCGCGCTGACATGTGTTAAGGGGTTGGGATCGACCCCTTGCTCTGATCTGTGATCAGTCGAGTCTCGTAGACTTGCTGATCACAGAGAGCGCCACACGCGCCCCTCAGGGGGCACGCAGGCCGCTCGTGCATGGGACGACGTCAATAGACGTAGTCCCGGCAAAGCAGGTCTGCGCTGTAGCCGTCATTCGGCTATAGCGCGGATCTCTAGTGGTTAATATTATTGGTAAAAAAAATCGCAATAAGGGTATATTGATTGGTTTGCGCAAAAGATTTAGTGTCCTCAAACTATTGAATATATTTATGGCATTTTTATTATTATTTTTTTTACTAGTAATGGTGGTGATCTGTGATTTTTAGTGGGACTGTGACATTGTGGCAGACAGATCAGAGACTTTTGGGACCATTGACATATATACAGCGATCAGAGCTAAAAGTAGCCACTGATTACTGTATAAATGTCACTGTCAGGAAAGGGGTTAACATCAAGGGGCGATCAAGGGGTTAAGTGTTCCCTGGGAGGTGTTGCTAACTGTATGAGGGCTGGGCTGACTTCCTAATCACTAGGAACAGACAATCTCTCTCCTTCCCTGACACTGCCTGTCTCTGGAGCGGTCGCGGGTGGCCCGGCAGACATCGTGTTTCCATTCTAATGCTGTTTTTAGCATTTTGCCTCTATGAGTGGTTTTTGATGGATCACTGAGTCATGGTTTTTTTGTCCCTCAGATAAGCGGTGCCATGTTTTAGGTTGTCTATGCCTGACACTGCCATTTGATGTCATATCCGCTTCAGTCTGTCCCTTTGATAAGCGGTACCATGTTTCAGGTTGTTTAAGCTTGACATGGTCTCGTTTGACTTCATATCCTCTTCCGCATGTGAGAACGAGGCTCGGAGTTCACGCTACGGCGCCATTTTGGCCGAACCAGGAAGTATTCCTCATAATTGTACTACCAATCAGACGGAGCTGCTATTTGTTATGGGGGTATCTAGTACCTATAAAAACTCAGTCAGTACAGTGGTCCAGCACCCCAGATGATGACTACTAAGTCGAAATGCGTCGGAACACTATGCTGAGACCAATGTTACCTTATATCCAATCACTTGTTTTTACTGCTATAAACGTGAGTGTATTTCCTTTGCTTTTATATATTAAACGTTTTTCATACGGAATTACGCAATATGCCTTCCTTCTTCTCTTAATGGTGGGGCTGATTGCCCAAATCAACTGATCCCACTCACACCTTGTATCCATCTGGAGGTCCATCTTCAGGTCATACCCGGATTGTGAACCCGATATCCCCTTGGTATATTATACCACAAAGCCTGATTGACTCACTGGGTGTACACCTATTTGAGTTCAATCTCTCTGGTAAGCATTTTGGTGTTTTTGGTGGTGACTCTACTATCAAACAAATTACTATCATATCACATGGACACATTTGAAGTTGAAGATTGTCACCACATCTTATGCATATATATGAGGTTGAAGATTGTCACTGACCTTTTTTTTGGACATTGCACTTTGAAGTTTTCTTTTTTATAGACATTTTATGTTTTACTAGGGGACTTTTTTGATTCACCTATGCACATCATCAAGTTTATTCATATTGCTTGTTATGATTTAATGATTGCTTAGCGCTGCACATTCTATTTGTCACTTTTTTGCAACTTTACCTATTGCTGTGCTGGCTGCTATTTTTTGCTTTCTCTGACAGCGCTGTATATGTGCGTTTATAATTGACTAGTACCATCTGCCCTTGCAGCAGACGGCTTATAGTTCTTAAGGAATTGCAAGCGCGCTAGTGAGTGCTCTCAGAACTCATTGATTCTTCCTACTGTTCAGTAACTGTCTGCCTGTACGGGAGGAACAGGCAGACAACTGACTGAGAGTCTGCAGGATCCTGGCATTGCACCTGTGATTTGCTAATCGTTGGCGCAATGCTTTACAGGCTGTAGTGTAAAAAAGATAATAAATTATAATTTTTTTACCTGCAAAAGATGTGCATTTATTTCCTTTTTTTTTTTTTTACAAAAGGTGAACTTATCCTTCAAATAGTATAACGTTTATTAAACAAAAGCACATACTATATACAGTGTGTATGCATGATTGGGAACTCACCTAAATAACAGCAATTACATTGGGAAATAACTGCTGTATGACTTTTAAAAAAATATGTGGGTGTCACAAAACTCCGGTGCTCCTCACCATTTCCCCTTTCCTTTGTGGACCATGTTGTGATACAGGGATTGCTTACGTTTTTTTAATACACTTTTGTGAAGCATTGTCTTTTTAGCCAATCAGGGCACTCAAAACAAACTTACATTTATGCTAGCCCTCTAAAGAGTGATCAGCAGCAGCTCACTCTTTAGAGGGCATTTGCCAGGTGGCAAGAAGGCGTTATGTTGCCTCCTCACTGTCTGTTTTAACGTCAACAATGCAGTTGTAGAGCGGTCGTGGGGTGGCTTCATTTAGTTGAACGGAGCAGCAAAGCAAATGCAACAGAGGGGATCATTTCTGCTGCGATGTGATGCAAAGCATTGTGCCCTTGGCATGTGAACTACCTAGTCTGCTGCATTTGAGGGGCTCAACTGCATATTTTTATTCCCCCCCCCACTGTAAGTGTAAACAAGATGTTTGATTTTGAAATATTCCAGTGCAAAACATATGGAAGGGCATAAAAAACTGCTAAGGCTGAGTGTGTATGCAATTTTTAGTAGGACCTGTGTCACAAAGCTTTTCCAGGCCAATTGCTATCAAAGAAGAACTAAAATTCAGCCTAAGCCTGTGGTAATATTCACTATTATCCAAAAAGACCACAGTGTAGTGTGTCATATCCAGTGTACTTTTGTGTGTGTATCCATTATATTTGCTTTTTGATCTTCTATTGTACTGTTTAGTGAAAAGTATTTAAACAGGCATATAACTTATTTACCGCTCTGCTTCCTTTGTTCTATACTCTCCTTACTTCTTTAGAACTACCCTTCTATGCTTCCTATTTGTGGTGTTCATATGACAAAAGCAAACCTCTCAACTGAATAACTGAAGTGTTACCTGGGCACACAGCCAATAACAAACACCTACATCTAATGTGCCTGTTCGTGTAACCCTTTTTATAAGAAAAACTTTACTGAAGACTGCAAATTAATTTTCAGATTCTGTCTTCAGGTTCAATTGAGTCAGACTTAAAGTGGTTGTAAAGGCAGAAGTTTTTATTTTATTTTACTGCATTCTATACATTAAGATAAAAAGTCTTCTGTGTAAAGCAGCCCCCCTAATACTTACCTGAGCCCCATCTAGATCCAGCGATGTTGCAGGAGTGTCTCAGCTACCCAGGACTTTCCTCCTCATTGGCTGAGACAGCAGTGTTGCTCCATTGTCTTCCGCTGCTTTCAATCAAAGTCAGTGAGCCAATGAGCCCACCAGATAGTGTTGTTGTTGCTGTTTCTTTGTGTCGAGGCAGCCATCTTGGTAGAGGCAGGCTTTGGCATCCTTATGTCAGAGTCTCCAGCAAGATAAGCAGAGAGCCGCATATTAGTGACCTCAACAAATCGAATTTCCAATCTCTGGAGACTAGCAGTCAGAGGCAGCAGTGCCCTAGATCTCACATTGCAGATATACAGTTATGAAGCTGTAGGCACCCTCTCTCATAAGAACACTCCTGTTTTTCAGGGGGAATTCATGATAAGAAACAAAAAAAAAATACATTTAGTGCTACATCTTAAGCAAAATTAATATTTCTAGGTATTCTAGATTGTAGATCTTCACTTTTTTAGTTTGGGTTGACCTAAAAGTAGATCTATGTATAGCAAATTCATTTTAATGCCTAATTTCTTACATATCTATGCTTTACTTTACCATTGCTCCCATATGTCCTGGATTTGGAGGGACTGTCTCTTTTTTGAGACCAAATCCCTCCTTGGTTGTCTTTTTTTGGTGCAAATGTAGACCACTGCAAAAAAATTTATATTTAATTACGTGTTATACTACAGCAATTATTGCATATTTTATTTAAAAGAAAAAACTTTTTGTTAAAGGAGAATTTTGTAGTTTGCAAAAAAATAAACCTATATACTCACCTCTATGCTGTAGCATTGGTGTGATGTTGCATCTGTCCCCTGTCGGCTCTAAGAACAAGAACTGAGCAGTCATGTGACCACTGGTCACTCAATTCTTAGTCTGCTTGGAGCAGAGAGCGTTGGCAGTTATCACTGCTCTCTGCTCCTGCAGAGCTCACTATAATGTTGGGCAGGGAAGGGGGTGGGTGCAGCTGGGTCTGGTTCTCAGCTGGGTACTGAGAAGTAGAGCCACATGTCAATCAGGTAGCTGGGTGGGTCCCTGACAAAATTGATGGGCTCTGTCAGCAAATTCTGGGTCACAGGTAGGTTTGCCACCTCATTCCTTTAAAACCGAACACATATTAATTACATGGGTTCTGTGGCTGATTAAGGTGATAATTCAAATCATTTGGTGCCCTGCCTGCTTAAATTTAGACAAGCCCCAGAACCTGTGTTATTCATATGTGTTCAGGTTTAAAGGGACAAGGTGGCAACCCTAGTCACAGGAGAACAAAAGTAAGTGCACTTTTGTGACCCACAATAGAAGTATTGCCAAAAAGCTTTGGCCATAGTTGTCTTTTAAATAATAGTGGTTGAAAACCCTTGTGGGTTTAACCTGACATTTTTCGTGCATCAATTCTTCTTGGTCGGCATAACTGGGATTGTGGTAAGGGTGTGTCGTCATAAATTGTTATAATATAATATAATATACATATATTGTTCTAAAATGTGTCCCTGTTTGTTAACTCAGAAAATTTGGAGGTATGCTCATCCCACGAAGGCCCAATATCCAATCACCAGCACTGTCATGGAGTGACTGACATGGTATTTTCTTTTGTACCATCAGTGGAATGAAGCAGCAGGGAGAGTGAAGGAAAGGCAAACATATGCTGCTTAGAAAACAGGATAATAAAGTGTAACCAGAACAAAATCTTTATCCTTTTTTTTGTTTTGGTTTTTGTTTTAGGTAAAGAAGAATTAGAACTTCTGTTTCTTTTGCTGTCTGTGTCACTCCCCTTAGTTGTCCTGTAGGCAGGGCTGGATTAACGTAGGGGCTATTGGAGCTGCAGCTCCAGGCCCCTACCTTAATATAGGCCCAGCCACCCAAAAAGGACATGGAAAGCAATGGGTCAACGGGAAGAGATCTCCCCTGACGGGCCCTGCATTCCACATGCAACGCCGGGGCAGGGTGGTGGGATTGATAATGGGCACTGCATGAGCAGTCCTAACAGAAGCCCGGGACACGCCAATGCAGGGCTCTTACAGAAGTCTGGGGCTTCCATAGTGTTAGGCCTGCGCAACTGCACTCTTTCAGCTTAGAGTGCACGCCGATGCACGGCCCTTACAGAAACTTGGCAAATAAAATGCCAGGCTTCCCTACTGTTATGCCTGTGCGGCTGCGCACTTTTTGGGCGCATGCCAGCACAGGCTCTTGGAAAGCAGAAGGGTGCCCAGTAAAAAGCCAACCAAAATCCTCAGCACCAAGCACATGATGCTCTTAATCTGGCCCTGCCTGTAGGCCACTGTTACCAGGATAGAAAATTATGGTAAATTCATAATTTCATAGTTGTTACCAAAACAGAAGGGAAGGGGGAAACTTCCAAAGCGTACACCAACTCTATTGACAACTATTTTAGAGGAGATTTTTCCTCATTTGGAGAGGTTTCCACTCCCTCTTTGTTATGTATCCAAGACAGGAATGCAATGGAAATGTCCCTAACTGGAGACACATACGTCTCCCCCCCCCCCCCCCCCCCCCCCCAGGAGCTGCTAAATTGTTTGCCCAGATCCTTTTTCCCAATAGATTCCTTGCAGCACAACACATAGTTCAATTACTTTTCAGGCTCATTAACCAGTCTAAGGGTTTGTTTTTTTTGTGCTTTATTGTAGAACTTGGATAGGCAGTGGGTAATGATAGGATGCTTCTGTAACCCTTAGTCAAGCCCTTGTAGAAGTAAGGAGTGAACTGGGCTTTGAAGTAGTAACTTGAGGAGATGTATCTTCCTGTACAGTATGGACAGTCCAAGCAAAGTCCTTTCATTTGGAACTAAATAAACTAAGCTCTTCGGGACACAGGACGCAATGTCCCCTTTGAACCCGCTGACTCTAGCACATGACGGATGGCCTCAGTACACAGGCTCTAGAATCTAAAAGTACCAAGAAACAAAATTGGGAGTTCTGAGGTGCAAAAAGTCATTTTAAATTGATATTACAAATTTCATAATTTTATTTAAACAAGCATGGTTAAAAAGAGAACAACATTTAAAACTGGAGCATGGAAAGTCATGCGGTCATAATACAAATGTTGGTTGCCTCTACATATTTCACCACAATCGTGGCTTCATTCTGGAGCTTTTGTAGGACTTTAGTACAATGTCACTAAAAGAACACATGAAATTTAGAATTTTAATAAATTCAAATAAAAAGCAAAAAGCAAAAGAAGAGAAATAAAAAGACACTGGTACACCCAAGACCCCAAAGGATCTATCGCATTTACAATTCATATATTTACACAATTACAATAATATATAGATCGTCTGATGGATGCACGCTCATCACAAAAGTGATCAAGGTTCCAAATGGTCCTCATGGCCCATCAAGGTCCAATGAGGTGTCAGTGTGCCATAGAAAGAGGGGGGGGGGGGGCAATAGCCCTACGTTCACACCTTCAAAGGTCTGCCAGTACCATACAGGGCGAGCGGCCACAACAACATCGCCTCCAGGGTCTTAAAGCGGAGTTCCACCCTAAAGTGGAAAGACTTGCAGCGTGCTTGCACATGCGCTGTAGGGAACCGGGCAGTAAAGCTGCAACGCTTCACTTTCTGATTCCCTGACAGAGGATGGCAGCGCCTAGTGTTTGAACCCACATAAAACTAGAGAGGGGAAGAGGAGCCATAGTAAGAATACCCACAAAGACTTATTCCTCCCCCTAATCAAACATCCAACAGATGTCAAGACAGCCCTTTAGTGGCAGCAGCAGGGGGATTCATTTGTAACTAATTAAATTAAACAACCCACACTCTAACCAAAGTCAATATTTAAAGAGGCAGTACAATCATTAAAAAAAAAAAATATAGAACAGCATCAAATTGGATATAATCCAGGGATGGGTATTATAACCCAGGAGAACAAGCTAATTACCAAAGAGGAAGAACAGGGAGAGAGAGGGAGAAACACCAAGGATGCCACCCGAAAACAAGGCCACATACCTAAAGTGGGGTCCCAAGCATCCGGGTTGGCGCCCTGTGCACTCATATGACTGCCTATACCCTGGGCCAAACACAGGCCATAAAGGGACACCAAGGACCCAAACCACATCAGGAGTTAGAGTGACAGACCATCAGAAAAACTTCACAAATATAATTTAATAAATCTATACATTAGAAATGCAGATTAACCTTAGTTGAGGACGGGGTCACTCAGTGATGTAAATGAGTGATCCTGCCCTCCGATGCCACGTGATGTCAGAGGAAGGCGGGCTCATCTGTTTACATCACCAGGTGGCCCCGCCCTCAGCTATATAACAGCTGTCATCACAAAGAGGCTTCAGTCGGCGGGAGCCAAACATGGGGACAAGGTGTTTTGGGGGGGACCCCCAAAGCATCCTGTTCATTTTGAGGGCATGTAGCCTAGTACGGTTCAGGAGGGGGCGTTCTCTCACCCCCCCCCCTTTTCCTGTGGCCTGCCAGGTTGCGTGCTCGTATAAGGGTCTGGTATGGATTTTCCTTTCCTGTTATATCTAGTGTCACTTTAGACTCAACATACTTTAATCTTTTTAGATTGTTGGGAGCATCAGCCCCTGATGAGTGTACAAACACGAAAAGCATTGGGAAATCTAGGATGCCAATACATTCCTACATCAGCAAATCTATCTATCCACTGGTTCACAAGCAAATTTGGGGTTACAATCTTTTACCTTATGCCTTTCAATGCACCGTGCCGCTCCAAGGACTGTTGTGTGTGTATATATATATATATATATATGTAATTGTGGGAACTGTTCATTATATTTTTCATGCTGCCATGTATTTCAAGTTGATATTATTTTGTACCCTTGATGTCCATGCTTTGTATGTATTTGACATAATACCATGAGTTTCCAAGTTGATATGAATATGTGTCTCTAGTGTCCATGACATGCATGTATTTTTATGTACAGTCCCAGGATTCAGATACTCAGTGTGTGCCTCATTTAAAGTCCCACCTGTTCTTATGCACAGTCCCCCCCTCTTTTGGTATGGATTTTGGGGCAACCCCTAAGCCATTTGTTTTCATTTTGGCACATGGTTACCCTTAAAATCCATACCAGACCTAAAGAACCTGGTATGGATTTTGGGGGACCCCACGACTTTTTTACATTTTGGCACAGGGTTCCCCTTAATATCTTTACCAGACCTGATGGGCCTGGTATGGATTTTGGGGTGACCCCTCACGCATTTTTTTAAAAAAAAATTTCGTGCGGGGTTCCCCTTAATATTCATGGCAGACCCAAAGGGCCTGGTAATCGACTAGGGGGGGGGGGGGAACCAATGCCGTTTTTTTTTTCAATGAGTTTTGTCTATATTGCCGGGATTCGACAATTCATTACAGCCGCGAGCAGTTTTAAATCACAGGAAAGATGCGCTATATTTACAGGCATAATAAGGACACCCCCAGGCACAATATTTAAAGGAATATTTCATTTTTATTGTTTTAGTTTAAGCATTATTAAAATCACTGCTCCTGAAAAAATGGCCGTTTAAAAAAAAAAAAAAAATTGCATTGGCAGGACCCAGGTCCCCATTTACTTTTTATTGCAATAACTTGCATATAAGCCTTTAAAATTAGAACTTTTTATTTTTCATGCTCGGGTCCCAACAGTGTTCATTTGTTTGTACACATTTTTTGCCTTTTTGCATGTTCTCGTGCAAACCGAACTGGGGGGTGGGGGGGGGGGGTTTGACTCATCCCTTATAACCATCATACACACTTACTTATTTGTAATTAAACAATAAAAGCCAAAATTATGTCAGTGACTGTAAATCAGTCATTAAGAAAAAAGGTCAGTAATTACATACCGGCAGTGTTCTAGGCCATATTCCATTGTTCTATACCATAACTTTTTCAAAGTCCCTAAATAAATCCCTTCTGCAAATATGCCCATGTGAGTTCCACTGGCATTCACTCTGTGCCCTCACCTGAACACTTTGTCCTATGCAGATAATAGATCATGATGCGTTTTCCCCTTTAAGGGACCTCAATCATCCATTTGGGATATCTCTAGATTTAACGTCACATCACCTCCCCTCATATCTTGCTATTGAGTTCAGTGTTAATGTACAATACCTATTCAACAGCCCCCTTAAGACCTGGTATTCGGCATCACCTCAAAGAAACTGCTGTATCCAGTTACGTCTGGGTTTGTGTGATGACATCACGTAGGTCCGCCCCATTGACATTTGTCACTTGATCATGTGACTTCATCAAAGGCAAACTGCTAAGCCCAATAGGAAGATCTGCAGAGGGGCGGTGATGTGGCGTTAAATCTGGAGATACCCCAATGGATGATCGAGGCCCCTTAATGGGCAAAGCGCATTGTGACCTATTGTTTGTATAGGTCAAGGTGTTCAGGTGAGAGCACAGAGTGAATGGTGGAACTCAATATTGCACAAGGAGGGTGACAAACAATAAGTGAAACAGCCATTGGATTTATTTGGGAACTTTGATAAACTTATGGTGTGTAGAACACTGGAACATGGCCTAGAATGCTGTTGGCATGTAATTACTGACCATTTTGAAATAACTGGCATAGTTTTGTTTTTTATATTTAATCACAAATAAGTATGTGTATGCGATGATCATATAGGAAGTAATCAAGTGATAGATTGCCACTCATATTTAGAGTTGGGCCAAATAGCCCCAGGTTTGGTTCGTGCCAGAACTCTCAAACATCGCAAAAGTTAGAACCTGAACCGCAAACCCTATTAAAGTGTATGGGACCCAGACTTGAAAAATCAAAAGTGCCCATTTTGAAGTCTTATATGCAAGTTATTGGCCATAAAAAGGGTATGGGGGCCTGGGTACTGCCTTGGGGGACATCAATGCAAATTTTGTTTTAAACAAAAGACCAGTTTTTACAGGGACAGTGATTTTAATGATGCTTAAAGTGAAACAATAAAAAGAAAAAGTCCTTTAAATATCGATTTCCTTAGTCTGCCTGTAAAGTGGTGCATCTGTACCATGTATAGAACCTGCTGCAGCAAAATTGACATTTATAAAGAACAATAAGAAAAAGAACAATAAATGCCATTTAAATTGCCGGTAATACAATACCTTTTCCGGCAATACAATTTCTTTTTCTTTTTAAATGCCCCCCCCCAAATCCGTACCAGGCCCTTTGGTATTTTCTTTGTTTTATTATTTTTTCACACAATATATAACACGACTGAGTTTGGAATACACTTCAACCAAGGTAGCGCAGAGAATCATCTATGTAAATTGTTGCTTGTCCCAGACAATAAATGTATATTTTAATATTTAGAGAAAGGCTTCCCTTTGCTCTGTTTCAGGTTTGTAAAAAAAAAAAAAAGCCATTCTGGAACTCTTGTTCCTGATCTGAATGCATAAAGCGAACACATTTTTAGCAATTTCAAGTACAAGGCTGCTGTGTGCTCCAATTTATTTTTCAAGACCCTGGGTGTTATTAATTTCAGTTAGAGCGGGATATGGGAGAGAGACTTGGAGATACTTTACAGCTCATTAATTTCAATCTCAGAGCAGAGGTCAAGGCTTCAGCCCTGTACTGCATGAAATCTGTTTGAGCTTAAGGATATGATGTGTTATCTCTGGGAACAATGCAGACTGCTGAAATTATTTTATGGCAATCTGTTGTGGTCATAAAGGACAGTCTTGTGCAGTGTCTTCTGTCTTGTGGATGAGTATGAAGATTGTTAATGAGTCTCAGTTGTAGCTTGCACGCACTGTTCTGGACTCTGGCAGCTGAATATGTCATCTCTGTTATGCCTAACCTTAATTTGTCTCACATGGGTGAATGTTCTTCTTTTCATGATAGTGGGCTGTGCTGCACTGTGCGTGAGTGTTGAGACCCAGCAGGCTATTACTTCAGTACCGTGCTTAATTGATGACTATATATATATATATATATATATATATATATATATATATATATATATATATATATATTGGGCATTTTTTGAAGGTTAAAATAAATCAGTGCAGACAGCAAAGTAGACATTAACATTTTACATACTTTTGCATATTTCCTTTCTTATACTCATATATTAATAACTCTTTGCCGACTGCTTGCCGTCGATTGACGGTGGCAGAATAGCACTCCTGCGCGAATCGCCGTAGCTGTATGAGAGCTCTTTAAGCAATATAGGGGGCACGTGCGCATGCCCGCTGCATGATGTAGGAGCCAATGTGGGTGGGCCACGGCCGAGATGGCTGCTGGCTACCCGCAATTGCTCCTGAGAAGGACAGAACAGAGATGTGTTACTGTAAACAGACAGCTCTCCATTCTGTCAGGGGTGAGGAGATTGATCTGTTCTTCCTACTGCTTAGGAACAACGATCAGTCTCCTCTCCCAGGCAGTCCCATCCCCCACAGATAGAAACACTCCCTAGGACACACATTTATCCCCTTGATTGCCCCCTAGTGTTAACCCCTTCCCTGCCAGTGACATTTATACAGTAATCAGTGGCTATCTTTAGCACTGATGGCTGTATAAATGTCACTAGTGTCAAAAGTGTCCGATCTGTCCACCGCAATGTTGCAGTCTCGATAAAAATTGCAGATTGCCGCCATTACTAATAAAAAAAAAAAAAGATAATAAAAATGCCATAAATCTATCCCCTATTTTGTAGACGCTATAACTTTTGCGCAAACCAATCAATATACGCTTATTGCAATTTTTTTCCCCTAAAAAATATGTATCGTTCTAAACTGAGGAAGAATTATATATATATATATATATATATATATATATATATATATATATATATATATATATATATATATATATTGGGGATATTTATTATAGCAAAAAGTAAAAAATATAGCTTTTTTTTTCAAAATTGGCTGTCTTTTGTCATGGTTATGCAGTAATCTTCCTTGTGTGTTCAAACTAAGAGGCCAGCCACTTCCACCTGGTGGTTTTTATAACCTCTCCTCTAAGCATGGCTCCACCCCAAACCCTATCAGGGAACCCTATATTAAACTGTGCACTGCAAGCCAGCGGTACTGATCAACCATTATGTATTCATTGTGTGTTTGGCTTTCTGGTTCCTGATTGCCATGTGCTCTATGTTTGTCTCTGTTACCAACCTTGGCGTGTTCTCAACGATTCCTGTCTGCTTGTGACCTTGACCTTTTGGCATGTCCCCGACCATCCCTGTCTGCCTGTGACCCTGAACCTTTGGCGTGTACTCTGTTGTTCCTGTCTGCTAGTTGCCCTGACCTCTGCCTTATCCCTTTACTATCCTTGTTCCAGCCTGCTGCTTCCTTCTCCTGTAGTCTACTGTGAGCATGAGCTGTGAGACCCTGGGGGCCGTGACCTGGAGCCAGACTGCAGTGAAGTCCATCCGCACCACTGGAGGCTCTGGTGAACATCTGCTGGCTCTTAGTTAATGTTCCAGTAGACCTGCATCCTGAATCTCCCTGGGTACAATCCGCAGCAGTCAGCCCTAAGGTCCACTACCTTAGCGGTGCACTTCCGACTCCTACGGAGTGCATCTGTCACCTGGTCTCGGGTGACCTGACATCTTTTTTATATTGATATTGTGTTTTTCTCAAATTTGTCACTCTTCTTTTGTTTATAGCACAAAAAATAAAAACCACAGAGGTGATCAAATACCACCAAAAGAAAGCTATATTTGTGGGAAAAAAGGATGCCAATTTTGTTTGGGTATAGCGTTTCATGACTTGTCAGTTAAAGTGACGCAGCGCCATATTACAAAAAAAAGGGGTTAAACCCTTCCAGGGTTATACAGTATTTTTTATAAATATATTGTTCAAGAAGTTTCCTTCATGTTGAAACAATAGGCAGTGTGTAATATAGGTGTTAAAATATTATTATTATTATACAGGATTTAAATAGCGCCAACAGTCTAAGCAGCGCTTTACAACATAATTGTACACAGTCTTTTCTTTGTAGAAATTATTTTAACAAGGATAATAAATAAACCACAGTAAAAAGTATTCTTGCATGTGAGTATGAGGGGTTAACAGATATCAAAGGGAGCATCCGCTAAATGTTGTATAGGTCATCTAGTAGTAGAGGAGTGCTGTAGGTGTAGCTGTCAGGAACACACAGATGAGGTTGCTGGGTATTGTTAAGAATTGTTGTCTGGGAGATGTATGAAAGAAGGGAGTGGATGTGGATATAGATTTTCTCCTTAGTTTTTATCACTCAAGAGATGCAACAAAAAGGCAAAGTGGTTTTGGAGGGTTGAGCATGTATAGAAATAGGAGTAGTAAATGTATGAGAGGGAGGGTTAGAAGAAAGAAGGGAAAAAAACAGGAGGGAGGGATCAATGCATTTCCCCCCCGACCTTCACCGAGGCTGTGCTAAACAATGTTTAGTTTGAAAAGATGAGTTGGGTGGTTTTAAAGGCTAATTATTATTATTTTTAATATTACCTCTATTATTATTACTGCCACACACCCTTTTACTGAGAACATTGAACCTAAATGATTTGGTTACATCCTCATGATTGCCCGACACTAACCAACACCCATGGCTCTATGAACGAGAACATAAGGCAGCAATTCCAGCTATACCCAAATCTTTATTTACCATAATGGCATTTTTAGGCTAGTGCTCAAGGCATAGAGGTGTGGGTAGCAGCTGTGACATTCCAGTAGTAGTTACAAAGGGCAGCATGTTACAAGTGGTGGGGCTTGTACCAAATTGCGCTATAATTCCAATGTGCCTGAGGGATGTCTAAATGTAGCCCTGACTAAACCATTGTACTGATTCTGTTTAATACATATAGTTTAAAGAAAACCTGTACTGAGGAGGTATGTAAGCTAAAAGGCCTCATTCTTAAAATGCTAGTTGCTATCATGCATCAGATGGCCTCAGCACTTTCATTGACCTGGAACAAATATGCAGATTAGGAGTTCTGACTTTAGTCCACCTTTTATGATCTGCATTCATATTTCAGGCTGGTAAATCAGAGTTATGCCGCGTACCCACGACTGGTCTTTCCCTCAGAATAAACTCTGTCGGTCTTTCTGACGGAGTTCCGACAAAGTTCAGCTGAAACGGACTTGCCTACACACGATCACACCAAAGTCCATTAGTTTAGAAAGCGATGACGTACGACGGGACTAGAAAAGGAAGTGAACTTAGCCAGTAGCCAATAGCTGCACTTGCGCCGTTTTTGGTCCGTCGAAATAGCATACAGACGAATGCAGTATAGTGGCACAGCAGACAAGAATAGCAATTGCAGGCAGTGTGGAAGACCCTGACACACCAGGAGATGTCAGAGAGCTAACAGACAGCCGCAATAACTCTACAAAAAATGAGGTAGTTTCTGCAACATAGGAAGCTAATACAGTATAAGGAAACATTTAAGTGTGTTAAACCCAAAAATTCAAAACTATTTTTATAAATTTTTTTATTTTTCCTTTTATTTTTATCGGATGCAATTTTTATAGGTTATTTTTCATATTTAAGACT
This sequence comes from Lithobates pipiens, assembly GCF_037356315.1. Classification (NCBI taxonomy): domain Eukaryota; kingdom Metazoa; phylum Chordata; class Amphibia; order Anura; family Ranidae; genus Lithobates; species Lithobates pipiens. The sequence continues at coordinate 175,283,984 of NW_027507790.1, read as the reverse complement.
CTAAATTTTGATCTAGTGATGAAAAAATGCTTGTATACTAAGAGAGAGTGGTGGAGGCAAGAAATTAACAATGAATGTGGTATGTAGTAACTTAGGTTTGGTGATGGGTAAATAGATAGAAGGAATTAGGAAAAAACCAGGATAATTGATATCAATAAAGTGGTTGTTAAGCCACTCTAACCTATATACACCATCATATATACTGCCTCCTATTGTAGTATCCCCCTCTGTGTGTGATTTATAAAAATAAATGCTGCAAATACCTAATTTCACAGCCAAGATTGCGATCACATGACTGGCCAGCTTTCTCCTTTCCTCCACGGAGAGATGCAGTGGGCGGGGCTGAGATTTCCCTGCTGATGTCAGTCTGGAGGGGAGGAGGAGAGAGCTTGCTGGTCACGTGATCGCACGCCAAGATTTTCCTCAAACTGACTACGATGTCAGGTCTCAGCAGCCATGGCACACCGTAGTCAGTTTACACAGTTTACAGAGGGGTGGGGAGAAACTGCCAAGCACTGTATCATATAACATGCTTTAACCACTTACTGACCAGCCGCTGTCATTATACTGTGGCAGGTTAGCATGATCCTGCAAAGCCGTCGTAGCTGTACGTCAGCTCCTTTAAGTGGGATAGCAGGTACGCGTGCGGGAGTGCCGATGTGCGAGCGGGGGTGCTGAAGCTCATGGCCGGCAGTCGTGGGCATGAGAGGCTGAACAGGGATGTGTGTGTATAAACACCTCCCCGGTGTCATGTGACTCGTTAGTATTACAAGGTCTCAGATATGAATGGGGAGCAGGTGTATTAAATTTGGTGTTATTGCTCTCACTCTCTCATACTGATCACTGGAAGTTCAACACGGAACCTCATGGCAAATAACTTTCTGAAGAACTGAAAAAAACAATTGTTGCTCTACATAAAGTTGATCTAGGCTACAAGAAGAATGCCAGGACCCTGAAACTGAGCTGCAGCATGGTGGCCAAAACCATAGTAGTTTGACAGGACAGGTTCCACTCAAAACAGGTCTCACCATGGTCAATCAATGAAGTTGAGTGGACGTGCTCAGGATCACATCCAGAGGTTGTCTTTGGAAAATAGACATATGAGTGCTGCCAGCATTGCTGCAGAGGTTGAAGGGGTGAGGGGGTCAGCCTGTCAGTGCTCAAACCATACACCGCACACTGCATCAAATTGGTCTGCATGGCTGTCATCCCAGAAGGAATCCTCTTCTATAGATGATGCAAAAGAAAGCCCACAAAGAGTTTGCTGAAGACAAGCAAACTAAGGACATGGATAACTGGAACCATGTCCTGTGGTCTGATGAGATCAAAATAAACTTATTTGGTTCAGATGATGTCAAGCGTGTCCAGGTGAGGAGTACAGGAATGTCTGGCCTACAGTCAAGCATGGTGATGGGGGAGTTATGGTCTGGGGCTGCATGAAAGCTGCTGGCAATGGGGAGCTACAGTTCATCGAGGGAACCATGAATGCCAACATGTACTGTGACATACTGAAGCAGAGCATGACTGGGCAGCAGGGCAGTGTTCCAACATGATAATGACCCCAAACACACCTCCAAGATGACCACTGCCTTGCTAAAGAAGCTGAGGGTAAAGGTGATGGACTGGCCAAGTACGGTATGTCTCCAGAGCTAAACCCTATTGAGCATCTGTGAGGCATCCTCAAACGGAAGCAAGGTCTCTAACATTCACCAGCTCTGTGATGTCATCATGGAGGAGTGGAAGAGGACTGCAGTGGCAACCTGTGACTCTGGTTAACTCCATGCCCAAGAACGTTAAGGCTGTGCTGGAAAATAATGGTGGCCATACAAAATATTGACACTTTGGACCCAATTTGGACATTTTCACTTAGGGGTGTACTCCCTTTTGTTGCCAGCGATTTAGAAATGAATGGCTGTATGCTGAGTTATTTTGAGGGGACAGCAAATTTATACTGTTATACAAGCTGTACACTCTCTACTTTACATCGTAGCAAAGTGTCATTCCTTCAGTGTTGTCACGTGAAGAGATATAAAAAAAATATTTGCAAAAATGTGAGAGGTGTACTCACTTTTGTGAGATGCTGTGTGTATATATATATATATAAAAATTGCAATCTAGGAATGTTAGTGCAATTCTATCGAGGCAAGACGTTCTTGCCTAGGGTTTTATTACATAGATCTATAGTTATATAATAATATAATAAGCTAAGGCTTCATATACACTCCTGCTGGTAAACTGACGTTTTGGGAGCAGTTGGGTGTTTTTTCAGCTGCCCCTAAACTCTCCTCAATGTTATCTTATCAGTACATGTACACAGGGTGGTTTATAGTCATTTCTAGGCAGTTGAGTTTAGAATTCAGGACAGACGTTCAGAGGCTTTTGAAGCACCAAATGCCTGTAACAGCTTGTAAACGCGGTTACTCACGTTTAGCCGCGCTTTGTTTACTTGCGTTTTTAATGGAGAAACATTTTTGACTGTCTGGAAAAAAAAAATGCTCCTCCTGGATCCTGAAAGTACCCCGCTGCTGGACAGCCAATACAGACTGTCTGTGAGGGAAGTTCAGAGGAGTTAAAATTGTTGTATTTTCTAGACTGATTTTTCTTTTCATAGTGGCTGTGTTCACATGTAGTCATTTCCTAATAATTACCCACAAATCTTCCATATGTCACTGTAGATAACTATTCACAACTGTGGTCAATTATTGGGCTTTAAACAAAATGTTTCTCATAAGTTTAAATGAGATATTATGTTTTTAATTTGAGATTACGAAGTAAGTCGTTTTTAATTGGATGATATTTTTTTTCTAATACTTTTTTTTTGGCAATCTTTTATACAGTTGCTTGTGTGCAAATTATTAGTATCAAACAGAGCATAGATACATGCCATATTTTAATAATCCAGAAAGACATGTGCATATAAATACATATCTGATTTAACATAAAGTTTAATAAAAGCCATATTTTTGCTGGGAGGCTGAAGGACAAGAGCACTCCTTCACCAACGTAAAGATGACAAGATTGCATTGGTCTCTATGGAAACCGCTTAATTAGAACTCTTCTGTCAATGAAATATTCACTGTCCCCTTGGAATGTTCTTGCACGCTTAACTTCCTTTAATGAACAAATTTATAAATCTGCTTCGATGCAGCTTAACATATTGGCCAGCGCCACCAATTTCTGCTTTGTAGCAGATACACATACATCCTAAATCTATACGTTTACCATAATGATCTATGTAGGTCAGCACAACATCGTGCAACTGGTAATAGCATTTGTTTTTCTTGGACTTAATGACTAACCTCTGCCATAGTAGAATTGGAAAATCGCAGGTTTTCTTTTTTCTTTTTTTGTTTGTCTTTCTTTTAATGAGCATCTTATCATAATGTAACTCAGGAATCCAATATAATGTACATGTATGATATATAGGAATATTAAATATATATTTTTAATTTGTTAATTGAGAACTTCTTTCAAGATACTACTGTACTTATCAAAAAATGGAGATGATATTAAAGTGGTTGTAAACCCTCCACTACAACTTTGTCCCATGTGAATCAGCATAAAAAACCCTAATGAACACTGCTTGTAGATATCTCCTTACTTGCTTAGTATTGTTGTAATCTATTTTGTTCTTTAGAATGAAGTCACTGAGCATGCCCAGATCTCCCCTGATTTACGGTACAATCTCTATGTCTTCTCTATCTGTTATCAGGACTTTCTACTGCACAACACTTAACTCCCAGCAGGCTGCTAATCACTCAGAGCTTCCTCCTACACACCATGTGACCATGTGACATCACATACAGTGTAAAGCAGGGCATGGGACAACAGTACTGCAGTCTTATCAGCTGAAGCTGATAGGACTCATACAGGCAAACACTAGGTAATCAGCACAAGTAAATACTATGAAATAAACAAGTCAGCTATGAACAGGGAAGCAGGGTTGCCATAGAAACATTGGATTGAGAAGGAGGCTTGGTTTACAGTACAGGAAGTGCTCAATGTAAGGGCAGAAATACACTCCACTGTGGACACAGAAAACAATACTTAAGATGGCGCTGCCTAAACCCCGGAAACAAGTTTTTTAAAGTTTCTTTAAACAGTAAGTAATATGCAATTTGGGCTGGATTACAGTGGCTATAGTTTGATAATTACTTATTATAATGGACTAAATGAAAAGAAGCATCAGAGTGGGAGAGTTTACTTCCTCTTTAAGTCCTTTTGTATTTGTCTGCTTTGAAGGAATTTATAGTGAAATACAGGAACTGCCAATGCTGAACTCTTTGGAAGAATATTAGTTGCCAAGCTGTTTCTGGCTATAATATGTTTTGTCACTGACCTGGAACACGATTGAAAAGTAGAAATTAACTTATTTGCTCCCTTTTTTCTAATCATACATACCACAGAAAGTATTTTGTTATATCTATTCAACAACTGCAAAAAAATACCCTCCGAGCCTTCGGGAATCCTGAAAACTGAAAACATTCTGTGCTATTTTTGTCTGCTGACTATAATAAAGCAATCACTTATATTGTTTCCAGCTATTTATGATGACTACAGATCCCCCCCCCCCTCAATTTTATTGAGAAGAAGAGAGGTGCTATATACTCTAAACATCAGTATATATGCTATATGGCCTGCCCTCTATGCTCTGCAGAAAATTGGGCCTTAGGTGTTGGTGGTGCCAGAACACTGTAACCCCTCACAGTTACTCTTGTTGGGCGCAGGAACGGGCCCTGCTGTGAAATATTATATCAAAAATTGTAATTAGATGGCCCTGATGAACAAGGTTAGAAAAATTGGGCTTTTGATTTTGGTAGTGCCAGAACATTGTAAACCCTCACAGTTACTCTTGTTGGGTGCAGGAATGGGCCCTGCATTGAAATATTATATCAAAAATTGTAATTACATGTCTCTGTTCGACAGGGGCAGAACAATTGGGCCTTGAGTGGTGGTGGTGGTGCCACAACACTGTAAGCCCTCATGAATACTCTTGTTGGGCACAGGAATGGGCCCTGCTGTGAAATATTATATAAAACTGGTCACTGGAAGTTCAACATGGCACCTCATGGCAAAGAACTCTCTGAGGATCTGAAAAAAAGAATTGGTGCTCTACATAAAGATGGCCTAAGCTATAAGAAGATCGCCAAGACCCCGAAACTGAGCTGCAGCACTGTGGCCAAGACCATACAGTGGTTTAACAGGACAGGTTCCACTCAGAACAGGTCTCACCATGGTCAAGCAAAGAAGTTGAATGCACATGCTCAGTGTCATATCCAGAGGTTGTCTTTTGGAAATAGAGGTATCAGTGCTGCAGAGGTTGTAGGGGTCGGGTGTCAGCCTGTCAGTGCTCAGAACTTACGCCGCATATATATATATTAATACACCGCCTGAAGTGTATTAGAGACAGTATACCACCGAATGCACTGTAGGTATAGGCTACACTGAATGCATATATACACTGCATATATATAGGCTAAACTGAATGCAATATATACACACACAGTGCCTTGCAAAACTATTCACCCCCTTGGCATTTTACGTGTTTTGTTGCCTCACAACCTGGAATTAAAATAGATTGGGGATTTGCATCATTTAATTTACAGAACATGCCCGCAACTTTGAAGATTTTTATTTTTTTTTAATTGTGAAGCAAACGACAAAATAACTGAAAAAGTCAATGTGTATGACTAATCGCTCCAGCTCCTCTCAAGTTGGATGGTTAGGGCTTGTGAACAGCAATCTTTAAGTCTGGTAATTCCAACACATTTACATGTTTCCCATGTTTCCCATGTTTGGGTGATGTTATGTGTTGGGTTTGCGCCAGACATAGCGTATTCTTTGATGGCCAAAAAGGTCAATTTTATTCTCATCAGACCAGAGCACCTTCCTCCATACATTTTGGGAGTCTCCCACATGCCCTTTTGCAAACTCAAAATGTGCCATTTTGTTTTTTGCTGAAAGTAATGCCTTTCTTCTGGCCACTCTGCCATAAGCCCAACTCTATGGAGCGTATGGCTTATTGTTGTATGTATAGATACTCCAGTCTCTGCTGTGGAACTCTGCAGCTCCTCCAGGGTTACCTTAGGTCTCTGTGCTGCCTCTCTGATTAATGCTCTACTTCCCCGGTCCGTGAGTTTTGGTGTGCGGCCGTCTCTTGGTGGGTTTGCTGTTGTGCCATGTTCTTTCCTTTGGTTATGATATTTGATGGTGCTCCTATGGATCATCAAAGATTTGGATATTTTTTTATAAACTAACCCTAACTTTTACTTCTCACCAACATTGTCCCTTACTTGTTTGGAGAGTTCCTTGGTCTTTTTGGCAGTGTTAGGTTAGCGGTGCCTCTTGCTTAGGTATTGCAGCCTCTGGGGCCTTTCAAAAAGGTGTATATATGTAATGACAAATCACATGACACTTAGATTGCAAACAGGTGGACATCATTTCACTAATTATGTGACTTCTGAAGGTAATTGGTTTCACCAGAGCTTTTTATGGGCTTCATAACAAACTGGGTGAATACATACGCACATGGCAATTATCAGTTTTTTATTTCTCAAAAATAGTTTTATGTATACATTTTTCTAATTTTACTTCACCAACTTATGCCACGTACACACAATCAGAATTTAGGTAAAAAAAAGCTCTGATGATTTTCTGACAGAATTCCGACGAGATTTTGTTCAAGCTGTCTTACTTACACACAGTCACACCAAATTCCGACTGTCAAGAACGCGGTGACGTACAACGTGTATGATGGGACTAGAAAAAGGATGTTCAATACCCAGCAGCCAATAGCTTCTGTCTCGTAGTTGAATCTGAGCATGCGTGACTTTTTGCGTGTCGGAATTGTATACACACGAATCAGATAGGAACTTTTTCCGACTGAAAAATTGAGAACCTTTTCTCAATCTTTTGCTGGCCAAAATTACGCCAGCAAAAGTCCGATGGAGTATACACACAATTGTATTTTTCTACCAAAAGCTCTCATCGGTCTTTTGCTGGCCGAATTTCCGATCGTGTGTATGGGGCATTAGACTATTGTGTTCTGATCCATCACATATACCGTATTTATCGGCGTATAACACACTTTTTCCCCCTAAAAATAGAGGGAAAATCAGCTTACCTCGGAAAGGAAGGGGGTGAGCGTCGCCGGAATAACTGAGCCGCTATGTCTAGTTCACAAGCGCCACTGGAATCACCAAGCAGTCATCTTCTGTTTACAGTACTCAGAACTCACACACATGTCCCACCTCTGCCACCAGCATTGGACCAGTGCTCTGTCAATCACAGGAGCTGGTCCAATGGCGATGGCGGAGGCGGGACATGTGTGTGTGAGAGCCGAGTACTGTAAACAGAAGATGATGGCTCATGATTCCGGCAGCGCTCGCCCCCTCCTGATTTCCTGCACTGCATAAGAAATGGTGAGGCTGCAGATAGGCATCAGGCTGCATTGGATGGGCACAGATCAGGCTGCGGATGGGCACAGAGGCTGCATTGTGGCCGCAGATGGACATCAGGCTGCATTGGATGGGCACAGATCAGGCTGTATTTGGGGACAGAGGCTGCATTGTGGCTGCAGGTGGGCATCGGGCTGCACTGGATGGGCACAGATCAGGCTGTAGATGGGCACAGAGGCTGCAATGTGGCTGCAGATAGGCATCAGGCTGCATTGAGGCTGCAGATGGGCACTAGTCAGGCTGCATTGATTGGCACTGACCATTATTTTGCTTCAAAGTGGTTTATTTAAAAAAAAAGTTTTTTCCTGAAACTTCCCTCTTAAATTGGGGTCGGTGTTATACGCCGATAAATACAGTAATTCAGATTAAAAAAACATTGAACTAAAGGCTGTAATGTAACAAACTAGGTAAAAAGCCAAGGGGGTGAATACTTTTGCAAGGCACTGTATATGTATGTGTATATATATATATATATATATATATATATATATATATATATATATATAGATAGATAGATATATATATATATATAGATATATATATTAATACACCACCTGAAGTGTGTTAGAAACCATACACCACCAAATGCACTGTAGATATAGAGTTGTGAGAGACCCAAGACTCTATCTCTCTGTGTACGTCAACAGCACTACACACGGCCGCTATGTAGGCATGTATATAGTGTGTGGCGTGGACTTGAGCCATGAGCCATGTGCAATTGTGGGTCTCTTAGCAAAGCACGCTGTGATTGGCCAAAGCATGCAGGTCAGGTGCATTCTTTGGTCAATCATCCTACAGCAATCCACTGCGATCTCGCAGTGCATTATGGGGCGTTCAGCGCTCAAATTTCCCGCAAACGCCCCATATGTTCGGTTCGTTTTAGAACAAAAGAACACATGATGTTCAAGTCCAACTCACGTTCAACTCGAACCGATGGCTCATTCCTAATTTTGAGGGCAAACAGTACAGTTACAATACAATGAATGAGGAATCCAAGGAATCCGGCTTGTTATGTTTTGCTTCATTTTTCTTCATCCGTTTTGCATAAAAAAAAAAATATTATAATCTCTGTGGTCAGGTGATTAGGAATATTACATTAAAATGCAGTAAAGCTCACTATGTTTATTACTGGTCACAGGTTGTTAAGTTTCCTTTAAGCTCTCCCCTATCTCTGTGCCCCCGCCAATGTCTACTTGCCATCCTCTCTAGCCCCAAAAGAGGAGAAGTACCTTAACATATTCCTACAAGAATCTTTATTTCTTGCCAGAATGCAAATAGCTTGCACCTGGATCAGAGCGTGGTCGGATCCCCAGATATCCCGCAATCAATGTGGTCTGAAATGTGCATCGCTTATTTGTAGGTTATTTCAAATGAGTTACCCTCCTGTTTAGTGCCTGTTGCACTTGATATTTGTCTATGTATCCTATTTCTTTATGCTCAATAAACTTCCTCTTGATTAAAAAAAAAACAAAAAAAAACTTACTACATTTGTGCTTCTTTGCCATACTATTTATTCCTGTGGTTCAAAGTTTTCAAAAGTAATACAGCAAAATTGATGCTGACTACATTTTCTATAACAAATTAAATAACACTATATGCTCACCTTAATTAACAAAACATGTATTTCTATGCTCCCCACAGAAACAATTGAGTACTGTCCGTTATACTTTTTTTTATTTGCACCGGTGGTAGCTGGTGCTCCATTTGGGGGGGGGGCTGCAAACAAACTCCTCGCCCACACGCTCACCCACCCGCACTTAGCCCATCCAGGTCGCGGGTGGCTTCCCTCAGTCTTCTCCTCTCTGCCAATCTGGTCACATCTTCTCCTGGCCAATCCAGTCTCAGGACCTGATTTCTGTCCTGATTGGCTGGGAGGAGAGGCAGGAAGACAATTGCAAATGTTGATTCGCCAATGTCACAAGTGGGTGGGCTTGGGGTGTAGTGATTTGCACTAACATTCAATTTTTCAGGGCAAACTTTTGGGGTATGCCCCCTTCTTCATGATCCAAGCAGTACTCAAACTCCCCAAAATGAAATAGGCGATTCCACCTGCCTGGTGTGAAGGTGAAGTGACTGGACAGGGAGCTTCTCAGTCATGGTTCTAAGCTGATGCTGGTCTTCCCATACAGTCAGCTGATTCCCCACTCCATGCATTCCCAATCGACCCAGGGAAAAACTGCTGACTGCAGGGCAAGCTACATTGGTCACAGATTATGTAGTCACTATTGTGTCATGTTCTTCACTAATGGGACAAAATGTTGCATCCAGATCATCTATCTATCTATCTATCTATCTATCTATCTATCTATCTATCTATCTATCTATCTATCTATCTATCTATATCAACATGCCCGACCCTGCTATCCATCACTGCACCCATGCATGTGACCCTGCCAATAGCTCATGCATCTGCATGTCCACATCTGTTGCCATCAAAGTTGACACCACATTTCGCCTCTGCACTGGCATGCCTACTGTACCGCTTCACTCTACCCCATTGCCATCACTACCTCAACCTACACTGATAGGTTTGCAGCCACCATACACTTGTTTATTCATCCTTTTCGTTGAACAGGCACAATTTTTCTAGTGCTCTATAATGATAAAAACAAAGAGGTACACATGGTTCAATTCAGAAGTTGCTTTTTATTCTACTCCAGTTTCTAGTTTGCTGCCTCGGTGTATACTTCGCCTCCTAATTTTCAATCCTTTTACAAGAATGACAAGATATGTGCTGAAAAAAATTACTTTCTAACCTTCCTTGTACAAATTCAGTGGTGCATATCTTTTCAGATTAAACTGCTGTAATTATTTGACATCTGGGGCAAAACAATATTTTACACACTATTTTCGGCAGATCTACCATCAAATAACATGCTAATGCAGTCATTCTACAAAGCATGCGCTGTCTGAATCCAATCATTGTGTTTCTGTTTCTCTTACAGCTCAGTAAATGAACACATACAGGAGGAAGCCTATGTCTGTTGTACATTAGACTCCCTCGTGCCTGGGAGCAGAGATTTAAACAGACTTCTTTATACAAGAGAATGTGCTGATCTAATTCTGCATAGTTTTTAAATGGATTTCATCCTGCCGTCAAAACTCCCCAGGGAAGCAGAGTATCATAAATATATAACATACCATAAACTAATAAATCATACCTTATGTGTATGGGAATATATCAGGTCAGCCAGGGAGAAGCTAACACTCAATATACAGTATGGGTTGAGTACTGTATTGAAGCGTAAAAGAATAGCACATACATAAACAGCTGTTGTGTTTAGTGCAGAACAGCCAGAAAAGCTCCTTTGTTAGAAAGGTCACGTGTTGTATTACTATTAGCATGTAGCAGTAGTTTATATTATACCCTATCTTATTATGCTAAAACTTTCTTTTTGGTTTTGATTAGAATGAGCAGGGGTAAGTACCTCTGGCTGGGTTTCATTGCTGATGGTGCCCATGCTAATCAACCAGTTCTATTTGTCCTGGTGCCCATTGTCAATGCATCACAAAGTAATAGGAGATCATGAATTTTACTATTTTCACCAGAACAGGAGGTGAGGGTGATAGGGGAGATCGCTGTACGAACATCGGATAGTTAGTACAGCGGGTCCTCCTGAGATGTACGTTTTTTTTTCATTCAGCCCTGCTGGGTTGAATAAAAAAATAATTATTAGTGTGTACTAGGTTAACCACTTCAATACCCGCCCATTATTATATGACGTCCGCAGATGGGATCTCTCATCCTGAGCCGGGCGCCATATGACGTCCTGGGCTTCCCGGCCGCCTGGCTCTGGCTGCGTCACTTGGGACCCGATGCACGTGCCCGCCACCCACGATTAAACAAGCAGGACTGTGGATCTGTAAACACACAGATCCATGTCCTGTGAGTCCCCTCCCCCTACAGTTAGAATCTCTCCCTAGGACACCCAGTTAACCCCTTCCCTGCCAGTGGCATTTATACAGTAATCAATGCATTTTTATAGCATGGATCGCTGCATAAATGCTGATGGTCCCAAAATGGTGGCAATATCGCAATCAAAATAAAAATCGCAGATCGCCGCCATTGCTAGTAAAAAAATATAAAAAAATAATAAAAATGCCATAAAACTATGCCCTATTTTGTAGACGCTATAACGTTTGCTCAAACCAATAAATATATGCTTATTGAAATTTTTTTTTTACCAAAAATATGTAGAAGAATACATATCAGCCTAATAATTTGTGATATTTATTATAGCAAAAGGTAAAAAATATTGTGTTTTTCTTCAAACTTATCGCTCTTCTTTTGTTTATAGTGCAAAAAATAAAAACCGCAGAGATGATCAAATACCACCAAAACAAAGCTCTATTTGTAGGGAGAAAATTATAAAAATTAAATTTTGGTACAGCGTCGTCTGACCGCGCAATTGTCATTCAAATTGTGACATTGCTGAAAATTGGCTTGGGCAGGAAGGGAGGTGAAAATGCCCTGTATTTAAGTGGTTAAAAAGGGAGGGGGCTGAGCTGATGGAGAAAATAAAAGTTACAGTTGTTAGGTGGAGATGGGATAGGCTTCTCTGAAAAGAAGGCTTTTCAGGGATTGCCTAAAAGTGGACAGAGTAGGAGACAGTCAGACAGATTGGGGTAGGGAATTCTATAGGATGGGAGAGGCTCGGTAGAAGTCCTGGAGGCGAGCATGGGAAGATGTGACAAGGGAGTTAGAGAACAGAAGGTCTTAAGAGGAACAAAGAAAATGATTTGGTTTGTTATTTTGATACTAGGTTGGTGATGTAGCTGGGGGCCAAGTTGTGGATGGCTTTGCAAAAAAAACCTGTATCTGAATCAAACATATTCCAATGCACACAGAGCTCTGTTATAACAAAAATCATGTTCTGGCAACTTGCCATGCTGTGCCAGATAGCAGTTCTTTGGACACCTATAGACACGATACAGGGGTGAGACAAGGAAGTGTTATCGTACAGGTGGCTCTCTATGGTGGAAGAACTTTGTTATCGTAGAGCAGACATATTTGTGCACTCATCCTTGGAGTGAGAATCCTTTTTAGTGTATAAGTTGACTCCAGTGAATAGCTCCTTCTGTATTTTGTGTATTTACATGCGTCTGCTCTAGAGAAGGTCACAGCAGATGATGTACACAGCAGAGTAACGGGACATACTTGAGAATTAGCAGTTTTGCAAGTTGATCTGAACTGGCTATGGGTAATGCACAAGTTATTTTAATTGTTTTAGGTGGGATTTAACAAACACGAAAAGGAAAATGGATGCAGACAAACGTCTGAATATTCTGTACAGACACTGGATTTAGTCTTCCTAAGCAAAATACACAAGACAGTTTCATGTGTGTGAGTTTTCACATCTGAAATCATTTTTGAGGCCTGAATATATTATGTAATGTCATTATTGGGATTAAAACAAAGTTATATTGGCATGGAAAATATAGCACCAAAACTTTTAACAAGTAAAAATATACAGTAGTTACCGTATTTGTTTTTATGACATTCTATATGCTTCTTTCAGGAAAATATTACATTTCTAGGCAGATAGAAAAGGCACAACTTATTTAGCCATGTAACCAATAATATCTCCTATTATATTTTTAAGGGCCAATTCACACCAATTCCAAAGACAAGGCAATTTGTGTCCGTTCACACCACTACGTTGCAGTCCTTTTTTTACTGCAGCAGGTTGCAACGCAAACCACCGCATGAAGCCCTGAATGCATTTTTATATGCAAGTAGTGTAAGTACCCAAATTTGATTTTGTATTAGCCTCCAGAAAATACTAAAAAAGTTATTATTTTCACTAATGCATAACACTACAACACATGGTAGTGTTTTATTTTGAATTTTGCGCTTCAATGCACTTTAATTACCAAGGTGCATTGAAATGCTATTCAGAATCATTGGTACCACACTGCGCCATTGTGGACATACCTTACTGCAGTGTGATGGAGTGAACATGACCTAAATATTTCTACCTGTATCAGGGAAATGACGAAACCTATACATATAAAAGATGATGACGATTCACCCAGTGTGGTTCTGTGACCTTGGACTGGTTCTTGTCAAAAGTGTTTGCACCATTCACAGCTGCCAGTGATCTTTGGTGGACTTCCCTATCTTGGCATACAAAAACGTCTTTAATCTCATAATAAAATGCACTCACATATAGTAGAAATTGATAGGCATGGTATAAATATGCCAAAGTGACGCTCCCGGGCGCAGTGCCATGTAGTCCTTGCTGCCGTTAGTGGACAGATGGATACACCGACTCCAGAAGGTGGTCTCAGAATGAGGTTTGAGGCGCACGATGTGGCTGGCTCAGTAGGGTGATGTCATCTCACGTGGACGTGTTTCATGAGCGTGCGCACTTGGATGAAATTACAAGCCACACTCCTCTCAACAGACATAATATATATACTACACAGGGGCCATAAATAGAGGAAAGGGTAGGAAACTCCTTTTATGTTGTAAAGCGTTGTGTAAACTGTTGGCGCTATATAAATCCTGTATAATAATAATAATAACATGGGCAGGACATTATACAAATGAAACCAAATTATACAAGCGGCTCTATGCATGATCGAAGTGGCTTTGGACATTATAAGAGCATGTATGAAAACATAAAAACATATACAAAGGAACATATTAAAGAATGTATTATAACATTTAGCTTTAAAAAGCCACATTTATGCCTAAAAAAGTAATGAATATTAAGGTGGAAGGAAGTGATAAATAATAATTAAAAAGGAAATCAAATAATAAAAAAAAATAATAATAATAATAAAAAAATAATTATAAATATGGTATATCTTGGATATATAAACTATTATGCAATACAGGAAGTATAAATATGAATCAAGTTAATCAAATTAATGAAATAAAAAATTGGAAGGCAAAAATCAGCTACAATTAATATGGTATATGCGGAAAATATAGCATCTCTGGATATATGAATATATATATATATATATATATATATATATATATATATATATATATATATATAAAAACATTCTCACAATGTAAAAGTCAAGAGACCTCCTATAAAGATACTAACGTGTATATTTATGTTATATGTACTGTTAATATATGTCAAAGGACATGACAGGTGATGTTGTCTAGTAGTCGTGTCAACTGACATAATACACAGCAGAAAAATCAAGACATATATATATATATATATATACATAAATGGAATCCCTTATGCGCATGCATATCTATGTCTATATATCTATATATATATATCTATATATATATATATATAAATATATATATATATATATATATATATATATATATATAGATATATATATATATCTATATATATATATATATATATATATATATATATACACACACACACATATATAGGAGAGCTCATGATACTCCAATGAGGGACTATATAAGAGGCACTGTATAAAATAGGGACTATAAGGAATATATTATAAAATGGTGGAAATTAAAATTCCTTCATTCATCCAACCAGAAGAAAGAACATCTAAAGAGTAAATCCAGAAAGTTTCTCTGGTGCACAGCTTTTTGAAATGTTCTGCAGCTGGAAGGGAGTTGGGAATTCGCTCTATTACCCAAACTTGTAACCCTTTAGTGGACTGTTGGTGAGCTTGGGTAAAATGTCTGGGCACGCTATGTGGATCGGTGCCACTTTCAATTGATCTCCTGTGTTCTCCAAACCTGGTCTTGAGAGCTCGTATTGTGTGGCCCACATATATAAGGCCACATGGACAAGTTAGTCCGTATACGACAAAGTCTGAAGAACAATTGTGAAAATCCTTCAATGTATGTACAATTCCTTTTGTGGTAAAAAACCTTTGACTGTTTTAACATATTTATACGTTTTAAAATTTGGGCTAGCTGTTGGCACCCTACATTGCTTTTAATTTCATTTTATTCTATTTTTTGTGATCACCAAGTCATTAATAACTTTTTGACTTCAATAGATTCCTATTTTATACCATCTGACCCGCACCATGTGGAGCCCTTTCTTCTTTTTTTCCTCCCTTTTGGTCTAAACCCCTAAACATCTTCCTCCCCACTTGGGGAGATTGGAGTATCGGTGTAATGGGTCGCGTCTGAGCTGGATTTCCAACTACCTTGATGTTCCATCTGTGAAATATACCATCGAACATACAGCCGTTTGGAGTTCTTCCACCAGTTCAACGGACCTCCCTCCACACACCCCTTGGTCCTAGATTGTGACCTCAAGCCTTTTTTGACTCAACTGTCATATGACTGTGCGAGTCCAACAGAGCTGGTAAGAAGTATTTATCTACCTTCCCTGATGTTTACAGACAAGCTGATTCATATGAATACATCCGCTTAGTGTGATCTCTACCTGCTTTGTGACTATTCGGCCACCCCTGTGCCAGCTACATTGTGAAATTTGTGCCTATCTTATGGACTATTTCTTTAGCCATTTATATTATTTATATGATCTCTGTTACATGATCACTTTTTCAATTGATATTGATTATATTTACCACTATTGAAGCGCTACACTATATTTTTTCTCTTTATATTTATACGTTTTACATAAAGGTTTACGACATTGAAACATCCCAACTAATGGTATAAGAATGGGTTTTTCAGGAGAGAAACAACTGGATTTAAATTCGCTTGGAGCTATTTTAGATTTCAGATTAGGCGCTCTGCGATATGTGACTCTGGGTCTATCCGAAATGAAGGGTTTCAGGAGTGGGTCCTGCAATAGGATACTCCAATGACTAGCTAGAATTCTTTCCATCTTTTTGTAATGAACGTTAAAGGTAGTAGTGAACCGTATAGTATGATTATCTTGTCCGTGGGAAACATTCAGAGGTTTTCCTTTTAAATAGTATTGGTAAGCTTGGTCAATAGACGCTGCGGGGTAATCTTTATCCTGGAACTTCTTCTTAATCAAGATACTTTGCTCGACGTAATCACTTTCCCTCGTACAGTTCTGTCGGAGTCTACAGAACTGGCCTTTTGGGATATTCTCAATCGATTTCGGAAGATGACAACTATTGTGATGTAAATATGAGTTACCCACCATGGGTTTAACATCATTTTTTGAAATGATAGCAGAGGTAACTTTGTTGTGACTCAACTCGAGGTCAAGGAAAGGTAGCATGTCGGGATTGGTGACAAAAGTGAAAGATAGGCCATATTGGTTCTTTTTGCAATAGTCTACAAATTGGTCAATCACATCGACGGGATCATCCCAAATTATAATAATGCATAGGGGTTATTTTGGAGAATATATGCATTCTCCCAGAACCCCATAGCCAAGTTGGCATATAAGGGTGCAAAATTTGCCCCCATCACTGTTGCCTGTGTTTACACATAAAAATCCATGCCAAAGATAAAATAGTTGTGTCAAACAGAAAGAAGTGGCATCCAAAATGAAGGAGGCTTGACGGGGATTGATGAAAGGGTATTTGGCTAGGAAATGTTCCAATGCCATTAGACAAATGAATGGGGAATGGAGATTATTAGAATATTATTCCAAATTAATAATTCGGAACTTATAGGTGTTATAATATATTTATGGCACGCTTGCAAAACATATTTGGTTTTATGATTAATCATAATAAATAGTATGTGTGAATGACCTTGATCAAGTGTTCAGTGAAACATATCCTCATCTAAAGCTGAGTTAGTAATACGTTTCTGATGTAGCCAATTTGAGTATGACATATATGGTATCTTGGTACAGAATGTCATGAGAAGACAAAAATAGACATGTGTCTACGTAGCTAAAGCAATGAGACATTGTGGATTATATCTTGTTAAAATAAGTTTAGAGTAGTCTCAGTCATGTTAATACATATTAGTATATAGTTACTTAATGTAAAGTTGCTAATATGTGTTCATATTTTGTAAATGTATGGTTATATGCATATATTTTTACCTACACTGAACTGAACTATTATACTTTTTACATTGTATTTATGATGCCAACTGTGTGACAAATAAACTCACACTTTATTTTAAGTCAGTTTGACTATCAATGCTATTGATTTGGAAACGCCTCTGAGATATAAGAATATAGACATAAATAATATTCTTACAGAGATATACAGAGAGTTGACATCAAGTGAGAGCCAAGCATAAGCTGGTTCCCACTTGTAGGCAGAAAGAAGTTCCAATAGATGAGTCCTGTCCCTGATGTAAGATTGTAACTGGTGAACAATGGGCTGGATGAATTGATCAAATTATAGACTTAACCCCATAGTGACACTATCCATGGCAGCCATTATCGGTCTGCCTGGAGGGTTGTCTAAATTCTTGTGAACTTTGGGGAGGTGATAAAAGTAAGGGATTTGATAGAAGTATTTAAGAAGAAAAGACTTCTCGAATTTGTTAGGAAATTATCTTGGAAGGCCGCAAACACAAAGATGTCAATTTCCTTGGCGAACGCAGGAGTAGGATCCTTGTAGATTTTCTTATATGTGGGGGTGTCCGAAAGCAGTCTCCTAGCCTCTTCAACATAATCACTTTTGTTCTGTATAACAATTCCTCCACCCTTATCGGCCGATTTTACAACTAAATCATTTGCATTCATCAGAGATTTAAGAGCTCCAATCTCAAGACATGACAAGTTTCTAATTCTTGTGGTGTTGGAGGACTGACATAACTTTTGAAAATCTGCAAATACGACCCTATAGAAACTTTCTATATAAGGACCTTTTGCGTGTGAGGGATTAAAAATTGACTTTTGCTTGAAAGATGTGTGAATGACTGGGGGAGAAGTGGCAGAGTGTTTTGTGAGAAGGTGAATCAACTCAGTATCAAATAGTGCATCATCCTGATCTTCTGAAACGCTAGTATCAAATAAGAATACATCTGATGAAATAGGAAGGGATGATGTGGAAGGAATAGTATTGGACAGAAGACTCTTTTTTTTTTTTTAATATGATAATATCTCTTCAGAGTGAGAATCTGTACATATCTATTTAAATCCTTAAACAGAAGGAAAGGATTAGGTTTGTTCACAGGAGCAAAATTTAAACCTCTACTAAGAAGTGACATATCTGCATTGGAAAGGCTGTGTGAGGACAAATTCAATATTTTCACAGTTTCCTTATTTTGAAGGCATTGAGATGGTCTCTTGTTTCATCCTCCTCTGCAGCCTCTCCGATGAGCTTTCTTTTTTTGGAGGCTGTTAGAGGAGGACTGGGCACTAAAAAAGGAGGAGGAAGAGGAGAAACTAGTATTATTCAAAGGATCATCATGAAGAGACGTGGATGGAGCAGCAACGATGTCAGAAGAAACAACTGCTGATATTATTTCCATGTTATTATCAGGAGGACTGCTCATCTGAGGATTGCTCGATGTCATATGATTGGAAATAGAAGATGTTAGGGCTGGTCCAAGATCAGGAGGTGTAGTAGAGCGATCAACTGGTGAAAATTGACTGTCGGTAGAGTGTTTTGGGTGTGGTCTATTGTAAAAATTGCTCAAAGCATGAAGGAGATTACTATGTCGACTGGAATGATTAACAATCCTATTGTTAGTCGTGGGCCAGTGTTTCGAAGTTTCCTAATAAGCCTCTGGGGTTTTGCTAAAGTGGGTGGGCCTAAGGAAAGGCTCATAAGGGGACGTGGAGGGTCAGTGCTGATAGATGAAACAGATGATAAACTGGAACAGGTGTTAAATGGAGGACCTCTCGGTCCTGAGCTATCCGGAAAAACATTATGTAGATGGTTTTCCCTTTTTTATTTTTATTTAATTTCCTTTTTAATTATTATTTATTGCTTCCTTCCACCTTAATATTCATTACTCATGCCGGGATCAGCCCTCTGAACAGTGAACCCCCCCCCCCCTTTGCCCCACTGGCTATGAATTCTTTATCCTTCTCCTTATATTGTTATTTTAATGATTTTTTTATCTCAATTTTTTTTATCTTATTTCTTGTCATAATTATTAATTGTCATATTTAGACTGTATGCCATGATTTATGTGCCTTATATTGTGACGTAATTTCCGGTTTGTGTATGTACTTTGACATTTATAGTGATCATGCATTTTTTATTCACCTTTGTGAACTGTCATTTTAATTATATTTTGACAATTTTTATAATATAGGTGTGCCGGTTATATATATATATATATATATATATATATATATATTCTTTAATATATATTTTTCTATATGTATGTATGCGTTTTTTTTTCAGTTTTGAATTGGTTCCCCTTCTGTTTGTACTTTTTTGCTTTCCGCATTTTTGCCCACTTTTCCGCTAGTCCCGGCGCTATACCACAGCTTGTTTCCACACTGTGCATGCCGGTGTTTAGCTTCCGTTTAGTAAGCTAGAGTCTGACAGCCACCAACCAGATGTTTATATTCATTTATAACAAATAAGATGGCCGCCGAGCCACTTCCGGCGACCTTACAGATTCTAAAATGGCCGCCGGCCGACTTCCGGCGACCGGGACTTCGAGAAAATGGCCGCCAATCGCTCTAACCTATGTAGATATATAAGGACACTTCCGATACCATTAGTTTACCCTTGATGAAGTCACGTGATCGTGACAAACACGCATCGGGCACTGTGATACCGGAAGTGACGCCATCCAGTTCGCTGCTTGTTTTTACATTACCTGTTGCTTATACATTTATATGTGAGTACCTGTCTTATATTATCTTTTATTGAATAAATACTGGTTTAATATATTACACTATGGGGCATCCTTCCTGTGCTTAATCTCTGCATATGACCTATTGGTGAGACCTTCCCATCCCTGAGTTCCCAAAGATTACCACTTAAGGGGGACGTTTACACCGATTATAGGCAGTATATCCGTAACAACAAGATCCGGGGCCACCATCCCACATTAAGGCGGTTACCAAGGACCCGCGAAGTCATACTTATATGCCGTTACCTTACAGCAGTAAGGTAAGGGGACACCTATATATCTAACCAGCACAGAGGAATTCACAAACCACCCACTACTAGCAGCACTTCATTGAAGTTTGATTACCAGCACTTGCACTTTATTTTTTCAAGAGTCACTATATGTTCACACTCCACATATTGTTTACAGAAAGATGAATTCTATGGACACTGTGATATACGTTTTTAGGGAGTTATTTATTTATTATGCATGAATTTTTGTTTCCACTACCCGCTACTTACTTTTAAATGTGTTTTATTATTTATTTTCACTTGTGATATATGCACTTTTGTTCACATATTGCAATTGTGTTTATTGCATATACTGCATTATTTATATATATATATATATATATATTTTTTTTTTTTTTTTTTTTTTTTAACATCGCTTTCTGATCTTTCTGATTTACTAGTGCTGTCTGTTTTTTTCCATACAATTTTGAGTCTGGTAATTGCCAGCACCTGCTTTTGGGATATTGGCTCCCTAACAGAAATTTTACTATTATCTATGTCTTTCTCATTATTATGATACTTTTCCACCATTAGCAAGTGTGACGTTGTTTTTAATTTGGTTATGGCCAGCACGAATTTTCAATACTGGCCTATTAGGATTCTACACATTCCCATTACTTTATTGTATAAGTATAGCGCATCACTACTTTTTTTATCTCTATTAGAAGCATTAACACAACAGTTATTGTTTTTCTGAATTCCCCTGTAAAATAATTTTATTAGCTGCCAGTAAATCCATTGATATTTGACTTCCTTTAACACACCAAACAGTCCAGTACATTTTTAGTTTTAGGACTAGAACAAACCATTCATGTAATCTATATATCTCTCTTTCTATCCACATTTCTTTCTATCTAATAGAGTGACCAGATGACCTCTATGATGATAAATGACATGATTTATACGCATACTGGAGATTCTAAGTTTGTGTTACAAATGAACATTCAATACATGCCAAAGGATTCCCAGAGCACAAACAATTATCTGAAAAGAAAGTACATTGGTGGCTGTTTCCCTGAAAGTTGGCTTTGTTTGACTGAAAACTGTAATGAACCCGCCTGATATGCGATGAGTCATTCTTGTTTCATTCACTTGTGTTTGTAATTTTCAGCTTGAGCTAATGAGTGCTATAAAAACAAGAAAGTGAAGAAGAGAGAGAAAAAGATGTTAAAGGCAGTCTAATGGCCCACCAACATACTAGATAGAAGACTACATAGTATTCATATGAAATATTTTTAAAATTTATTTACTTAAAGCTGAAGAGAGTTCTGGAATTGATCAGACTTTCCTCCATTCCTAGTTCAGGTTACAAGCAGTTATCAATGAAAGAAATGTTCTCAATGGAGAAAGAGGAAGGGGGTGTGCTCCCATTGGACCATCTGTACTGCAGTTCTGCCTGGAGACCCCAAGCTGTAAACCATTGCAGCGCCAGACGTTCAGAGGCAGGAAGAGGACAGGCTTTCTTGCAGAGAAGATTTCTTCAGAATCCAGGTGCCTGCACAATGTTACAGGAAAATTATGTAACTAAGACTGTAGGGATTATTTTTTAGTTAAAATTCAGTTTTTAATTATTTAATCCTTTAATAAATACAGAAACCCCAAACATAACTCATTAAATATTTCCTTTAAACTCTTTCATTAGGGGTTTCCCACCTGGGGTTGCTCAGATCACATTTGCTAGTCTTCTGTAATCCTAATTAGGCTTCACATTCTTTGCCCTCTGGAAAGAATTTCTGCCGTGTTGCTAAAATCAATATAAAAGTGGTACAACAGGACTCAGCATAAATTACAGTTACCTTTGGCACAGGATTAGAAAACACGGAGGGGAAAATGTATGAAATGAAGGAGTAATAGCTTGTAACTTGGCAACTTTCTCTTGTCTTTTGCATTGTAATAGACAATCTTAAATATTTTTATCCCACACAATACTTACTTATCTATTGGCCCAGGATCAAAGCCAGGAGTCATCTGAAGTCAAAACACAATGTGCAATCTCATGATGAACAGTTTATTTCATACTTTCTGCTATTTTAGATGGGTGCAGCTTTGTTTTTGTATTCCGAAATTTGTGATGGGTGGCTGACCATGGAATACATTGTTATGGTCATGAGATCCAATATGAGATCTTAGACATCTCAGTATACATTAAAGTATATCTAAAAGCAAAATTTTCTTTATATTTGAATAGAATGGAGAGGAATTAGAATGCTTGCTGTCTGTGCTCCCTTTAATGAGATTCACCCTCCCTATATGTCCTGTTACATATAGTTACATAGTAGGTGAGGTTGAAAAAAGACACAAGACCATCAAGTCCAACCTATGTGTGTGATTATATGTCAGTATTACATCGTATATCCCTGTCGTTCAGGTGCTTATCTAATAGTTTTTTTAAATAATTGATGCTCCCTACTGATACCACCGCCTGTGGAAGGGAATTCCACATCCTTACTGCTCTAACAGTAGAGAACACTCTACGTAGTTTAAGGTTAAACCACTTTTCTTCTAATTTTAGTGAGTGGCCACGAGTCTTGTTAAACTCCCTTCCACAAAAAAGTTTTATCCCCATTGTGTCACGGTACTACTAACAGCGAACCCTCAGGCGAGCAGATGACACGGGATCCCCCAGGGCGTGGAATCTAAGAGTCAGCCGGGGTTCCGCCAGTGACCCTCTCACGAAGGTTTGGACTTAGCTGCATGCTGACCCCAGGTCACGACTCCCGGGTTCACCCTGCTCGCTAGGGAAGTACCTGAAGATACTGTAGACAAGGATGGATGGATGAAGCAAGGAAAACCAGGTAGTGAGCCAAGGTCAGGGCGGGCTGCAGACAACGTAATCAGAACAAGCCAGAAGATCAGATCACGACAGGTAAACAGGTTACACAGGGGAGCTAGGAACAAACGTTGTTCAAGCAACCAGTAGCAGGTTTGAAATGGGTTTAAATAGAGAAGCAGGAAATGAGGGCTGGACAGGAAGTAGTAGGAAGGAATCATATATTAGGCAACAGGTGAAGGGCATCGACACCCATAGCTGGAGAGTGCACAGAGCTGAACACCAGACAGTGGACAACAGATGCCAGCCGACCCACTGCAGTAAAGGTGAGACAGATCAGCTCCGCAGCTGATCTGTGAGACATTGTGGGGTCACCAGTATGGTATTTGTATACTGAACTCATATCCCCTCTCAAGCGTAAAGCTCCATATCTTGCAGGTCAACCAATAATCATTTATTGGACTAAAAAGGGCTTGCTCATTTGAGACTCCGACATTGCCTTTTTTATCCTTTCCATTTTATTATATTGGATTTTTGGATTGTTTTTTACTGTTTCTATCTTGCAAGCTGTTGTGAATTTTTTTATTCCAATAAATAATTATTGGTTGACCTGCACCACATGGAGATTTTTCCTCTCATTCCCTTTTATATCACATCCTGCTTTCTTTAATCTTGGTCCGTCCATTTCCTTGTGGATACTTTGGAGACATCTCTGGCTGACGTTTCTACAGTCCTTTGTGTGCCTTCACGGTTCGGGATTGTGAGCTGCTCATCCATACATTCCAGGAGACATCAACAGGAGAATTACAGGCGCATTTGACCCACTGCCATATGGTATGTGTGTCCATCATTGCTGGTAAGTGTACCCTATCATCACATGAATCGTTTTTCAGGATCTGATTGGCACACTCACATCTGCATCAAGTTTCTCTGGAAGGGAGACTCCAAAGAACTGTTTCACGTTCATATTTATGTACTGTTACACGCAGTTTTAGCACCCATGATGTTTCCTTATGGGTGACTCCAGATTTCATGTGAATTTTTTTGTGACATTTCACTGTATACACACCCCTATATGTATATTTTTTCACTTGATTATTATTTTTTCATGCATGTGGTTATATTTGTAAGCGCTACACATATTGTTTCACACAGTGTATAGATTGCATTCATATTTTTGCCACCCAAATGCATTATTTTACATTTTTCTACATTAAATTTAATTTGCCATGTATTTGCCTACCCCATTAATTAGTTCAGATCTTTTTGCTGTTTATCATTATCATTTAAAGTGAAAGTAAAAGAAAATCCCAAATTTTGGGTTGTCCCCAGAAAAGTAATAGAGGTAAAATCTTCCAATGGGGATACTAGTTTTGGTGACCTGGAAGTGAAGGGAAATCTCCGTCATCACAGATGGTGAGAAAACAACATCTGATGGGTTATAACCCTCCCTTTCTCTATCCAAAATTAAAAAAAAAGTTTTGCCTATAGTTCTACAGACTTTTATTCCAATTTACATTAAGCCATTATTAAAATCATGTTCGCTTTGCTATAAATATAGGCTCCCCCACACACACACAGCAGAATGTTTTTTATTGTCTTAGAAAATTGATTATTAATCAAAATTATGCATTTACCATACTCCTTTCATGCTTTCAGGGTCCTTCATTTTTTGGCCTCAGTGGGCCCTCCGGTTCTTTCCCACTTGGGTTGGTTCTGTCTGTGTGTAGGGGAGCTGGATCAGCATTTTCAGGCCAGGCACCTCCTTGTTTTTTGAAGCACACTTTTTGTGTTGAACTCTCTGGCTCAAGCAACTTGGAAGCAATTCTCTGTGCATTCTTATGTTTTTAATCCGCAACAATTGTCATCCCACCATATGTAAGCCCCTGTACACACAGTCGGAAATTCCGAAGGAAAAGGTCCAATCGGACCATGTTGTCGGATAATCCGACCGTATGTGGGCTACATTGGACTTTTTTCGTCGGAATGTCCGACCAACAAAGTTTGAGAGCTGGATATATAATTTTCTGACAACATGATCCGATGGGACTTTGATCGTTTGTAAAGAATTCCGATCGGACAAAGTGCCACGCATGCTCAGATAAATTTACGAGACCAAAGCTATTGGCTACTAGCCACAACGTAGTCCCGTCGCAGCGAACAAACGTCATCACATTCCGAACGATCGGATTTTCCTACAACTTTGTCCGACCGTGTATATGCAACACCAGTTTCGAACCAAATCCGTCGGAAAAAATCTGACGGATTTTGTTGTCGAAATGTCCGACTGTGTGTACAAGGGCTTAGAGTTTGTTTTCCCTTCATTCTTCCATTAATTCATGTTTGCTACTTTGATATTCGTATGCACAGTGTTGCATCCATATATTTGTATATTTATGTTATCTCTTTCAATCTTATTATAGAATACTAAATAAGTAAATACTCTTGCTCAAATCAAGGAGAACTACATTTTCACTCCGAAACGCATTGGGTACAAGAACTATTAGTTCATCATTGGTATTATGTTTTTGGTGACAACACTAAAATTTGCTCTAGCATATTGTTATGTGCTTTTTATACATGTTTCGTATTTTTCATACCAAATAAATATTTTTTCATTATAACGTCTGTGCCTTAAAAGTCCACCACCAGGGGATTTGTTTCTGTAATATTTTAATGTGGTACAACCATATGCTCGCTAACAACCAACTTATTTTTATAACAGAAAATATAGTTTTTTTCCCCCAAATTTTCATGTTTTTTGTTTATATAGTAAAAAATAAAATACCATCAAAAGAAAGCTCTATTTGTGTGGAAAAAAAATTATATAAATTATATACATTTCATTTGCATACAGTGGAGCATGACCGAGCTATTGCCAGTTAAAGTAGCACAGTGGCAAACAGCAAAAAATGCCCTGGTCATGAAGGGGATAAAACTTTCCAGAGGTCAAGTGGTTAAAATCCAAGCAGTACTGATACATAGAACTTTAAGAAAATGTTAGGAACAACAATTACTCGAAAAAAACAAAAACAAAAAAAAAAGTAATAAAACTGAGGAAGGTAACCAGATAAGGAGAGGAGAAGATTGAGCATTCCATAACTTATCTGACTACCTTTCTCACTTATTACCTTTTTCCCAGAGATTGTTGTTCCTAAAATTGTGCTAAAGCTCTGTACATCAGAACAGCTTCAACCTTAGAAGGAGATACATCCTGAAAGCTTCTCCTTGAAATAGGTCAACTCATTTTCAACTCCTAAAAATTATAACCTAAAGTGGTTCTAAATTCCAAAGATCTTTTTGCCCTAATTCACGTTGCTGTTTGTCCCCTCCCCCATCCCAAATACTTACCTGAATCTTCTCTTGATCCAAAAAAGTATCATGGTCAACTCATTTTCAACTCCTAAAAATTATAACCTAAAGTGGTTCTAAATTCCAAAGATCTTTTTTCCCTACTTCAAATTGCTGTTTGCCCCCCCCCCCCCCCCATCCCAAATACTTACCTGAAACTTCTCTTGATCCAGCACTGTATCTGTCTGCAGCAGTGCTGGTCTTTCTCCCTGCTCTCAGAGGACAGACTGATAGCAGCAGGAGCCATTGGCTCCTGCTTGTGTCAATCAAAAACTGTGAGGAAGGGGGGGGCATGGCCGAGCAGTGCTGTGTGAGTCATTGGATGCACACAGCTCAGCTCGGGAGTATGCCCACCTGCGTGCCCCTATAGCATACAGCTTGCCCCAGAGGAGGACTCCAGAAGAGAAGGTAAGGCGACAATCTGTGCAGTATACAGAGCAGGTAAGCATAAACCTCTATTTTCTTTTTAGTAAAAAAAAACAAAAAACAGCCTTGATACCACTTTAATCTCCTTGGCAGTATGATTATGTCAGATTTTTGATGCTCAATGCGGTACATTGCTTTGCATCGAAATTTGGCATTTTATATTGTAGGCCTGTAATTCTTAGGAATAACACAACTGTCCATACCAGAGTCTAGTAGATCTCCCGGGTATGATAAAGTTTGAAACACAAAATCATGAATTATAATATAATAAATAACTATAAGTAATTATAAAAAATAATATAATAATAATAAAAATTATTCAATAATGTAATCAAATTAAAAACACTGAAATTTGCTCAGTTGCAGAATTGTCACTGTCATTACTTTCAGTGTTTGATGACGGATCTCCCCACAAATCGCTATCCCTCAATTCTGCAAGTGATTCTAATTTATTATCGCTGTTTTCTAGCTGGTCTAAAACCACTTTTGATGTAAAGGGACAGTTTTGGTTGCTATGGACAATCTCCAGTTTCTAGGCAGAAAGAACAGTATTTATAAAATAAAACTACACGCAGGACACTGGACAGACCACTAGGGACAAAAGGGATGTGAAATAAATCAATACAGTAATGTAATCTGTAAGATTACAGTCTGCTGTATGTTTTCTGTGTTTTTAACTTTTTGAATTTGGCGCCGTGCTCCATCCCCGTGCATCTCAACGCTTGCAGAGAATGGAGCCCGACACTGTGATGAATTGAGCAGAGGACGGCTCGCACACACAGCGGGGAGACATCACTGGATCCTGGGGACAAGGTAAGTAACTTTGCCTGGATCCAGCAATGCGATCCCAAGCATGGCTCGGGGTTACTGCTTTTGGTACTGAAAATTCACCCCGAGCCACACTCGGGAATACCGCCATGAGGTTAATACTTGGTGGAAACTGGACTCTTGCTTTTAAGTGAGTTGATAAAATCATCTGTCATTGGGTCTTGATGGAGAATTCTCTCTTTAGCAATCCTTCTTGCTGAATATGTTTTTATGTACGTGTTTTATATATTACAGCATTAAGCCTGCCTTAGACAGATTGAAATATCTCTCCATGTATGGGTAGAATGGCAGATAGATCGACTTCAGTACAGCCAACCAGGGCCATTTTTAAGGCAGGGCAAAAGGGGCAGCTGCCCTGGGCCCTATCATTGTTGTGGGCCCCAACGCAGCTGCCTCATACTTGCCAACTATCCTGGTTTAAATTCCCTTGTTCCTTGAGGTTTTAGTCCTGTGCTGTGTCCCAAGATCTCAGTGTGAAGTACTGCTACTAATGCTGCCCAGCTCTGCCCTTTTGTGTACAGATGACTCACCTGCAGACCCTGTGTTTACATGTAAATTACCGGCATTCATATGTGAATAGCAGTGGCCGGCGGCATTGATATGTATATCTTGCCCCCCTGAGGTCATATCCACAGTAATTTCTAGCAGCCAATCAACAAGCAGAAATCATGTATTGTAACCTTTAGCAACTAGTCAGTGAGCCGTAATGTGTGCTGTAACCTCTAGCAACCAGTCAGTGAGCGGTAATGATACACTGTAACCTCTGGCAACCAATCGCAATAGCTGCCTAATCTGATTCAGTAAACTGATTTTGAGTCTAGCTGCTATTTATTGTATGTCTCAGAGCAGGTGGAGAGCGAAACTGCATGGGGGGGCCCCAAAAAAAGTTTTGCCCAGGGTCCAATCAATATCAAAGACGGCCCTGCAGCCAACCTGTCGGGTTTTTTGCATTCAATCACTGCCAGTATCTATAGCTGCAAGCAGTGATAATTGTATTCTTATGGTGGGAAAACCTTCTGCTGTTAGAACACAATGGCTCCACAGGAGGGATATCCCCATCATCACTGTCTGTGTTGATGGGAGAATTGAGTACGGGTTGAAGGAAAGCAAATTGCATAATGTTTGGCTTGTCTTATGATCATACCATGCTGTATGTTATCTTATTGGTCATATTTCTATAGATCATATCAAATTTAGGCACAGCTGGCCAAAACCGTTTCAGTCATCTGTTTTTTCAAAACTTGATTTTGCGTCATAGCAATATCAAATAACTGAGTGCAGATTGCCTTGTTTTGTTTTATATCTTTTTGGTTATCTTTTAACTTAAATCTTGTGTGGTCTCTGCTCTATACCTGCTGTATCAGTTTCTTTACTCATTGTAAATGGACCCACAGTGTTCTGTATGTGGTTGGCCAAATCTTTCTGAAGTGTTGGTAATATGATCTAATTAAACTCTCAAAGTGCCAGATCAGATACCACATGAAGAAATAGCTGAGTGTATGAACAGCTTAACTGACCATTAAAGAAGGCACACCATAATGTTGTGTGAAAGGCCATTATTTAATAATGAAATGGAAATACCCATAGGTACATATGCCAAGGAAGAATTACCACTCTTTAAGCCAAGTTTCCTGGCAAAACTTTGGTGAGAAATGTATTTAGTGCATCCATTGGCAGATACTACAGATAGATAAGGACCGCACACGGCATTGAAGTATAGGGCTTGCTTTACTAAAACTGGACTTTGCAAAAGCTGGTGCAGCTCTGCATAGAAACCAATCAGCTTCCAGATTTTTCTTTTGTCAAAGTTTAACCACTTGCCGACCACCCTATAGCAGTTTTACTGCTACAAGGTGGCCACTGTGTGCAGGATCACATAAATATACGTGAGTCTTCACTTCCGGGTAGGGGACGCGATTGCACACCACTGGCGGCTCGCTCCCACTGTGCTTATACACAGTGGGAGCTAATCAGTGGGTACCACAGACTTGATGTCCGCTGCCACCCACAGATCATAAGCCATGGAGACAGAACGGCAAACTGCCTATGTCAACAAGGCAGATTGCCGTTCCGATAGGAGGGAAGGCATGGCTCATGTGTCTCTGCAAAGCAGGGACAAGAATCCATGTCTTCCCTTAGTTAAAGCATCTCCCACACTGTAGTAAAACACAGGCTAGGTACACAGTTAACCCTTTGCTCGCCCCTGCTGTTGACTCCTTCCCAGCCAATGTCATTAGTACAGTGACAGTGCATATTTTTAGCACTGATCACTGTATTAGTGTCACTGACTCCCCAAAAGTGTCAAAAGTGTCAGATTGTACGCAGCAATATCACAGTCCCGCTATAGGTCGCTGATTGCCACCATTACTAGTAAAAATAAATAAATAAATGAAAATAAATAAAAATATCTCATAGTTTGTCGACACTATAACTTTGGCTTAAACCAATCTATATGCACTTATTGGAATTTTTTTACCAAAAAAATGTAAATGAATACATATTGACCAACATTTATGAGTATTTATAGGGATGTCCATCCTGTCCCTTACACCCATTACTTATTCCTATTATTCAACTACAATATCATACCATATGGTTATGTTTTTTTATTGGTCACCATTGCATTTGCCCCTGAAGAGTTGGTTTACCCCAACGAACCGCGTCGGGCTTTCATAGATGCATGATGTCCATACAGATGATTTTATGTCTCTTATATTGTTTTACTCTAAATTTTCCAACACCATCCAGCCCTTCCAGTGTTCCATGTTGTGCAGGACTTGTCTTTATACGATATGCCAAGTACCATGGCGTCAATATTTATATGTGGTTTTTAGCATGCCCTGCGTTTATGCGATTCTGTGTATGCTTTTTTGTGTCATTCAGTATGCTGTGCATGATTTTACAAGGTATAGTAAAATGTTCTTTGCCAAGACTGCTCTGTGATATACATCTCTCATTCAAAGTCCCCAAAAAACTCCCCCTGTTTTTTGGAACCCATAAAAGCAATACTGTGTTTTATATCCCATATGCTTACTCTATATAGTGATTGGCCTCATTCAAAGTTCTGCCGACCAAACTTTCTCTCTTTTTGTTCAAATTTAGGATGGAGGCCAATTACTTATGGTGCTTTGCAACACATTTTTCTCTCTTGACCAAAATGTATGAAGAAATTTGATTTTTAAACTTTTTTTTTGGATATGTTTTTTAGCAGAAAGTAAAACTTTTTTTTTTTCCAAAATTGTCGGTCTTTTTTTTAAAATTTTATTTGGGTACAGTGTCACATGACCATGCAATTGTCAGTCAAAGTAATGCAGTGTCGTATCTCAAAAAGTGGCCTGGTCATAAAGGGGCGTAAATCTTCCGGAGGTCAAGTGGTTAACTGAACAAGCTAGTTAGAAGCTGATTGGCTACAATTTATGCAGCGCTTATACATGCACATTCACATCAGTCCCTGCTTTGCAAGGAGCTTACAATCTAAGGTTCCAATTTCACATACATGCATACACATACTTTTTGATAGGAGCCAATTAACCTACCAGCATTGGATCCATATACAGTGGAACCTTGGTTAACAAGTAAACGCCGTTAACGCACGTTTTGAAAGACAAGCAACTTTTTTTTTTTATTATTCTGGTTTGCGAGTGTCGTCTTGCAAAGGAATTCAAATGAATGGGGTATGCAGTACCGCATTTGGCCAGAGGTGTGGGGGCGCCGGTGACACTCAGGAAATGGTTTGGAGCTGTTCAGAGCTGTGTGGAAATACTCAGTTTCCGAGCCTTTTCGAGTTCAGCCGAGCTGTCCCCGAGTATTTCAGAGGCACTCTGGCACCCCCTCCACATCTGGCCACATGCGGTATTGCATGCAATAGAAGTCAATGCGAAATGAATTACCTTAATTTCCATTGACTTCTATGGGGAAACTCGCTTTGATATGCGAGTGCTTTGGATTACAAGCATTCTCCTGGAACAGATTATGCTAATAATCCAAGGTTCCTTTGTAATGCCTTTGGATCCATATGATGGCTCATTGCTTTATGATTCCTTTCATGAATCATAACTCGCTTTATGCATTTTCCAAGAAGAAATAAATTATTAGAGGCATTTTGATTGGCTGCTTCAGGTTTCTGTACTTCAGCACATCATCGTGGCTCTTCATCCTCCCTATAATATTTACTTTAGTTACAGGATGTCCATTGTATGATTATTCATATTAAATATAATGCTAACGAAAACAGATTTACTCCCACTTTTTCCTCTGTGACTCAACATTTTAATTAAAGTTCTAAATGCCCGGTTGCCTGTAGTGCTGATGTTAAATTGCCAAATAAATTAATGTGTTGCTTTAATGCATTTGTCACACTCAGCGACAATCTAAGACTAAGAGGACCAAACAATGTTTTATTTAAGATCAAGGCTTCAGGCTGGGCTGTAGGTCTCAAGGAAATTATACAGTTTCAACCCTTTCCAACAGGTCTTTTGTCAAAGGGCATAAGATCCTGTTTTACAGGCTAAAGGAATCCTGGGGAGTTTAAAAGTCTTTTTGTATGTTCAAGATTCAAAGGTGGGAATTCCCTATAATCCTAGGTACCATGACATCATAAATTTCAATGGCAACATGAAATACTGGGAGGTGAATCCAATTTACTTAAGAGGTACCATACAGAGCATTACATGGATGATCAGCTTAGAAGTATAACACTCTCACAACTGCATTCCTCACCATCGGGATCATCAATAATGAATAGCGGGTAAATTCTTGGCTTCTTAAAAAGCAGTGTTTGCCTCGTTACATTCCACCTTTCTCTGGACACCATTATGCCCTGAAGAGTGGTAATCCTTCTGTATCTGAAAACTTAAGTGTGCGTTTGATTGTGGATTATCAATCATTTAAAAGAAAGAAATTGAAAAAAAAAACCTTTTTAGTAACATTTTATTTTTGTTGTTTGGAATAAGAGAATGATCCTTTCAAGGCCCCATACACTGTCATAAAATCAATGAACACTATAATCCATTTACAGGGGTTGTAAAGCTTCGTGTTTTTTTTAATCTTAATGCATCCTATGCATTAAGGTGAAAAAACACCTGGCAGCCCCCCAGCCCCCCCATTTTACTTACCTGAACCCCTTCATTCAGTTGTCTCTCTCTCGATGGGCTCTTGATGGGATAAATTGATAGCAGCGCAGCCATTGGCTCCTGCTGCTGTAAATCAAATCAAAGGACGCGGGCGCTGAGGGGTGGAGCTGAGTCCACCATTCTGTGTCTATAGACGCAACTGGTAAACTCGGGAGCACATCCGCAAGGTAACCCCCTCAGGGAAGCGCTTCTCCGAGGGGGTTATCAGATGTGGGGAGGAGTTCCTGCTATACTTTGTTGAGAACTCTCATGCATTGGCTGTGCAATTATAACTTGCCATTTTTTTCCTTACAGATACCAAAGTCAGACTGGGTAATCAATAAGAGATTACAACCTATTCGATTCTTTATGAATGGACAGTGCTTGCATGTTTACTCACACTTTGCTGATGATCTGTAAATCATAGAGGGGTTTGAGCATCCTTAACCACTTAAGCCCCAGACCATTTGGCTGACCAAAGACCAGAGTGTTTTTTGCGATTCGGCACTGCGTCGTTTAACTGACAATTGCGTGGTTGTGCGAAGTGGCTCCCAAACAAAATTTACATCCTTTTTTCCCCACAAATAGAGCTTTCTTTTGGTGGTATTTGATCACCTCTGTGTTTTTATTTTTTGCGCTATAAACAATAAAATAGCGTAAATTTTGAAAAAAACGCATTATTTTTTACTTTTTGCTATAATAAATATCCCCCCCCCCAAAAAATAAATAAATAAATATATAAATATATATATATATATATATATATATATATATATATATATATATATATATATATATATATATATATATATATAAATTCCACAGTTTAGGCCAATATGTATTCTTCTACATATTTTGGTAAAAAAATCGCAATAAGTGTGTATTGATTGGTTTGCCAAAAGTTATAGTCTTTACAAAATAGGGGATAGTTTTATGGCATTTTTATTATTAATATTTTTTTTTACTAGTAATGGCAGGGGATCAGTGATTTTTATCGGGACTGCAACATTATGGCGGCCACATTGGACACTTTTGGCGTGATTTTGGGAGCATTCACATTTATACAGCGGTCAGTACAATTAAAAAATGCATTCATTACTGTGTAAATGTGACTGGCAGTGAAGGGGTTAACCATTAGGTGGCGCTGTAGGTGTTAAGTGTGTCCTAGGGAGTGATTCTAACTGTGGGGGGGAAGGGGCTGTGTTTGACACGACACTGATCACTGCTCCTGATCAGTGTCACTAGGTAGAACAGGGAAATGCTTGTTGACATTAGCATTTCCCTGTTCTTCCTCCCTGTGAGACGATCGCGGGTATCCTCGTGGACATCTAATCCACGATCATGCTCATGGAGCTCCCGGTGCGCGCACGCCTGCAAGCCACCTCTTAAAGGGCAACGTACAGGTGCGTTAATCTAACTGTATGCGCCTTTCTGCCCCAGTATATATGCGTGAGGCGGTCGGGAAGCAGTTAAAGCAGAGCTCCAAGCTCCTTCAGGAAACACTAAAAGTCAGCAGCAACAAATACTGTAGCTGCTGATTTTTAATATTAGGACACTTACCTGTCCACAAATCCAGCGATGTCTTCACTCAAGCCGATTTTTCAATGGGCTCTCGAGTGCTGCTGCCGCCATTTTGGCTAAGGTAACATGGCAGTGAAGCTGCAAGCGCTTTGCTTTGGGAATGGCCCGGGGGAAGGAGGAGGGGGGTACATTTAATGCTGAGTTTGCCGCGGTGAAGAGGGAGCGGGTACCTGTGAAAAACAGAGGTCTGTTTTAACCACTTAAAGCAGCATTGGTCTGATGCTGCATCTGTGCACCTTCGCTTGCTCGGTCCTCAGGCCTCCCTGTCAGTCAAAGCTCTCTGCCTCTCTGCTCTGCCTCCCCCCCCCACATGCTCACTGGAGTGCTGGGCTGTGGAGGGGGTGAGAGCAGCCGGCTCAGCCTCTTAGTGCCTCACTGAGAGGCTTAGCCGGGTGCCCGTCCAGGCATTGGGTGGATCCTGACTTCATTGACGCGATCTTGCCTGAGCCTGGAGCGGCTCTGTGACATCAGCTGACAGCGGGCTTCAGCCTACTGTCTGCTGAAAACGGATCACAGGAGATCAGAACAAACTGCACTCCTGTGATACACAGAAGTACAGCCAAACACACTTTAGCTGTACTTCTCCTTTAAAATTTCTGACAGTGTGTTATTGCCTGTCTCTGACTTTCTCTCCTGGTGACAACCGCTAACCCCATTACTTGTCATGGAATCACAGGGACAGGAAGCAAAGGAAAATCTCCCCAGTAGGGTCACAGATAGAAGTAAAAGCCTGGCAGAAATTCTAACCCTCCCCCACTTTATACAAAATAAATAAACAAACAAAAATTTCGTTTAGGTTAGGCTGGGCATAGACAGCTCAAATTTCAGCCATTCAACCCACAAGATATATATGAATGCGGTGCAGATCCTGTCTGAATTGCATGCGGTTTTCCACACCGCTCCTGTATGAACCCACACTTTTCATAGCGACTTCAGCAGTGAGGGAAAATGCATGCAATTCAGACAGGAATTGCACCACATTTCTGTTCAAAGCTCATGTGATTCTTTGAAGTGCAATTTGAGACCATTAATTTTGCGACAGTATTGGTACTTGGTATTGGCGAGTACTTGACGGAAAAAAATGCTTTAAAAGACTCTTGGACATGCATCTGAGTAAACACAACATACAGAGATATGGGAAATGATTATTGACATTGACACACATACACCTACATAGGTTAACTCGATGGTCTAGTGTCTTTATTCAGTCTTACTTACTATGAAGCTATAAAAGTATCGATACTTGCCAGTATTGGTGCAAACCTACTCCTTATATTGGTGGTCATTGGGAAGAATGTTCCTTCCAATGGTGGCCATTAGGAAAAATGTTCCTTACATTGGTGGTCAGTGGGGAGAATGTTCTTATATTGGTGGTCGGTGGGAAGAACACCCCCCTTACAAATGGCTAAAAAGATCATTGGTATCATGCCACTGATCTTGGTCCTGGAATTATGCCTGGACCAATAAATGGGAGTTCTAGGAGCCCCAGCCTCTGAAGAAATGGCTGGCTTAGATATTATATGAGGATGTAAATCTCTCTCAAACTAGTTATACATCAAGAAAACATACAAGTAAAATGTTGAATGTTCAAATAATACTAAACATTTCCATTCGATGATTCTTTAATAAAAGTTTCCCAAGCTAAGTATAAATCCAGAAAAAATAGATATATATTTGAAGCCATTGAAACTGAATTACCCGCCCAGTATAAGGTGTGGCACAGTTTTATTTTACTGCTGCTTCTAGAAATAGAAACCTGGTTGTTTGTAAATGGTTTGACAATGTGGTTTAGTATTATTGCATGGCAGATTAAACATGTAAGGCAATCCATGGCAGCATTTAGCTAGTGGAAAATGGAAACCTCCGTTTTTTTAGATCTCTGAATAGACTGAGTTGAAAAAACTAAGCTAATACAATAATATTTCTTGTAAGATTTTATATATTTGCAGTATTAAAACTAGATACATGGCATGCCGTGTGTTGCATACTGCCTAAGCACAACTTACTATCACACTGTGTGTTTAGACTTTTTTCTCTGAGCACACTGATGCCATTGATTTGCTGTTTGGGCCTCTATTACCAGGCAGCTGAGCTCCTGCAGCCACAATCGACTTGGAGCTTGCACATCTATATCTGCCAGGCCACCAATAGGCCTGAATATCACATCTACACCAGCAATACTTTGCCCTGTTGGCAGGTGGAACGAGCACGGAAGTCACCAGATATATTCTGATCACGAAAGTCACCTTTTTCTTCTTCTTGAGCTGGAGTCTTGAATGTTGATGAAAATCATAAGATACCCACTGAACTTTATATATTGAGCACCATTTTTATATATAATTCCTTTTTTTTTTTTTTTTTTCTTTTCTTTTTTTTTTCACATTTTTTAAATCTGATGATTGGACACTTTTTTGAACTTATACTTAATGTAATGTGATTATCTGTTTGGTTCACAGACTTTTTAATATGATATATGGTTTCTGTATGGTACAATTTACCCTATGTGAGGACTTGGATTGGTATCCGTAGGGTTTATTTGCACAAGTATTATTATTATTAATTTTTTTTGTATTATTTTTACACTGCTTTGCACCTTACAATCTTTATTGTAGCACTTATGTATCATATTGTGTTATAACCTAGATATGCACTTTATTTGTTTGTAATTTTTGTACATCTATGCTGAAATCACGATAGTACTATATGATAGAGACCTGTAGCATCCCCTGCGTATACAGAGGAGTGGGACTGTGTACGGGGGAATATCTTTGGGTCCTTGCACTGTGTATGGGGGAATATCTTTTGAGGTCTTAATGTAGAGGGGGGCACTCTGTGCACAAATAATAGGTTACTCTGTTATCTACCCTCCATCTACCTACTTTTCCCTTTACCCTTTGTCTCATTCGCTACAGCCTCTGGCCTCCTTTTTCTCCTTTTTTTTCCCTACCCTCTGAGGGCCATCACCTTATTGTATGCTATTGAAAGCATTAGTGTATACATATGGTTGGCATGGGGTTGTACATTTTTTGATGTCACCCATTCTCTATAAGTATTTGATAAATATTTTGGGTCATATGATAGAGGTAATAAAAATTCAGTAGAGGTTAAAGTAATCCAATAGAGGTAGCGCCAATAGCCCATACCAATTCTTTAAATATTACAAGCCACAGACTCTTAACAAAGTCTGAGGAACTAAAGGGCAGCAGCAACCTTAACACTTGTTTTTTTCCCCTTTTTCCTAAGCGCGGCTATCTGCACACACACTGACACAGTATAGTCTATAGAAGCAGACCCCACCCGCATTAGACTCTTGCCGTTTCTCGGCTTATTAGGGTAGCTGGTGACAAAGTGACCGTTGTTGCCACAGTATAAGCAGAGTCCCTGGAATCTTCTTCTAGCCTTTTCCCCAGAGGATAAATGGGTAGTGCCAATTTGCATGGGGTCATCCTGCAGCAGAGGTTGAGAGGGCTCAGGAAAGGCTGATAAAGAAAAAGTAGGCGGTGTACTGGGGGGGGGGCAAAGAAACAAACCTCTCTGTGTGCCTTTCCCCGTAAATGCCTGTCTATACAGATGGTTACTTGCAAGGCTTCATTCAATGACTTTGGTTCAGGGTAGTGTACTAAGGAGTATTTGATGGAGTCTGATAAGCCAAACATGAACTGGCTTCTTAGAGCTGGGTCATGCCGGACAGTATTGTTAAGCAGGGAGTTTACCCTGACATAATAATCTAAGGTTAGCTTTAGCTGAGTAGGCACAGTCAGGATCATTGAGACAAAGCTTCAACTGACCCTCTGGCTAGGTCATCTGTGCGGAGGCTAAATGCCCAAGACTGGAGATCTCTCCCTGCAACCATGTAATAATCAGGTCAATCCCCTGTGCTTCAGAACCAGGATTGGGGCTTAAGCTTAAAGTATAGCATACAACTATTTTTAAAAATGGAAAACATATGGGGGGGTCACCAGAAAAAAACGATCAGGCGACTTAACTTTTGGCTCTGGCTCCTGCGTTACTGCTGGAGGTGTGTTTACATGCAAAGACAGTTCCTGGATTTGGCGTGTCAGTTCGCAAATTTCCTCAGAAAATAAACGGGCCTGTGTAGGGTCCATCTTCACAGAATTCGTTTTTGTTAAAGACTTGTGATAATGTCACGTTTACCCCAACGCAGGTGGTCAGACACTATAGCTGGCTACTGTGCTCTTCACCTATAGCAGCCCCCTTTCCCATAAAGCAAGCAGGCCTACCAGTACTCAGTTTCCTCCCAGGACTTATACACAATGCTATAGTGCCTGGCCACCACGCCAGGGCAGATGTGAACTGAGCAAATACTTGCAATTAGCAGACAGATAGCGTGGTTCTATTACAGTCAAGGTAAAAGGCAGGCTGAGTTCAGGGAATAGTCCAAAATCCATACACAGGGAAATCCAATCTAGCAGGGCAGACAGACAGGGAGTTTGATCAGGAACAACACATGTATCACTGTCTATCACTAGTACCCAAATGAGGGTTTAGCTGGCTTATAACCGGTTTGAGTTTCCACCCAGAGACTGACCACATCAATCAGCCTGCAGGTGGACAAAGACAGGGAGAATGCCATAGCCAAAACCCAGATGCTGGAATTAGGAACAGGAGCGCTAGACACTCCTGACCGTAAGTAAAAATTCTCTAGGTACCTGTTCCACCTCCTTGAGCTACCTTGTCCAACTATACACTGCAAAAGTCTTTTTGCACACAACATTCCTTAACCACTTCGGCCCTGGAAGGATTTACCCCCTTAATGACCAGGCCATTTTTTGCGATATGGCACTGCATTGTTTTAACTGACATTTGCACGGTCAGGCAACGTTGTACACAAACAAAATTTATGTCCTTTTTTCCCCACAAATAGAGCTTTCTTTTGGTATTTGGTATTTGATCACCTCTGCGGTTTTTATTTTTTACACTATAAACAAAAAAAAAAGACCAACAATTTTGAAAAACAAACAATATTTTTTGCTTTTTTGCTATAATATCTCCAAAAATGTTTTTAAAAAAGAAATTTCTTCATTAGTTTAGGCCAATATGTATTCTTCTACATATTTTTGTTAAAAAAAAATAAAAAAATTACAATAAACATATATTGATTTGTTTGTGCAAAAGTTATAGCATCTACAAAATAGGGGATATAATTATGGCAATATTATTTTACATTTTTTTTTTACTAATAATGGCAGTGATTAGCGATTTTTAGTGAAACTGTGACATTGCAGTGGACAGATCGAACACTTTTGACACTTTTTTTGGACCAGTGACATTTATACAGCGATCAGTGCTAAAAATAGGCACTGATTACTGTATACATGACATTGGCAGGGAAGGGGTTAACACTAGGTGGCGATCAAGCGGTTAAGTGTTCCCTAGGGAGGTGTTTCTAACTGTGGGGGGCGTGTACTGTCTGGAAATAGAGAGAGATCGCTGTTCCTGATCACTAGGGACAGTCAATCTCTCTCTACTCCCCTGTCAGAACGGGAATCTGTTTACATTGACAGATCCACATTCTGGCTCTTTGTGGGAAAATGATGGGTGGCCGGTGGACATCGCGTCTGCCAGCCACACGCATCGGCTCTGGCCGTGTGCTGCGGGAATGCTCTTAAAGTGACCAACAGACACCTACGGTGATTTGTGCAGCCGAGCCAACCTGCCACAGTATAATGATGGCGGCTGGTCGGCAAGCAGTTAATAATCTCAGCCTGCACCCTATAGTCCCTTAATTCAGTGCAATTACATTTAACCTGAATTAGTTGCCCCCTAGGAATGTTTTTCAACCAAATAGGATGATGGCCACTATTGATTGAAAGAGCCATTCCTGTCAGCGGATTTAAAATAAACTTTTGTTGAAAGATGATCAGGATCCCTATAGATCACAAGATCCACAAAATGGAATTGATTTTAATTTACCTGATATTCCAATTTTATATTATTCTTATTTCTTTTTAAATGATCAATAAATTCCAATAAAGACTTTTTGGGGGCATTTCATATCAAAATGAGATCATCGATAAATCCACTGTACAATAGAATCTCAACTGTATATCTAGTAAAGAGAAATGTATCCGCCCACTTAGCCATAAAGATATACATGAGGACAAACAAAAATCCAATGACTTCCTTGGGAACATCTTCTAGCTGAGTGGGATGTTATCCCTCTTGCTCAGTGCTCAATTTAACGCCAACGTTTTGAATGATAGTATACATGGTGAAACATCAGCAGTTACTAGATATACCTCAGTCTTATTTTTCAAATCCACCTCCTGTAATAATTTAACTATATCCTTCATATCCCTCAAGTATGCTTTAGTAGATGTAACACTGGGCTGTAAACATGTGTATTCACTCAATCTCGGTGAGGTGGATCAACAATTGGCCGTGCAGGTGGACATTGTAAATCCTTATGTATCTTGGGTAGGTTATATATGGTTGGAATCCAACAAACACTCAGTATCAGGTATCTCTTCTCCTTCTTAGTAAACACCCTCTTCTATACCCATGCTCAACCAAACTCTTTCATTCCTTCTTATAATTTTTCGTGGGGTCCTTCTGTAATCGTACGTATGATTATCTGACAACATATCCATCAGTTGGGTATTATAAAAATCCCTATCCAAGATAACCACTCCACCCCTCCCCTTAATCAGCTGACCATCTCTTTTTAAATGTATTAATTCCTGTCTCAGAATAGACAGCAGCACAGTGGTGTAGTAGTTAGCACTCTTGCCTAGCAGTAAAAAGGGTCGCTGGTTCAAATCCCAACCACAACACTACATGCTTGGAGTTTACATGTTCTCCCTGTGCCTGCGTGGGTTTCCTCCAGGTACTCTGGTTTCCTCCCACGCTCCAAAGACATGCAGGTAGGTTAATTGGCTTCTGTCCAAAATTGGCCCTAGTATATCAATGGGGACCTTGGATTGTGGGCTCCTTGAGGGTAGGAACTGATGTGAGTGTGCAATGTACAGGGATAGGGACAATTGTACACACTCAGGTTGAACTGGATGGACTGATGTCTTTATTCAACCTTACTAACTATGTAAGAATACCAAGGATTCACCTTGTTCTGTTCAATACTGTCCAAAACGAAACTTTAAATACTTCAACATGGTGATTAGTGGACATTGGAGGATTAAAAGTAGACCTATTTCTTAAGCCACTATTTATCACTGCATTGGTTACTGATGGTCTCACACTAGGTGCTGGGGGTTTACTCAAAAATCACTTTTTTATATTTTATTTACATATATATATACGTGTGCATTAGGGATGAGCTTCGTGTTCGAGTCGAACGCATGTTCGACTCGAACATCGGTCGTTCGTGCGTTCGCCGAATTCCGAACGTTTGGGCCGTTCGCGGCAAAATTCGTGTGGCCCACAATGCACTGCGATGGCGCAATGCATTGCTGTCTCACGATTGGCCAAGCATGCACTGTGACCCCGCATGCTTGGCCAATCGCAGCGCCAGTAGCGGGAAGAGCAATGGTTGGCCACAGGCATCCTGCCTGTGGCCAATCATAGCTCAGACTGTGTAGTGCACGCCCCACACTATATAAAGCTGCCTTTCAGGCGGCCTCGTGTAGTGTTTGTTAGCATCTGAAGCAGTGGGTGTTCTGTGTACCTTCAACACAGTTACACACCAATCGTTTTTGGCTGATTTACTATTTTGCTCTTGTGTAGTGGTTACTGTCTGTGCCCTGACCGCAGTATACACCACTATATTCACCTCACCTATATAGCTAGTGATCTAGCTTTAATAATAGAGCTTGCAGTCAGTAGTGTTAGTGCGTGCTGTCTGCGTGCTCTGTACCCAGTACATACCACTATATACACCTACATAGCTGTTCTCTATTTGAGCCCGATTGTCATTTGCTGGAGTTATTGGAAGTTGTGTGTGCCTCCAGCACAGCACAGTATACATCTGTATATACCCCTTTAATTCTGCTGTTTTCTTGTTATTGTCTGCGTGCCCTGACCGCAGTATACACCGTGATATTCACCTCACCTATATAGCTAGTGGTCCATCTTTAACAATAGAGCTTGCAGTCAGCAGTGTCACTCAGGAGATAGTGCGTGCTGTGTGCCTGCTCTGTACCCAGTACATACCGCTATTATCCACCTACATAGCTGTTCTCTATTTGGGCCCGATTGGCATCTGCTGGAGTTATTGGAAGTTGTGTGTGCTTCCAGCACAGCACAGTATACATCTGTATATACCCCTTTAACTCTGCTGTTTTCTGGTTATTGTCTGCGTGCCCTGACCGCAGTATACACCGTGATATTCACCTCACCTATATAGCTAGTGGTCCATCTTTAACAATAGAGCTTGCAGTCAGCAGTGTCACTCAGGAGATAGTGCGTGCTGTGTGCCTGCTCTGTACCCAGTACATACCGCTATTATCCACCTACATAGCTGTTCTCTATTTGGGCCCGATTGACATCTGCTGGAGTTATTGGAAGTTGTGTGTGCTTCCAGCACAGCACAGTATACATCTGTATATACCCCTTTAACTCTGCTGTTCTATAAAAAAGGCATCTGCAGGAGTTAGTGGGTGTTGTGTGCCTCCAGCACAATATAAACTACCCAACTACTGTTTTACCCAACTCCCTTCAGGCCATTACCATGTCTGGAAGGCCAGCAAGGAGAGGCAGACAGGCGCGAGCCGATAAAAGAGGGCAAGCAGGCTCTGTGTCTAGAGACAACAGTGCTGGTCGGGGACGCGGTGCATTGTCATCAGCACGTGGCCATGGGACATGCTTGTCCTTCTTTTCTGCAGCTGGACATGTTGAACCGCAACATGCCAACGACTTGGTAGAGTGGATGACCAAGCCCTCTTCATCCTCCTCATCCTCTCTCACCCAGTCTCAGGGTAGTAGAAAAGCAGCTGCTAACACATCGTCGTCCCTTCTCTCAATGTCATCATCAGTGACTCCTTCCCTAGACCCACCACGTCCTCCTGAGGAGTCTCCTGAACTCTTTGAGCACAGTGTTGGGTACATGCTCCAGGAGGATGCCCAGTGTTTGGTGGGCTCTGATGATGACACTCAGCTAGAGGAAGGCAGTAGCGTGAGCACAGAGAGAGGGGATGCTCAAGAAGGACAGCAATCTGGCAGTCATGTTCCACAAGCTGCAGCATACTGCCAGGTTTGCTACAGCGATGAAGAGGGAGGGGATGATGAGGGCACTGACTCCACGTGGGTGCCTGGAAGGAGGGAGGAGGAGGAGGAGGAGGCACATGTCCAACGAGGCAGGATGCCCTCCGGGGGCCAGCTTAGGGGCAGCACACCGACTGAATCACACCGCAGAGCTCCGCCTGCGCAGAGCGCTTCCTCTGCGCGTTATTCTAAAAGTTCTTTGGTGTGGGCCTTTTTTGAGACGAGTGCATCAGATCGCACCGCTGCTATTTGCAACATATGTCTCAAGCGTATCTCACGTGGCCAAAACATCAGCCGCTTGGGCACCACATGCTTGACCAGACATATGTTGACCTGCCATGCAGCTCGTTGGCAAGCATACCTCAAAGACCCACACCAAAGAACAAAGCGGACCTCTCCTTGCTCCTCATCAGCTGGCATCTCCAACCCCACTAGACCTTCAGTCCTCTCTGAAACCTGCTCTGAGAGGAATGAAGGTGTAGAATTAGGTGTGTCACAGCCAAGTGCTTCCGGGAACTCTGCTAGTGGTACATCCACGTCCGATTATAGCAGACAAATGTCCCTGCCCCAGCTGCTGGACCGGCGGAAGAAATTTACTCCCAGCCATCCACATGCCCAGCGGTTGAATGCTAGCTTGGCTAAATTGCTAGCACTTCAACTGCTGCCTTTTCAGTTGGTAGACTCGGCCCCCTTCCGTGAGTTTGTACAATGTGCGGTTCCTCAGTGGCAGGTCCCCAAACGCCACTTTTTCTCACGGAAGGCAATTCCGGCTCTCTACCGGCATGTGGAAGGCAATGTCCTTG
Source organism: Lithobates pipiens (assembly GCF_037356315.1). Classification (NCBI taxonomy): domain Eukaryota; kingdom Metazoa; phylum Chordata; class Amphibia; order Anura; family Ranidae; genus Lithobates; species Lithobates pipiens. The sequence goes on along the minus strand of NW_027507790.1, from coordinate 175,239,571 downwards.
CCTCGCTGGACAGGGCGGTCAGCGGTAAGGTGCATATTACCGCTGACTCATGGTCCAGCAGGCATGGACAGGGACGTTACCTGTCTTTCACGGCCCATTGGGTCACTCTTCTGGCTGCTGGGAAGGATGCAGGACAAGGTGCAGTAGTATTGGAGGTTGTTCCGCCACCACGCCTCCAAAATGCTACTATTGGTTGTGACACACCTCTCTCCTCCACCCCCTCCTCTTCTTCTTCCTCCATGGCCTCTTCCAGTGCTCTGTCCTCAGAACCAGCGGTGCTCCGTAGGCGTTGCAGGGGCTACGCAAGTACGCAGGCAAAACGATGCCATGCCGTGCTTGCGCTGGTTTGTTTGGGGGACAGGAGCCACACTGGGGCGGATGTTTTGTCAGCTCTGCAGGGGCAGGCCGAGAGGTGGTTGACGCCACGCCAGCTTAAGCCAGGAATGGTGGTTTGCGACAATGGCACCAACCTCCTCTCCGCCCTCCGACAGGGACAACTGACCCATGTGCCCTGTGTAGCTCACGTCCTTAACCTGGTGGTGCAGCGGTTCTTGGGCAGGTACCCCGGCTTACAGGATGTCCTGAAACAGGCCAGGAGAGTCTGTGTGCATTTCCGCCGATCATTTAATGCCTGTGCTCGGCTGGCTGAGCTCCAAAAGGAGTTGAACCTGCCCAAGAACCGCCTTATATGTGACATGCCCACCAGATGGAACTCAACATTGGCCATGCTGCAGCGGCTGCACACGCAGCAGAGGGCCATCAATGAGTACCTGTGCGACTACGGCACCAGGACAGGGTCAGGAGAGCTTGGTTTTTTCTCACCACGCCAGTGGGGCATGATCAGGGATGCATGCACTGTCCTGTCACCGTTTGAGGAGGCCACAAGGATGGTGAGCAGTGACAGTGCATGCATCAGTGACACTATACCTCTTGTCCACCTCTTGGAGCATACGCTGCGTGGAATAATGGACAGGGCACTTGAGGCAGAACAGAGGCAGGAAGAGGAGGACTTCCTTGCCTCTCAAGGCCCCCTTTATCCAGACAGTGTTCCTGCTGTGCCACCCATCACACAGGAAGAGGGTGAGGAGGAGGAAGAGGAGGAGGAGGATGATTGTGTCAGCATGGAGGTGGAGGCTGGCACTCAGCATCAGCAGCAGCAGTCTTATAGGGATGATTTACAGTCCCAAGAAACACGTGGACTTGTACGTGGCTGGGAGGAGGTAGCTGCGGATCATGTTGTCCTTAGTGACCCAGAGGACTCCGGACCGAATGCCTCAGCTAACCTACGCTGCATGGCCTCCCTGATCCTGCAAAGCCTGCGGAAGGATCCTCGTATTCTTCGGATCAAGGAGAGGGACCATTACTGGCTGGCCACTCTCCTTGATCCACGGTACAAGGGTAAGGTTGCCGACCTTATCTTGCCATCGCAGAGGGAGCAGAGGATGAGACATCTCCGGGAGGCCTTGCAGAAAGCTCTGTGCAACGCGTTCCCAGAGACTGGGAGGTCACAAACTCCTGGTCCTGGACAACGTGTTGCTGAGGCATCAGTCAGAAGGAGCGGTGGAGAAGGTGGCCGTCTGACTGATGCTTTCAGACAATTTTTTAGTCCGCAGCCCCAAGGTATGATTGGTTCCAGCACCCATCGCCAGCGTCTAATTTACATGGTGCAGGAATACCTAGGGGCAAGGTCAGACTTGGACACCTTTCCCACTGAAAATCCTCTGGCTTACTGGGTCTTGAGGATGGATCACTGGCCAGAGCTTGCACAGTATGCAATTGAGCTACTGGCCTGTCCTGCATCCAGCGTTCTTTCGGAACGCACCTTCAGTGCTGCTGGTGGCTTCGTTACCGATCACAGGGTGCGCCTGTCCACCGAATCAGTTGATCGACTGACCTTCATCAAGATGAATCAGTCTTGGATCACCCACAGCTACCAAGCACCTGAAGCTGATGTAACCGAATAATTTTTTTTGAAATACCACATCCCTTCAAGACTGCTTATGCTGATGCTGAGTGACTGTCCTGTTATGTTGATTGTCTATCCTCTTCCTCCTCCGCTGATATGTTGGAAGAACATTTTTGGTTCTGGGTGATGCCAGCAGCCCAATTTTTCTGCCCCTGTTTAACAGGGGCGTTTAAGTACAATTTTTGATGCAATGCTTTGCAGCAGGGCTAATTCCTGCAAAAAAACTAGAGTATATGGCAGAGGTTGCAGTGTGATGGCACCAGTGCCTAAGGCCCAATTTTTCTGCCCCTGTTTAACAGGGGCGTTTAAGTAAAATTTTTGATGCAATGCTTTGCAGCAGGGCTAATTCCTGCAATAAAACTAGAGTGTATGGCAGAGGTTGCAGTGTGATGGCACCAGTGCCTAAGGCCCAATTTTTCTGCCCCTGTTTAACAGGGGCGTTTAAGTACAATTTTTGATGCAATGCTTTGCAGCAGGGCTAATTCCTGCAATAAAACTAGAGTGTATGGCAGAGGTTGCAGTGTGATGGCACCAGTGCCTAAGGCCCAATTTTTCTGCCCCTGTTTAACAGGGGCGTTTAAGTACAATTTTTGATGCAATGCTTTGCAGCAGGGCTAATTCCTGCAATAAAACTAGAGTGTATGGCAGAGGTTGCAGTGTGATGGCACCAGTGCCTAAGGCCCAATTTTTCTGCCCCTGTTTAACAGGGGCGTTTAAGTAAAATTTTTGATGCAATGCTTTGCAGCAGGGCTAATTCCTGCAATAAAACTAGAGTGTATGGCAGAGGTTGCAGTGTGATGGCACCAGTGCCTAAGGCCCAATTTTTCTGCCCCTGTTTAACAGGGGCGTTTAAGTAAAATTTTTGATGCAATGCTTTGCAGCAGGGCTAATTCCTGCAAAAAAACTAGAGTGTATGGCAGAGGTTGCAGTGTGATGGCACCAGTGCCTAAGGCCCAATTTTTCTGCCCCTGTTTAACAGGGGCGTTTAAGTAAAATTTTTGATGCAATGCTTTGCAGCAGGGCTAATTCCTGCAAAAAAACTAGAGTGTATGGCAGAGGTTGCAGTGTGATGGCACCAGTGCCTAAGGCCCAATTTTTCTGCCCCTGTTTAACAGGGACATGTAATTACAATTCTTGATATAATATTTCACAGGAGGGCCCCTTCCTGTGCCCACCCAGAGTAACTGTGAGGACTTATAGTGTTGTGGCACCAGCACCACAACCACCAAAGGTCAATTTTTCTACCACTGTTCAACAATGGCATGTAATTACAATTCTTGATATAATCGTTCACAGCAGGGCGCTCCAGCGGCCACCAAGAGTCACTTTGAGGGCTTACAATGTTGTTGCAAAACCAACACCTTGTTCCGCCATTTCTGCAGAGCATATAGGGCAGGCCCCTACTTTCAAACATCCAATTTACAAACATCTCCTACTTGCAAACGGAAGGAGACAACAGCAAGTGAGATGAAAAAAGATGGACGACAAAACAAATTATACAGGGGTGATAACCCTTCCCTATGTTTTCCAAAAAGCTTAAAGATATTTTTTTTGACTGGAGCTACACTTTAAAAATGTACCGGTTGAAAATGACAAACAGATTCAACTTAACACAACAAACCTACACAGTCCCTGTCTTGTTTGCACCGCCTGTATACTGCTGTTCTGAGTATATAGGGCCTGGGGGCCACACGCATTTCCTTTTTTTTAATATGGGTACAGGGTTCCCCTTAATGTGCGTACAAGACCCAAATAGGCTGGTAATGGGCAGGGAGGGCTACCCATGCCAATTTTCTGAATGATTTTCAACCATATTGCAGGAACCAGATATAACATTAAAACCGCAAGCAGTTTTAAATGGTGTTATTTCCGTTTAATGTCATTTTGTGCAGGGACTGTTCTAAACACGGCAAACACGTGGCACTTCACAGGCATACTATAGACACCCCCCAGGCACCATATTTAAAGGAATATTTCACTTTTTTTTTTCACTTTAATCGTCATTAAAATCAGTGCTCCCGCCAAAACGGTAGTTTTTAAAACTTTTTTTTGCAGTGACCCATGTCCCCTGAGGCAGGAGACAGATCGCCAAACCCTTTTTAGCATACTATCTTGCATATTAGCCGTTAAAATTAGCACTTTCCAATTCGAACGTTCGAGTCCCATAGACTTCAATGGGGTTCTAACGTTCGTGCCGAACGCGGGGGTCGTTCGCAAGTTCTGGTGCGAACCGAACCGGGGGGTGTTCGGCTCATCCCTAGTGTGCATTACTGTAAGCATCGAACACATTTATACGTTTTCCTGGGGCTCATTTTTAACCCAAATTCAAAATGTTCAATTCAACTTTAGTTAAAAAAACCCTATTAAGATTAATAATACCCCCATTCAGCACCCATTTCTTTTTTTTTTGTTTTCTTCTTCCTGCCCTGCACCCCCTCCTACTCTTCTGTTGGGCTCTGGGGTTCCTAGATTTGTTCCCTGTTCCTCCCACCCATGATCTCTTCAATCTTGCATGTATGGTACTCTCCTGGATATCCCTCTTCTTCTCTTCTAATCCCTTTAAAAGGTTTAGGGTGATAATTCCACTAATCCTCTCTATAATTATTAAGTGGTTAAAATCTGTTATATATTGGGACTTGATAAGGCCATGTATTATATGTGTTCCTATAGGAACGTGTATAAATGTGTTAATGTTTTTTACAATAATTCACACACCATACATTTCTCCCAACTTTCATGCAATAACTATTGGTACAGTTTGCAATGCCCCAGCCAGCAATCTGTCAGAAAGAAACACATTTAGCAGAGGATATTACATTTCTGAAGCCTCCCTGTGCTGAGTTTTAAGGGAGGGGAAGAATTATCAGCACTGTCATAAAATAATAAAATAGAACTGTACTAGAATCCCCTACAAAGCTTCCAGGTCCTTCACACCCTCTTTATACTTCTTAGCTCAGTGGGAGGTTGCCTTGGGAAATGTCCTCATAAGCTTGTTTGGCAGCACCTTGAGGAAAGGAGAGATCAAAGAAAGAATAAGAAGCAAATAATTGCACGTGGGCAAATTCCACAAACCATAGGGAGGACATTTAACAATGTATCTCAAATTGCAGAAAATATGTTTGAACAAAGTGTTGTGTGGGAGGTTTAGTAGCACTTCATGGACATATCTATAGGCAGATGTAGAAAGATAGATAGAAGGTGAATCTGTAAACTAGCTAACAAGAAAATTTAAATGTTTCAAGGCTAGAATGGGTGGCTGTAAAAATAACTTGAACAAAACCATTTCCAAGTAGAAACAGCTGTTAGTAGAAAAATACTAATTATTTATTTAGCTGTAGGAAATGAAATAGGACCGGAACTTGGAACATATTAAATTAAGTAATATGCTTTTAATAAAAATGACTTTTTTGCAGCAACAATTTGAAGAGATTGCTGTAATTTATACCTGCTTGCGTACTGATTCTCGCCAGGCTTACAACAGGATCACAAAAGTTCTTTAAGGGGGATCTAACAAGGAAAGCCAGTCTATAAACTACTATTTATGTATTTACACAAACCTTGTAGATTGTTCTTTTTCAGAAATTGGTCTACATCCAGAATTTATGAGGCTACTTACAGGATCACAAGGAACGTTTGGGCTGTGTGATGTCTGCTGATCTAACCAATAACATTCAAGCTTTCAAGTACAGTTTAAATCAAATTACTAGGTGTGAGAAATTTCCTGACATGCTAACATTTTAATACCAGACTTTTAGTATGTTACCAACAGTATAAAATAAGGTTTGGCATTATCACCCTATGAGATGACAAATATTCTCCAAAAATGTATATACAAATGCAACTTCTTAATTGTCCATCAAACAAACAATAAAGTCCCATCCACCAGTGTGAATAAGTGTTCTTAACACAAATGGGTATATCTCTACTTCTTCTTATTCCGACAATGTTTTACACCTCATGTGCCACTCCAATGAGCTCACCCCAATAATATGACCCCCTAGCAAAAAGTACTGTAGGTCATAAATGCTTAATCCAAAGGCTCACATATGCTCTCATCAACAGATCTGCTTCTTCCCCAATGATGCTGTGTGTAACTCTCACGAGGATAGGTAATGCACACCAGAAAAGATAAAGATTCTCAGAATCTTTAAAGTGCAGAATTTATGAACTAGATAAAAAAAATCACAAAGTTTAAAATTATGCACTCACATTTTTTGGTGCCTAGTTTCTTGGCACCAATGCATTCAGCCTGTAATGTGCATCCTCGCCACTGCTCCATTCACAGTAGTCGGCATGTGTTCCAAAGACCGGAACCAGAAGTATCCAGAAGCAATGCCACCGCAGGGACTGGATATGGCAATTGCGTTACTGCCTCGTCTACTGTACATGTTTCGTTAAATCAGTGTCTTCAGGAACACTTAGGCCTCACAATATAAAGTGTTCTCCCTTTCATGTTTTAAGGACAAATTTGAAAATGAAAACTGTCAGCAGAACTGCCAGTCACTGATATCCCATCTTCTCTTCCACATTCATTGAAGAGCCTTTCTTTGGCTCTCAGCCACGCGTTGAGAGGGGGAGCCAGCTGTCAATCAGGCAGTGGAGTGGATTCTGACAATATTGTTGGGATCCTTCCAGAGCCTGGCATGGCTTTTCCCCATCAGTTAATAGTGAGAAACAGCAAGCTATCAGCTGCCTCTAGGTCACAGATAAACAAAAGTGTGCCTGTCCCCTACAAGAGAAGTATGGCAAAAAAAAGCTCTGCCCATACTTCAATTTTAATACTACACGGTGCTGAATTTAAGCAACATGCAAAAATATAAATGATTTCCCTTGGACCCTGTCTTTATATACATATTTTTAAATTAAGGCCAGGGCCTCTGATAAGCCAGTACAGCTGGCCCCGTTGTACTGGGCCTGGTGTCCTCAGCTTAGCATGGGAGCCCAGGCAACCTCAGTCAAAGACAGTCAGTCAGGAAAAAAACAAAACGGCCTTTCTAAAATACACCCCTGCTCATCCTACTAGCGGGGTGTAATTGCTATTTTCTGGGCCCCTTTCTAATCTCTGTGCTGGTGGGTGTGGAGGGACTTCTTTATTAATTTCGGGCGCATGTGTGTTCCGCACCCGCTCCGCATGGTGGCTCAACTTCAAGCTCCTGCCACCTGCTGCTATGGCTGTCTATTTCTTTTCTCCCTGAATTTATCTTCCTCCACCATGGAGCGAGAGGCTGTGAGGTGGGCGGAAGGCAGAGGCAGCTGACAGCCTGAGTCCAGGAGCAGAGGGGATGTGGATCGTGGCTACTGCAGCACAGCCTGATAGGGGGTGAATATTATACTGCATTGCACTGCACTCTGACTGCACATATTTACTATGGATGGCAATATGGCATGGTGTGGTATTTGTACTGCATTTCACTGCACTCTGACTGCACATATTTACTATGGATGGCATAATGGCATGTCATGGTGGACTGCACTCTGCACATATTTACTATGGATGGCATGATAAATATCACTTGAAGACAAACCTGCACTTTGTTTCAAGGTAGGACCAGGGGCAGGGTCAGGGGTGGGATTGAGGGTGGGACTGAAGGGAGCCCCTTCAGGTAGGCTGTACAGAGCCTCATGATTTCTATCAGCGGCCCTGATTAACCACTTGAGACCCGCGCTATAGCCGAATGACGGCTACAGCGCGGATCTCCTTTTCCGGGACGACGTCTATTGACGTCGTCCCGTGCACGAGCGGCCTGCGCGCCCCCTGAGGGGCGCGCGTGGCGCACTCTGGGATCGGCGAGTCTGTGAGACTCGCCTGATCACTGATCCGAGCAAGGGGTCAATCCCGACTCTTTATCACGTGATCAGCTGTCAGCCAATGACAGCTGATCATGTGATACAACGGAGCCGGTAATCGGCTATTATTCCTCCTCGCGCTGACAGCGCGAGGAGAAAAAAAAAGAGCCGATCACAGGCGGCCGTGATTGGGACATCAGTCCCGATCACGGCCAGCCCTGCCAGTGCCCACCTGCCCCCTGCCAGTGCCCACCTGTCCCCTGCTTTGCCACATCAATAAAAAATGTGTCCCCCCTGTCAGTGCCACCCAGCAGTGCCCATAGTGCCACCCAGCAGTGCCCACAGTGCCACCCAGCAGTTCCCACAGTGCCACCCAGCAGTGCCACCCAGCAGTGCCACCCAGCAGTGCCCACAGTGCCACCCAGCAGTGCCCACAATCTGCCTCAACTAAGGTGCTGCACCCCAGTGACACATATCTGTGCCCATCAGTGTCATCTACCAGTGCCCATCAGTGCCCAGCAGTGCCGCCCATCAGTGCCCAACAGTGCCACCTATCAGAGCCACCTATCAGTGCCACCTATCAGTGCCCATCAGTCCCATCTATCAGTGGTACCTATCAGTGCCCCTTAGTGCCACCCATCTGTGCCACCCATCTGTGCCACCCATCCGTGCCATCTTATCTGTGCCCATCTTTGCCCATCAGTGCCGCCTTATCTGTGCCCATCGGTGCCTATTAGTGCCGCCTTAATTATGCCTATCAGTGCCCACCAGTGCAGTCTATCAGTGCCCACCAATGCAGCCTATCAGTGCCCACCAATGCAGCCTATCAGTGCCCACCAGTGCAGCCTATCAGAGCTGCCTCATCAGCGCACTTCAATGAAGGAGAAAAATTACCTGTTTGCAAAATTTTATAACAAACTATTAAACATGATTTTTTTTTTTTTGCATCTTTTTTTGTTTGTTTAGCAAAAAATAAAACTCCCAGCTGTAATTAAATACCACCAAAAGAAAGCTCTATTTGTGGGAAAAAAATGATAAAAATTTCATTTGGGTACAGTGTTGTATGCCAGCGCAATTGTCATTCAAAGTGCATCAGCGCTGAAAGCTGAAAATTGGTCTGGGACTGAGGGGGGTTTAAGTGCCCAGTAAGCAAGTGGTTAAGGCATAATGCCTGTGCATGTCTAGTGCAATTATATCCATTGATTTGCCGTGGTACTAAGACATGCTCCCCTTATAGTGAAGTCCTACTTCATTTAACTATAGCAGGCATTGTAGGACACTGGACGGGCAAATGTAGGAATGGACATTCCTACGTGACAGAAGGTAGAAACACAAATTTGGACAGGTGTCTCAAATGTCTGCTTTAAATTATCTTCCATCATGATCTTCTACAGGAAAAGGGAGTCACATCCAGACTAGCATGAAAGTTAATACTAGGCACATCTGGATCTATTCTTTCTGCCCCCTCAGCCACCCTTCTTCCATGGTTGGCTGGCTAGATTAAAGTATAACTAAAGGAAATCCTTTTTTTTAAGTTTTGGATAGAGTGGAGAGGGATTAGTATACCTGTCAGGTTTTTATTGCTGTCTGTGCCCCGTTAAGGAGATTCACCCTCTCTGTTTGTGCTGTTTACCATTATCATTGAAAGTGAAAGTAAAAGAAAATCCCAAATGTTGGGTTGTCCCCAAGAAAGTAATAGAAGAGACGACCTTCAATAGGGACACTTATTCTGGTGACCTAGGGATCCCAAAGGAATTCCCATAAATTGCAGGGATCTCCTCTCTTTTCCTGTTTGGCTATGGGATAGAAAATCAAGGGAAATTATAGTAATGGAATACAGATGGCAAAAAAACCCTCCCTTGTTTTATCCAATAATAAAAAAAAGTTTTGTCTATAATTCTACTTTAAGTATCCCACTAACAAGGTTACATATCATAGTCACAAGGCCAAGGCTACACCTAAAACCCAACACAAGAAGTGTAAGTTAAACTACTACCCAACCCTGTTAGCAGTTCAGTCCTAGATATACAAGGGGTGAATTGTAAGTACACAGTACCTTTTGTCACTCAAGGTAATGCTTTACTGACAGTAATGATGCAATGCCACCCTATGGCACCCTGCTGCTCTAGGATGGTTATGCCAGTGGCCAATTCTGTATATTTTCTGTATCCTATCTATACATAATAAGGAAGTCATAACAAAGTAAATAACAACTGATATCACATTAAACTATTTAGATGCTGGGAATTTTTAATTTAGAAGAAGCTGTGATGTAAGGCCCTTTACACTGTAGGCATTAGTGATTGCTCTGTTTAATGTGATTAACCCATAGGGAGGGCTTTGATGTCTTCAAATGAGGCATCACTCATCATTATGTGAATATTGAGCAGCCAGGGAAGTCCTGACATCACCTAAAGAGATCCTTCTGAGGCTCTATACTCTGAAATTGTCATCAGCTTATTAGTCTCCAGCTGGCAGAAGCTGCGTCTCTTTGTCCTGATTGTAAGGTTCTTCCTTCTCCATCTCTTTTGGTTGGGCTTCTGCTTACAGCGTGAAGTTTGTATAGTTTTGCCCAGAAATAATTGGTGTCACATTGAATGTGAATGGCAACGTGCATCTGTCTAACAAGGAGCAGAAGTTAGAGTCTGTGTAGCTGAATAGAAGCAATTGAAAGGGTGTTCTGGGGGTCCGGCGTTCATTAGATGTGCTTTTATTAAGTTAATGCAGTTATGAGGCTGATTCATAAAAGTGACATGAAAAAGGTTCCGTAGACTGGAGCAAACAAAATCAATAATTCATTTTTATTTAAATTATATTACTTTTTTGTAACAGAATTAGTAATCAGCAGAATGATCAGACAGAAAGTAACTGTAACTTGCAGTTTACCAAAGAGGTGCAAATTTAGAGGCATAATGTTATGCAAAACATGTTTAGGATGGCATAAAATGCATACACTGCAAAACCACACTGATGATGGCAAAATCATGTACACACTGCACTGTCTGATTATTAAAGCTTTACAAAGTCTCCTATGATGAAACATGCAGGGTGCAGCCTGACACTTAGTTGGATTTCCTTGTAGTGGATTTCTGCTTGTACTGAAGCTGGGAGAGGTGAGGAGCTGAGATGGCGGCGGCTGTCATAGTTACTGAGCTCTGCTAAACTACAGATCCAGCAATATAGCTACACAGTTCTCCTTTTGTTTTTTTGTGCTTGGTCTTCTGACCCTTTGTGAGTATATTTTTAATGTTGCTTAATAAAGTTATTTGAATGGTATCACACTTCTTTTTGGCTTCCATATGCTTCATCTTGGGATTACTAATTGGAAGGTGGAGTAATACTACCCCAAATATGGGGCAAGTGTAATTCCCATCTGTTTTGAGTCTGCAGAAGCTTTGTTGACCTATTCTATAACAAGATAGTCATGCACTTTGGATAAGTGTATTTCCTAAGTGTGGTACTTTGGAATATATTGAAAATACTTACGGTGATGGAAATGTAGGATGATACACCATTGGATTAAACATATATCTTTTTGAATGAGTATTTACATGGATTGTTGATTGTGACTTTGTCATGGACGCCTTTTGCATCATAATTTTTTTTCAGAGCAATTTTATCGTTTACACATGTGTTTGCTTTATTTATCAGTGCTGTATAAATTGAGATATATTTGTTTAAGGGTTCACTTTAATATAGAAGCTGATGTTTTTATACAATATCTTAGTGTTATTTACTGTATATATTTATTCATTGATATTTTACCAAAATACGCCTTTTTGCGTTTTGAGCAACAGCGCGGAAGGGTTGACACATCCTGTCCTTATCGCTCATGTCTTTCACCACTTCTCTCAGAGAGCGGCGTTCCTGGGTTGCATAATTCAGACCGGACAAATCTGAATGCATATATTTTGGGCTGGGACAAGGGGTGGGCAGAGAGGACAGGTGCCCCGGGGGCAGCTTGTGTAATGGGTAGAGAGGGGCGCTAGTAATTTTGCTAGCGCTGGACATCCAGATTCTGCAGAGAACCAGTATCATCCCTTCTTGCCTGTTACTCTAGTCAAACAGAGCCTGGCCTGGGTCCTAGGATTGACCCTTTTTGATTGCGTAAGCTTCATACATCCCTGGTTGTATTAAAAAACGGGAATTGGTTTTGACATGTCTATCCCAAGTTGAAGATAGAGCGACCGTTGCTTGCTTTCGACTAGACCAACTTATGGTTCCTTCCCCATACTGGAAGATGAATCCACTTGTGGATTTGCAGTCTATGCTGTCCCCGGCCCAATCAACATCCACATATCCAACCAGTTTTGGATTTGATGTTGCTGGTAACCGTAACGTCATCTGAATTGTTTATTTGGGGTACTGCATTACTCTTTTTACTGCATTCTAGTCATGCTGACAAGGAGCTGAGACTTTTCTGTATAGTATGCTATAGTATGCTAGTATTGCTTAAGTCCGTAGATACTCTTCTGAAGTTTACACACATGGTTATCTCCCTGCTCAAACCCTGGTGGTTGCTCCATTTAGAGATCTTCCTTAATGTCCCCATATAGGAAAGCAGTTTTAATGTCTAGGTGTTTAACTTGCATGCCCTTCCCAGCTGCAACACTAAGAAGCGCTCTGATGGTGGAGTGTTTTATGATGGGAGCGAATGTTTCATTGTAATATTCACCAAATTTCTGGGAGTAACCCTTGGCAACTAGTCTGGCTTTGTATTTGTGGATATTCCCTTCTGCATCTGACTTTACTTAGAAAGTTCACTTACTTCCTATGGTTTTGCGATTAGGAGGGAGTTCTGTGAGTGTCCTGGTTTTATTTTCCTAAAGTGACTTTAATTCTTCCTCTGCTGCCTTTCTCCATTTTTTGGCTTCGGGTTTTGGCATTTTTTTATGTCTTCCTAGAATGTTGGTTCAAGTATGCTGTGTGTTTTGACAGTGTGTGACAGCTTGCGGGGTGGTATCTCCTTTGTAGTCTGAGTGGATCTTCTGACTTCAGGCAATTCAGCAGGATGTGGTGGGGAACTTGGTTTAGGCATTGTGAGTTACATAGCTACATAGTAGGCATAGAGGTTGAAAAAAGACACATCCACGTGACGTCACATGATGTCAGAGGAAGGCAGGGTCATCCATTTATGTCACCTTGTGGCCCTGCCCTCAGCTATATAACAGCTGTCATCGAGAACATGACACTCCCACTCACTCGGCAGGAGCCTCCCATGCAGGCGGAGCTGTTGTGGCTTTTTTTTCCTTTTTTCGGCTCGTCAGGTGGCGTGAGATGGATCTACATCGCGGGACATTTTTATTTTTTAATAAAGGACTTGTCCCAAAGTGTCTGCTGTCTTTTTTACAAATTTTAACACTTTTTTTGTGAAATGGTAGGGGTACAATTCATCCCTTACCAATTCACATGGGGGGGAGCCTGGGATCTGGGGGTCCCCTTGTTAAAAGGGGGTTCCATATTCTGATAAGCCTCCAGCCCACAGACTCCCACAACCACCGGGCAAGGGTTGTGGGGATGAGGCCCTTATCCCCATCAACATGGGGACAAGGGGCTTTCGGGACCACAAAGAATGCTCCCCACGTTGAGGGGATGTGGCCTGGTATGAATAAGGAGGGGGGGCACTCTCTCGTCCCCCCCCCTCTTTTCCTGCAGCCTGCCAGGTTGTGTTCTCAGATGTACGGAGCCCGCTCTACTCAGCAGGGGATCGCTCCGTCGATCCTCGCTGAACAGGAAGAGGACAGGTCCATCTCTGCCCTGTGCAGAGACGGATCCGATCCCCAATTCGATCCTCAGACAGATGGAAAAGTAGGTTTTTCCTCCGTCACACCTTTTTTGGATCGGAGCGGGTCAGATGTCAGCGGACATGTCACTGCTGATATCCGATGCTCCATAGAGGTCTATGGAGAGTCCGATCAGGTCCGCCTAAAAAAGTGACAGGCGGACCAGAACGGATTGTTTGTGTGAAAGAGGCCTAATTGTATTCTATTCTGTATCTATTGCACACTACCCTCACTGTGCACACGGCACTAATAATGTTTTCATTACATGTTTGCATTCTTTTGAGTCCTGATTATAATTAGTCTGCCTATGTTACGCCCCTTGTTACCATAAATGTACAATTGTAATATTAATGTGATACCTACGTAATCATGTCTATAAAAACCTTCAATTGCGTCATAATAAAGGACAGTTATTTGGAAAGATGCAGAGTTTATCTTTTGTGTCTGTTCCCTACTGCAGAAGTTATTATTAATTTGAAACCACTAATCAATATGAGGATAGGAGTTGCCTATCTATAAATTTCCATGTCACCACACAATTTTTTTTTACATTTTTGGTTCGGGGTTCCCCTTAATATCCATACCAGACCCAAAGGTAATGGATGGGGGGAACCGATGCCTTTTTTTTTCAATGAGTTTTATATATATTGCCGAGATCCGACAATTCCTTTACAGCCTCAATCATTTTTAAATGACTTTTTTTCCTTTAGAAATATCATTTTGCTGTGGTACTGTTCTAAACACGGGAAAACTGTGCCACTTTACAGGCATACTGTAGACACCCCCCAGCCATGATATTTAAAGGAATATTTCATTTTTATTGTTTCACTTTAAACATTATTAAAATAACTGCTCCCGAAAAAACTGCAGTTTTTAAAACTTTTTTTTTCATTGATACATGTCCCCTGGGGCAGGACCCGGGCCCCCAAACACTTTTTATGACAATAATTTGCATATAAGCCTTTAAAATTAGCACTTTTTCATGTTAGTGTCCCATAGACTTTAACGGGGTTCCACTGCTTTCGAATTTCGCCAAACGTCCAAACAACCAAAGGTTTGCCGGAACTTATGCTCAGGCTGAACCGTTTGCCCATCCCTAGTCACCAGAATGGTATTTGTAAATTTAAATCATATCCCCTCTCAAGCGTCTCTTCTTCAGAGAGAATACGTTTAATGTTCGCAACCTTTCTTCATAACTTTCATGTACTCCAGACCCTTTTTTAGTTTTGTCGCCCTTCTTTGTACTCACTCCATTTCCAGTACATGCTTCCTGAGGACTGGTGCCCAGAAATGAACAGCATACTCCGGGTGCAGCCGGACCAGAGTCTTGTAGAGTGGGAGAATTATTTTATCTCTGGAGTTGATCCCTTTTTTAATGCATGCCAATATTCTGTTTGCAGCAGCTTTGCATTGCATGCCATTGCTGAGCCTCATCTACTAGTACCCCTGGTCCTTTTTCATCATAGATTCCCCCAAAGGTACTTCCCCTAGTGTATAGATTGCATTCATATTTTTGCCATCCAAATGCATTATTTTACATTTTTCTACATTAAACCTCATTTGCCATGTAGTTGCAAACCCTATTAATTTTTCCACATCCTGCTGAGAAGTTATTGACCTGCTTAGCTTAGTATCATCCGCAAATACAGAGATTGAACTGTTTACCCCATTCTCCAGGTCATTTATGAACAAATTAAATAGGATTGGTCCCAGCACAGAGGCCTGTAGGACCCTACAACCCACCCCTGACCAATCCGAGTATTCCCCATTTATCACCACCCTCTCAAATCGCCCTTGTAGCCAGTTTTCCATCCATGTACTCACCCTATGGTCCATGCCAATGGACCTTATTTTGTACAGTAAGATTTTATGGGGAACTGTGTCAAATGCTTTTGCAAAATCCAGATACACCATGGCTAGATGGCAACTCACCTCCTCATAGAAGGTTAATAGATTGGTTTGCCAAGAAAGATTCTTCATGAATCCATGCTGATTACTGCTAATGATACCCTTTTCATTACTAAAATCTTGTATATAGTCCCTTATCATCCTCTCCAAGAGTTTGCATGCTATTGATGTTAGGCTAACTGGCCTGTAATTCCCAGGGATGTATTTTGGGCCCTTTTTAAATATTGGTGCTACATTGGCTTTTCTCCGATCCACTGGTACCATTCCAGTCAGTAGACTGTCAGTAAAAATTAGGAACAATGGTCTGGCAATTACTTTTTTTTTTTTTTAACAGAAACGTTTTTATTGATTAAAACAAGTTAGCAATACAACTTATGCACAAATCTCAGTACAAGCACATTCGGTTACAGAATTTAGACCTCCAATCCTAGTGACCACATGCAGGGGACAGGAAAAATAACACAAGTTAAACCGTAAGAGAGCGAGCACTCAACCATGGATCCCAGATGCCGCCAAACTTCTTGGGGCATTTCCGCCCCATATATGTAAGCTTATAAAGTGGCAGCACCGAGTCCACCATCGAGTGCCACTGGGACATCGTAGGGGGAGAAGAATCCTTCCACATCTGCAAAAGCACTTTCCTAGCATAGAAACATAAATAAAAGAGTAGGAGCCTCTTATATGTAGCCTGCACCACAGTATCCGTGACTCCAAGGAGAAGCACCTTCGGATCCATGGACACTGCGAGACCAGTGACTGCGTTAATTTCCCCCAGTATTTTTTGCCAATAATCTTGGATGATTGAGCATTCCCATGTAACATGATAGAATGTACCTACTGCCCTTTGGCACTTCGGGCAAAGTTCGGATTGGGCGGGATAGATCCTGGCCAGGCGTTGAGGGGTGTAGTAGGCCCTATGCAAAAATTTTAATTGGATAAACCTATCCCTTGCAGAGATTACCCCAGAAAGGTAACTCTGAAGGGCCGATTCCCACTCCTCCTCCGAGAGGGAAGGGATGTCTCCCTTCCACACAAGGAACAGGGGTGAGTCCCCCTCCGATTTTTCACAGGTAAGGCGTAAATATATGGAAGAGAGAATCCTGTCTGCCCCACGAGACATGAGAAACCTCTCTATCCCATGAGGCTCGACTAGTACCCTCCCGGGAAATTGGGCCTGCCAGGCATGTTTCAGCTGAAGGAACCGAAACAGCATCCAGGAGGGAAGGCCATGGGCCTCCCTGAGGTCCGGAAAGGGGTTGAGAGACCCCCTAGGCATAATATGAGCAAGGGTAGTGATACCAAATCTAGTCCAGAGTCCGGGGTCTGGGATAGAACCAAAATGCCGAAGCCTGGGGTTGCCCCACAGCGGGCTATGAGGGGAGACAGAGTCCGCAGCCTTAACAGTGGCCGCGACTCTGTGGTCTGGCAATTACTTGACTGAGTTCCCTAAGTACCCTCAGGTGTAAGCCATCTGTTCCTGGTGACTTATTAATGTTAAGTTTCCTCAGTCTAATTCTAATTCTATCCTCTGTTAGCCATGAAGGTGCTTGCTGTGACGTGTCACAAGCATAAGCACTGCAGTTTTGGTTACTGAAGCCCCCCGATTCCCTTGTGAAGACTGAGGAGAAGAATAAATTCAATACCTTCCCCATCTCCCCATCCTTTGTAACCAGATGTCCTTCCTTATTCTTTATGGGGCCAATATAGTCTGTCCTCCCTTTTTTACTGTTTACATACTTAAAGAATTTCTTGGGAATTTTTTTTTGCTCTCCTCTGCTATGTGTCTTTTGTGTTCTATCCTAATTGCACCCTTACATCTCTTGTTGCATTCTTTATAAAGTTTGAATGCTGATGATGATCCCTCAACCTTGTATTTTTTTAAGTCCTTCTCTTTTGCTTTTATATGTATTTTTACATTGGCGTTAAGCCATCCAGGACTTTTGTTCTCTCTTTTAAATTTATTACCCAATGGGATGCACTGGCCGATGCCCTTATTTAATATACTCTTAAAGCGAACCCATATCTCCTCTGTGTTCTTTGTTCCTAAGATTTTATCACAATTTATATCTTCTAGGTTCGTAATTTAGGGAAGTTGGCTCTTTTGCAATTCAGTGTCTTTGTACTTCCCTTATGTTTCCTATTTGTTTGATTTGTACTGAAGCCAGTTGACCTGTGATCGATGTTTCCTAAATTTCCCTGTATTTCCACATCCATGATCAGGTCTGTATTGTTGGTAATTAGTAGATCTAGTAACGCTTTATTTCTAGTTGGTGCGCCTACCATCTATCCCATGAAATTTTCCTGCAAGACATTTAGGAACTGGCAAGCCTTAGACGAATGCGTGGTTCCCTCCGCCCAATCTATGTCTGGATAATTAAAGTTCCCCATTATGAAAACACTTCCCATCCTTGCTGCTAATCCAAACTGTGATAGGAGGTCTGCTTCCCCCTCCTCCCTCAGGTTAGGGGGCCTATATCATACTCCCAGTATTATTTTCCCCTTAGCTTCATCCCTTTGGAGCTCTACCCATAAGGATTCGACCTCCTCTACTTGTACATTATTGTACATTATTCTTGATATACAGGCATACCCCTCCCCCTTTTTTTACCCTCTCTCCTTTTCCTCAATTTAGCTCCCAAGTCCCTAAAATCTTTCTTTAGGACACTCCATCTGCCTCTGACGTTGTCATTGGTGCCAACGTGCACCATGACAGCTGGGACTTCCCCAGTCCCTCCCAGTAATCTGCCCACCACAACCCGAGCCCCTGGCAGAAAGCATACAGTTTGGCGTTTCAGGTCTTTGTCACAGATTGTCCTCTCTGTCCTTCTAAGAATTGAGTCCCCTACCAACAGAAACTGTCTATCCTTTCCCTTCGCTTCCCCCCCACTCTCACTGGAGGAGTTCTTCCCCTGGCAGCTAGGAGAGTCCCTCAGCTCAAGCAGTGCTGGTCCCTGACCGGTTTTACCAATGTCACTCAATGGAGCATACTTATTTGGATGCTCCAGCCCAGGATCAGCCTCCCTGGCACTTCCCCCCTCTATCCTTCCTGACTGTCACCCATCTACTCTTTTCTGGTGCCTGCACCTCTTTGTCTCCACCCGTCTCTGTGCTGGCCCCTGCAGGCACCTGCTGGGTACGTTCCCGGCTCTCCTTTAGTATGGAGGGTCTTCTCAGTGCTGACAGTTGCTTCCCTAGATTCAGAACCTGAGCTTCCAGGGAAACAATGTGCTTACATTTTGCACAGCAGTATTTTTCCTCGATCAGATAATCAAGGAACACATACATGCTGCAAGATATACACGAGTCACATCTTCACACCCGCCAATTTGATCAGGATTAGGATTATACCCTGTCCAAATGACTCACAGGCAACGTACACTCGCAGACCACTTGCACTCACAGCCTACGTGCACTAGCAGCCTACTTGCACTCGCAGACAACATGCACCCATAGACCACTTGCACTCGTAGAACACTTACACTGCCAGACAACATGCACTCGCAGACCACTTGCACTTGCAGACCAGATGCACTCGCAGCCCACGTGCACTCGCAGCCCACGTGCACTCACGATACACAGGTACACACCATACACAAGTATACGTAATACACAGGTGCACACAATACACAAGTATACGTAATACACAGGTGCACACAATACACAAGTATACACAATACACAGGTACTAATGAGCCACACACTACTCGGACAACACTCAGGTACTCACACTCAACAGGTACTTTGAACCTTGTTATAACCTTCTGTTTTTAACTCACCACTTAATCCAGTACCACTAACTCTGGTTTTTAACTCACCACTTAGTCCAGTTCCACTTGGCCTAAGTTCCAGCAAGCTCCAAGATGAGTTCCACCTCTTGTTCTTACTCCTGCACAGGTTCGCTTTGGTTGACTTTTTCTTCTGGTTTGCTGGGCATATTCACTTCACAGCTTTCAGGGATCAGTGTTTCTGTTGATGGGCTCTCATCGAAATAAACACTATGGCTTATTGTCACTTCGTCAGTCTTTGGATGGATTCTATGTCCCTTCGTTTGATCACTGTAGCCTACTAGAATGCCCTCTATGGCTCTGTGCTCCAGTTTGGATCGCTTTTCACTTGAAATATAGGCATATGCTTTACATCCAAAGGCTCTGATGTGCCCTATGCTAGGCTTTGATACATGCCACATTTCGAATGGAGTACCTTTAATGGCTCTTGAGGGTTGTCTGTGCTATAGGTAGGTTGCAGTCATGACTGCTTCTCCCTAGTACTTGTGAGGTAAGTTGGCATCCAACAACATGCATCTGGGCATTTCTATAAGAGTGCACATTTTTCTTTCTGCTTAACCGTTTTGTTCAGGAGTGTATGGTGTGGTTGTCTGGTGCACTATTCCTTGTCTCTTCAGGTATGAGACCACTTTTTGCTTATGTATTCTCCCCAATTGTGATGGTGTATTATTCCTGGTTTCTGATGGAATTTATTGCTAGACATGGAAACAAACTCTTGAAGTTTCTCTGAAGTTTTATTCTTGTGTTTCATCAGATAAGTAGTTGTGTACCTGGAATAATCATCAATGAAAGTCAGTAGATATCTGTTCCTGCCTGACATTGGAGTTTTCATTGGAACGCATAACTGTGTATGAGCTGCAGGGGGTGGGTGGTTTTTCTTAGAGACACCTGTAGAAGGGGAGCAAGTGTGCTTTTTGCTTCAATACAGCACTTGCATTTCATGAGCACTTTGCAAGACGCTATTGTCAAATCTTCTGATAAGCGTCTCTCTATAATGTCCCGTATAGCTTCTGGACTTCTGTGTCCCAGCCTCCTGTGCCATAATGGTGCTAAAATATAAAAGATTTGTGCTGTCTAATATGTGAAAAAATATCAACAAAGTATACTGTGACTCAACACTGAATATCTCAACATGTGATATAAACATCAAAACAATTAAAAACAAGTTCCATAAATTAAATGTCCATGTGTATTTATTCAAGGTGTGTGTTCAAATCTTGTTCCAACAAAGTATTTATATTATACACTACTCCCAGTGACAAAATAACGATCAAGCCATAATCCAAATATAAAGATTAAATGTGCCTCTTACCAGATCCACATGATCTCTATATCATAGGGGATTATGATACGCACGAGGTGAAGAAATATTGCATAATATATAAAACTTGTGGGATTTATTGAGATAAAATATGCACTTATGTGAAATAAAACAAGCAATAGAGAGAGGATAGTCCAATCTAAGGGTCACCAACAGGTCTGGATCATAATTATGTCACAACTCCCATCTCCTTCCAATGTATTTCCCCATAACAGGCTATGTCTGGGAATGGAGAATGGAGCTGGGACATCTAACACTAATCTTAAAGCAACTGAGACACCGGAAATGTCATCTATATACCCTTGTTGACCGGGGTCACGACAACATATGATATAAAGCGATGGGTTATTAACTTCCAAATATAAATATTAATGTAAATGGTAACGAAAACCTCACAAATAACTAAATAATATATAAAAATGTTTTCCAATTAATAAAAAATATATATTTTAGTTTTTTCCCTAAAAAACAGTCACATGGTTAATGCATCCCTTAAAAAACAACACTTAATATTATAGTGACCCATTAGATGTATATCTTCCTCCAATTATTATTAAATCAATTATACATCAAGGTTAGCACATAAAAATAATTCATATAAAAATTATTACAAAAATATAATATCCATCTATACACATAATACATATGTATATGGGAATTCCAAAAATGCCACTATAGGAGTGAGGACTTCAGCAGTTATTCAAAAAGGAATTGATATCCCACTCCACATTGAGACCATAAGGTCAGAAAGTACAGAGGTCGAAAATTCAGCGAGTTTCACGTCTGGATATGTCCCTTCTAAGATTATTTCCATGCCAAGTTGAGTGTATCTCTCGATTCCAATCACCTCCAAGGATGAAGGATTTTTCCTATGACAGTAAGCAAAATGTTTAGATAAACTATGTTTATGAAATCCTTTTCATATGTTGGGCAGGTGTTCACCAATATCATTATTGTTAATATACATGATTTATATAGTGCCACGCAGCGCTTTACAATGTGGGGGGGGGGCACATTTACAGTGCAGTTCAATACAGAAGGGAAAGGAGGGCCCTGCTCGTACTTACATTCTAAAGAGAGGGGTGGTGGTAAAAAAGGTAATAGCTGCGGGTGATGGTTTGATGGGGGTGGCTCGGGACAGTTCTTAGGTCGGCGTGGGATAGGCTTGCCTAAATAAATGAATTTTCAGGGATCTCCTAAAGGTGGACAGGTTAGGGCCTGATTGGACATACCGGGGCAGGGAGTTCCAGAGGATGCGAGAGACCCTGGGGAAGTCCTGGAAGCGAGCATGGGAGGAGGTAACAAGGGAGCTAGGGAGCAGGAGGCCCTGAGAGGAGCGAGGGGATGGTTTGGGCGATATCTGCAGATGAGGTTATTGATGTAGCTGGGGGCGATGTTGTGCATGGTCTTGTATGTTGTAGTTAGTATTTTGAATTTTATATGGTGGGGTAGGGGAAGCCAGTTAAGGGATTGGCAGAGAGAAGCAGCAGTCACGGATCGTTAGTGAGGTGTATTAGTCTAACAGCAGCATTCATAATAGACTGAAGGGGGGGTAGCCTGTGTAAGGGTAGGCAATTAAGGAGAGAATTGCAATAGTCGAGGCGGGAAATAACCAAGGATTGAATAAATAGTTTTGTGGTGTCCTTAGTCAGGCAGGGTCAAATTCTGGAGATGTTGCGGAGATTAAGGTGGCAAGATTTAGCCAGAGATTGGATGTGGGGGCTGAAGGAGAGGTCAGAGTCAAGGATTACACCCAGCACCCTGGCATGTGTGGAGGGACCAGTGGTTGTGTTGTTGATCTTAATGGTGAAGTCATGGGGGTGGGGGGCAGGATGGGGGATCCGTAAGGAGATTGAGGGGGTGAGTTTAGGAGTGGAGAGATAGATATGGGTGTCGTCGGTGTAGAGGTAGTATTGGAAACCATGGGAGGTTATCAGCAGGCCCATGGAAGCGGTATAGAGCCAGAATAGGAGGGTCCCAAGGATGGAGCCTTGGGGTGCCCTAACAGAAAGAGGAAGAGCAGATGGATTTGTAAGTGACACTGAAAGTGCGCTGAGATAGGTAGGAGGAGAACCAGGATAAAGCAGAATCACGGAGGCCAAGGGAGTGTAGTTTGCTGAGGAAGAGCAGGTAGCAGTGAGGTCTAAGCCCTTGTACACACAGTCGGACATTCCGATAACAAAATCCGTCTGATTTTTTCCGAAACTGGTGTTGCATACACACGGTCTGACAAAGTTGTCGGAAAATCCGATCGTTCAGAACATGATGACGTTCGTTACGATGTGACTACGTTCAGACTAGTAGCCAATAGCTTTGGTCTAGGAATTTGATCTGAGCGTGCCTGCCACTTTGTCCGATTAAAATTCGCTACAAATGATCGGATCGTGCTGTCGGAATTTTTTTTATATCCAGCTCTCAAACTTTGTTAGTCGGACATTCCGACGGAAAAAGTCAGATGAAGCCCACACACGGTCGGATTATCTGACAACACAGTCCGATCGGACATTTTCCGTCAAAATGTCCGACCGTGTGTACAAGGGCTTAGGCCGCGTACACACGGGCGGACTGTTCGCCCAACTTAGTTTGTCAAACAATCCGACAAACAGTCCGCTCAAAATTTGCATGAGCGGACTTGACCACACACGATGAACGAACAGTCCGCTGAAAGCGTGCGCGATGACGTGAACGGCACGTACGACGGAACTAGAAAAACGACGTCCTATACACTGCAATGCAACCTTCGGCGTGTAAATCCTTTCTGAGCATGTGCGGAACTTAGTTTGACGAACAAGCCTACACACGAGCGGACTGTCCGCTCAAACCAAGTTTCAGCGGACTGTCTTACGGGAATTCCGAAAAACTTTGTTCGTCAGACTGTCCGCTGAAGCCCACACACGAGCGGACTGTCCGCTGAAACACTGTTCTAAGGGAAACAGGCAGTGGAGCCTTACGGCTTCACTGCCCGTTTCCTACTGCGCATGCGCGAGTCGCGCAGCGCTTTGTGAATGGGACGCTCTGTGTTCTGGGACACACAGTTCCCAAAACACAGCGCGACCCATTACCCAGAAGACAACGTGATGAGGAGAGAAGAAAAAAGATCTCCGCGGAGGAGGAAGAGGAAGATTAGGATTATGTGCCTAGCAACAGGCATTTCTGGTAAGTAAAAAAAAATTTTTTTTTTTTTTTAGATTTTTTTGTAATTTTTAATATTTTCTTTCTTTTCAGGGTGGCCCTCCACTTTAAATTATGAAAATGGATACTAATAATTCTACTTACATTTATTCAATCATGATTATTATAATGCTTCCTTTTGGATGTTTATCTTTTCCTTGCAGATCTCATGGAGCTCGCGGACTGTCCATCCTTGTCTGATTGGGGGTGCCACCCTTGGTGTTGCGGACTTCCCAGAACGGGGGGGGGGGGGAACACATTGTGGCTGTCTCTCTTTTTTCCTCCTACGGAAGGAGCAGGGAGCAGTACCCGTGCCAGCAGTGTTCTGACCGTGATTGTTTCTGGAAGGGAGGTGGGAGCCGGTGTCTTGTCAAATAACGTCCTCCATCCGATAGTGTCCGCTGTGTACTGCGCATGCGCAGTACACAGCAACACAGATTCCGAAAATTGCCGAGGATGAACGGCGCCTGCGCCGTGAGTCCAGGTTCTATCCCCACCATCCAAGTGGACATAGAGTAGGAATAAAAAAGAGCCGAGCGCAGCGAGGCCGAGCCCAAAGCATGGCGAGCGAAGCTCGTCCGCGAGGGGCCCTCTAATATTCACAACCCTATGTCCGTTTGGATGGTGGCACCGTTCAGCTTCGGAGATTTTGCAAAGCGTCGTCTGCTCCATACTGCGCATGCGCAGTGCGGTCCGGACACTATTTGATGGCCGAACACTATACGGCAGAACACCGGCGCGCAGGCGCACTGGGACCTCTACGCTGCCTGTGTGGGATTTGTGGTGCGCATGTGCGGGGATGTCCCCTTGGATGTGCTGCAGACATTGCGGTGCCTCTGCTCTGTCGCCGTGGGGATCGCGGTGCGCAGGTGCTCTGGGACCCCTGCTCTGCCTGTGTGGGACTCGTGGTGTGCAAGTGCAGGGATACCCCCTTGGATGTGCTGCGCAGCAATGCGGTGTCTCTATGCTGTTGGTGTGGGGATCACGGTGGGCATGTGCGGGGCTATGCCCTCCAATACGTCACGCATTATGCGGCGGAGGCAACTGATGGTTCCGGGACACAGAGTGTCTTCCAGAACACGAGGGGGTGACAGTGACAGAAGAGCCGCGCACAGCGGCTCAGGTGCCCCCCTCCCCTATGGGATTACCAGTGGGTGGAGCAATGTTTGGTACCTGCACACAATCAACAATCAAGTAAGCATATAAAATAAAGCACACGCTGGGTATGATCAGCTGATCCTTGGCGTGTGCTGATTGTTGCAAACATGCAGTAAGGAAAGGTAAGAGAGGACACTACAGCAGAGGTTTTCTTCACTCCTCTTTGGTTTATTATTTTATTTTGATTTAATACTTTTGTTGCAATCTAGATTGACTGATACTCTGGCACTATCATAGAGGCCGTGTACCTTTTCTCTGGGCTGCTTTTGCTTGTACAGCAAGTTACAATAAGAGGTAATTCAAATGGCAAATATAAAAGTCAATATTTCATTTATCAGTTTAGATACTTTTGAATAATAGCACCATTGCTACATTTGTGACACATATGCCAAGTCTTTTATTGATAGTGCTTTCTATGAGCACATAGTAATTACTTATTCAGTACAAGTTTTACATGAGCACATATCATTTATTCACCTATTCAATGTTTGTTATTCCTAGTACAATAATATCCACTCATCACTAGTTTATGGATTTCTCTGTCACTATCACTGTCACTTTTATTCTATTTCACTTCATCTCATTTTATTTTATTTATTTATTTTATTTGCACATTTATTCAATTAATTTGAGTATTCATTATCTTTACCACACATTCATTAGTTACCACTCAGATCACACAGCATATGTTTACATACTGCTATCAACACACGTAGTCGTATTACCAATACCACCAATCACAATTTTGAGACATTTTTTTTAACTCCAATAATAATTTGATATATAATTTATTTTTATTTAAGTATACATAAATAAAACTAAGTTAGACATAAACTACATTTAAAATAATTATATAAAAAAATGATACAAACTCCCATACGGATATGTACATATGCAAAGAATTTTTCAAGTCTACCCTTTCCCTAATCCTAGTATGTAATGCATATACAATAATTTTAAATAAATGAATAGCTTTCTAATTATTATTTTTAGGTGCTGCTCCTTTCCAACCAAAGATGTCCCCTCTACTATGTGTGTGTGTGGGGGGGGGGGGGGGGGCACTATACTGTCACCTCTTGCAAGTCCGTGGATCCAGGGGACGGGTTATTTCATTCCCCCTTCTCTAATGGGGTGTGGGCAGTGTCTGTGGTGAGCCCTGGGAAAGATCTGCAGGAAAAGGCTTTTTGCTTTTAAGGAAAGTCTCTGGTTTGAGCGGAAAATACTTGTTGGTGGAAAAGGGTAAATATTACAGGTTGTCTTAAAGGGAAAGCAACTCGTATAAATCAATACAATGAAATGTTAAAATTTGTCCTTTTCGATATACTTGCAGAAATGTGAAGAACCCCCCTGAAGAAGACCGCAATCATTTTTTTCAAGGTTGAAATGCATTGGGGTATTGTGTATATCATATGGTCATATGAATTAAATGTTATGGCAATCTATTTGAATATAGTATAATTATAAAAGGAATTGTAAATGATGTATGCACCTTCCTCTACCTGAAACTGTTCCGCACTTTGTATACCAGAGCTCTTATTTTAAACATATTTTGCTCCCAATGATGTTTAACTTGTGTTTTGGATAATAAAATCAAGGAATTTCTACAAATTATTTTGTTTCTCATTGCTGCGAAAAAAAAACCACGGGGAATTTACCTGACCTTCCAATTTGATAACGGGGTGTGCAGCTAGCTCAGATACCCCATGCGCCCCCCCTCTCACTATTATATTACAACTTACCAATTCTTAGATGTAATGACTGCATTTGTTTTTCCTTTTTTAGGCTTTCTTTCAGCCCATATGCCTCATATATTTTAAAAGAACAAGTTCTCTTGCAAGATGTATCTGTTTTCAGGGATGAGACCAACTGTTCAACAATGACAAGGGTGCTTACAATAATTAGCTTATTTATGTAAAACCTTTATCCCAAAAATATTTGCTGTAACTGATTATAGAAACAGAAAAGTCCATCGAGTCTGCCAACTTTCTTTTTTTTTTTTTTTTTCGTTAACTTTTTTTGGTCTGAGTATAGAACTGTGTTTGTCTCAAGCATGTTTGAAGCCATTTACTGTTGACTGTCTCACTACCTCTGCTTGAAGTTTATTCCAATCATCAACTACCCTTTCAGTAAAATAATACTTTCTAAAATTGGTATTAAAGGAGTTGTAAAGTCAATTTTTTTTATCTTAATGCATTCTATGCATTAGGATAAAAAGCCTTCTGTGTGCAGCAGCCCCCCTAATACTTACCTGAGCCCCATCTCTGTCCAGGAATGTTCACGAGTGTCTCGACCGTCCGAGACTTTCCATCCTGATTGACTGAGACACAGCAGCAGCATCATTGGCTCCCACTGCTGTCAATCAAAGTCAGTCAGCCAATCAGGAAAGAGAGGGGTGGGGTCAGGCCGCAGCTCTGTGTCTGAATGGACACAGGGAGCTGTGACTCGGCTTGGGTGCCCCTATAGCAAGCTGCTTGCTGTGGGGGCTCTGAACAGGAGGGAGGGGCCAGGAGCACAGAGGAAGATCAGGCCTGCTCTGTGCGCAACAACTGCAAAGAGCAGGTAGGTATAACATGTTTGTTATTTTTAGTGAAGAAAATACTAAATTTTACAATCACTTTAATTATAAAGTGTGAGGTGGAGTTTCAGGCTTCAGTGTTTAAATCTGCTAGCACATTTAACCTTACTCTCCCCTTCAAACTGACAATGCTGCTGTCTGCTGTGCCCCTTGTGCCCATTCATCCAGAGTGGGGCACTCTAATACAGGAGGTGTGTTACTGCTCAGATCACCAGGTAAAAACAAAGAAAACGAATGCAGCCACCACATGTAGGCTGTAATATATTACATTTTTGGTTTTGGTTTTAATACCGCTTTAATCTAATAATAAAAAGAAAATCAGTACTAAACATAAGGAATAAATAAAAATGTGTAAGAAACTCCATAGTCTCTTCACAAGTGACTATAGGTTCTTACATTTTAAGTAGATTATTTGGCCTTAAATTAATATATTACACATACTTTTTCAGAAACATGTTTCCACTGCTGTAAAATGCAAATAAATAACATTTTAAAGAATTTACTGGTTTCTATTTTGAGAAAGGTTTGCTCACAAATTTTATGTCAGTTAAAAGTTCCATTTTCTGTGACAATTTAAACAAACCGCAAAATAAAATGAGACCACCCACTGCAGAAACCAATATAAGGATTCCCACCCTGATAGGTCTGCCAGAAGCAGCTAACAACGTCAAACCCTCTACCACAGTGTCCACATCATTAAGGTGTTCTACTTTAATGATCTTCTTTCCAACTTTCAACACTGCTGGTTTATGAAGGCCAAGCGTTATATAATTTATAAGCGTCTATGATTCTATTTAGCATGGCGAAAGTCACCGGCGTAATCACTACTTACTTCGTACTGTTAGTGCAGGAGAACGCTGGGCTTTTTATTGGGATCATAAAAGATCTACCAGCATGGAGTCAGCATAACATAGCAGTTACTACGGTACAGCTGGCCACACATGGAGAGACCAGATTGCTTAGTAACAAATAATTACAAAATCAGACAATTCTTTTTTCCCCAGACCTGCATTGTCAGTTGTTTTCTCCTAAGCCACCAGTATGAGGACTCCATTGAGGATATGCATACTAGTGGTGACTGTGGGAAACAACGGTAAATATCTGTGAAAAAACACAAATATATAAAGTAGAAAATAATATTATATAAAGCAACATAGCCAGGGTGACTGACAAAAATGAATACTAGCCAAAGGGATGAAAATCCTTCTCCCCCCAGTGTACTTACATATGAGCTAAATATAAAGTAGTGAGATTGTAACAAAAGTGCCGCTTAAGGCGTCTGGCACAAGAGCTGGGGTACTGGGACCCAAGGAGTGGAGCATGAGCACAAAAGGAACCTCCACAGGAAAGAAATGTCTAGAGGTGACATGCATAGGCTCCAATATTATGATTAAAATTTTTTTTTCAATGCGTAGGGCTTATCAGATGCATCTCATCTTCATTGGATGGTTTAGACCACTTTTACACTGAGCAAAATGATAAACGCAACACTTTTGCGCTTGCTCAAATTTATCATGAGCTGCACCCAAAGATCTACAACTTTTTCTATGTACACAAAAGGCCTATTTCTCTCAAATATTGTTCACAAATCTGTGTTAGCCCTTGTACACACGGTCGGAGATTCCGACAACCAAATCCGTCGGATTTTGTCCAAAACTGTTGCATACACATGGTGGGACAAAGTTGTTGGAAAATCCGATGTGATGACGTTATTTTGTTACGACGGGACTACGTTCACGCTAGTAGCCAATAGCTTTGGTGTAGGAATTTGATCTGAGCATACATGGCACTTTGTCCGATCGGAATTCTCTACACATGATCGGAGTATGTCCGATCGGAGCATTTTGTCGGAAAATTTTACCAACAAGTTGGAAAACTTGGTCCGTTGGATACTCCGACGGAAACAGTCTGATGTAGACCACACACAGTCGGTATATCCGACAAAACGGTCCGATCGGACACATTCCGTCGGAATCTGCGACCGTGTGTACAAGGGCTTAGTGAGCACGTCTCCTTTGCGGAGATAATCCATCCACCTCCCAGGTGTGGCATATTAAGATGCTGATTAGACAGCATGATTATTGCACAGGTGTGCCTTAGGCTGGCCACAATAAAAGGCAACGCTAAAATGTGCATTTTTTATCACACAGCACAATGCCACAGATGCCGCAAGTTTTGATCGAATCTGCTGTTAGATTAATTAGCTCCTAAGTTGGCCCTAGTATGTGTATGTGAGATAGGGACTTTAGATTGTAAGCTCCTTGAGGGCAGGTACTGAATGTACAATATATGTAAATCTATATAAATCCCAGTATTAAATAGTAAATATATGTATGTCAGGTACAGTTTATTATCTGGGTAATCTCCATTCTACCAACAGAGATAAAAAGATAATTGCACAAAAATTTTCAAATGGTCAGACCTCCTGCCACCCTGATATCTGCCTCTTTATGTCTATGAATATGTTTGCTTACTCTTCATAACTGGGAATGAATGAACAAATGAATGATTTGTATAGCGCTGAAAATGCGAACTGATTCGCCTCAAGGCGCTGGGAGATTATTACCTAATTGCGCTATAAATGTAATGGGCATTGGGCATCTGCCGCTATCCTTTATGGCTACCACAGGGCAAGACTACATACAGAGCTGTCTGTGGGAGAATGCAAGCATATATTATATGTACCCATTCTGAAACCCACCAGGAACCATCACAATATACTATGTGACTAAACAAGTGAATAGAAGCCGCATATATGTTCTTATCTTCCTTTCCTTTTTTCACCACAAAAAGGAAAGGAATGTGCTCACTCTGCAGAGATTTTAACAGTAACCTGGAAAAGCATTGTACAATGCCTCATTGTTAAAACCTGTTATTGCCCTCTTTGGACATTCACATGGGTGGGCAGGGGCAGATAGTTTGCTGTGTTCAGAGGTGTCTAAATGCTGACTCTGGACGCAGCAACACTCTGTGCTATGGCCACATACAAACTGTTAATTAGCTACAGCCAGTTTTGCGTGCAGCTAGAAACTCAGCAAAAACCTCAACTATGGACTCACACTGTCTGCCTCCAGGGTCTGTCGGGGGTTCTAGTTGAAGGTAACTATTTAGATGAGAGGTTACATGCAAATGGCAGTGGCACCCCTCACACAGACACACTTGGTTGAAAGAGAGAACTGAGATGTGCCAAACATTTGTGTATCACTATAAACTGAGGAAGTGGCGAGTTATGGTCTTTTGGTGAAATAAAGCTATCTGATATTCATCTAACTAGATGACTCCGATCCAACCTTAGACACACCAAAATGGGCACCTCTCCCATCCTACCAGTACAATACCCACCAGAGAACCCACAGAGCAGTCTTTCTCAACCTTTTCAACAGAGAGGAACCCTTCAAATGACTTTCCGGTCTCAGGGAACCACTGTTAAAAATGACTATATCTGCAACTCATGATACATTAGTGTGATGGTCAGTTAGAAGAATGCTCCTTACACTTGTGGACATTGGGAAGAATTACCACCTACAGATAGCTAAAAATATCAATGGTATCAGTGGGAACTTGTCTGAGAGGTACAAATCGCTTATTGCTCAAGGAACCCCTAGGAACCTCTGGAGGAGCCCTAATTGAGAAACCCTGCCTTAGCCCTTGTACACACGGTCGGAGAATCCATCGGAATGTGTCCTATTGGACCGTGTTGTCGGATAATCCGACTGTGTGTGGTATGCATCGGACTGTTTCCGTCAGAATATCCGTCGGACCCAATTTTCCAACATGTTGGAAATATTTTCCGACAAACTGGTCCGATCGGACATACTCCGATCATGTGTACAGAATTTTGATCGGACAAAGTGCCACGCATGCTCAGATCAAATTCCTACACCAAAGCTATTGGCTACTAGCGTGAACGTAGTCCTGTCGTAACGAAATAACGTCATCACGTTCTGAACGATCGGATTTTCCAACAACTTGGTCCGACCATGTGTATGCAACAGTTTCGGACACAATCCGTCGGACAAAATCCGTCGGACAAAATCCAACGGATTTGGTTGGCAGAATGTCCGACCGTGTGTACAGGGGCTAAGAGTATTCAGGATTGAGACTCTTGTGCCATTGAGAGCAATCGATTGCACCCCACATGGAGATGGGACTTTTATCCACCTGTACTCGCAGAACATTATGTGTTACTGTCCACTCAGGTCACCGCAACCTCATTAGATATAAACTATTATTTCTTTCCTTTTCTTGCTTCTCTTAATTGAGGAGTTAAATACATTTAGATACATACTACACTAAAAGGGTTCTCCCAATTCTCCACTCTGTTTTTCTGGTGGATACTCCTCAGGCCTTTGAAGACCAGCACCACCTGAATCCCAAGCTGCTGACAGCTGCTGCTGGTCGAAAAACATTGTATGCACGCCGTGTTTAGAATTGCTGGCAAGAATCTACTGGCAACCCCTGGCAGTGTAAATGTAGCTTAAAAGACTCCTGTCATTAGAGAAATATGGAGGTCTGCCATTGCTGATCTCTTCTTATAAAGTTAGTTTCCTGAGCTTGCTGCATACTTGTTTCAAATCAGTGACTCAGGACATTTACAGGTTTTCACTAATTGTATGTGCATGGTTCAATAGTTTTTGGTGTTAGAACAAAATGAGCATGTTCTGAGTATATGTGAAAAGATAGTATGAGATCAATTTGTATGTGTAACATTAATAAATGAACAGTTCTAAATGTAAATGATGACTGAACAGGATGGTAATTGCAATGTGTGTGCCATACATTATGGCCACAATTAGGGAATTTGGGAATTTGCTACTGTTAGCTACTGTAGGCTGCTTGGTCAGAGTTTGCTGTGCTCTATATGCAGGTGATGATGGATTCAGTCTGCAAATCCATACATTTTGTCAATGAAACAGAAAATTGGGAGAAATTCTCTAACCAGGGTTCCACTTCTATTGCCATTTTTTGAAGAGGGTTTTCTCTCTATGGTGGCTAAGTAGTTATCACTTCTGTCTAGCAGCACTAGGGTCATCCATTTGAATTCCAACCATGACACTACCTGCATGGTTTTTGCATGTTCTCCCTGTGCCTGCATGGGTTTCCTCTGGGTACTCTGGTTTCCTCCCACACTCTAAAGACATGCTGGTGGGTTAAATGCCTCCTGTCTAAATTGGTATGTGTATGTATGAATGTGAGTTGAGGACCTTAGATTGTAAGCTCATTGAGGGTAGGAACTGATGTGTATGTACAATAGATACTGCATATGTAAAGCACTACATAGATTGGTGGTGCTATATACAGTATCTCACAAAAGTGAGTACACCCCTCACATTTTTGTAAATATTTTATTATATCTTGTTATGTGACAACACTGAAGAAATGACACTTTGCTACAATGTAAAGTAGTCAGTTTGTATAACAGTGCAAATTTTCTGTCCCCTCAAAATAACTCAACACACAGCCATTAATGTCTAAACTTCTGGCAACAAAAGTGAGTACACCCCTAAGTGAAAATTACCAGAAACCAGGTTGGAGGACCTCCAGTGTCAGAACCACTGTGTGGGTAAGAAGGCCAGAGCCTATTTACAACCATACAGTACATTTCTGGACACACCGTTCACCCCACCATGTTACATTTGGATGCACTCTCGGGGGCCCACAGACCCTTGGGCCACAGTGTCCACAGACAAACTTGAGCACACTCTGTCTTTCAGAATTCAGGAGTGAAAACAATGCCTGTCTGAAGTCCAACAGTTCATTAAAGACAGAGCTGGGATGAAGTAAAGAAAGTTAAAAAGCATCACATTTTGACATTTAACCTGGGGACAGAGAACTAGTTAAATGTAATGGAGCACACTAGCAAGGGAAATTGCAAATATTCTGTGTAGAAATCCCTGGATTGGTACACTGTTGGTACTGCTAAAACAGTATATTTGAGGTGGGCTAATCTATGATATCCAGAGAAAGGGAACTCAAGAAAAAACTGAGACACTTACATCATAAACTTCTTAAACCCACAGATTCCCATAAGGGGGTTTTAGAAGAACCAGTGCAAGTTCCTGAGCCACACAGTCGCTGCCACCAGAGATTCAGTGTTGGCTGCTTCCTACTCTTCTAATATTATATGCAAGAACTCCAAGAGAAGCAATGGATCCTGACAATATTACATAGCCCAATAATCATCCAGCTCAGGTCCATGCTCCTGATGTGGAGCCCTTTTAAGCATCAATTATTGACTTACCTGAAGACAGAGATGCATTGCCTCCTCTCCTGAACTCAATCCCTGAGGTGCTGCCAGGGACCTAACTTCAACAGAGTCTTCTGTACACTTTACAGAGGATGAATCTGAATGGTCTGCAAACTTGCTAGGTAAGTTCAAGTTGTATGGCGTGCCCCAGGTGTCCTCCAACCAGGTTGGAGGACCTCCACTGTCAGAACCACTGTTTGGGCAGCCAGGCCAGAGCTTAATAGCACACAACTTCTCCAAAAGATCCAGCTACTGTGGTGGTGGTGGGGGGGGGGGGGGGGGGGCACTCCTCTTTGTCTTGTCATGCTACAGGCCATTCACACATCATTTGGAGTGAATATATGTATCAGATTTTTTAAAGTGTTGATTCCCAGATAACTTATTATGGAAGAAACTGAAAAGTAACCTGGCAAAAGTTAAGTCTGGTCTTACCCCAAACTATGCCTAATTATTGAAAGCCATACAAAGGGTAATTATTAATGTGTTATAATTATCCAGGATGCACCACACTTCGTTCCTACACACCATATTTCTCACTGTCCACTGCCACTTTTCTCTGGGAAGAGCGATACAATATGATAAATATTTTCTAAAAATTCCTTTTATCCTTGTGTGAAATGACCATTTGTCAGTTCCTGTGTGTGTGTATGTGATAAAGGGTCTTCTTTGTATTATGCAGCACATCATTTCAATGGCATGCAAACAATTCCGAAGGCTGAAATAAAGTGGATGGTAAAGCAGATAACGAATCAGCTTCCCGGTCATTGACTAAGCAATAAATATCTGCCCAGTGACAGAACTGAGCAGCAAACCTTGGCTTGGATCTCACCACTGATAGTAATGAATGCTTTTCCATCACACAACCACAAGTGTTTTGTTCTGGTCTGCATAGAAGGCCTCAGGAATGTGCATGCATTCATTCCAAAACCCAAGAGCCTTTGAGGAGGGGCTCACTGAACCCAGATGAACTTGGACTAAGGCTAGGTGAGCTGGGTCAGACTGCGGTGATAAGGGTCTTTTCTCATTAAACTAGGCATTAGCTGTGAAATGTTAAACTGTTTACAGGACCATTCAGAGGAGAGAAAAGTTTCTCTAATAAAGCAAGAACAAATGGTAGATTGAGTTACAACTAAGGGGTTATTATGTTAGAATACAATGTTTCACTTAATTTAATGATAGGCTATGTAGGATTAAATGAATCAAGTATGTTTAATCTTTTCAATTGAAGAGGTCATGACAACCCCCCATAAACTTATAACAGAAAGCTTTTAAGGGACACTAAAATGTTCTGTTTTATTCCTTTGTTTGTTTTTAAACTGATATTTCATATATCTTTTTTTTTCTTATACAGTATGTATACAATTTTTCTGTTACAATTATTATTATTATATGGAATTTATATAGTGCAAACAGTTTGAGCAGTGCTTTACAAAATAAAGGGAGATAGTACAATTACGATACAATTCAATACATGAGGGTTCATAGAGCTCTGCTCTTGACGGTTTACAATCTAAAGGGGAGATACAAGTGATACAAATGTGAGAAATTAGCTGATGGAAAAAAGTATGGAAAGTATCGTTTTTAGATGGAGGCAAGATAGGTCTCCCTGAAAAAAAGAGTTTTCAGGGATCACCTAAAGGCAGACAGTGTAGTTGGACAGATTGAGCTAGGGGGTTCTAGAGGATGGGAGAGGCTCTGCAGAAGACCTGGATGTAAGCATGGAAGGAAGTCATGAGGGAGCTTGAAAGCTGGAGGTCTTGGGAGGAGCAAAGAGGACAGTTTGGATGATATTTTGAGATGAGGCTTGTGGTGTAGCTTAGGACAGAGTTGTGTATATTTTTTGTATGGCGTTGTATTTTGAATTTTATTTGTTGGTCAAGTTGAAGCCAGTGAAGGGATTGACGGAGAGGTGTAGCGGGCACTGAGTGATTGGTAAAGGGGTGAGTTTAGCAGCAGCTATCATGATAGAATGGAGGGGGTTAGCCTATGGTAAAGGTAGGGAATTGCTAGAGATAACAAGGGAGCAAATTGTTAGCTTTGTGGTGCCATGGCTTAAGAAGGGGCATATTTTGTAAATGTTGCAGCGGTTAAGGTGAAAAAAATTGCAGCAATTGGATGTGGGACTGAAAGGAGAGGGCAGAGTCATGAGGAACTGATAGTTGTACCATTGATCTTGATGTCAGGGGAAAGGGCTAAATTTTGTAAAGATTGAGTTTGAAGTGGTGCAGCATCCAGTTATCTAGTAATGCTTTAGAAAACTGGCTGCTTGAGGAGACTGATAGGGTGAGCAGAGAAGTAAAGAAATAGATTTCGTGTCAGGGGTTTAGACCGTCCAGGTGCTTCAGCCGTGTTCCTGCGCACATGTGCGGTGGAACGGCACTTCAGCGCATACGCATTCGTGGCCCGGCGGGCTGGCGCATGTACATGCGCACTGGTGCACGTCTGTGCGCATTGGCGCATGCTTAGCGTCCCCCTGGCGGCCTATAAAAGCTGCTCTGGTGCACAGATCAATTGCTGGTTTGTCTTCAGCTTCTGCTACTTGAACCTGTTCCTTGCATCTGATTACCCGTTGTGACCCGGATTGTTTTTGACGCTTCTGCTTATCTCCTGGACTTTGACCCTTGGCTTTGTTATATGGACTCCACTTCTCTCCAGTGTTTGACCCTCTGCGTGTGACCCAGACCTGCCTCTTGTCTCCTGCCCTGACCCTCGGCCTGTGACCCGGACTTGCTTGTGTCTCTCAAAGACACTACATCTCTGCCTGTATTTGCATCATAGACTGTCAGTGTTTGACCCCCAGCCTGGTTTCCTATCTGCTACATCTGCCACCTTGCCAGTCTTTGCACAGGTGCTCACCTCTACCAGACCTTCACGCAAGGCTCCTCCTGCCATCTGGGTAGCCTGTGCCTCTTTGTGCCATTTGCTCCCTGTACCACCTCCAGGGGGTGAACTGCGCTTAGTCGCAAGGGTGAACCGCTCTCGGCATCTCGGCCTCTGTAAGTACTTCTCTGACATTTAGGTGTTGTCAGCATAAATAGTATTGAAAGCTATGGGAGGTGTAGATAGAGAATTGGAGCTTTTGGGGACCCGTACATAAAGACAAAGAGAAAAGGATGAGGTAGAGTTGTAGGTAATACTCACAATGTATAAGATAGGAAATAGGAGAATCAGCAAAGAGCAGAGACTTGGAGGCCAAGGAAATTTAGTTTTTTGAGTTGGAGTAGGTGGCCAACTGTATCAAAGGTATCAGAACAGTCTAAGCCCCTGTACACACGGTCGGACATTTTGCCAACCAAATCCGTCGGATTTTGTCTGTCGGATTTTGCCTGTCGGATCTTGTCCGAAACTGTTTCATACACACGGTCGGACTAAGTTGTCGAAAAATCCGATCATTCAGAACGTGATGACGTAATTTCGTTACGATGGGACTAGTAGCCAATACCTTTGATGTAGGAATTTGATCTGAGCATGCGTGACACTTGGTCCGATCAAAATTCTCTACACATGATCGGAGTATGTCCGATCGAACCAGTTGGTCGGAAAATATTTCTGATTGCTTCTTCAGAACTTTTGCCTAAAGTATTGTATGTCAGCTTTTTTTTTTTGGCAAACTGTTCGCTTTCCTCTCTGCTCTTTGGGCTCGTTGGGTATAGTAGCCTCTTCCTGTTATGCTACAGAAGGTTGAGGAGCTCCTACGTCCTCTACAGTCAGAGAACTCAGAAAATCCCCTCAGCTTGCCAAGGGTTGTCTCTGTGGAATAAACTCAGGAGCTTCAGGCCTGAGGGTTCCCACATCTGCTTCTCTGGGAGAAAGGGGTGTGGCAATCTTTGACACAGTAGACTGCCACAGCCAATCCATGGTCATTTCTTCATCCTCACTGACTTCTGCCTCCATGTTTGGTGGCAAAGATTGGGACCTGGTTACTGGAGGTGGTTCCTGAGAGGTGGTATGAGTAGAATGCTGATTTAGTTAATCAAGAATAAAAACTGCTTCTGATAAAGGTAGCAGAGGATTCCGGTGCCAGGTCTTTAGTGGGCCTGTGCTTCCTTCTGGGCGAATCTCGTATACCAGTAATCCTGGCAACTGCTTACAGATGAGGTAGGGCTGTGTCTTCCAGCAATCAGCAAGTTTGTGGTTTCCAGGGACACTCAAGTTCCTCAGTAACACTCTGTCATCAGACTGCAAATCATGTACTCTCACCCTCAGGTCAAAGTGTTGCTTGTTTCGCTGCCTCTGAGTCTCTGAGGCAGCCTGTGCTTTCTCATATGCTGTCTTCAGACTCTTCCTCAGGAGGTCCACATATCCTCTGTGTGACACTATGGAGGTATGTTTGTACCAAATGCTAAGTCCGCTGGCAGTCGAGCTTCCCTACCAAACATCAGCCTATACAGTGAATAGCATGTGGCATCGTTTTCAGTGCTATTATAGGCGTGTACAATAGCTGCAATGTGCCTGCTTCAATGCTGCTTTTTTCAGTCATAAAAGTCCCAAGCATATCCAGGAGGGTGTGATTAAAGCATTCTGGCTGTGGATCTCCTTGAGGGTGGTAGGGAGTGGTTCTTGACCTCTGAACACCTAACAGGTCTAACAGTCCTTTAATGAGTCTAATCTCAAAATCTCTCCTCTGGTCAGAGTGAATGTGATGAGGTAGGCCATAGTGGACAAAGAACTTCTCTACCAGAATTTTGGCCACCGTAGATGCTTGCTGGTCCTTAGTTGGGAATACCGGGTGAAGTGGTCAGTTACTAACAGAACATTTCCCTGTCCACTCAGGTCAGGCTACAGACACAGAAAATCAATACACACTAATTCCAGTGGTCCTTGACTTTGAAGACGGCCCACTGGGGCAGCTCTGTGGGGTAAAGTCTTCCTCTGTATACACTGTATGCAGAATTGACAATAAGCCTCATTAAGGGGATGGGCTATTCTAGCAAATCCCTCAAAAAAATCTCCTGTCGTGTGAGCAAAACCCCAGGAATGACCTAAGCTCAGTCACATTGTTAGGCCTTGGCCAGAAAGTGACAGCTTCCAACTTCTGGAGGTCAGTAGCCACTCCTTTAGCAGAGACAACATGGTCAAGGTAATCAACTGAAGGCTGGTAAAGCTGACATTTTTCCAGGACAACTTAAGCCCCTCATTATGGAGTCTCCTCAGAACCTTCTCCAGACTAGGGATGAGCCCGATCTTCGAGCCGAACGTAAGTTCGAGTCGAACATCGGGTGTTCGCACGTTCGCTGAATAGTGAACAATTTGTGGTGTTCGTGGCAAATTTGAAAGATGCAGAACACCCTTTAAAAGTCTATGGGAGAAATCAAAAGTGCTCATTTTCAAAGCTTATAGGCATGGTATTGTCATAAAAAAGTGTTTGGGGACCTGGGTCCTGCCCCAGGGGACATGTATCAATGCAAAAAAAAGTTTTAAAAACTGACGCTTAAACTAAAACAATAAAAGTGAAATATTCCTTTAAATTTCGTACCTGGGGGGTGTCTAAGTATGCCTGTAAAGTGTTGCATGTTTCCCGTGTTTAGAACAGTCTGAGAGCTAAATTACATTTCTAAAGGGAAAAGGTCATTTAAAAGTACTCGCAGCTATAATGAATTGTTGGTCCCGGCAATACACAAAAGTTATAAAAAAAAAAAAGGTAATTGGATTCCCCCACAGTCCATTACCAGGCCCTTTAGGTCGGGCTGAAAAAAAAAAACTCGACCGACCCGCCTCCATGGGACTCATCCGCCGTATTCGCTTTGACAGTTTCTTTTATATCTGAGGGTTGGGCCACACCGTGATGTCCAGAGATTTCCCAATGGCTTCCCCGGGGTCTCAGAGGGGGATGGGGCCACCTGTTTACGTAACCAGGTGGCTCTGCCCCCCTCTGACTAC
This sequence comes from Lithobates pipiens, assembly GCF_037356315.1. Lineage (NCBI taxonomy): Eukaryota > Metazoa > Chordata > Amphibia > Anura > Ranidae > Lithobates > Lithobates pipiens. The sequence goes on along the minus strand of NW_027507790.1, from coordinate 175,199,991 downwards.
GGGGAAGCCATAGGGAAGACCATGTGCATTAGCGTGGGTAATCTGCCGAACCCCCGGGGCTGGGTCACCCGGGAATGCCACGGTGTGGCCCCGCCCTCAGTTATAAAAGAACTGTCAAAGTGAAGACGCGTCATACGGCCGATGCCTCCCATGGAGGCGGCTATGGACTGTGGGGGAATCCCATGCAGTTTTTTTTGGTCCGTTGGCGGAGCAAGAGAAGAAGAAGACTTTGTGGGACAGTTTTATTTTTTTATTTTTTAACCACTTGATCACTGGGCACTTAAGCCCCCTTCCTAACCAGACCAATTTTCAGCTTTCGGTGCTCTCATACTTTGAATGACAATTACTCAGACATACAACACTGTATCCATATTAAATTTTGGTCCATTTTTTCACACAAATAGAGCTTTCTTTTGGTGGTATTTAATCACTGTCGGGTTTATTCTTTTTTGCGCTATCAAAGAAAAAATTCTGTAAAAATTTTTATTTTTCTTTGTTTCTGTTTTTCTTCATACATTTTGGCCAAAACTTATACTGCTACATATCTTTGGTAAAAATAAGTACAAATTGGTGTACATTATTTGGTCTTTGTGAAAGTTATAGAGTCCACAACATATATACACATACACAACATATAGTCCACAACATAGCACCATAGGTGCCAATATCTGAAAATTGATCACACCTAAAGTACTGACGGCCTATCTCATTTCTTGAGACCCTAACATGCCATGAAAGTACAAAGACCCCCCAAATGACCCGTTTTTGGAAAGAAGATATTCCAGGGTATTTAGAAAGAGGCATGGTGAGTTTTTTGAAGTTGTAATTTTTTCCCACAATTCTTTTCAAAATCAAGATTTTCTTTTTCTTTTCACAAAATTGCTATATTAGCAGGTTATTTCTCACACACAGCATATGCATACCACAAATTACACCCCAAAACACATTCTGCTGTTACTCCTGAGTATGGCAATACCACATGTGTGAGATTTTTACACAGCCTGGCCACCTGTCCAGCATGCAGGGAGCACCTTCAGGCTTTCTGGAGCACCCAGGCCAATTCTGACATTTCTCTCCTACATGTAAAAATCATCATTTATTTGCTAGAAAATTACATAGAACCCCAAAACATTATATATGTTTTTTTAGCAAAGACCCTAGAGAATACAATGGCGGCCGTTGCATCTTTTTATCTCGTATTTGCGCATCAATTTTTCAAACGCATTTTTTTTTGGAAAAAAAAGTTTTGTGCTTTAAAAAAAAAATAAAAAAGGTGAAGTTAGCCCAATGTTTTTACATAATGTGAAAGATGAAGTTACACCGAGTAATTAGATACCTAACATGTCACCCTTCAAAATTGCATACGCTCGTGGAATGGTGGCAAACTTCGCTACTTAGAAATTCCCATAGGCGACACTTTAAAATGTTTTACTGGTTACATGTTTTGAGTTCTAGGGCCAATATTATTGCTCTTGCTCTAACGATCGCAGCGATACCTCTCATGTGTGGGTTTTCATGTGTGGGAGGGACTTACGTATGCCATCCATTATAATAGGAATATGGCATGACAGGTCCTCTTTACAGTGAGATATGGGGTCAATAAGGCCCCACATCTCACCTCTAGGCTGGGAAGCCTAAAATAAAAAAATGTAAAAAATTATCCTGGCTTCGATCGTAGCGGTGAGTCGGTAGAAGCACCAGAGAGCGGCAGGTGGGGGGGGGGGGGCGGGGGGGATCGCCCCCTCTCTCCTCCCGTAAGAACAATCAAGTGGTGGAACAGCTGATATGATCATTCTTATGGTGTAGGGAATTGGCAGCTGAAAAAGCTGAAATCTGAATGATGCCTCTACTGTAGCTGCACCCATCATTCAGATATCCCCGCACAAATTCAAGGATGTCATATGATGTAGGGCAGGCAGGAAGTGGTTAAAACGCATATTTTTTTTAACACAAAGTTGTCCATTTATACAATATTTTTAACACATAGCATGTACATACCAAAAATGGCACTCCAAAATAGGTTCTCCTACTCCTCTTGAGTACGGCGATACCACATGTGTGAGACTTCCATGGCCTGGCCACATACAGAGGACAAGTACAGCTGAGTATGACTGAGTATGGCTGAGCATGGCCGAGTATGGCTGGGTATCGCCAAGTATGGCTGGGTATCGCCAAGTGTGGCTGGGTACGGCTGGATATCGCTGAGTATGACTGGGTATTGCAGAGTATGGCTGAGTATCACGGCGTATTGCAGAGTATGGCTGGGTGTTACAGAGTATGGCTGGGTATTGCAGAGTATTACTGAGTATCACTGAGTATTGCAGAGTATGGCTTGGTATTGCAGAGTATGGCTTGGTATTGCAGAGTATGGCTGGGTATTGCAGAGTATGGCTGGGTATTGCAGAGTATGGCTGGGTATTGCAGAGTATGGCTGGGTATTGCAGAGTATGGCTGGGTATTGCAGAGTATGGCGGGGTATTGCAGAGTATGACTGGGTATTACAGAGTATGGTAGGGTATTGCAGAGTATGGCTGGGTATTGCAGAATATGGCTGGGTATGGCTGGGTATTTCAGAGTATGGCAGGGTATTGCAGAGTATGGCAGGGTATTGCAGAGTATGGCAAGGTATTGCAGAGTATGGCAGGGTATTGCAGAGTATGGCTGAGTATTACAGAGTATAGCAAGGGTTTGGAGGGTATGGCTGGGTATAGCTGGTTATCGCTAAGTATGGCTGGGTATCGCCGAGTATGGCTGGGTACGGCTGGATATCGCTGAGTATGACTGGGTATTGCAGATTATGGCTGGGTATCACCGAGTATTGCAGAGTATGGCTGGGTATTGCAGAGTATGGCTGGTTATTGTAGAGTATAACTAGGTATTGCAGAATATGGCTGGGTATGGCTGGGTATTGCAGAGTATGGCAGGGTATTGCAGAGTATGGCTGAGTATTGCAGAGTATGGCTGAGTATTAGAGTATGGTAGGGTATTGCAGAGTATGGCTGAGTATTAGAGTATGGTAGGGTATTGCAGAGTATGGCAGAGTATGGCTGGGTATTGCAGAGTATGGCTGGGTATTGCAGAGTATGGCTGGGTATTGCAGAGTATTACAGAGTATGGCTGGGTATTGCAGAGTATGGCTGGGTATGGCAGGGTATGGCAGAGTATGAAGGGATGGCTAAGCATGGATGGATGGATGTAACTTCAATTGTCATAGAGCAGCACTGTGGGTACTACAGATCCAGCACACAGCGCTGCTGCCATCCACTCTCTCCCCGTCTCCCCTTGTACAGTACTGATCGGTACAGAGAGGGGAGGGAGGAACGCCGGTTTGTTTATAAGTGATCGCTCCGTACACGCTGTAGCCCTCTTTCGGCTATGGCCTGGTCAGCATGTGGTTAATAAAGGACTTGTCCCAAGCCGTGTCATATCATTTTTATGTCATTTTTACCATTTTCACACTTTTTTGTGAAATGGTAAGGGTACATGTGTACCCCGTTACCATTTCACACAGGGGGGAGGGCAGGACCTGGGGGTCCCCTTGTCAAAAGAGCTTCCAGATTCCAATAAGCCCCCCGCCCGCAGATCCCCACCACCACTGGGCAAGGGCTGTGGGATGAGGCCCTTGTCCCCATCAACATGGTTTGCATCTGTTTGCCCAAACACATCTTGCAGAACACTCAAGTAGTCCTGAGCAGTACAATCCTGTTTGCTGAGTTGGACTCCACTACCCATGATGTTCCCCTGCCTTCATCTCGTTTGTCCTTGTCCCCAGCCAATAGAAGGGAATGAAGGAAGCTTCAGTGGCTGGATTCCACAGAGCCCCTCTCCCTTGTTCTTCACTGTGACAGGACACGAGGGGGGGGGGGGTGAGTGGGGGAGATGTGCTGACAGCCCACTCTCTCCCCTTCTCACAGCACCACTGCCTGTGTTCTATCTGATTGGCTCAGGTCGGGGTGACAGACTGAGCAGCAGGCGGGAGAGGGACACACATGCCCGCAGCTTCCTCTCCTCCCTTCTCCTCACATACAGCTCTGGTCTTCTGGTGGCACTCCGAGCGGGATGGGTGGAACCCGCAGCTGCCCAAAGCACAGCCGCTCCAGTGTCCCCCTGTGTCCCCCCCCCCCCGGTCTATACCAGGCCCTTCGGGTCTAGTAAGGATTCGAAGGGAGCCCCCATGCCAAAATGTAAAAAAATAAAAATGGGATGGGGCCCCCCAAATTCCATATCCTTATCCAAACATGCATCCCGGCAGGTCAGGAAAGGAAGGGGAAGAGCGCCATACTAGGCCGCATGCCCTCAATATGGGAGGATGGGTGCTTTGGCGGGGCTCTCCTCCTGGCCCCCCTATGAGAATGGGTATCGGCTACATCATACCCCTACCCATTCACCCCAAAAAGTAGTGAAATGTAAAAGAAAACAAGAGGCGGTTTTTGACAAGTCCTTTATTAAAAATGATACCTCCGAGCTGTCTTCTCCCGATGCCGTCTTCTCCTGGTGCCGTCTTCTCCTGGTGCCATCTTCCCCCGGTGCTGTCTTCTCTCGCTGCTGTCTTCTTCCTCGCCGCCAGTTACCCGCCTTCTTCTGTGGCTGTCTTCTTCCGTTGAGTTGTCGCCCGCTGTCTGACATCTCTTATATAGCCATGGGGCCTGGCCATCCAATGATGTCACCCAGAGAGCCTGCCCCTTCAAAATTGTCCTCCTCCAAAGCACCCATCTCACCCATGTTAAGGGCATGTTAAGGGCATGTGGGCTGGTATGGTTCAGGGGGGAGGTAGGGGGCACTCGTTTGCCCCCTCCCTTTCCTAACCTGCCAGGCTGTATGCTCAGATAAGAGTCTGGTATAGATTTTAGGGAGGACCCCACACCATTTTTTATAAAAAATATTGGCATGGGAGGGGTCCCCTCTGAATCCATACTAGACTGAAGGGCCTGGTATGGACCTGGGGGGGACCCATGCTATTTTTTTTTAGCCGCCAATTATTTTTTTTACATTCAGCTGTCAGCTGATGACTCATCATTTGTTAAGGATGCGGCAGCCATCTCCTTAGCAACCAGCTATATACAGTGTTTGAAGTTCAGTTCAGTCACTTTTTTTTGTGAAAAACAGATGTCAGTGCAGGGGAAATTGTGCTGGGGCAATGGTGTTGGCACTTCAATCATCATGGCACCATGGTTGATATGGTGTCAGGATGATTTAAGCGCATTATTTCTATTACATTGTTATATGAAATGAAATAGTTCAGCACACCTTAATGCAGAATCAGTGGGAGCCCCGAGTGTGTCACTTGCCATTGTCACCTGTCACCAGATGCAGTGTGTCACTTGCCACATCACCTGCCTTCAGATACGGATTGCCACTTGCCACACTGCCTGCTACACATTGCGGATTGTCAGTTGCCACGTCACCTGCCACATGTTGTGGATTGTTATTTGTCACACATTGCGGATTGTCACTTGCCATGTCATCTGCCACACGATGCGGATTGTCACTTGCCACGTCACCTGCTACAAGTTGCAGATTGTCACATGCCTGCTACATGGTGCCGATTGTCACTTGCCTTCTACAAGGTGTGGATTGTCACTTGCCTGCTACAAGGTGCAGATTGTCCCACAGTGAAGGCAGGCAGCAGAGAGATGATGTAATCTCTCTGCTGCCTGTGGCTGCACAGTGAGGGCAGAACTGTCATCTCTCTGCTCCCCCGCCTGCCGGCCTGCTTACTGGCCTGCCCACCAGCTCACCTGCTGACTGGCCTGCCTACCCGCTCACCTGCCGACTGGCCTGTATTGCCCACTCACTCGCCGACCTGTCCACTCACTCACCCACCGGCTCACTGACTGGTATGCCTGGTCTGCCAACTCACCCGCCGGCTCACTGACTGGTATGCCTGGTCTGACAACTTACCCGCTGGCTCCCTAACTAGCCTGCCCGCTCACCTGTCACAAATTTCTTGAGGGGCGTAGCAATTGCCCTGTTGCCCCCCTTGGATCCGCCCCTGAGAGATAATGTCATCTCTCTGCTCCCTTGCCCGCTGGCCTGCTGACTGGCCTGCTGACTGGCCTGCCCGCCCACTCACCTGCTGACTGGCCTGTATCGCCCACTCACTCGCCAACCCGTCCACTCATTCACCCGCTGGCTCACTTACTGATCTGCCAACTCTCCCGCTGGCTCCCTAACTAGCATGCCTGCTCACCTGCCGGCCCATCACTAATTTCTCAAAGGGGGGAAGCAATTGCCCTGTGCCCCCCCTCCCGGATTTGCCCTCGTGTCAGCGGACATGAAAACGGATGTAAAAATTGACATCAGTATCCGTTTTTTATCCTTTTTTTACAACAAAAAGAAAGTGACTGAACTGAACTAAAAAATGAAATGCCCATGTGAAAGGACCCTAAAGGACTTTTATATAATTCCTATGAGCACCTTTAAATTGGAGATGATCCTTCTCAAAGCTATATTTTCCAGGAGTTTCAAAGAACAGTGCTTTGACGACCAGGTAAATATGAGATTCAGATTCTTTCTAATATGCAATCCTAACCTCAACCTTGTCTTAAATGTTAGCTTAAAACTTAAAATCTTAACTCCAACCTTGACCTTGTTCACACTGACATCTGGAAACCACTGCAGGTGTCAATGCAAAGTGCGAATTGGCAAATGGTGCAGGAATCGGTCCACATAGGTGTGAACATCATGCTATCCGATTCCAGTGCGGACCAAGAAAAGGGTCCTGCACCATTTTGATGCGAATGCGATACAAATTTAGCCATAAAATTTGTATGGCTGAATTTGCATTATAGAGACATAGCATGTGATTTGCACCGCAGTGCGGTGCGAATCATCTGCAATATCTAACATCGCACAAGTGTGAACCCAGCCTCACTCAACATTTAACTTGCTTAAGCTGGCCACATGCTCGTAGAATTTTGCTCACATTTTTTTCATTTTAAGAACATTTGTTCAATTTTCTAATTGTTAATGGGAACAAATCAAATTGTTTTTGACTGCAGAGACAGGAAAATTTAGAGGAGCAGAAAGGAAAATTTTTCTCTAACAAACGAATTTCTAAAAGTGAATGTAGTTTTCATTTAGGAAAGTCCATTCATTCTAAATTTAAATGTTAACAGCAAAATAATTTTTTAAGTACTTTTAAATGACATTTGTCAAGTCATCAGCTGTATTTAGAATTTTAATTTCTTTCAAAATCTACTAGCGTATGGTCAGCTTAACCCCTAATGTTAAAAGTCTAGCACTAACCTTAACCCCAAAAAATCTGCACTGACCTCATGAGCCTATTAAAGTATTGACACCAAATGAATGCAGCCTTCAAACTCAGCCTGCCTGCAGCTCCATGTGCTGAATAAAATAATTGCAAACACGTTGCACCTTGTAAAAATAGCATTTGTGATTTATGGAGGATATCTTACAATTCTTTTAGGATTATATTATAATATAATATAATATAGACTTCTTACAGTTGACCAAGGATATGTAGGAATACATTCATCTCATTAAATAGAAGACGCTTCATAAAGTAGCAGGGGCAGAGATGTGACCTCCTTTGCTGCTATGCAATCCAAGGCAGATTGCTTGCAAGGCAGATCATTTTACTCATCTTTACTAGCTAGTTATAATCATCCCCCAGCTGTATCTTTGGAAATGACCATATCAATCACTCAGCACACTAGCAAGCTTTGCATTTTGGAGAAGTAATTTCAATGTCAGCTGTGATATAATGGAAACTATCAATAAGGAAATATGATTATAGGCTTCTATAGATATACTCACATATCTGAGTACTTCTCAACAAACTATCATTTTTACAGAGGACTGAATAGTGGGTTTTTGTAACAATACTCTATGTCACATAAGAATGATGTGCTACTTATGAAAGACGTGTTTAGCAGATAAAAGTTTACTTGACTTAGGTTCCTTAGTCATCTGTATTTTTTTTATTCTATTAAAGTAAAATTCCGGGTACACAGATAAATACGCTGCTAAAATACATACTATATTTTTTACTTGTCAATTTTTTTATTGAATTTTAACAATTAACATACGTAAGTACATATGTATATATAATGGCAGCAAAATAAAAGACAACATGCATGGTGATAAAGTTGAATTGTAGCTCCAACATTAGCTAAAGATACTTTAACTAAAACAATATTAGTATAGATCTATCTACTCAAAAGATTGTTTCATATGTTGTATAATGCCGCATACACACGATCGGAATTACGGCCAGAAAAAGACAGATGAGAGCTTTTCATCGGAAAATGCGACTGTGTGTATGCTCCATCGGAATTTAGCTGTCCGAATTTCCACTAGCCAAAAATTGATAGCATGTTCTCAATTTTCCAGACGGAAAAACTTTCTATCTGTAACTCCAATCGTGTGTATGCAATTCTGACATGCCAAAAATCACTCATGCTCAGATTCAACTACGAGACAGAAGCTATTGGCTAACTTCCTTTTTCTAGTCCCGTCATACATGTTGTACGTCACCGCGTTATAAATGATTGGAATTTGATGTGACCGTATGTAGGCTTGAACCGAATTCCATCGGAATTCCGTCAGGAAAACCATCAGAGCTTTTTCCAACGAGAATTCCGATCATGTGTACACGGCATAAGAAAGACTAAAGCCAAAATCGACCAAGTTAATATAAGATTAACTAAGGTAGATAAAAAAAGTCTTAATTATTATCCAGAATATAACTTTAACAGCTTGCCGACCAGCCGCCGCAGTTTTACTGCGGCAGAATGGCACGGCTGGGCAAACAACGTCACCTTACGTCACGTCACCTTTTGGCCACTAGGGACATGCGCACGCGGGGTGTGCCTGATCCCGATGCGAGTGCCTTGTGGGCGCGTTGGCCACCGAGCTCCCGCGATCACTTGTGACAGAGCGAAAACTGGGATCTGTAAACACACAGATCCCGGTTCTTTCAGGGGAGAGGAGACAGATCATGCGTTCATACTATGTATGAACTCCAATCTATCTCTCCACCTAGACAGTACCATCCCCCCACAGTTAGAAATACACCTAGGGAACACAGTTAACCCCTACCAGTGACATTTACACAGTAATTAGTGCATTTTTTATAGCACTGATCATTGTATAATTGGCAATGGTTTAAAAAATGTATCAAAAGTGTCCAATGTGTCCGCCATAATGTCGCAGTCCTGATAAAAATCGTAGACCTCCGCCATTACGAGTAAAAAAAAATAATAATAATAATAAAAATGACATAAATCTATCCCCTATTTTGTAGACGCTATAACTTTTGCACAAACCAATCAATATACACTTATTATGATTTTTTTTAAACAAAAATATGTAGAAGAATACATATCAGCCTAAACTGAGGAAAAACATTTTTTTATTTGATAAAAAATGTGGGTAATTATTATAGCAAAAAGTAAAAGATATTGTGTTTTTTTTCAAAATTGTCGCTCTTCTTTTGTAGCACAGGCGATCAAATACCACCAAAAAGGACGTCAATTTTTTTTGGGTACAGCGTTGCACAACCGCGCAATTGTCAGTTAAAGCAACGAAGTGCCGAATCGCAAAAAATGGCCTGATCATTGAGCAGCCCAATTTTTTTCGGGGCTGAAGCCGTTTAAAAAATGTGACGTTAGTATACTGATAACCAAGAAAATAAAGATTCTGCTACATACTATGTATTTTTTTTCCAGATCAAGGATTTTGTAATTTTGTTCAACCATGATGTACACACAATTCTCACTGCACAACCAGTCAGGTGAAATACGTAATTCCAAAATAAGCTATTTATTTCCCCGTGTCACTTCTTCATCTCCAGGCTCCTCATTGAACAGAGATTTAGCATCATCACCGTGGGCCAGAGAGCAGGCAGCTGACCTTGGAGGTGATAATGATAAATCAGGTAGTAGCTGAGTAAGGCCGCGTACACACGCGCGGACTGTTTGCCCAACCTTGTTCGTCAAACAGTTTCGGCAAACAGTCCGCTCAAAATTTGCATGAGCGGACTTGCCCACACACGAGCGGACTGTTTCAACGAACTGTTTGCCAAACAGTCCGCTCAACTTTTGAAATGAACGGACTCGCCCACGTAAGGCGGAGGCAAATCCGCCCATTTCGAGCGCGTGTACAGGTAGGCGGGGCCCGCGAAGGAGACGTCGCGGGCTCCGCCGCCTGGAATGGGCTTAAAGGGGAACCCCAACGCCGAAAAAAATCGGCGTGGGGGTTCCCCCAAAGTCCACACCAGACCCTTGTCCGAGCACGCTACCCGGCCGGCCAGGAAAGGGGGGCGAGCGAGCGCGCCCCCCCTCCTGAGCCGTACCAGGCCGCGTGCCCTCAACATGGGGGGGTGCCTTGGGGAAGGGGGGCCGCGCGGCCCCCCCACCCCAAAGCACCTTGTCCCCATGTTGATGAGGACAAGGGCCTCTTCCCGACAACCCTGGCCGTTGGTTGTCGGGGTCTGCGGGCGGGGGGCTTATCGGAATCCGGGAGCCCCCTTTAAGAAGGGGGCCCCCGGATACCGGCCCCCCACCCTATGTGAATGAGTATGGGGTACAATGTACCCCTACCCATTCACCTGTGAAATAAAGTACAAAAAAAAACACAACACAGGGAAAAAATATTTTATTGCACAGCTCCGGGGGTCTTCCGTCTTCGGGGGTCTTCTCGCCGGACTCCTCCGCTATGTGTGTGTAGCTCTTTTACTAGCGGAGGAGTCCGGCTTTCTTCCTCCCCGCCGCCGGCCTCTTCTCCCGACTTCGGGGGTCTTGTCCCCCTCTTCGGTTCTTCTGCCGGGCCACCGCGCCTTCTTCTAGCTCTTTTACAGGCGGTGGCCCGGTCTTCTGTCGCCGCTGTCGTCGCCGCCGCCGCCGCCTTCCGTTCTTGTTCTTCTTCTTCTTCTTCTTCTTCTTCCCCAGGAGATGTTGACTCGACGAGCTCTCCGGCCGGAATGCCAGAGCCGCGCTGTGCGGTCACTTATATAGTGACAATGGGGCGGTGTCACATGGTATATGTCACATGGGTTGGTCACATGGGTTGATGTCACATGGGGACTATGACATCGTAAGGGGGCGGGGTCACCATGTGACCAACCCATGTGACATATACCATGTGACACCGCCCCATTGTCACTATATAAGTGACCGCACAGCGCGGCTCTGGCATTCCGGCCGGAGAGCTCGTCGAGTCAACATCTCCTGGGGAAGAAGAAGAAGAACAAGAAGAAGAACAAGAACGGAAGGCGGCGGCGGCGGCGACGACAGCGGCGACAGAAGACCGGGCCACCGCCTGTAAAAGAGCTAGAAGAAGGCGCGGTGGCCCGGCAGAAGAACCGAAGAGGGGGACAAGACCCCCGAAGTCGGGAGAAGAGGCCGGCGGCGGGGAGGAAGAAAGCCGGACTCCTCCGCTAGTAAAAGAGCTACACACACATAGCGGAGGAGTCCGGCGAGAAGACCCCCGAAGACGGAAGACCCCCGGAGCTGTGCAATAAAATATTTTTTCCCTGTGTTGTGTTTTTTTTTGTACTTTATTTCACAGGTGAATGGGTAGGGGTACATTGTACCCCATACTCATTCACATAGGGTGGGGGGCCGGTATCCGGGGGCCCCCTTCTTAAAGGGGGCTCCCGGATTCCGATAAGCCCCCCGCCCGCAGACCCCGACAACCAACGGCCAGGGTTGTCGGGAAGAGGCCCTTGTCCTCATCAACATGGGGACAAGGTGCTTTGGGGTGGGGGGGCCGCGCGGCCCCCCTTCCCCAAGGCACCCCCCCATGTTGAGGGCACGCGGCCTGGTACGGCTCAGGAGGGGGGGCGCGCTTGCTCGCCCCCCTTTCCTGGCCGGCCGGGTAGCGTGCTCGGACAAGGGTCTGGTGTGGACTTTGGGGGAACCCCCACGCCGATTTTTTTCGGCGTTGGGGTTCCCCTTTAAGCCCATTCCAGGCGGCGGAGCCCGCGACGTCTCCTTCGCGGGCCCCGCCTACCTGTACACGCGCTCGAAATGGGCGGACTTTCCGAGCGGGAACAGTCCGCTCATTTCGAAAGTACAGCGGACAGGCCCACCCACGGGCGGACTGTTCGCTCAAACACAGTTTCAGCGGACAGTTTTTCGGAATTTCCGAAAGACTTTGTCCGTCCAACTGTCCGCTGAAACTGTCCGCTGAAAGCCCACACACGAGCGGACTGTCCGCCCAAACACTGTTCAGCGGACAAGGTTGGGCGAACAGTCCGCCCGTGTGTACGCGGCCTAATTGGACTTATCTAAGTGTCCGCGTATCTCAAGAATGGCTAGCCAAAAATAATAAATCTCTTGGCTGATAAAACAACAAACATATAGATAATTTAAAAATATATGCAACTGTTTTTTTCTCTATGAAATCTTTACAATAAATAACCGTGGATCAAATGGAGACAAATGTAGACACAAAAGAATTGACACTTGTAAGGCTAGCGATAGATTGATTTTTTTCTTTTAGGAAAAATAAAATGTACGGATTCTCCCATCAACATAGATGGGGTGAATAGAGGAATCCTCCTCACTGTGTTATTGTGTTCTGACCGTGGGGACCCCTCCACTGCCAGAAAACAATGGTCAGTGCTGCAGCAAATTGGCTGCATGCACTCATAAATTGAAAAATGTTCAACATTCTTGTTCCAGAGAAGCCAAACATTAGATTAAGGATCATAAATGGATCAAAGTTCAGCCTGTCCCTGCTCAGCTGGCCCATTTTCAATCCATCTATGGCCAGCTTAACACTTAAAGTGGATGCAAACCCTCACATATACCCAGTGTATAGACTTTGGGGTGGGGGGGGCAGGGCCCCCCTGCTCCAAAGCACCCACCACCCCATGTTGAGGGCATGTGGCCTGGTATGGTTCAGGAAGGGAGCCCTCACTGGACCCCCTACTTTCCTGACCTATAAGCCGAGCCCCATTTTGAAATATTTGGCTGTAGCAGGAGGCAGTTTGTTTGCTGAAGGGCTGGAAAGCAGTACAATGAGTGTCTGCAGGAGCAGCATGGTGGAGGTTCCTTGCACATTTGGGGCTGCATTTCTTTAAAAGGATTTGGAGATTTGGTCAGGATCGATGGTGTCCTCAATGCTGAGAAATACATGCAGATTGTTATCCATCATGCCATACCATCAGGCAAGCGTGTGATTGGCCACAAATTTATTCTGCAGAAGGACAGCGACCCCAAACATACAGCCAATGTCATTAAGAACTATCTTTAACCTAAAAAAGAACAAGGAGTCCTGAAAGTGATGGTTTGCCCCCCACAAAGCCCTGATCTCAACATCGTTGAGTCTGTCTGGGATTACATGAAGAGACGAAAGAAATTCAGGCAGCTTACATCCACAGAAGATCTGTGGCAAGTTCTCCAAGATGTTTGAAACAAACATGCTTCAACAACAGTGTGTAAGTTTACCTAGAAGAATTGACGCTGGTTTGAAGGCAAAGGGTGGTCACACCAAATATTGATTTGATGTGGATTTCTCTTCTGTTCATTTACTTTTTATTTTGTTAATTGATAAAAGTAAACTATTACCACTTATACAAGTTCATTTACAGCATTTTTTCACACCTTAAACTTTTGTGCAGAAGAGTATATATGTATATGCAGTATATGTTTCAAGAAGAAAGTGCATGGGACTTGCAACAAGAGAAAGGTTTTGTAAGTTGTTTGTTATGGTCAATGTTTGCACCTGAGCTGCTGATGTTTATAGGCCTGTGTGGTGGCCCACTTCTATATTACTAATATATACACCGATCAGCCATGAATTAACCACTTCAGCCCCGGGAGATTTGGCTGCTCAATGACTTGAGCACTTTTTGCTAAACGGCGCTGCGTCACTTTAACTGACCTAAAAAAAATTGACGCTAGGATTTCAGTGTAACATCACCAAGACAGAGCACACCCCATCTGCTTACCAAAAAATGTGACTTCATAAATGTATAAGGTCATGTGTGCTTGTCATCTCCCGGATATTTGCAGCCAATTCACTCAAAAAGCAACAATGTACCGTATTTATCGGCGTATAACATGCACCTTTTTCTCCTTAAAATCAGGGGAAAATTGTGGGTGCGTGTCATGCGCCAATCCCCGCCGCTCCCCGCTGATTGTGAGTGAAGGAGCGAGTGCCACCCATTACTATACATAGCCGATTGTACTCGGCTATCCTCGGCTAGTTACGCTCACAGTCATGCCCAGTCCTGCCCTATGATGTACATAACACAGGGACTGGGCGTGACTGTGAGCGGAGCTATCTGAGCCTAGGCTATGGATGTATATGGGCGGCGCTCGGCTCTGCTCACAGTCACGCCCAGTCCCATCATTGGACCTGTGTTATGTCCCTCATAGGGCAGGACTGGGTGGGACTACGAGAGGAGCTGAGAAGAGCCGAGATACACCGGACCGGATCTGTGTATCTCGGTGTCACCATTTTCAAACTGCAGTGACACTGCAGTTTAACTGCAGCCTGGGCAAGGCTGCAAATGACACTGAGAAGGCTGCAGATGGACACTGACAAGGCTGCAAGACCGCAAATGACACTGAGAAGGCTGCAGATGGACACTGACAAGGCCGCAAGGCTGCAAATGACACTAACAAGGCTGCAAGGCTGCAAATGACACTGACAAGCATGCAGATGGACGCTGTGCAAGGCTGCAGATGGACACTGATAAGGCTGCATTGATGGGCATTTAAATGTAAGGTTTTTCCTTAAAAAAGTTTTTTTCCTTAAAATTCCCTCCAAAACTTGGGGTGTGTGTTATATGCCGACACTTGTTATATACCGATTAATATGGTAGGTATGATGGCTTTCTCCCAAAAGTGTCTTTTTACCACTCTGTCCAGTCCAGTACCAACCACAGGAAACCCCGTATATGTAAAGAATGAAGCACACTATAGTGCATTAGCAGGACATACTGTGCTGCTTTATTAATTGATTTACAGCAAAGTTTACTCGGATAAAGAGACAAATTGTTTAATTGGCTTGGTAATGCACTATAACGTGCTTTATTCTTTGCATATACGGGGTTTGCTGTGGTTGGTACTGGACCGGACAGAGTGGTGAAAGGACACTTTTGGGAGAAAGCCATCATACCTGCATTGTTGCTTTTTGAGTGAAGTGGCTGCAAAAATAAGGCAGATGACAAGCACACATGACCTCATAATCTTTTGGTAAGCAGATGGTGTATGCTCTGTCTTAGTGATGGTACACTGAAGTCAGTGCAAACAGCTTGCAGTGGATCTGCACAAGTTTATCATGACACACATTTGTTGGATGCAGGGCCGTCTTTAATATTGTTTGAACCCTGGGCAAAATTTTTCTTGGAGTCCCCCCCATGCAATTTTGCTCTCCACCTTCTCTGAGACATACAATAAATAGCAGCTAGACTTAAAATCAGTTTACTGTATCAGATCAGGCAGCAATTGCGATTGGTTGCCAGTGGTTACAGCATATCATTACTGCTTAACGGCTGATTGCTAGAGGTTACAGCACACATTACGGCTCACTGATTAGTTGCTAGAGGTTACAGCAAATTATTTCTGCTTGTTAATTGGTTGCTAGAGATTACGGTTAAGTAATACTGCTCACTGATTGGTTTCTAGAGGTTACAGCACATCATCTCCTCACTGCAGGGGAGCATGATACACATATGAATGCCACCTTTATTTACATATCAATGCTATCTATTTACTTAGTAATGCTGCCAATATTTACATATGAATGCCGGTTATTTACATGTAAACACAGGGTCTGCAGGTGAGTCATCTGTACACAACAATAAGGCAGAGCTGGGCAGCATTAGTACCATCACTTCACACTGAGATATCAGGACACAGTACAGGACTAAAACTTCAAGGGACAAGGGAATTTACACTGGGATAGTTGGCAAGTATGAGGCAGCTGCTTTGGGCCCCACAACAATGACAGGGCCCAGGGCAGCTGCCCCTTTTGCCCTGCCTTAAAGACGGCCCTGGTTGGACGGGATCTGCCCCCCCCCCCCCCCCCACTGTCTGGGCTTGGGTTGCCACTTTTTCTTCAAGTCAAACACGAACATTTTTATTGTTTTCAGTATGCACTATAGCAGCCAGCAGCCATTCTCAACCAAGGTTCTGTGGAGCCCTGGGGTTCCTCCAGAGGTTGCTAGGGGTTCCTTGAGCTGTGGCTGATGAACCGTCTTTTTGATGGTGCCTACAGAGTTCAAGGTTCAGCATCACTTAGCAAAGCCAGCAGCATGACACAAAATCTAATATATTTTTAGCTGTCTTTAAGGGTGGCATTCTGAGCACAATTTTAAAGTGAACATTCTTCCTATTGACCACCAGTACAAGGCGCATTGTTCTATTGACCCCTGAGGAATTGTAAGGGTTCCTTGAGACCTGAATTTTTCTTTGGGGTTCCTCTAGCATTAAAAGGTTGAGAAAGCCTGCACTATAGGTTTGTAACAGACCTGAGACACATTTGCGCACGGCAAAGAGAATAGTAATATGGTGCACATAGTGCCCCCTCACCCTCCTGCCAAGCACAATTTTTGAGCCACATTTATGTCTGAATAATGTGTCCGGGGGTCAGGCACACTGAAATCCGGGACACATGATTTAAAACCCAGACTGTCTGGGTGAATCCCGGACAGGTGGCATCCCTAGTCTGGGCGGAACGGATCAGATCGCAGTTGGATGTAAATGGACAGCAAAGTCTGACCACCTATATGGCAGAGCGGGCTCCATCCCACCTTGCTCAGCTGACAGATCCCCCACTGAGCAAAGCAGAGCCCCCCCCCCCCCGTCTTCTGTTCTGTACCCATCTCCTTTGCTCTGTCTCTGTGTAGTTTCTCTAACTGCCCCCCCCCCCCCCCCAATATCCCCATCTCTCTTTTCACCTTGCTTTCTCTCTCCTTCTTTGTCCTCATCTGTTCCTCATGTGTTCCCCATGTACATGCAGTGGGCTGTATAATAGGCAGACATAAAAGGCATTTAATCCATGCCCTCCTACCTTCCTCAGAGGATCTTCATCTGTCCCATTCCAGTTCCTGTGCCTGCTGGCTCCGCCCCCTGCTCTCACTTGGCTCCTCTCCCTGGTCTCCCGGGCTCCCTCTTATCTGAATCACCTCCAGTTCAGCAGCGATAGTCTCTATGCTGGACTGGAGGTGGGAGTCCGTGTCAGGGGACTGATTATAGCGAGGGCTGGAGGGGGAGAAACTAAACAGCCCTCATCTTCCCTGCAACAGACTGCAAAAGGAGGAGGAGGGAATGGGAGAGCAGATAGAAATATGCATGCAAGCAGCTCTGAAATTCACAGTGCCCGCGGCTGTGCTGCCTGTCACTGTGCGCTGCTGTTCTGAGTGAGGAAAACGTGTGAGTGAGGGCGGAGCCACATAAGCATTTCTTGAGAGAAGCCGTGGCTTTAGCATCCCCCTTCTCCTGGCGCCCTCAGGCGGCCACCTGGGCTGCCTTACGCTGGCACTGGCTCTGCCTGCCTAGGGTTGCCACATCATCCCTTTAATCCAGGACACATATTAATTACACAGGTTCTGTGGATGATTAAGGTGGTAATTAAACTCACTTGGTGCCTTATCTGCATTAAATCAGCCCCAGAACCTGTGTAATTCATATGTGTCCTGGATTAAAGGGATGATGTGGTAACTCTATGCCTGCCACACTGCAAAAATGGCTCAAAAATGGTTTGAAAAACACAACAATGAGTTTAAGGTGTTGACCTGACCTCCAAATTTTCCAGATCTGAAACCAATCGGGCATCTGTAATATGTGCTGGAAAACCAAGTCTGATCTATGTAGGCCCCACCTTGCAATTTACGGGATTTAAAGGTAATATATGCTGGAAAACCAAATCTAATCCATGTAGGCCCCACCTCGCAACTTACAGGACTTAAAGGATCTGTTACTGAAGGCTTTCTGACAGATACTAGCACACCTTCAGAGGTCTAGTGGCGTCCATGCCTCAGGATAGGGCCATTTTGGTGGCAAAAGGGGGACCTACTCAATAATATATATTTGGTCCAAAAAATCATTGCTGATCAGTGTATGCCCACCGGGAGTGAACTTCACCTGCAGATCAGTGTATGCCCACCGGGAGTGAACTGCACCTGCAGATTTCAGTTCAGTGCCTGCAATCAGAGCCTCGCCTAGGCTCAAGTAATATTATAATTAGACACGCACAGTATATAGCATGAAACATTTAAAAAATAAAAATAAAAAAAATAATAGAATTGACTAGAATCATTATATTTATCTTCGAATGTTTCTGCAAAAACTTTCCTTTAAGAAAATGCATACCGACTCCATATCTTGATTTTTACTTTGAATAGACTCAGTAAGTATCAATGTCTCTACTCACTCTGGTAGACATCTATTAATATGGTCTACAATTAGGCAAATGAAAAAGAATCAAGATAAAGCCTCAATGTGATCTTGCTTAATATCCTCTTCAGAGTCTGAAGCCTCTTCCTCCTCGTAGACATTCAAATGTTAAACACATAAGAGCACATTGTCTAAGAATCAATGAGTCCAGTGCGTGTTTATTAAATCAGCGAAGAGACAACTCCTCGCAGCTGCACGCTCCTCATCATAAAACACAGCTTCATTCACTCCAGTGTGATTAACTAAAGAGCCATAGAGCCTTCACCAATGGCTTATTATCACTGTCATTCATACTTTTCATTTAGTCATTACAGAATGACTCCATCTATGTTCTGATGAATGGATGGCAGGTGCACATAGCGTGTCACTGGAATACATCATGGATTTATGCTGTAGGGTTTAGTGTACAAAGCCAAGTACAACTGGAGCACAACTAAATGAAAATCATTAGCTCTGAATTCATCAATAAAACACACACTAAAAAAAAAGGACTACTCATGGACAAAATAAAACAATTTCTTTTTATTTTATATTCCTATATAAAGTATGTCACTTACATATACTCATGTATGTAAGTTTTATCCTAAATACAGGTCCCAGCTAATGTATATACCCTTGTGGATTGAAACGATATCTATATTTATAGCAAAGGCACCATTTCAACATAGCAGTTTGTATTATGCTCAGAATGACATATGATCCTTTCATAAAGCACCGTTGACTGTGAAAGGCTACGTAAACTAGGTCACCTTACAGTATTTATAAGACACGGCACCCTGAATCCTGGGCGTCCGAATCAAAAATCTTGCTCTAACAAAGTTCATATACAACCAGAACAAAAGGACAGGGTTTTGTTTAGAAAAGGAAACCGGTAATGAGGAAAATTTTGAAGCAGAGGTGACACAACAGCAGGGGCGTACTGACCATTGGGCCACTCGGGCACTGCCCGAGGGCCCCGAGCCACAAGGGGGCCCCATCAGGGTTGCCAGCCTCAGTAAAACCATGGAGAGTATGTACAAATCAGTGTTTTTTTTACATCTGTCTCTGAAATGTCCCTTACCGACATTCTTTTGGTCTAAAAATCCTGAGATCATAGATGCCTCACCTCTCCAGTACCTTCTCAGCCAATAGAAGCATGTCTGTGTATACTGTGTGATCGTATACTGTGTGTGTGTATACTGTGTGGCCCCATAATCTTGGATTGCCTGGGGGCCCCTTGAGTTGTCAGTCCACCCCTGCACAACAGAATCAAGGGGCACCTAAATAAAAAGTGGGGTTTAAGCACTTCCGCCCCAGAAGGATTTTCCCCCTTAATGACCAAACCATTTTTTGCGATAGGGCACTGCGTCACCTTAACTGACAATTGCGCGGTCATGAGACATTGTACACAAACAAAATTGATGTCTTTTTTTCCCACAAATAGAGCTTTCTTTTGGTGGTATTTGATCACCTCTTCGGTTTTTATTTTTTGCGCTATAAACGGAAAAATGCCGTAAATTTTGAAAAAAAACAACACATTTTTTTACTTTTTGCTATAATAAGTGTAGCCCCTGTTCCTAAAGCTGGGGCGATAGTGTAAATGTAGTTTTTGGCTGAGCTGTAAACAGCTCAGACTGATTGTACATAGTTTATTTGGTTCTGTTCTAAACTTGACTGTGTTGTGCATTTCCCACTGTTGCCAGTAGGTGTCACTGGTACCACAGGACAGTGAGAGAATTAAAACTAGGTTGAGCTGTAATGAATATTCTTTTTCTAGAAACAGCCCAGTAGGTGGTTCCTAGCCACTGTGCATTCTGGGAAGGGGTATTTATTGGACAGAGGCCATGTGCTCTAGTCAGTACTCACCTCGTGGCCCCTTCTGGCCCGAGGTTACGTTGCTGCAAGCTCTGCAAGTAGGCCCAGAAGCTTGTCTGGGGCCTACTAATCCTGAGGTGGTCCTAGGCTGTCTTGCCTGTTTGGAAGAAGCCCAGCCAAGCTGAGAAGATCAAGGGGAGGACCCTTGCTGGAGAGAGCCAGGATGAAGGCTGGTCTCTCAGAAGGGCCTTGTAACTCACTTGAAGGACGCAGCTGTATCTGACTACACTTACAGTATCGCCGGGTCGGCTTAAAGGTTCTGGTACTGTCAAGCTGCTCTACAATCGAATCAAAGTAATACGCTCCTGGCTGCTACGTTTGTGAGAGAGGCTTATCCAGACATCTTACTGGTTGCTAGGTCTGTGTGAGAGACCTACCCAGGTATTCAAGATCTGCTGAAAGTTGTTTGTCCTTTGATTCAAGGAGTCTGTAAGTGATCTGCTAAAAAAGGTATCTGAAACGTCCCCTCAACCTCTTTTCTACAACCTTTCTCAAGTTATAATTAAAGCATTGAAAAATACAAAAGTGACTGGCGCCCACATTTGTTCAAACTAGAGGTCTTTGGTGCAAGCTGTCCTCTCTTGTGGCTACTGCTCCCAGTACCACCTCTTCAGGCACTGCCAGCCCACCTGACTGCAGCTGCCCCTTTCACTAGCCCTCCTGGCTACTTCTCCACAGTCCAACCAGACTGACTCTGCATCCATCCCAGACTGCTTTCACCCAGTCCCTTCAGGCATGCTTCTCAGTCCTCTGATTGCAACACTTACCAGCCCTCTTGGCTGTCTTCCTCCCTGGAGATTTGCCCTGGGAGTGTCCTCTTACTGTCCTCTCCTTGCTCCCGTGCCTCCTGGTCAGGATTCCTGTCTAATGAGAAGGGGGCACTTACGCACCCAAGCCCAGGCCTGAGTCCACCCCCCCCCCCCCCAGAGTGGGGAGCTACTCTGAAAGAGCTCTGACAGCCTAACACACCATCTCCATCTTCCACCCGAACTCCACTGCCCCAGCTGCACTGACCCTGAGTATTTGGGGAGGCCTGCCCCATGCCAACCCATCTGATGGAGATTGGTCAGGGCTTTTAGAATACTCCAGCCATCTCCTCCTAGACCCCTCCCAACTGCTTCTGGAATGTTCTCTAAGTTTCCAGCAAGCAGGGAGGAGTCACCAGAGATGCTGTTGCTGAGTCACCCAGGCTATCTGAGTCACTCAAATTCTGACCCAGAAAAACACACAGGCTTGGCTGCCAGCCAAGCTTAAATGTATCCACACTAACAAAAATCCTAACCTTAGCACTCTAGCCACACTGGGGGGGTGCTACATTGGAAAGATAACTGGAAAACTATGACCCATATACAAAAACTTGGAGCACTGCTCAGAACACTGAAAAACTTTCCCCTGCAGTCCAAAGCACAGATTGGGTGTCGACGTTCAAACATGCTCATCTAGACTACCTGAAACAGATCACAAAAAAGAAGGTAAAAACCCTGCATACCAGGACCCAGCCCACTACTCACTTACAGAGAGATAAAAATACAGCTTCAGCCTGAACTCCTCCGACCCTGCTCATCTGACATATTTTGCCCCACCTACAGGGCTTAATCATAGATTCTTTATAATTATGCCCATAGGCAGGGTGAAACATGTCAGAGGAGCATAGCCAGCAGAAGTTTAGGGCTGAAGCCATATCTCTTTACCTCTATAATTGAGAAACTACAGTATGTTACAAATGAATATTAGTGGCCATGAGTGTGTTACAAGAGACTGTTAGTAGCCACCAGCATCTTACAAGATTATAGTCATACATCAAAACTAGTGGAATGCGGATTCCTAAATTAGTCTGTCAAAGAAAAAGACATGCCTGAAACATTATGTTCTGCAACTCTGCAATCAAAGATTGAAGGGGAAATCCCTTAAAGTGTATCTAAATCCAATAACACACATATTATACTATATTTTGACTTACTAGATTTTAGATGTGGTGGCTTCATCAGTTTTCTTTTTTGGCCTTTTTTGATTTATTTTACACACTTTACACACTTGGACATCCTACCATCCTACCAGTAAGGCCGCGTACACACGCGGGGACTGTTCGCCCAACTTTGTCTGTCAAACAGTTTCGGCAAACAGTCCGCTCAAAATTAGCATGGACGGACATGGCCACACACGACGGACGAACAGTTTGCTGAAACCGTGCGCGATGACGTGAACGGCACGTACGACGGGACGAAAAATACGACGTCCTATACACTGCATTATAACTTTCGGCGTGAAAATCCTTTCTGAGCATGCGCGCAACTTTGTTTGACGAACAAGCCTACACACGCGGGGACTGTCCGCTGAAACAAGGTTTCAGCGGACAGTTTTTCGGAATTTCCGAAAAACCTTGTTCAGCGGACTGTTCGCTGAAACTGTCCGCTGAAAGCCCACACACGAGCGGACTGTCCGCTGAAACTTGGTTTCAGCGGACAGTTTCAGCGAACAGTCCCCGCGTGTGTACGCGGCCTAACACACTTTCAGCCCTAGGGTGACAATACTTACTGTACTGTATCTACTGTATGGAGGAACAGTGGTGTCACCCTAGGAACAGAAGTGTGTTAGTAATACAGAAATGTTCCCTTTCTCCTCATCTACATCACAACATCACATAGGAGAGGTGATTTGTAGATCACATATATAACTCAGACAGGACAATGTTTGGAATTTCAGTGAAGCATTTTCAGCTCACTGCATTTCTGACAGAATCCTCTTGTACTTTTGCCCCATTAAGAAAGTTCTATAATTCAGGCAAAAAGAGGGACACACAAGGAGGAAAGAAGGTCAGAGGGATTTGGTTCCCAAAGAAGAACACCCACCAAATGAAAAACATTTGGGTGCTATGCCCATGAGCCTTGCCTAGAAGTTTGCCATAATGTTTTTTCAAGAGTCATATACATATTGCCATAGACAAGTGTTGTGGAATAGTGGGGCGCCATGTGCTGGGCTGCATGGTAACCACATGTACTATTTAATTCTGTCATGCCTAGACATGTGGGAGTGGTTCTCTTGAGCACACTGAGATACATTGGGCATGGAGCTCCACAGGGTAACCCAGGATTCGGGCCTGTGCTATGGCTTAACCCTTTGTATGTTCTTACTCATTTAGAGACACCCAACTGAGCTGATTCTTCAGCTTCACTTCCACATACCGTTACTAACATTATAACAATGAATCCACAGCAGTTCACACTCACACTTTACCAGAAATATTCTGAAAAAAGATTAGGAGAAGGAAAAGTGCAGAAACAGAAAGCTTTTGCAATGCTTTATCTGAACATTTCATTAATATATGCTTCTGTCATTCTGGTCCCAAGTGACAGCACTTCAGATGCAAACAGAGAGTATTTGATGTGAGGAGAAAGAGAATGGAGAGTAGCCTCTATAACTTTAGATGGATTGTCCAATGTCTTGCACCCTACACTCCTACTAAGGGGAAGCTCTCAGAGATAGACTAGCCTTTCAGACTACATTTTTGCTGTAGCCTGGTCCTCAGATACATCTCATGGTAAACCCCTAGCAGCTTTCTGTCAACACCATTTATACTCTAGTTTGCTAACCAAGGTGCCACACTGCTGGCTTGGGCAAGGCTGGCATAACTCTAAATGACCCTTCTAATCACTGGTATCTTACATATGCAAACCCCTAGCGGTCCCTATGGCACATGCACTGTTTATTAAGCCAAGTAGTCCTCTATTGTCATCTTGTGACCCAAAAGAGGAATTACACCGGGCGTTTCAATGCACAGGTGGATAGGTGGATAGATAAATGGTTCTTCCTTCTATCAGGTGGTAGAAATGCCAATTCATGCAATATCCCCCACCCCCCTTACTACCACATGCATGCAGTCAGCTGCAGTATTCTGCAACAGGCATATTATGTCTATACACACAGGCAGTGTTTAGCAGGAAGGAACAGAGCTTCAATCTGCTGATTCTTAGCACATGAATGAAATGTCAAATCTTTGAAATTTGCCAGCTGTTGGTTGGTGACGGGTGGCTGTTGTAGAGGAGTGCAGGGATACAAGCACATAAATAAAGGGGCTCAGTGCAGTCACAAAACAACAGCATGGATTGTTTAGTGTTAACTAAAATGAGCTATGCAATAGCACCAAAACTGCAATCTCTAAATTAAGACCCCTTAGAGTCACTGAGGCTTTCAAGATATTGCAGGTTATTGAACATGTCAGAGAAGGATGCATAGCTCCAAAAATGAAAAGGTAAAAAAAAAAAATAATATATATATATATATATATATATATATATATGTGTATGTATATATATATATATATATATATATATATATATATATATATAATTATACAGGATTTATATAGCGACGACAGTTTACGCAGCGCTTAAAGCGCCGCAGTTTACTCATATATATAATATATATATATATATATATATATATATATATATATATATGGTGATCCCTCCTCCACCCCCACAACTTTTGTTCTGCCCTGTATGGAAATATATATAGCTTCCAAAATCTATACAGATCCTCCAAGCTTCATTATGTACTATATAATAGGCTTATAATCATGTTTTTATTTGAAATATATCCGATATAGCACAGAAAACGTCCAGAGTGAAGTGAACACCCAGTTCACATAATCCTTCCATTGTGTTTTGTGTTTGTTGGGCTGTGAATTATTGCAGGAACACAGTGCCCTTACCATTCTGATGTAAGAGAACGGTATTATACTCACTTGTTCTATGACATTCTCCTTAATGGATGGAAAGTCTGTGTTTATACAGAGGAAACAAAGAGGAAAAGCTTTGTAATCTTCCCTGTTCCAGGTATAAGACTTACTAGGGAACATTCATCATTTAAGCAATAGATTTTGGATATGCTTTTTTTCCATACCAAACTGAAAACACATTTATTTATATCATATTAATGCATTAATGGATTGGCTCACTACTTCATAAAATAGTTTTTCATGTGCCACAAAGTAACACTAGTCATAACAAGGTCATAGGATTAGTATTGAAAAACTTTGAGATATAATTAATGCTAACTTTTAATGGGCTCTCTATATGAACTTATTCAGTATACACTGCTGGTGTAGTAGGGCAACAGTAGCAATAGTTATAACAACAGTGACAATATGCAGGCAACAAATAGGCAATCTTGAAAATATGCATACAACAAACAGGCAATTGTGACAATACGTAGACAACAAATAGGCAATTGTGACAAAATGCAGGCAATAAACAGGCAATTGTAACATACGTGGGCAGCAAATGGGAAATAATAACAATACACATGAAAAACAAGCAACTGTGACAATACTCAAAAGCAGCAAATGGACAACTATGGCATGATGTGCTCACTGTCACTCAACCTGGAGTACTGAGACAATACTGTGAGTGCACCGTGTCATGACCTTGCCTCTGAGCCTGGACATAAGTGCCACTACGCATTATCTATTATTGTTCACTGTCGGGAGAGGGCTGATGAGGGAGAAGACCCAGTGTGTCACATGACTAGTCAGAAGACATCAAACAAGGTAAATAAAAATAATCAAAAGTATTAAATACCACCGGGGGGTGGGGACCTCAAGAGGTAAAGGTGACCACTGGGGTAGAGGAACACAGAGCCCAAAGTTGGGCTTTAAAGTCACATCTGGTTAGCATTTTTACATGATATGCTCAGTTTGAATTGGTCAGGTTTGCTTTTAAAGCAGAGTTCCACCCAAAAATGGAACTTACGCTTTAAGCACTCCTCTCCCCCTCACATGCCACATTTGGCATGTAATTTTTTTGGTGGGGGAGTGGGGGCTTCGTTAGGAGGTGGACTTCCTGTCCCACTTCCTCCTTCTGCCCAACTCCTCCTTTTGCCTTAGGCGGCCCCTCCCTCTAGGCAATCTTCTGGGACACGTGACAGGTCGCATTAGAATGCCTGTCCACTCTGGGAGCGCAACTCGCACATGTGCTGTGCATGCCCGGCTGTGAAGCCAAAAGCTGTCACGGCCGGGTGCCCAGAGTGGCAATGGGGCAGAGAGGAGGGGGAGAGGAGCGACTCTCCATTCGGACGCATCGCTGGACCGTGGAACAGGTAAGTGTCTGTTTATCAAAAGTCAGCAACTACACTTTTTGTAGCTGCTCACTTTTAATAAATATAAAAAGCCTGGAACTCCGCTTTAAGGAACTCTGTCACTATGATAAAAAAATGAAATGCAGACTTCCCTGCAAATAAAGAAGTTAATACCTACAGTACCTGTAGCACTGCCCATACCACTAATCTCCGCTTTGTTGAATATTCGAATTTCTAAAGGAGGTTCAACCTTAAACCTTTTTTGGAATTGTTGGCCTCCCACTTTAGTCTTAGTGGGCTTCTTCGCTGACCCCTTCATAACTGCAGGATAGAGTTGTAATGTGGGGGCCAGCAGGTAGAACCACACAGAGCAGTGGGTGGACCAAACATTCGAAAAAATTGGATGTGTGCCGGATGTTGTGGATCTTTTAGCAAGCTTCTATTTTCATTGTAGCCGTGAGAGTTACCTGCTTTCTTTGTAGGGTGTCTTTGTTTCCTTCTTATTCAAATGATGACATAGATGGTTTAGCAAGACAAGTGTAAAGAACAATACAATTGTATTCTTTTTTACGTGCAGTCATCCATATTGGCTAATAAGGCTTCTCTTTACTGTAGCTGGATTATGTAAAAAATGATATCTGTTTGGGTGCCACAAGATATTGCACATTTTGTTTGCATTGCATTATCAAATAAGCTGATATGTATGTATGATGTGATGTACAAGATCACAGATGGAAGCATATGGGTAATGAAGTTACACTCTAGGGTGTAGATCAATTTACCATTTTATTTCATGTTGCTATAGCTGTAATAAATTACCATAAATAATACATATTAACAAACATCAGTTTTAAAGAGACATACCTGCTTCTTGCAATGCACTGTTCTCTCCGAGAAATTGTTATCTAATTTTGTCAGATATGTTGGATTACGTTGGATTCATAAATAAATGATGAAATGGTATGAATATTAAAATATCCCTTGCAGCATTTTCTTTGAATTTATACTTAGAGTAGAGACTTCTTTTGTGTGGGGAAAAATTGTAACAATAAATATTACATTAGCAGTAATGAATTCTGCCTCATGTTTGCCTTTTATCTCCCTCTTCAGTTCCAGACCTTCTCTGGGCTGAGCTGAAACATGGCCAGGGTAAAGAACCTGTTACTTTGTAGCTGCTAGTTACCTTACAGGGAAACCATTCAGGACATAAACATTAAGAAGAAAATTATTTGACCATATAGTTTGATTACGAAATGTATGAAGTTGTGTAATTCAGATATTGTATTGTATTGCCTGTGTACAGTATCAACATGATCATATTGGCAACATGCTGCAGGACAAAAGCAACCACAGATACATAGTTACAGTTGGTAAGGTTGAATAAAGACACAGGTCCATCCATTTCAACCTATCTTCACAATACACTCAGAAGTACTGTATTTATTAGCGTATAACACTCACATTTTCACCATGAAAATCGGGTGCAAATAGCGCGTGCGTGTTATACGGCAATACTTCAATTTTAGCTGCCTCGGAGGGGATGGGGGGACGGGACATGCGCCATCAGATTACATGCAGTGAGAATCTCCTGTTTACTTGGCAGCCTCTGTAATAGGAAGTCCCATCTCTTGGGCCACCATTGGACCACTGTTCTGTCTATCATAGGAGATTCTCACTTTATGTAATCTCTTGGCGCCTGTCCCACCCCCCTCCCTGTCCCCTCTGGGATGCAGATGGGCATCGATCAGGCTACACTGATGGCAATGATGAGGCTGCTACATTGATGGCAATGGTGAGGCTGCTGCATTGATGGCAATGGTGAGGCTGCTGCATTGATGGCAATGGTGAAGCTGCTGCATTGATGGCAATGGCGAAGCTGCTGCATTGATGGCAATGGCGAGGCTGCTGCATTGATGGCAATGGCGAGGCTGCGGCATTGATGGCAATGGCGAGGCTGCTGCATTGATGTGAACTGATGAGGCTGCATTGATGGCACTTGTGATGCTGCAGATGGGCATTGATCATGCTGTATTGATGGCAATGGTGAGGCTGCAGATGGGCACTGACCCTTATTTTGCTTCAAAGTTCCTTATTTAAAATGTAATTATTTTTTTCCTGAAACTTCCCTCTTAAAATGAATGTGTGTGTTATACTCCGATAAATACGGCATATTTTTATTCCTTATACTGTAACTATATCTATAAAGAGGACCTGAACTATGGAAACTGTTCCCAAAAAAAGGCAGACAGAGGGCATAGGGCTAGTCACTAGTATTGCTTATAGGGAACAGAGAAATGTGGGAGAAGGGGGACAAACTGGGGCAAGTGGGACCTTATATGAAGCACACAGTCCGATACCAATAAAGGTATAAATATAAATGTTTATTGCATAAATAGACCATATACAACAAGTTAAAAACAATAATTGATAGTGGTAGTATATAACCCATTACATTTCATATATATATATATATATATATATATATATTATATACACACACACAAGTGCATGATTATTGTTAGCATATTGCAGCAAATAACTACAACAATTAGAATGACCTCCAAACTCTCTAATCTGCATAGGTGTGATAGGAAATAAACCCTAAGGTGGTGGTATATAAATCATATAACCATAGGTCTGTATAACATATGACATATTCATTGTAGAAAACATGTAAGTACAAACACAGCTTCAAACTACCTCAACGCATTTTGTAGTTTGGTGTTACCACTCTTCAGGAGTAGGCACATGATAATGATCTAAAACAAGGTACAGTATTGTCCAGGGGTGTCAAACTCAAATTCATCGGGGGCCGCATCAGCTGGATGGTTGCCCTCAAAGGGCCGGTTGTATCTACAGGGCAGGGGTCAGGATTGCGCTATGTATGGAGTGCAGGGGTCAGGATTGCGCTACGTACAGAGTGCAGGGGTCAGGATTGCACCCCATAGAGTGCAGGGGTCAGGATTGCACTACATACAGAGATCAAGATTGCACTACATAGAGCGCAGGGGTTAGTATTGCGCTACGTACAGAGTGGAGGGGTCAGGAGTGTTCTATGCAGTGTGCAACATCTCATTTCCACCCCTCCTCCTTGGTTCTGACCTCTACACCCATCACTCTCTTCCAAACCCCCCCTGCACACATCTGCCTCCACATGCCCCCCCCCCCCAAGTTTCCTCACATCTGCACTCTCTCGTACCTTCCTACCTGGTCCAGCTCTGGTACCTCCCCGTATAGGCGGCTCCCTCCCTTTGTATTGGGCTATAAGTTACCTCCCTCTAGGCCGGATCTCTGTGTTCAGTATCAGTACTAAATAAGCAGCACAACACTGTCTCTCCAACAACACAAGTGCTTAAAAAGCCCGCCCTCAGGACGCAGCCCACTAGATGGAAGGTGGAGGTGGTGGAGGCTGAGACAGAGCGGAGGGGAGATGTTTGCTCTTATTGTCATGGAGGCCGGCTGTGCATGCACTAATACAAAGCCGCACCACTCGCTTGACTGAGGAGGATGTTTTCCCTTGTTGCGTTGGATACCTGAAGAGAAAAAGAGGTAGCAGACGGTGGCTGTTGTGCAGGCCACATGACAAGGCCTTGTGTTTGCCACCTGTGGTATTGTCCATAAGTAGTTAGCATATAACAGAGGAAATCATGCATATATTGGAATGGAATCCATAGTAATACTTACAAACAGGTCTGCTGTGTATAGGAGGCATGGTGCAGCACTAAGAACTGGAGGCCCACCGGTAATGTCAATCACAGGAACTGAGGGCACGTGTATCATGATCACAACCCACCCCAGAGCTTCCCCTAAGGTGGACAGGCATCCATGGATGCAGGATCCTGCAGGGATGGGGATATAAATAATACGGTCTGTTGAAAGCTTCTGTGAACAATAACAATAATAACAAATATTAGACATGCGCATTCGTTTTCGTCTGAATGCATTTTCGTCTGAATTTCGGGGATTTTCGCGTTCATTTTAACAAACGATTACGAATACTCAGAATCCGAAATCCAAAAGATCCAACATAAATAATGCTTTATTTTCATTTCGTTGCGACAACAGTTCGATATAGATAGAAGATTTGACATGACAGTGGAAATAGCGATCTGCGTCTATCGAACCTGCGGTCAAATGTGCCTAAGACCCCTTTCACACTTGGGCGGTGCGGCCGTCGGTGATAAAGTGGCGCTATTTTTAGAGGAGCTTTACCGTCATTTTAGCGGTGGTCTGCGGCTGCTAGCAGGGTGGTTTTAACCCCCGCTAGCGGACGAAAAAGGGTTAAAACTGCCCGCAAAGCACCGGGGTAGGAGCGGTTTAGGAGCGGTGAATACACCACTCCTTTCACCGCTCCAAAGATGCTGCTTGCACCGCTTCAGTGTGAAAGCCCTCTGATTTTCACACTGGAGTGAAAGGGGCTGGTTTTTTCAGGCGCTACACAGGCGCTATTTTTAGTGCTGTAGCACCTGAAAACCGCCCCAGTGTGAAAGGGGCCTAACCTAAATCTATTCTAGTCCAAGCAGCTAAAAACATACGATTGCCGCGAGTGGACATTTATGGTCAAATGCTCCGCCCATAAGCTATAGAATAATTCTAATGTTGGTTGACCAGTAATAATAATTAATAAATATAATTATTACTAGTCATACAATATTAGAATCCTACTATAGTTTGTGGGCGGAGCATTCAACCGGAAAGGAGGGCCCTGTGTTCAGGAGTCCTTACAAGTTCCATCAATAAGTAATCTTAATTTTGTGCACTTTCTTCAGGATTGTGTTAGGACATTGTAACCTCTTTTTGTGCAAGGATTGATGTGAATAGTTCTGTACTCTTTAAAGCACTGTATAAATTGTCGTTATATAATTTCTAAAAGGAGATCTTGTTAAATCAATAGAGGATATAACATCTCAATATAATAACTAAACTTTACAACATTAGCTTAAACTGGATCAGTTAAAGCAATAGTAAACCGTTGGGTGACTTTTTTTTTAAAGCCATAATGTGCATTACATAATGTGCATTACATACTAGCACATTATGTGAAACTTACCTGAAAAGTAAGCATTTCAGCAATGTGCTGTCATCCCTGGAGGCTGCTTCCAGTGGCAGCTGGTGGTATATTTTTTTGGGGGGGGAACAATGCACCCACAGCCACCCCCCGGTTGGTCGGTCACCAGCCCCGCACTTACCCCATCTAGGTCGCGAGCAGCTCTTCCTCCAGGTGGGGAGCAGTGGTTTCCCTCCTCCTCCTCAGCATCATGGCGGCTTTCGACGTTCGTCTCCTCCCTCCTCCTACTAGGCGGGGGGCAAAAAGGATCGCCTCTACTCTTGGCCAATTGGGTGACGGGTCTCAGGACCCACTTCCTGATTGGCTCAGAGGAGAATCAGGAAGACAATAGTGAATATTAGTTTGCTATTGTTACATAACTGACACCCTTTTCTGAAGCCAATTAGAGCCTCAGACTCTAATGCTTCTATAAAAAAAAAAACTTTGGAATCCATGCAACGGCACCCTGCATGTAGATTAGGTGCTGGGTGCATGGATTAGGGGGACGGTGCCCCATATGGACGAGCCGCCACTGGCTGCTTCCATCTTCACCCGTCTTTCTTCCAGGTCACTCCTGCGCATGCATGGGGGAGCTGCCATTTTGGGGCATAGGATTCTGAAGGAAAGGCTGAGGTGGCCGTTCCTTCAGCGTGCATGCACCGATGATGTCACTGGCTGCATATGTAGTAAATATCTCCTGAATGGTGCATGTTTAGGAGATATTTACAGCACCTATAGGTAAGCCTTATTATAGGCTTACCTATAGGTAAAAGATTGGAGTTTACAACCACTTTAAGCAGCCTATAAACAAGCTATTGCTGCTGCCTGATCATATTATGATCTAATGACTGCTATTGCAGACAGATACCCAATGGCGAAGAACCCTTTGGGGGAACATTGTGTTGACTGGCCAGGTTAAAACACTTTTCTTATCACCTCTGCTTTCAGTAAAACAAGAAAAAAATCAGCAAAGAGACATTGTAGTTTATGAACCTCTATTTAGTGCCCTTAAAACCTGCTGCATTGAGGACAGGCAAATCCCATCTACATGTCTGAATGCCTTTTTAATGTCTAATGGCAATCTCAGGGTGTCAACAAACCTGGAATTACCTTTTTCCAAAACAGTGATAAGCAAATTGATTTATATTTTGCTAAATATATACTGTACATGGAGATTTGTTCAATCTACAAAAACTGTACAATTCATAAATCACCATTGCCTGTAATTCCTGTATTGCATGACTTCTCCTAGATCACATATGGGTGCATCTCATAAAATAAGAACATCATCAAAAAGTTAATTTATTTCAGTAAGGCCCCTTTCACACTGTTAGACCGTTCAGGTCCGCCTGTCAGTTTTGTCGGCGGACCTGAACTGGCGATCCATGCTAGTCTATGGAGCGACGGATTTCAACGCTGACATCCGACCCGGTCCAATCCGCTAAAATCAGACGATGCCTTTACGTTCGCATCCGTCCCTAGCGGATCAGCTCGGGTAAGATCTGATGAAAATGGACATGCTGTCCGTTTTTGTCCGATCTCTCGATAGTAACTAGTGGTGCTCGACAAGCCTCTCCCTGCTCAGTGAGCAGAGAGGGACCTGTAATCCGCCGGCTCAGCGGAGATCAACAGAGAGATCTCCTGCTGAGCTGGAGGACAGAGGCGGACTCCGAGGCAGCGGATGCGCCTTGTGAGAATGATGCCTAATTCAATTAAAAAATTCAAACTCTTATATTTTATATAGATGTGTTACACACAGAGCGATATATTTCAAGCATTTCTTTGTTTTATTTTTGATGATTATGGCTTACAGCTAGTGAAAGCCCAAAATTCAGTCATCACGGACTGTGAAAAATGTTGCATTTCATTTGGAAATCAAGGTCCCAGAGTCTGGAGGAAGAGTGGAGAGGCACAGAATCCAAGTTGTATGAGGTCCAGTGTTAGGTTTTCACAGTCAGTGATGATTTGGAAAGCCATGTCATCTGCTGGTGTTGGTCCACTATGTTTTATCAAGTCCAAAGTCAACAGAGCCTCTACCAGGTAATTCTAGAGTACTTCATGCTTCCCTCTGCTGACCAGCTTTATGGAGATGCTGATTTCATTTTCCAGCAGGACTTGGCATTTGCCCACACTGCCAAAAGTACAAATATCTGATTTAATGATCATGGTATCACTGTGTTTGATTGCCCAGCAAACTTGCCTGCCCTAAACACTATAGAGAATCTTTGGGGTATTGTCAAGAGGAATATGAGAAACACCAGACCCAACAATGCAAATGAGCTGAAGGCTGCTATCAAAGCAACCTGGGCTTCCATAACATCTCAGCAGTAATATTCTAATTTTCTGAGATACAGAATTTTGGGCTTCCACTAGCTGTAAGCCATAATCATCAAAATGAAAACAAAGAAATGCTTGAAATATATCACTCTAGGTGTAACACATCTATATAAAATATATGTTTCCCTTTTTGAATTGAATTGCTTATTGCTGAAAAAAAAAGGAACTTTTTGATGATATTTTAATTTTATAAGCTGCACCTGTAGATACATGCAAATATTCAGGGGGATAGAAAATTGAATCAACTCTGATTATTGGCCTTTAATCATCACTGTTGCAAAGCTTTTGTTTTGTACCTTCATTATAAGATAAAAAATCAAAACATTTATTGCTTTACCTTTATAGCACACAATTCTCTTAATAGTCAACACACCTGGAATTAAAAAAAGCAATCTCTTTATCATACAACATATACTTGTTTTAATTATGTAATCTGTATCAGAAAAAAATACAGCTTGGATCTTGCTGGTTGCTATGGCCATTACAGAAAGTTCATTCTCTCCACCATCTAGATGTCTCTCACTGATGTCCTACTTCCATCGTTTGCCTTTTCCTGCAGTTCATTTTTTCCCTCTATCCTGCCTGATTATATATTCAAGTATCTGATAATTAATTTAAAGAGTTTGTATTACCTCTCCCAATTCCATTAGTTATACTGAATAATACCAGCATACCAAGCTTTTATTATATCGGGTAAAAGAGAAGTGCTTTTTGTAAAAACACATAATCCTGAGTCAGCAGTCATCTCCAGCCTTTCGAAAATTGCAGACCTTCCAAAAAGGCACTGTGCCATTGACAGGATAGGTTACATAGAGGTGAATGTTCCTAATGCAAATTCAAGAGATAGGTTTCATTTTCTTAAATGCAAATGCTTTTCTTTGTTCATAATTTCTTGGAAAATATTTGTATATGATGACACACTGTGTGCTGTACATATCTGCACATCTTAGGCCAGGCACATTTACCTGATGAGCTTAAATGTGTAGAATAAAACAAAGTGGCCATTATCCCTGATCAGTTTCTTTTCATTTTATAGAAAATGTACATAAAATTGAATGTTGTTGTTTTTTTTGTTTTTTTTTACAGAACAGGATCTACCAACTTGAATTGATTACCACTAACTGAAAGAGCTATTTAAAGCCCAATTGAAATCTCAAACCTTTTTAACTATTATCAGTCCTGTGCCCCTGCATTTTATCATTTGTGACAGTTTTTTTTTCTGGAAAATGCCTTAAAATATGCCTTTCTGTCAGTGTATCAGTGACATTACCTGCTTTTATTGTGTTCTGTGCTGACAGAGCTGAGTGACAGCCACACCCTGTGATAGTACAAGGCAGGGGCGGATGCCCGGGGCTGTACAGTTTACTGCAGGGAGGGGGGCTCAGGTGAAATGGGCTTCTGAAAACTGGTTGGAAATTGGGTGTGTGACTGCAATCAGTGCCACCTATCAGTGCCCACAAGTGCCACCTATCAATGCCCACCAGTGGTGCCAATCAGTGCCTCATCAGTGCCACCCAGCAGTGCTACCTATCAGTGTCACCTACCAGTGCCGACCAGTGCCCCTCACTGCCACACATCAGTGCCCATCACTCCCACCCATCAGTGACACCTATCAGTGCCATCTATTTGAGCCCTTCAGTGCCACCTATCAATGCCCTTCAGAGCTGCCCATCAGGTAGGTGTTGGTGGTGCCAGAACACTGTAACCCCTCACAGATTTCTTGTTGGGTGCAGGAACAGGCTCTGCTGGGAAATATTATATCAAAAATCTAATTACATGCCCCTGTTAAACAGGGCCAGAAAAATATGGGTCCTTGGGTGGTGGTGGTAACACAACACTGTAACTCCTCACAGATACTCTTGTTGGGCGCAGGAACGGGCCCCGCTGTTAAGTATTATATCAAAAACAGTAATTACATGCCCCTGTTAAACAGGGGCAGACAAATTGTGCCTTGGTGGTGATGGTGGTGCCCTAAACCAAAAATATTGTTGGAAACTAGAATCATCAAGATTTAGGAGAAATAGGATAGTCAGCATAGGCAGTCTTCAAGGAATCCCAGATCAATAGCAAATTCAATCAGTTACTTCAGGATCAGGTGCTTGATAGCTGCTTATCCAAGACTGATTCATTTTTATGAATATGAGCCTATCAACGGAGTCTGTGGACAGGCGCACTCTTTGATCGTTACAAATCCTCCAGCAGCACTGAATGTGCATTCAGAAATCACGCTGGATGCAGGACAGTATACATGTGCAATTAGTTTAGTTCTGAATTTGTTTTTAACAAATTTGTTCATTTCCGAAATTCCGAATTTCCGAATTTTCGAATTCCAAATTTCCGAATTTTCAGAGTTCTGAATTTTCAAAATTTCAGAAATGTGGAATCCCAGAAATCTGGAAATTCAAAATTTTGTGAAATTGGAAAATTTAAAATTTCAGAAATTCTAAATTTCAGAAATTACAAATTTTGGAAATTAGAAATTTGGAAATTCAAAATTTCTGAAGCTTTAAATTTCAGAATTTTGGGAATTTGAAGTCCGGAAATACACAAATTTTGGAAATTCGAAAATTTTGGAAATTTGAAAATTCGGAAATTTTGGAAATTTGAAAATTCGGAAACTTGGAATTCAAAAATTCGGAAACTCGGAATCGAAAATTTGGAAATTCATAAATTAGAATGTGGCATTAGTTATTTTGGATAATTCGTAACTTCAGATAAATTTGTATTCATTATGTTCACAAAAAAACTAATTTGAAAGGAAATTCTAATACCTATAATTTAATAGTTATTATTAGTTAGTTATAATTTCAAATGTTACTGACTTTCTTAATTTTTTTCGATTTTCGATTTTTTGTCATTTTAAAATTTCCGAAAAATTTGGACATTTGTAATTCGGAAATTCGGAAATTCAAAAATTTGCTAATTTGGAAATTTGTAATTTTAAAATTCGGACATTCCAAACTTTTTAAAATTCGGAAATTCTGAATTTGAAAAATCGAACTTCGGAAATTGGAAGATTCAGAAATTCTGAATTTAGAAATTTGAAAATTTGGAATTCGAAAATTAGAAATTCACAAATTTGAAAATTCGGAAACTCGAAATTTGGAAATTCCAAACTTTTTAAAATTCAGAAATTCGGAATTTGAAAATTCAGAAATTCAGAATTTGAAAATTCTAAATTTGGAAATTTGAAAATTCGGAATTTTGGAAATTGGAAAATACTGAATTTCAGAATTCAGAAATTTGAAATTCGAAATTCGGAAATTCAAAATTTGGATATGCGAACATTTTTCAAATTTGAACAGTCGGAATTTGAAAATTCTGAAATAAAAATGCGGCATTCGTTATTTTGGATAGTTCGAAAATTCAGAATTCGAAAATTCGAAATTTGGAAATTCGAAAATTAGAAAGCAAGCATTGTCCAATTTGCTCCAATAAAAAAAAAACCCTCCTTCCTGATCACCTTGGGCAGTGATAGCGAACCTTGGCGCCACAGATGTTTTGGAACTACATTTCCTGTGATGCTCAACTACACTGCAGAGTGTATTAGCATCATGGGAAATGTAGTTCCAAAACATCTGGGGTGCAAGGTTTTCCATCACTGCCCTAAGGTTTATTGAATATTCCCTGAAAATTGGATAATTTGCCCAGGGCTACCAGAGGTTTATTTTTATACATTGGGGTTGATTCACTAAAACTGGAGAGTGCAAAATCTGTTGCCACTGTACATGGTAGCCAATCAGATTTTAACTTCAACTTGTTCAATTAAAGTGGAGGGCCACCCAAAAAAAATAAAAAAATGCATTAATAAAATTCAATTTTTTTTCAAAATTAAAAAAAAAACACATTTTTTTTCACTTACCTGAAATGCTGTTGCTAGGCAGTCTTCCTAATCTGCCTCTTCCTATTCCATGGCGCTTTCTCATCTTCGGTGAGCGGCCCCGTTGCCTTCTGGGACATGTGTGTCCCCCAGAAAACAATGGGGCCATTCAGAAAGCGCCGCGCAACTCGTGCATGTGCAGTAGGAAGCAAGCAGTGAAGCCGCAAGGCTCCACTGCCTGTTTCCCTTCATTTGGATGGAGGCGCCGGCAGCCAATCCAATGGACGGATAGGCCTCGGGGCAACCAACATCGCGGAATCGTTGGACAGGTAAGTGTCCTTATTAAAAGTCAGCAGCTACAGTGTTTGTAACTGCTGACTTTTATAAAATAATAATAGCGTCTGGAACACCCCTTGAAGTTTCGACAATAAAAAAACAAAACTAGAAGCTGATTGGTTTCTATGCAGAGCTGTACCAAATTTGTACTAGTAAATCAACCCCATTGTGACAAGGCTTCAATGTTTGTGGGCTCCATGGGTTGCATTTTGAACGTTAGCCCCAGAAAGCAAGGGAAAAAGCTTTTTTACAAAAGTACAGTACAAACGAATAAATAAAAACATTGGCCTTAATTATAACCAGATTATAAAATAAATCAAGTAAAAATAAAACCTGATATTTTTTATTTATTTGTTTATATGTTCAATACACATATTAACAAAAACTGAATCGCAAAAAATAATTACTGTATTTATTGGCATATAACACTCACATTTTCACTGTGAAAATCGGGTGCAAATAGTGTGTGCCAGTTATACGCTGATGCTGCAATTTGGGCTGCCAAGGAGGGAAGGGGGGGGGGGGGCACAACGAGCGCCATCAGATTACATACAGTGAGAATCTCCTGTTTGCTCAGCGGCCTTTCTAATAGGAAGTCCCATCTCCTAGGCCGGCATTGGACCAGTGTTGTGTCTATCATAGAACTTTGTATTTAAGAGGCTGCCGAGTAAACAGATTTGTGCTGTATGTAATCTGACGGCATTCGTCACACCCCATCCCTTTCCCCTCTGAGGCAGCAGTAATCTAAGGTGAGGCTGCAGATGGGAACAGATCAGGCTGCATTTATGGCGAAGGTGAGGCTGCATATGGGCATTGATCAAGCTGCCATTTTAAGGTTTGGGGGGATGTTAAATTATGCAGTATATACTGTATCTCAAAGGGAATTAATCATATTTCCCCCCTATATCAGTTTAGAACATAACAGTTAAAGGTGATTGCTGTGCTGATTGGATGCTATCTGTTTCAGCACTGTGAACAATACCTTGTGCTGCTAATCAGAAACAAAATCATTTACAGTATTTGGAGTGATTTATTATTTAACCCCTTGCTTACTGGGCACTTAAACCCAGGGGCGGCCCGTCCATAGGGGGCGCCTGGCGTTGCCCACTAACTTGGTGACACATTCTGCTGCAACTCGGTGACACATGCTGCTCTAACTTGGTGACACATGCTTCTGCAACTTGGTGACACATACTGCTGCAACTTGGTGACACATTCTGCTCTAACTTGGTGACACATTCTGCTGCAACTTGATGACACAGTCTGCTGCAACTTGGTGACACATGCTGCTCTAACTTGGTGACACATGCTGCTCTAACTTGGTGACACATGCTGCTCTAACTTGGTGACACAGTCTGCTGCAACTTGGTGACACATGCTGCTCTAACTTGGTGACACATTCTGCTGCAACTTGGTGACACATTCTGCTGCAACTTGGTGACACATTCTGCTGCAACTTGGTGACACATTCTGCTGCAACTTGGTGACACATTCTGCTGCAATTTGGTGGTGACACATGCTGCTGCAATTGATGGTGACACATGCTGCTGCAATTGATGGTGACACATGCTGCTGCAATTTAATGGTGACACATGCTGCTGCAATTTGGTGGTGACACATGCTGCTGCAATTGATGGTGACACATGCTGCTGCAATTTAATGGTGACACATGCTGCTGCAATTTGGTGGTGACACATGCTGCTGCAATTGATGGTGACACATGCTGCTGCAATTTAATGGTGACACATACTGCTGCAATTTGGTGGAACACATGCTGCTGCAATTTGGTGGGACACATGCTGCTGCAATTTGGTGGGACACATGCTGCTGCAATTTGGTGGTGACACATGCTGCTGCAATTTGGTGGTGACACATGCTGCTGCAATTGATGGTGACACATGCTGCTGCAATTTGATGGTGACACATACTGCTGCAATTTGGTGATGACACATACTGCTGCAATTTATGGTGACACAGGCTGCATGTAAGGAGGGACTCCACTGGGGACACCTGATGGCATCTGCTGGCAGGCGACGTGGCTAGTGACATGCTCAGGGCTCCCACTGATTCTGCATTATGGTGAGTTGAATGATTTCATTTTATATTACAATGTTATAATAGAAATAATGCGCTTCAATCATCCTGACACCATAGCAACCATGGTGCCAGGATGATTGAAGTGCTAACACTAGGTGTTTGGAATATCTTTATCTGCTGATTGTCAAACTTTCTAGAATACACATATTTCTATTGTGTAGGATCTGTCCCTGTTTTTCCTCCATCCCTCTCTCCCACTCCCTCCATCCCTCATTCACCTCAGACACTAACCACACCACCTTAGAGCCACGCCCACTATTTCACTGAAACCACACCCATTTTCACCAAGTGGGAGGGGTAAAAAAGGAAGGGCGGGGTCTGGCGTCCCCTATCCTAAAACTTCACCAGCCGCCACTGCTTAAACCCCCCTCCTGTCCAGATCAATTTTCAGCTTTCAGCGCTGATGCACTTTGAATGACAGTTGCGTGGTCATACAACACTGTACCCAAATTATATTTATCATTACATTTATTTATTTTTTTCCCTCAAATAGAGCTTTCTTTTGGTGGTATTTGATCACCTCTGCGGTTTTTATTTTTTGTTAAAAAAATAAAATAAAAAAAAGAATAAAAAAAATGTATATTTTTTATATTTTTTTAAATAAAATTTAGCAAACAGGTAATTTTTCTCCTTCGTTGATGTAGGTTGATGAGGCGGCACTGATGGGCACCGATAGGTGGCAGTGATGGGCACTGATGGGTGGCAGTGATGGGCACTGATTGGTGACAATAATGGGCACTGATCAGCACTGGTCGGTTACACTGATAAGCAGCACTGCTAGGTGGCACTGATTGGCCCCACTGGTGTGCATTGATAGGTGGCACTCATGGGCATTGATAGGTGGCACTGGCAGGGGGTGATGAGGCAGAATTGACTCTTTCTCTTCTCAGTGATGGGCACTGATGGGTGGCAGTGATGGGCACTGATTGGTGGCAATAATGGGCACTGATCAGCACTGGTCGGTTACACTGATAAGCAGCACTGCTAGGAGGCACTGATTGGCACCACTGGTGTGCATTGATAGGTGGCACTCATGGGCATTGATAGGTGGCACTGGTGGGCACTGGCAGGGGGTGATGAGGCAGAATTGACTCTCTCTTCGGACCGATGTCCCTTACACATAAGCCGGCCGATTACCGAGCTTTTGTTTACATCATGTGATCAGCTTTCATTGGCTGACAGCTGATCACGTGGTAAGGGGCCGGGATCGACCCCTTACTTGGATCTGTGATCACCCGAGTCTCAGTGACTTGGTGATCACAGCGCGCATCGTGTGTGCCCTGCAGGGGGCACGCGATGATGGCCTCCCGAAAATTCAGGTCTGCGCTGTGGCCGTTATTCTGCTATATCGTGGATGCCAAGAGGTTAATGGTTATCAAAATGAGAAACGTACATATCTATTCACTATTTTGTCTCATATGTCCTCCTCTTATGGCAAGTAACATACAGCAGCTCTGTGTGCTGGATCAGTTTACGCCTGGCCTCCTGCTGCTGGTGCATGGAATCTGCAACAAGGGAAGGAGATGCGGGCATAGATGGTATGCAGTAATAAATAACATCTTAATTATGCAGTCTTCCCCTAGATTTTATCTCTTCGTCTGCAAATGGCAGCTCGCCAGTTCCATTAGACTGCAATTAACTGCCTCATGCTTTCTTATCTGGATATTTAATGACAGAAGTTAGAATATTAAGAAAAAAGAAGCAGATTGTAAGAAAATGTGCTCAGCTTTGCAAATTTTCTGGCTTGTGTCTGCAACAATAATATATTGTAATAAATATAATTATGACCAGTTGGCTTTGTAATTAGTGTTGTTAAAATTGGAAAATGTAAAGAAGGAGACTCACTTCAGATCAGTCGTCAACTCATCAGTGTCAATATATTCCGTAAGTAAGAACAGTAAAGAATATATCTAGTGTACAAAAATGCAAAAAATGTAACAATTATGCCGCGTACACCAGGTCAGACTTTCCAATGGGCAATTTTGGATGTGAGCTTGTTGGCTGAAAGTCCAACCATGTGTATGCTTCATTAAACATTTGTTGTCTAATTTCTTGTAAAACTAGCATCCGTAATGGAGATATCACATGACTATTGAACTTACTTTTTATCGGCTCCTCATGTGTCTTTTATGTCACCAAGTTCCCACGTTCATAATTGTTGCCCAACATTTGTGTGACCGTGTGTATGCAAGACAAGTTGGAGCCAACAACCTTCGAACAAAAATCCACGGTTTTGTTGTCGGAAAGTTTGATCATGTGTACGGGGCATAAGAGTCTCCTAATTAGATTAGAAGGTCCTTCATCATAAGGAAAATCATTATTGTCATCTCCAGAATGCTGGTCAATATCCCCATGGCAAGTGGACCAGACAAGTGAGAAGAAATGAGTCTTTGCTCCCTTTCTTCAGAGTCTGGTGCTGGAGAAGACCAGACAAGATACAGACATTTTAGATATCACTGCAGCTTGGAAGGCAAGTATAGGTACAAAAAAAATAATAACAATAAAATGATCTTTCTTTGTGTGTGGTGTTTTATTTTACCCACTGTTCTGCATGGAAAGTGAACTGATTATGAGTCATGGACCCCTAAAGTTCACTGGGTGAGGTATATACATGTAACACCAGGCTCCTGAAGAGCATGCACTATGTCTTTGTCAATTTATTTTTTCCTAAGACCATAGTTGGGTTTTAGGGTTAATTTCAATAAATTATGGTCTCAGTATCAGTTTGGCTGGACTGTATTGTGTTCTGTCTGGTCATGGGTGTAGGCATCACTTTTGGCAGACATTGGAACGCAGTCTGGTTGAACGCATTGGGTACCAATCTCTCGGAGCCAATCAGTGGGTGCGTTGTTTTGCTGTGTATTCCGGAAGAGGGTACTTAAGGTGCTGAGGTCCCATGATTCGAGGTTACGGTCCAGAAGTGTTCTGACTCCCTGGTCCTGGTCCTCCTGACCAGGCCCCAGAGGCCCTCATGGCCTGGGGTGCGGATCCATCAGTTTCTGAGTCTCGTGGCTGGCTAGCCAGTGGCACAGTAACTGGAAGGAGGGTTCCAAGGTGGTCCAGTGCCATCTTGGGTTTGGAGAGGCCAAGCAACTAAAAACGCAACCAGGGGAGGACTCTTCATAAGAGGGCCATGCACAAGGCTGGCTGCTCGGTAAGAGCCTGGAAGCTAAGCTGAAAGGACACCAAGTGAATCCGCATTCTTACGGTATCGCCAGACCGGCTGCAAGATACTGGTAAGAGACTTTACTATACTTAAATCACCTGTCGGTTGCTAAATTCTCCAAAAAGGGATTTATCCGATAGTTGAAATATCCAGTTGTGAATGGCTATTCCCTGGATCACCTAGAGAGAGACATTTCAAGTGTCAGCAGTTCCAAGAGTACCTGAGCTTTACTACCCATACCCTCTATTCCCTACTGAGAGACAGTTCTGTTCAGAGTTTTTGCAAATAAAAATTCCTAAAGGGATTCAAGTGTCGGTCTCTACAGTTTATTGGACCCTGTCCTCCTCTGTGATTTCCATAGACATTTCTCCTTCAAGCCTGGTGGTCCTCCAAGGTTGAGGGGTCATTGAGGAGGGGGTACTGTCTGGGCTGGGCTCAGCCCTTCCTTCTCTGAGCTGGCCTCTCAGCAGTCGGCTAATTGCCAGCTCCTATCTCTCCACAGTGTCTCACCTGTTGATGATATCATGCTCGTTAGTCCTGCCTACTTAAGCCGTCCAGCCCAGATGATCTTTGATTTTGCCTTGGTCAACATCACAGAGACTATCTCCTGCGTTCCTGTGAAGACTTGCCTGGCTGACATTCCTTCTGGCTCCAGATCCTGCTTGCTGTTCCACTATGCTGTTCCCTGGCTTCCTGACTTTCTGGCTTGTCTGACTACCCGTTATGGTTACCGAACTTTGGTTATGTTTTGACTAAGTTTTTTCTATTTACTTTTATCATTAAACAAGTGTGATTTAACTTTACTTTTGTCTCGGTCTGATTCATGGTTTCTGACACCCTAACAGCAGCGGGAGCCATAGGCTTGGGAGCACGTCCTGATAAGTGCCTCCTCAGCACACAGTTTTCAGAGGGGGCACCCTCAGGAAAGAAGGAGTGGACAACACCGGCAGGGTACTCCAGTGCAAGAGGTAAGGGACCACTCCGTACAATACTATTGCATAGAGCAGGTAGGTATAGCATATTTTTTATTTCATTTAAAAAAAATGCCTTTACAATGACCTTAATTCTGTTAAGTTGAGGCTTTGTACTTTTTCTCTTAACATGCTGTTATTAATTGTTCATAACGTTTATGCGGCATCAAACTGTTCAATTCAAATAGCTTAGACTTTTTGAGGTTCTGCATTATTACAAGCTACTTTGCTGTGGCTAAATATTTTCCGCACCATAAGATGCACTTTTTTCCCCCAAATATAGGGGAAAATGTCTCTGTGTCTTATGGAGCGAATGCATGTTAGGCACCGCTTCCCCTGCCGCCGATGGAAACGCCCCCTGCCACCACCGCCAGAAGAGAGGCAGGGGAGCGGAGGACAGACATCTGAAGCCACTGTGAGCAGGGCTGGACTGTCCTACCTGTGACTGCAGCGCTCTCCTCCCTCTGTCCTCCTGTGTCTTATCATATAAGGTCCCCCATCAGATAGCGTCCGCTGTGCATGCGCAGTACACAGCAACACAGATTCCGAAAATAGCTGAGGATGAACGGCGCCTGCGCACTGAGTCCAGGTTCTAGCCCCACCATCCAAGTGGAGATAGAGTAGGAATAAAAAAGAGCCGAGCGCAGCGAGGCCAAGCCCGAAGCGTGGGGAGCGAAGCTCGCCCGCGAGGGGCCGTCTAATTTTCACAACCCTATGTCCGCTTGGATGGTGGGGCTACCACCTACACTCAGGCGCCGTTCAGCTTCGGAAATTTTATGAAGCTTCTTCTGCCCCGTA
Organism: Lithobates pipiens; assembly: GCF_037356315.1. Classification (NCBI taxonomy): domain Eukaryota; kingdom Metazoa; phylum Chordata; class Amphibia; order Anura; family Ranidae; genus Lithobates; species Lithobates pipiens. Next base: position 175,155,113 of record NW_027507790.1, on the reverse strand, counting down.
CTGCGCATGCTGAATATGCCAGAACACCGGCGCTCGTATGTCACAGAGCTGGGTCTGTGTACAAGGTTCCGCCCCCCTAGACCGACTCATGTGATAATAGATTGAATCAGTGTTCCGCCTATCACAAGAGCTGGTCTAAGGGGGCGGGACCTTTCACACAGACCAAGCTCCGTGACATACGAGCGCCGGAGGACAGAAGGAGGAGAGCGCATGTGTTATCCATAGGATGACAGTGAGCACAGAGGCTGCAATGGGCACAGAGGCTGACATTTTTGGGCACAGAGGCTGACATTTTTGGGCACAGAGGATTCAATGGGCACAGAGGCTGACATTAGTGGGCACAGAGGCTGCAATGGGCACAGAGGCTGACATTTTTGGGCACAGAGGCTGCAATGGGCACAGAGGCTGACATTTTTGGGCACATAGGCTGCAATGGGCACAGAGGCTGCAATTGGTGGGCACACAGAGACTGCAATTGGTGGGCAAAGATGCTGCAGTGGTGGGCACATAGAGGCTGCATTTGGTGGGCAGAGAGGCTGCAATGGGCACAGAGGCTGCAATTGGTGGGAAAAGATGCTGCAGTGGTGGGCAAAGAGAGGCTGCATTTATGTGCAATGGCCAGTTCACATTTATGGCAATGGTCAGGGAGCATTTATGGCAATGGTCAGGTCACATTTATGTGCAATGATCAGGTCGCATGTATGGCAATAGTCAGGTCACATTTCTAGCAATAGTCAGGTCACATTTATGGCAATGGTCAGGTCGCATTTATGGCAATGGTCAGGTCGCATTTATAGAAATGGTCAGGTCGCATTTATGTCCAATGATCAGGTCGCATTTATGGCAATAGTCAGGTCACATTTATGGCAATAGTCAGGTCGCATTTATGGCAATGGTCGGGTCGCATTTATGTGCAATGGTCAGGTCGCATTTATGGCAATAGTCAGGTCACGTTTATGGCAATGGTCAGGTCGCATTTATGGCAATGGTCCGGTCGCATTTATGTGCAATGGTCAGGTCGCATTTATGGCAATGGTCAGGTCACATTTATGGCAATAGTCAGGTCACATTTATGGCAATGGTCAGGTCGCATTTATGTGCAATGGTCAGGTCGCATTTATGGCAATAGTCAGGTCACGTTTATGGCAATGGTCAGGTCGCATTTATGGCAATGGTCAGGTCGCATTTATGTGCAATGGTCAGGTCGCATTTATGGCAATGGTCAGGTCACATTTATGGCAATAGTCAGGTCGCATTTATGGCAATGGTCAGGTCGCATTTATGTGCAATGGTCAGGTTGCATTTATGGCAATGGTCAGGTTGCATTTATGTAGAATGGTCAGGCTGCATTTCATGGGCACTGGTAAATATTTTAGGACACCATTTGGTTCAGAATATTTTTTTTCTTGTTTTCCTCCTCTAAAAGCTAGATGCGTCTTATGGTCAGGTGCGTCTTATGGAGCGAAAAATACGGTAATCAAGAATGCCCAAATAGCATTGTCAGGGCCGTACCTACAGGGGTTGCCGGGGTCGCAATTGCCACCCAGCTCCATGTTACGGGGGCCCATGTGGCCCCCCTGTATGCTTGGATAGGAGGAGTGGCAGGGCAGTTGCATATAGAGGAATCGATCTCTCCACTTTACTCCTGCAGCCACTGAATGACTGGTAATTGAGAAATTGATTGCTCTATATGTAGCCGCTCCTCCTATCCAGCTTCTTTCTGCTGCCTCCCGTGTGCTCTCCAGCCCCCTGTCCTCTTTTCTCTCTATCTGTCAGGACGGAGAGTGGGGAAGGGGCCGGTAAACGTATCATTTACCGCCCCCTTCCTTTTCTGAATGGAGAGTCAGTAATCGGCACGATCACCAACTCTGTCCATTCATGACTGAAACAGAGTACACTGTGTTTCCTATGTGAATAAATGGGGAGGTCTGTACAGAGCTATTCCTGTCCATTCATTTTGTGTTTCTGAGGCTGCAGAGAAGGATATTAACGACTTTCAGACCGGACCATTTTGCTGGTAAAAGACCAGACCACTTTTTGCGATTCGGCACTGCGTCGCTTTAACTGACAATTGCGTGGTTGTGCAACGTGGCTCCCAAACAAAATTGATGTCCTTTTTTTCCCACAAATAGAGCTTTCTTTTGGTGGTATTTGATCACCGCTGCGGTTTTTATTTTTTGCGCTATAAACAAAAATAGAGCGACAATTTTGAAAAAAGCACATTATTTTTTACTTTTTGTTATAATAAATATCCCCCAAAAATATATAAAAAACATTTTTTTCCCTCAGTTTAGGCCGATACGTATTCTTCTACATATTTTTGGTAAAAAAAAAATCGCAATAAGCGATTATTAATTGGTTTGCGCAAAAGTTATAGCGTTTACAAAATAGGGATAGTTTTATAGCATTTTTATTAATAATTTTTTATTATTTTTTTTTTACTAGTAATGGCGGCAATCAGCGATTTTTATTGTGACTGCGACATTGTGGGGGACCCATCGGACATTTTTGACACATTTTTGGGACCATTGTCATTTATACAGTAATCACTGCTATATAAATGCAGTGATTCCTGTGTAAATGACACTGGCAGTGAAGGGGTTAACCAGTGGGTGGCAGTGTAGGGGTTAAGTGTTCCTAGGGGTGTGTTACTAACTGTGGGGGGGTTGGGCTTTCATTTAGTGAACACTGATCTCTGCTCCAATCACATGGAGCAGAGATCAGCGTCACTAGTTGCTAGGCAGAATGGAGAAAAGTTGTTTACAACGGCATTTCTTCATTCGGCCGCTCCGTGAGACGATCGCGGGGATGCCCGCGGCGATCGAGTCCGCGGGTCCCACGACCGGACTCACGGGGGTCCCGACCAGCGTGGGAGCGTGCCGCCGGCGGCGCGCTCCCGATGGCAGGGCGGCAAATTTAAAGGGACGTACATGTACGCCCATTTGCCTGCCCGTGCCATTCTGTCGGCGTACATCGTCGTGCGCTGGTTGGCAAGTGGTTAAGGGCTGTGTCCTTTATCTCAACATCAGAGGTCTGTTTAGAGTGACCTCTGCTATCTCACCAATGGGGAAAAATGTACAAAATAAAAAAATATATATTTAAAAAAAAAAGATAAAAAATAAAAATAAAATATGGTTTATGCATAGGGGCCCTGAAGGTTCTAGTTATGCCACTGAGCATTGTATACTGCATAGTGCATGGGAGAAGAGAGATATTGTTTTAAAGTTTGTGCCCAGAGTGTGAGAGGTGAAATTGGTGCATCTGCTGCTGGTTTTAATAGGTCAGGGGACCAAATATTATCTCCCATCTATATTATTTATTAGTTGTACTGTATGCTATTTTCATATTCTGAAGATAACATATACAATGCTATGTCTTCCAGTTTACTAGGTAACGCAATTTGTATTCATAAATGTGGTTATTTTGTTTTTCATAAGGCCTTGTATTTTTTTTTTAGTTATTTCTGAGCACAGGGAACAAAAATTCCCAGTTATAATTTTTGTGTATACCTTATATCCTAAAACAATACAATATATTGGTTTGCTTGTACAGGTTTGCAGCATCTCAAAATGCTTGACCTTAACATCTGATACCCAGACCATCAGTCAAAGAAATCAATCTCATGATATCATATGTACGCTTTCTAACTTCTCTGTAGCATATAACAGGTTAGCTATTGTTTTGGACTGCCATGAAACATGAGCAGTTTGACATGGCACAGTTATTGCAATTGCTACTGCTAAACCCACCACCTGGATGATCCTTGTGACATATGTCCAACTAGCAGATATCAGTCGGAGTGTAATCTTGAGTGTATAGTGTACTGTATATCTATTTCATGTATTTCTAACAGAAAGGTGCTAAAATTGAAGACATTTCATAGCTTAGAGAAAGCTTTGGTTAAAAAGCAAAGTGCATATGCACAAATATTTTTAGAAACACAACACTCCATCATTCACTCCAATGAGTCCATCATTTCTCTCTTGTACCATACGTGGTGCAGATGGAATGAGTCTTCCTTTAACTACTTATGGACCACCCGCCGCAGTTGTGCATCGGCTGTTTGAAGTGGAAGACCAATGTTATGACAGCAGCTAGCTTCCATAACCCCGGTATCCTTTTCAACAGCGGGCAGTCCTCTTTCAGATAAAAGTGGATGAGTGGGAGAGGGACCCCGCCACACTCTGGGTCATCACCCCTCACAGGCTAAATGCCGAGCGAGGGAAAGATGGCCCCCACTTGGCTCTACACCATTGGATGGCAAAAGTGACATCAAACGTCACTTCCGTCCCAATGGTCTTAAAGGGGAATTTTTTTTTAATGCCATTTTTGTGTAAATGTTAGATTTGAGGTAATTTTGACCCCAGATCTCACTTTTAAAGTGGAGGGCCACCCTAAAAAAAAAATACATTAATATTCTTAAAAAAAGCTAAAAAAAAATGACTCACCAGAAACCCTTGTTGCTAGGCAATCTTTCTAATCTGCCTCTTCCTATTCTGCGGCGCTGTTTCTTCAATTCTTCCTCCTTGGCAAGCGGCCCCGTTGTCTTCTGGGACATGTGTGTGTCCCAGGAAATAACGGGGCCATTCACAAAGCGCCGCGCAGCTGGCGCATGCGCAGTAGGAAACGGGCAATGAAGCTGTAAGACTCCACTGCCTATTTCCCTTAGTTAGGATGGTGGTGCCGGCCACCAATTTGATGGACGGATCGGCCTTGGAGCGGGCGACATCGTGGGCTCACTGGACAATTAATGTAAATGTAATGAATGTAAAAATCCCTTGTAATAGGAATAAAAGTGACAGTGTCAAAATAAAAAATAAAAGTAAAATAAACAATAAAAAAAATGTAAAGCGCCCCGTCCCGTGAGCTTGGGCGCAGAAGCGAACGCATACATAAATTGCTTCCACATATGAAAACGGTGTTCAAACCACACATGTGAGGTATCGCCGGGATCGTTAGAGCAAGAGCAATAATTCTAACAATAGACATCCTCTGTAACTCAAAACTGATAACCTGTAAAAAAATGTTAAACGTCGCCTATGGAGATTTTTAAGGGTCAAAGTTTGTCGCCATTCCACAAGTGGGCACAATTTTTAAGCGTGGCATGTTGCGTATCAATTTACTTGGCGTAATATCTTTCACAATATAAAACAAAAATGGGTTAACTTTACTGTTGTCTTATTTATTGATTCATAAAAGTGTATTTTTTCCCAAAAAATTGCGCTTGTAAGACCTCTGCGCAAATACGGTGTGACATAAAGTATTGCAACGGCCACCATTTTATTCTCTAGGGTGTCTAAAAAAAATATATGTTTGGGGGTTCTAAGTAATTTTCTAGCAAAAAAAAATTATTTTAACTTTTAAACACCAATTCTGAAAAATAGGTCCGTCCTTAAGTAGTTAAGCTTGTGCAATAGAGGAGAATCGGAGAATACAAATAAACATGCTTCTTCCTTTTTCAGCTATTAATAAAGAGGACAAGCTATTTCAATGTTCATCCAAAAATATTCGCATCTCCCTTAAAATCTTATTACATTTTTTTATTACCATATTGTCTAGTGTAATGATTTTACTAATTGTAATGGGTTGCTAAGATAGTTCTGTTCACTTGCAGGTCTGACTGATATAGTGTACGTGGAAGGAACTAAATACCCGTTATCATAGCAGCATGAGGAGAGGCAAATTGAAATGTCTGAACCCTGCATAGATTTAGAAAAAAATTGGCATTTTGGTGAAATGCATTGATATGCACAGGAAAGGTGAAATTAAAATTGATTAAATGTTTTTAGGGGAGCTATAGGCTTAGAGTGACTATAAAGGAATTTTTACAAAAATGTCATACTTACCTGCTCTGTGCGGTGGTTTTGCACAGAGCAGCCCTGATCCTCCCCTTCTCCGCCGGCACTCTGGGCCCCTCCCTCTCATTGAGTTCCCCCCATAGCAAGCCACTCGTGCGTGCCCCGCCTCACTGGCTGTGATTGACAGCAGCAGCAGGAGCTTATGGCTCCTGCTGCTGCATCTCAGCTAATCAGGAGGAAGAGGCCCGGTGAGCCTTGGGTCTGTTGCTCATTGCTGGATCGAGATCGGTCTTTATTAGGAGGGGGGAACTGAACACTGAAGGTTTTTTATCTTCATGCATAGGATGCATGAAGGTAAAAGAACTTCAGTCTTTACAACCATTTTAATACAGTCTATGCCTTAAGGTAGAAAAATCTTCTCTGCTGCATGTATTTCCCCAGCCCCCCCCCCCATACTTACCCGAGCCTGATTCTGATCCAGTGATGTGCATGAGAGCAGAAGCACTCCCAGCTCTGTTCTGTCTCACTGCACAAACTGAAAGCAGTGGACACCATTGGCTTCTGCTGACGTCAATGGGTGCAGACAAGGCAGATTGGGAGCGAGCCTACACGAGTATCCCCATTGTAAGGGCCTTCTCATGGGGGTACTGGCCAAAGAGGAGGAGCCAGGATCACCACGGGTGGGACTCCAGAAGAGGAGGATTGCACAGAGCAGGTAAGTATAACATGTTTGTTATTTTAAAGGAAAAAGACCTGAAGGTTTAATGTCCCTTTAATGTAACAGTTTAAGGATTGAAATTGGAAGCTTACATTTTACCAAAATGTAGCCAGTTGTAAGTTTGCACCTATTTGTAAATAGAAAAACAAAAAAAAACCTTGCCTCCATGGGAGGTCTCTCTTGGCTTTGACAGCTCTTATATAGGCAAAGGCGGGGCCACCCGCTGATGTAACCGGATGACCCGCCCCCCCTGACGTCACATGACGTCAGAAGGTGGTGGGGTGACCAGATGGACCTGCCCTTGCTTTTTTGTTTTTCCTATTTTTCGGGGGCCATCAAGCAGCGTGATTGATGATGGATGTTCATTGCGGGATACTTTTTTTTAAATAAAGGAGTTGTTAAAAACCGTCTTGTGGTTATTACTTTTTGACACTTTTTTTGGTGAATGGGTAGGGGTACGAAGTACACAATACCCACTGACATGGGATTGTTAAAGGATACTTCCGGATTCCGATAACCACCGGCCAGGGTTGTTGGGAAGAGTCCCATGTCCCTATCAAAATGGATACAAGGTGCTTTGAGGGGGCACCCCAAAGCACCCTCCCCATGTTGAGGGCAAGTGGCCTATATGGTTCAGGAGGGGGGCAACGCTCGGTCGTCCCCTCCCTTTCCTGGCCTGTCAGGCTGCATGCTCGGATAAGGGTCTAGTATGGATTTTTAGGGGGGACCTCACACCATTATTTTTTTCAAATTTTGGCATGAAGTTCCCCTTAAAATCTATGCTAGACCCAAAGGGCCTGGTATGTATTTTGGGGGGACCCCACACCGTTTTTTTCTTAATTCTGTCAAAGGGTTCCCCTTAACCACTTCAATACACTGTATTATATACTCTGCACTGCACTATATACTCTGCACTTTATTATATATACTACACTGACTGCACTAGCTACTCTCAACTGCACTATTTATATATATATATATATATATATATATATATATATATATATCGTATTTGTCGGTGTATAAGACGACCCGGCATATAAGACGACCCTCTAGCTGTACAGGTTTTTAAAATGTTTTGCCCGTACCGTTTAAGACGACCCCCCATTCCGAGCCTTCCGACGCTTCATATCCCTTTTCTTCGTTCTTGCTGGAGCCATTTCCTTCCTTCTTGCTGGTGCTGGAGCCAATCACGGCGAGCGATGTATTCTATTAATGAATATAAAGCCTGCTTGGATTGGCAGAGGCTGTAACATCATCAGCCCACGCCTCTCTCACTCTCAAAGCCAATCCGAGCAGGCTACTGTGTGTAGCCTGCTCGGATTGGTAGAGATTGTTACTCCAATCCGAGCAGGCTCTGTATTCATTTGAATACATCGCTCACTGGGATTGGCTCAGTGGTATATACTGTATGTAGCCGAAGCTACATACAGTATTACCGGACATCCAGAAGGCATCCCAGCAGCTGACCCGGCGTATAAGACGACCCCTCCTTTTTGCCCAGTTTTTTTAAGTGTAAAAGGTCATCTTATACGCCGGAAAATACGGTATATATATATATATATATATATATATATATATATATATATATATATATATATATACTGACTGACTGACTGCACACCACACTATCTACTTGCCTACTCTCTATTCATTCACTATATACGGCCACTGTGTAAGCAGAAGCCTTATATAGTGTGAGGTGTGGACTTACCCCCGGAGCCATGGTTGGCCAAAGGTAACCTGCCTTTGGCCAATCATGGCTTTCACAGCACATCGCGCTGTGATTGGCCAAAAAAACACAGGTCAGGTGCATCCTTTGGCCAATCAGCACCCGTCAATGCACTGTGATCTTGCAGTGCAAAATTATGGCACTCCGCGGCAGACGAATTTCCCACGAGCGCACCATATGTTTGTTTGTTCTATGAACAAAATGATCGCCCAATGTTCGAGTTACACTTCCGTTTAACTCAAACATAGGGCCCATCCCTGATCCAGATAATCAAAGTCCACCATGATTATAACATTGCCCTGCCCCCATTTTTATTCTATTCACATGCACAGTAGTGAACCGGCTGTAAGGCCCAAAGCTTCACAGCCGGTTTCCCTTGTAGGGCAATGGCAGCGGCAGCACCCAAGAGCTGATGGAAACATCGACTGGGGTGCTGACATCAGTGTTAATTTCGTCAATGAAAATGTTTTCGTCAAAGATTTCGTCAGCTGCATTTTTACAGTGACGAAAACGAAATGAAAAGTACAGCACATTTTCATCCACTGATGAAAACTATAACGAAAATCCGATCCGTTTTCGTTATAAAATGACAACGAGACGAAAATGGCAAGGAGGGACGTTTACCAACTTCCGTTTTTTTTACAGAAGGATGCAAGTGTGAAGAGAGTACTGGATAAAGCAAGATCAATAGTGAACCTCTACCATCCTGCTAGTTCTGTGCATGTGTCAGCTCACAACTTCCACCTTTAATTGCAACTAGGATCATCCTGCTAGTTCTGTGTATGTGCTTTTGGTGATTTATGCTGCTGTCAAATTCTTTACCTCTGTTCATTTCAGAATGGTGTTTATTTAAAGGGGTTGTAAAGGTAAATGTTTTTTCACCTTAATGCATTATATGCATTAAGGTGAAAAAACATCTGACAGTGCCTGTGCCCCCCAGCCCCCCCGTTTTACTTACCTCACCCCTCGAAAGTCCCGCGCTCGTCCCCCGACGTCCATTCCACCGTTCAGCCTGGCCGCTGATTGGCTGGAGTGGATGGATGGATGGAAAGCAGCGCAGCCATTGTCAATCACATCCACTGACGTTGAGCTCCGGGGGCGGAGCCGTGTGATACAGAGAGCGGCTATAGCCGCCAGCTGTATCACGGGAGCGCGCCCGCAGATGCTTCTCACCATGCGAGGGAGCTCGCATGAACGTGAGAAGCATCTGAGGGAGGAAGCAGAGACAGCCGCCGAAGAACCCCAGAAGAGCAGGTTCGGGGCCACTCTGTGCAAAACGAGCTGCACAGTGGAGGTAAGTATAACATGTTTGTTATTTAAAAAAAAAAATCACTTTACAACCCCTTTAACTTTCTTATTGTCTCACTATACCAAACATTTTGGAGCTGTTCTTATCTTTACGGCACTGACCCTTTCTGCTCTCTTGCTGTGTCTTGTAGTGAGTGAAGTTCATTCTGTTAGCCAGGTGTTCCTCCTATGCAATCCTGACTAATTATTTGGCAATACCCCCACCCAAATTCACTATAAATTCCGGCCTTACTTAGGGGATGCCCAGGCAGGGGTTTGCACAGGCAGGGGTTGCATTGGCAACTATCATCTTGGATAAAGTATTCATATTGGATTAAGTATTGCACTTCTGCTCCGCACTACAGCCATTGCACAAAGCGAAAATACACAACAGACTTCTGCAGAACATTAAACAGACTACAGGTGACCTGATTCTCCAAACTTTTTGTTCTCTCATTCATGCTTCTTCTCAATCTCACCACTCTGTATCATGCACTCTCTATTTTTCCTTCTCATAGTTGCATCCTCTCTGCTTAAATTCTCACTCCTTCACCCACCTTCTCCCCCACACAGATTATATATATCACCCTCACTCCTGTCTTCACCTTATTACTGCACTATTACTGCACTCATCAGCTCCTGCTAACTCTAAATCCATATACCAATAAAGCCTGCAGGCCACTGGGACATGTCCCCCCACATAAGTCACACTCCCATATCACCTCTCTCACCCTTCTTCTTCTCCTAACTTCTGGAGATATTTCCCCAAATCCTGGACCACAACCATTTACCTTCGGCCAACATACCCGGCACAACCCATCCTCTGCTAGCAGCCGCAATCCACGCAATCTCATTTCTATTCCTCTTAAGCCTAGAGCCAGCCTCCCCTTCTCCTGTGCCCTTTGGAATGTCCGCTCTGTTTGTAACCGTCCATGACCTATTTATCACTAACTCCCTGAACCTACTTGCAATTACTGAGACCTGGATTCAAGAATCTGACCTTCCTTCTCCTGCGTCTCTCTCCTATGGTGGCCTCCTGTGGACTCACTCTCCCAGGCCTAGTGGACGGAAAGGAGGTGGTGTTGGAATCCTCCTATCCCTGAACCAATTTGTTGTTTTACTATGGGATTGTGAGCCAAATAGTTGCCTCCCTATGTTTACAATTATAACAGTACATGACTCTATATATCAATTGGTTTATATGTAACTGAATTTGGAATATAATTAGTTGTCATAGAGATCTGCCCTGAATGAATTTGTTGTTTACAGCATTTACAGTATGAATTGATCATGTTGTTGATTACATCTTTTACAATATTAGAGACCTCTGTCTTATGAATTTGGGTTTTTATAATATTTATAATATGAACTATGATAATATTCTTCTTATAAATTTTTTTACAATTAAACCTCTCAGTGCCAATTGATGTCATGTGATGTTTATATGCAGCGTCTTTGTTGTTCTTTTATATTACTTTAGGTACCTGTCATATTCACTATCACCATGTTATCTCCAGGGTGCATGCCTCATATAAAGTCCCACTTGTCTCTGTCCTTTCTGTTGGTTCAAAGTATCGGGATGGTCGTGCTTGATTCTATCCACCTTGCGCTTCATATAAAGTCCCACCTAGCTGTTTGGTTTCTCCGGCATTTAAATAGGGATGGAAGCATGCACCCTTATCTATTTACATTATCTGAATGTTGGTACCCTCCATTGATATTATAAACGTAGGTGTCTATTCATATGTATAAACATCAATTATTACTGATATTATTAGTTTAAAGTAGTATGCGGGCTTAGGCTTTGAGGAGGTTTACTATATTTTGTTATTATCCCACACCTTTATGTATAAAGTGTGTGTTTGACTACTTTGCCTGTCTATACTAGAGTGGGATATTACATGGGCTGGACTGGCCATTCTCGGCCGTCCTGCTCAGTCCCGGGAGCTGCGATGCACTCCTGGTGCCCTCCCCTTCCTCACCCTCTCTAATGACGCTGAGGGGCGGGCGGGCTTCCAGCTGTGCATCGACGTCACACACCCGGCGCCGATGCGGGATTGCGCCATTTTGGTGACGTCACCGCGCCGACGCTGAGGATTCTCTATGGCATCCTTCACGAGATGATGGTGGTCGGGCGGCGAACACCTGATGTTGTTCAGCTGGCTGGCGCCTCTGCCTCCTATTGGCTGCCAGCGTGGTGTTGGTGGACACCCACGGCTACACTTGAGTACATATACTCTCTCTGGTCCATTCCTGGCCCCCATATGATTGTTACCTCCATTGTCTCCACACAATCTTGGACTGCCCTCGCTCACAATCTTATCCCAGGTAATCTTTTAAAGTCTCACCTATAACCCTTTTTTTTTCATGTCACATTTACATTGTTTTTAGCGTTATGCACCCTTTTAATTTTTAATTTTGATTTATCACTTCCCACGTCATAATTCATACTTTCACAAGCTCTTTATTAGCTATCATATCTCATACACAAATCGTCCACTAACTGTTAGTATACCCTAATATCTATATACCCTCCTTTCACAGATGATGATCACCACATGGATCACATTAACTTTTATAATAAGGGGGTCACACCTGTGGGGACCAGTGTTTGCTACTGGAGTTCCATCGCTGTGTGTCTGGGCAGTCCACCTCAGCTCCCGGGGAGCTGATGTCCTTTCGTCCGGTTTCCAGTCTGCCATGTTTATGCCCCAACGTATAGGATCATCTGTACGTAGTTTTGGAAAAGTGGAATTTATCCCTCTTTCCCCGTCTTTTCCCTTTCCCTCCTCTCTCCCCCAATAGATCTATGGCATATAAGATATAATTTGTCCAACGCATTGTTTTTTAATATTTATAGACACCCACTTCATGCCTGCTCCTGAAGAGTGGCAGTCGCCACGAAACGCGTCGAGCCAATAGATGCTCTCCTTTTCACATTATGAGCCAATAGGTGCTCTTCCTTCTACATTATATTGTTATCTTCTATTTATTCTATATATCAGCTGGACTGTACCAACTAACTATGATTGGAATTATTTACTATGGAGACACGTCGTGGTGAATATGATTACTTACAAAGGTTTACAATATGAACCAATTTGTTGTTTTACTATGGGATTGTGAGCCAAATAGTTGCCTCCCTATGTTTACAATTATAACAGTACATGACTCTATATATCAATTGGTTTATATGTAACTGAATTTGGAATATAATTAGTTGTCATAGAGATCTGCCCTGAATGAATTTGTTGTTTACAGCATTTACAGTATGAATTGATCATGTTGTTGATTACATCTTTTACAATATTAGAGACCTCTGTCTTATGAATTTGGGTTTTTATAATATTTATAATATGAACTATGATAATATTCTTCTTATTAATTTTTTTACAATTAAACCTCCCAGTGCCAATTGATGTCATGTGATGTTTATATGCAGCGTCTTTGTTGTTCTTTTATATTACTTTAGGTACCTGTCATATTTACTATCACTATGTTATCTCCAGGGTGCATGCCTCATATAAAGTCCCACTTGTCTCTGTCCTTTCTGTTAATCCTCCTATCCCCTCAAAGCACTTTTCAGGTTCTTCATCCACCCCCCTCTCTGTCCCTCTCTTCATTTGAAGCTCACTGTATTCGCTTATTTTCTCCAGATTCATTGAGAATTGCTGTGATCTATCGGCCCCCTGGACCGGTATCAAACTTCCTTGATGACTTCTCCGCCTGGCTACCCTACTTTCTCTCCTCTGAAATTCCAACACTCATTCTTGGTGACTTCAACATCCCTGTTAATCTTAACACTCCTGCTACTTCTAAACTGCTGAGCCTAACCTCCTCTTTTGATCTAAAGAATTGGACAAGTGCTTCCACTCACTCTGTTGGCAACTGCCTTGACCTCATCTTCTCCTACCTATGCACTCCGCACACCCTCTCCAATATTCCTTTGCCTCTATCTGATTACCACCTTATTAGTTTCAATCTCTCCTTGTCTGCCTCCTACTTGTCTTCCAGCTACCAAACTATTACCCGTAGAAACCTTTGCCATCTTAACCCTTCTCTTCTTTTCTCTGCTACAGATTGTCTCTAAGCCCATGTACACACGGTCGGAGATTTCGACAACTAAATCTGTCGGATTTTGTCCGTCGGATCTTGTCCAAAACTGTTGCATACACACGGTCGGACTAAGTTGTCGAAAAATCCGATCATTCAGAACGTGATGACGTAATTTCGCTACGATGGGACTACGTTCAGGCTAGTAGCCAATAGCTTTGATGTAGGAATTTGATCTGAGCATGCGTGGCACTTGGTCCGATCAAAATTCTCTACACATGATCGGAGTATGTCCGATCGAACCAGTTGGTCGGGAAATATTTTCAACATGTTGGAAAATTGGGTCCGACGGATATTCAGTCCGATGCATACTAGACATGTGCAGAGTAAAATATTTTGTTTCGGAATTTCGTTTTCGTCCGAAAACTTAATTTATTTAGTTACTCCCGAAATTCGTTTTTATTTATTTCGTTTTTCGTTCAAAAATTGCATTTGTCCGAAAATCCACATGAATTACGGTCGAATCTGTCTTTGAAGGCTTATGGTGTCTGTCGAATGTATAAAGAAGATTCGACGGAGCTAGTATATAGCATACTTTAGAACCCCTGTTAAAGTCTATGGGACTCCAACGTTCAAAATCTAAAGTGCTAATTGTAAAGACTAATTTGCAAGTTACTGTCCTAAAAAGTGTTTGGGGACCCGGGTCCTGCCCCAGGGGACATGTATCAATGCAAAAAAAAGTTTTAAAAACGGCCATTTTTTCGGGAGCAGTGATTTTAATAATGATTAAAGTGAAACAATAAAAGTGTAATATTCCTTTAAATTTCGTAGGGGGGGTGTGTATAGTATGCCTGTGAAGGGGCTCATGTTTCTGGTGCTTAGAACTGTCCCTGCACAAAGTGTCATTTATGCAGGAAAAAAAGTCCTTTAAAATAACTCGCAGCTATTATGAATTGTCGGCTCCGAAATACAGAGAACAGAAGTCATTGATAAATAAATAAATAAATAAATAAATAAATGTAAAAAAAAGCGTGGGGGTCCCCCAAATTCAATTACCAGGCCCTTCAGGTCTGGTATGGATATTAAGGGGAACCCTGCCTCAAATTTAAGAAAAAATTTGACGTGGGGTTCCCCTTAAATATCCATAACCAGACCCTTCAGGTCTGGTATGGATATTAAGGGGAACCCCGCGTCAAATTAAAAAAACAATTGACATGGGGGTCCCCCTAAAAATCCATACCAGACCCTTTATCCGAGCACGCAACCTGGCAGGCCGCAGGAAAAGAGGGGGGACGAGAAAGCGCCCCCCCTCCCTCCTGAACCTTACAAGGCCACATGCCCTCAACATTGGGAGGATGCTTTGGGGGTCTGTGACCCCTCAAAGCACCTTGTCCCCATGTTGATGAGGACAATGGCCTCATCCCCACAACCGTGGCCGGTGGTTGTGGGGATCTGCGGGCGGGGGGCTTATCAGAATCTGGAAGCCCCCCAGATCCCGGCCCCAGATCCACGGAGGAGACACTTCAGGGATTCCGGCGGTCTGACGTTTCTTATATACGGAGGGCAGGGCCACCCGTCACCTGACCCCGCCCCCCTCTGACGCAAGGGGAAACCCGGGGTTCCCTGTGACGTATGGGTGACCCCGCCCCCCTCTGATGTAACGGAAACCTGCCTGTGTTTCCCCTTGCGTCAGAGGGGGGCGGGGTCAGGCGACGGGTGGCCCCCACCCTCCGTATATAAGAAACGTCAGGCCGCCGGAATCCCTGAAGTGTCTCCTCCGTGGAGACAGAAGAAGGATGGATTCGCTGCGCTGGATGAGATGAGCCATCGCTGGAGAGATGACCGTCCGTCGCTGGATAGCAAGAGTGGATTACCACCGCTGGAATCTTTTTTTTATTTTTTTTATTTTTAATAAAGGAATTTTTCAAAAGTGTGTTTGCTTATTTAACAATTTTTTACACTTTCTTTGTGAAATGGTAGGGGTACTTTTGTACCCCCTTACCATTTCAAACAGGGGGGGGGAAATCTGGGGGTCCCCTTGTTAAAGGGGGCTTCCAGATTCTGATAAGCCCCCTGCCCGCAGACCCCCACAACCACTGGCCACGGTTGTGGGGATGAGGCCCTTGTCCTCCTCAACATGGGGACAAGGTGCTTTGAGGGGTCACAGACCCCCAAAGCATCCTCCCAATGTTGAGGGCATGTGGCCTGGTACGGTTCAGGAGGGAGGGGGGCCGCTCTCTCGTCCCCCCTCTTTTCCTGCGGCCTGCCAGGTTGTGTGCTCGGATAAAGGGTCTGGTATGGATTTTTAGGGGGACCCCCACGTCAAATTTTTTTTTTTATTTGACGCGGGGTCCACCTTAATATCCATACCAGACCTGAAGGGTCTGGTTATGGATATTTAGGGGAACCCCCACGTCAAATTTTTTCTTAAATTTGAGGCAGGGTTCCCCTTAATATCCATACCAGACCTGAAGGGCCTGGTAATTGAATTTGGGGGACCCCCACGCTTTTTTATTTATTTATTTATTTATTTTTTTTATCAATGACTTTCAATGAGTGTACTCTGTATTATGGAGCCGACAATTCATAATAGCTGCGAGTGATTTTAAAGGACTTTTTTTCCTGCATAAATGACACTTTGTACAGGGACAGTTATAAGCACCAGAAACATGCGCCCCTTCACAGGCATACTATAGACACCCCCCCCCCCTACGAAATTTAAAGGAATATTACACTTTTATTGTTTCACTTTAATCATTATTAAAATCACTGCTCCCGAAAAAACTGCAGTTTTTAAAACTTTTTTTTGCATTGATACTGTCTGTGTTGATGGGAACCGAGCTAATTTCTTTCCTGCAACTCATGGTTGCAGGAACCTGGGGTTCCCCGTGACGTATGGGTGACCCCCTCCCCCCTCTGATGTAACGGAAACCTGCCTGTGTTACATCAGAGGGGTGTGGGGTCACCCAAACGTCACGGGGAACCCCGGGTTTCCCCTTGCGTCAGAGGGGGCGGGTCAGGTGAAGGGTGGCCCCGCCCTCCGAATATAACAAACGTCAGGCCGATGGAATCCCCGCAGTGTCTCCTCCGTGGAGACAGAAGATGGATGGATTCACTGCGCTGATTCAGATGAGCCATCGCTGGACCCCGGAGAGATGATCGTCCGTCGATGGATAGCAAGAGTGGATTACCACCGCTGGAATCTTTTTTTTATTTTTTTTTATTTTTAATAAAGGAATTTTTCAAAAGTGTGTTTGTCTTATTTAACTATTTTTTATACTTTCTTTGTGAAATGGTATTGGTACTTTTGTACCCCCTTACCATTTCAAACAGGGGGGGCCGGGATCTGGGGGTCCCCTTGTTAAAGGGGCTTCCAGATTCTGATAATCCCCCCGCCCGCAGACCCCCACAACCACCGGCCAGGGTTGTGGGGATGAGGCCCTTCTCCGCATCAACATGGGGACAAGGTGCTTTGAGGGGTCACAGACCCCCAAAGCATCCTCCCAATGTTGAGGGCATGTGGCCTGGTACGGTTCAGGAAGGAGGGGGGCTGCTCTCTTGTCCCCCCTGTTTTCCTGCGGCCTGCCAGGTTGCGTGCTCGGATAAAGGGTCTGGTATGGATTTTTAGGGGGACCCCCACGTCAATTTTTTTTTATTTGACGCAGGGTTACCCTTAATATCCATACCAGACCTGAAGGGCCTGGTAATTGAATTTGGGGGACCCCCACGCTTATTTATTTATTTATTTATTTTATCAATGACTTTCAATGAGTGTTCTCTGTATTACGTAGCCGACAATTCATAATAGCTGCGAGTGATTTTAAAGGACTTTTTTTCCAGCATAAATGACACTTTGTGCAGGGACAGTTCTAAGCACCAGAAACATGCCCCCCTTCACAGGCATACTATAGACACACCCCCCCCCCTACTAAATTTAAAGGAATATTACACTTTTATTATAAAAGAGAATATTCCTGCGCCTAATCAAAGAGTAATCTAATTGTTGCACCGCTGCACACACTGAAATGGGGTACTTGAACCCCAATTGGAGAAGACAAAAGGTAAAAAGGTAGTGGTGCGCGGTACTATGGTGAAGAATCGTGACCGTGACGAACACTAGTCGGGACGCTACCGGAAGTGACGCAATCGAGCTCGAGGCTCGTTTATACACCATACAAAAACTCTGTCTGTTTGTGAGTACCAAAGCTGTTTTTATAAATAAATTTCAATACTGTTGAAAAATACTATACTATGGGGCTCCCTTCCTCCTTATCTGTTTAACCCCTTGCATAAAACCGCCGAGGTATACCACCAATTCCCCCCCCCACGCTGAAGTACCGCTGAGGGACCACTTACAGAGCCCAATACGGCACAGTAGGCAGGAGACGCCAGGACCCGGGGACACGTGAATAGGACCTCGAGGGATAAGGACCACCAGGAACCCTGAGGATACATATACCATATGCTGTTACCTTACAGCTGTAAGGTAAGGGGACACCCATATTCTGATTACACAGGACCACGTGGGAGATATCCACCATCACCATTATCACTGTTTAAATCTCTACCTTATAGTGCACATATATTTTAAGCACCAGCATTGCAGGCGATTGTCTTGTTACATGCGATTTTGGGCTAATCGCCACTTGTTGTTGCACCAGCTGAATGGACAATTTTAACTAGGATTACTGTTCCATTGTTGTTTTTTTATATTTTTTATAGCTTCAAACACTGTGCACCTTTTTTCCTTCTGTTTTGGATTATTCCCAGAGGGTTGTTTCCCTCTCACCAACACTTGGATCGTTTATGCGTTTTTGTTTTGATTTAACAATTTGATTTATTTTCTTTGATTGTATGATTCAATTTAGTGCACTGCACCGATATTTAAGTCTATGGTATAAAGACACCCGCACAGAGTCACTTTGCTTAACCCTCCCTTGGCTTTAACACCATATGCGATTTCTTTAGTCACAAGGCAAGCATTACTTACATCTTTTGCCTTATCTAGCTAATGATTACTTTTGTACACTGTTACACATATACTTTGACTTAGCAGATTTCCTTTCAGATCTATTTATTGTTCAGCACTTTGTATGCGTTTTTCGTCATTTTTAACAAATCGCATGGTGATTCACTTTATATATTTTTTATTTCGTCCACTATTTTATGTATAGTACTTTAGTCACTGAAACAAATACAGTAGTAGTTATTTTCACGGACCTTCTTTATATTCAGCACTGCCACTTTATGCAACTCTGCTACCTAAAAAATCGCATTGGGACCACCAGTCTTATTTATCATTAATTGTTTTTCTTATCCATTTGTCTACCACTCAAAATACTGCTACGCATAGGAGTGAGGGTCCCTCACTATATATACATATATATATATATTTTTTATATACATATATTGTCTTTTCTTTTTCTACGCTCCATTTATTACCTGTAGTGGAGACGATATTACATTTATCTTCTAATCTTTTGAGTACCTATTGAATATATTAAACCTGTTTTAACTAGATTCTTCACCATAGTACCGCGCACCACTACCTTTTTACCATTACACTTTTATTGTTTCACTTTAATCATTATTAAAATCACTGCTCCTGAAAAAACTGCAGTTTTTAAAACTTTTTTTTGCATTGATACATGTCCCCTGGGGAAGGACCCAGGTCCCCAAACACTTTTTAGGACAGTAACTTGCAGAATCTTTTCTCTCTGTCAAATCTTTTTTCTCTGTCGAATATTTTCTCTATATAATCTTGGACTAATAGAGGTAAGGTTAGGCACATTCGACCACAGGTTCTATAGACAGATTGTTATTGTCAGAGTCATGTCGAATCTCCTATTCTATATCGAACTGTTGTAACAATGAAAACTAAAATAAAGCATTTATTTATGTCGGATCTTTCGTTTTTCGGATTCTGTGCTTTCGTTATCGTTTGTCAAAACGAAAACGAAAATAGCTGAAATTCAGACGAAAATGCATTCGGACGAAAACGAATGCACATGTCTAAAGCATACCACACACAGTCGGATTATCCGACGACACGGTCCGATAGGACACATTCCGACGGATTCTCCGACCGTGTGTACAAGGGCTAAGACAAAATCTCATCCTTGTCCTGCCCCAACTTGGCTACTTCAGTCTACAACAGTTCGCTGTCATCCACCCTGGATAGCTTGACCCCCCTCAATAGGCACAGAATCAGGCCCGACCACTACAACCCTGGCAGACAAGCAATACCAGAAGCATCAAAAAATGTAGCTGTGCTCTTGTGCGTCTGTGGCATAAAACTAAGTCACAGCAAGACTTCAGCCAATATAAATCTGCCCTCCAAAAATACCATTCCTGCCTGCACGCTGCCAAACAGACCTACTTTATCACTCTCATTAACACCCTCTCACGCAGTCCCCGTCAACTCTTTTCTACCTTTACCACTCTACTTTGTCCTCCATTACCCCCACCCTTAACTTACTCACTGCCCAGGAGATTGCTTATCACTTCAAAAAGAAGATTGAGATGATTCGTCTCGAGATCTCCGCTCTACAGACATCTCCCTCACCTTACAGTCCTTGTCCTCCTGCACAATCAATACTTTCCTTTTTTGACCCAACTACTATAGAGGAAGTTACTAAACTTTTTTCTAATGCCCACCTAACCTCCTGCCCCCTGGACCCTGTTCCTTCTCAAATACTACGGTCACCATCTGACTCAATCCTACACTCCTTAACTCATATCTTCAACCTCTCACTCTCTTCTGGCATCTTCCCCAACCCTCTAAAACATGCACTAGTCACTCCCATACCAAAAAAGGCCTCAGACCCCACCAATCTTAACAACTTAAGACCCATCTCTTTACTCCCTTTTGCCTCCAAACTCCTTGAACGTTTACTCTACAACCGACTGAACAACCACTTAATTGAAAATAACCTTCTTGATCCCTTTCAGTCTGGATTTCGCCCACAGCACTCCACAGAAACTGCCCTCCTAAAACTCACTAACAACTTACTAACAGCCAAAACCAACGGTCATCATTATTCCATACTCTTACTCTTGGACCTTTCTGCTTCCTTTGATACAGTTGACCACCCCCTCCTCTTCAAAAAACTCAATTTGCTTGGTCTCCATGGCTGCACTCTCCGTTGGTTTGAATCTTACCTATCTCATCGCACCTTTGGTGTCACTTACAACTCCACTTCCTCTTCTCCCACTCCCCTTTACGTTGGGGTCCCCCAAGGTTCTGTCCTTGGACCTCTACTATTCTCTATCTACACGTCCTCCCTGGGTCAGCTGATAGCCTCCCGTGGCTTTCACTACCATTTATATGCTGATGACACCCAGATCTATCTCTCTGCCCCTCAGCTCACCCCATCAATCTCCTCACGCATCACTGATCTACTAACAGACATATCAGCCTGGATATCACACCACTTCCTCAAACTTAATCTATCTAAAACCAAGCTTTTAATATTTCCTCCCCCACGTGCCCCTTCGCCTGACGTCAAGATCAATGGCACATCTATCAGTCAGTCCCCACATGCCAGGGTGCTAGGGGTAACCTTAGACTCCAAGCTGTCCTTTCAGGCCCACATACAAGCCCTGTCCAAATCATGCCGCCTTAGCCTCCGCAACATTTCCAGAATACGCCCCTTTTTAACTAATGACACCACCAAGCTTCTAATTCATTCTCTGGTCATCTCTCGCCTCGACTACTGCAACTCCCTCCTCATTGGATTACCTTTACATAGACTATCCCCCCTTCAGTCCATAATGAAAGCCGCTGCCAGACTCATCCACCTTACCAGCCATTCAGTGTCCTCCACCCCTCTGTGCCAATCTCTCCACTGGCTTCCACTCACCCAACGAATAAAATTCAAAGTACTAACAATAATTTACAAAGCCACCCATAACTCTGCCCCTAGTTACATCACTAACCTAGTACCAAAATACCAACCAAGCCGCTCTCTTCGGTCATCCCAAGACCTCCTGCTCTCTAGCTCCCTTGTCACCTCCTCCCATGCTCGCCTACAGGATTTCTCCAGAGCTTCTCCCATCCTTTTGAACTCCCTACCCCAATCTGTCCGACTGTCCCCTAATCTATCCATCTTTAGACGATCCCTGAAAACTCTTCTCTTCAAAGAAGCCTTTCCTGCTTCTAACTAATACTGTTTTACTTCCTCCATCAGCTCATCCCCCTACAGCTATTACCTTTTGTATCAATTGCCTCTTCCTTTTTAGATTGTAAGCTCTAACGAGCAGGGCCCTCTGATTCCTCTTGTACCAAATTGTAATGTAATTGTAATGTCTGCCCTCATGTTGTAAAGCACTGAGCAAATTGTTGGCGCTATATAAAAACCTGTATAATAATAATAATAACACAAGTCTTCAAATGCAACACAGAAGCTATTGGAACAGTGTGGCCTTATTCTTTTAAATGACTGCCTCACATGCTGGTCAAGTACATTCAACATGATCACAAGACTCCTCAAACTGAAAGAGTCAGTCTGCCAAATCACAAACAACATGGGATGGTACAGCTTTCTCCCTAATAAATGGCAAAAACGCACATCATTGCATGACCTACTGCTGCCTTTTGCAGAACATACTAAAGCCCTCCAGAGTGACACCATATCCATGTCCCTGCCCTCTTTGATCTGCTCAGCCATCTTGAGGACTTTAAAAAGAACACTAGCTACCAAGACCTTGCCACAATTGCACAGGAGATGAAAGGGAGTATGAACAGGGGAGTAACTATAGGGGGTGCAGCAGTCGCAACCGCAACTGGGCCCTGTGCTGCAGGGGGCCCATGCAGCCCCCTCTACATATGGCCGGCAGCAGCATAGGCAGCTAGGGGTACCAGTGCACCATGCACACGGGTGGCTGGAGGTGGAGGGTGACTAGCAGAGCTCCATGCTCGACTATCGCACTGGCTGCTCTTTAGTTGTGCATTCCCCGCATGACCTGTGTCCTCGGCTGGCTCCTCAGAGTACCCCTCTCCTGCTCCATGCATTGCCGCTCAGTCCGATGTCTGTTCTCCCCAGCCAGAGTTTTGCTTCATTCTTAGATCCAACTGATTAAATGTTCTCTCCACTTGCAGCAGCTGCTTGTTTTGTCAACCCTATAATCTCTGAAACGCTTGTTGATGTGGCTGATGAGAATATTAAGAAACTGCTTAAAAAGGCAGAGGAGTATGCTGCAAAAAAATCCACATTGTCCCCCACACAACATGAGGAATTGTCTGTCTGAAGATAATGTGGTGGAAGAACTATTGCATTAAGTGGAAATATAAGGAAGAGCTTTTGCACCAAGTTGCATCAGTGAGGACACCGTAACAGAAAGCCTGGAGCAAAAGAAATGGAATGCAATCAGCGCAGGGCGGGCATGACAGGGTTAACGGGGTGGTGTGTAGTGGGGAAAAAAGGTGAGAGAATGGCGTTGATTGGTGGAGAGGAGCAGGAAGGGCGGAGCAGAGTTCACTAAGCAGGGGGGAGTGGTTCCTCCCTAGCTTAGTCTGCGTGGAGGAAGAAAGCTTCCCACCCTCCCTCCCTTAATTTAGGGGGGTTTCTTTGTGTATTAATCTCATGTGATCTCTGTTACAGAACAGTGGATGTCGTGGCAGTGGCATGATGTTGGTCTTTGCTGGTGAAGGATTAACGCCAGGTTTGGAAGAGTTGGGGGCCCATCGGTGATATGGTACCCGAGTGTGGTATGCCAGCTAAAGGGGTTTAGCTGGAAGTTTGGTTATCAGGTGCACTGCGGGCAGTATTTGTTGTCTCTGAGCTAGAATGTCAGCTTGAGGCCTATTCTAGTTTTAAAGTACTGCAGTGCCGGAGTGGATCTGGTGTTAAGATTGGGGGTTTCTACTGCAAAGACCAACGGGTGGAATTTAATGGAGGGGGTGGTTTAATACAGATTTACACGGTTATGCTAATTTATGCTAATGTTTATTTGAATATTTAATAATAAAGATAATTGGCTGCTACGGCCAAGTTTTCTACAGATTGGTGTGGTCTCATTTTCTGGGGTTTGAGGGTTGGGGTATGTAGCAGTTGTAAGTGTGGGTGATGGTAATAGGAGTTAACATAACACCTCTGTTATACAATAGTCCCGATTTTTGGCTGTCAAAGACTGGCACTTTTTATCACCAGCTAAAAACTTTTGCATTAGGCCTGCTGGCTATGTCTTCTCAAGCCTTTGTAAAGAGGGTATTCGATGTTACAGGTGACCTCTCTAGAGGCCGGCTTAATAGAGCAAGGGTCATGTTAGCACTAAGTGCTTTCCTTAACCACTTCTGGACCACCGCATGCCAATATATGTCCTTACATTGACGGGGGATATTGTCATAATGGCAGCAGCTAGCTGCCATAACCCCAGTATCCTCGTGTTCGGCCAGGGGTCGGGTTTCTGATAAGAGTGGTCTCTGCAGTGGATTTCGCAGCGAGATCACTTTTATCAGCGGCGGGACAGGGCCCCTTCCTGCCGCACTCCGATGCCCTCTGCCGCTTACTGACTCCGGGCATGGAGATGAATGAGGGGAAGATGGCCCCCCCAACTCCATAACAATGTAGGCGGAAGCGACATTGAAATGTCATTTCCACCCACTGCGCTTAAAGGGCCATCTTTTTTTTTATTGCATTTAAGTGTAAATATGAGATCTGAGGTCTTTTTGACCCCAGATCTCATATTTAAGAGGTCCTGTCATACTTTTTTTTTCTATTACAAGGGATGTTCACATGCCTTGTAATAGGAATAAAAGTGACAGAATTTTATTTATTTTTTTAAATAAAAATAAAAAGTAAAATAAATAAGAATTTTTTTTTTTAAACACGCCGAGCTTGTGTGCAGAAGCGAAAGCATACATGAGTAGCGCCTGCATATGAAAACGGTGTTAACCACACATATGAGGTATCTCCGCGATCGTTAGAGCGAGAGCAATAATTCTAGCCCTAGACCTCCTCTGTAATGTAAAACATGCAACGTGTAGAATTTTTTAAATGTCGCCTATGGAGATTTTAAGGGTAAAAGTTTGTCGCCATTCCACGAGCGGGCGCAATTTTGGAGCGTGACATGTTTGGTATCTATTTAACATATAACATTATCATTCACAATATAAAAAAAATTGTGGCTAACTTTACTGTTGTCTTATTTTTTAATTCAAAAAAGTGTATTTTTTCCCAAAAAAGTGTGCTTGTAAGATCGCTGTGCAAAAACGGCGTGGCGTGGCAGAAAGTATTGCAACGGCTGCCATTTTATTCTCTAGGGTGTTAGAAAAAATATATAATGTTTGGGGGTTCTAAGTAATTTTCTAGCAAATAAAAATGTTTTTAACTTGTAAACAACACATCTCAAAAAGAGGCTTGGCTCTTAAAGATACAAACACTGTAGCTGCTGACTTTTAATAAAGGGACACTTACCTGTTCCAGGGTCCAGCGATGTTGGCAGCAGATGATGAGCAATTGCTCATCTCTCGGCTGACCCCGCCGTCATCCTCTGTCAGGGAATCAGGAAGTGAAGCATTGCGGCCTCACTGCCCGGTTCCCTACTGCGCATGCGCGAGTCGCGCATTGACAAAACGGTTTTACTTAGATTTAGTAGTTATATAACATCTTTATTTGTGTCTGTAGGGCATGTTCAAACCTAACCAATAATATCAACAACATTTTTCACTCCACTGGACTCCAGCATTAGTATGTAATGAGTTGTAGAGAAATGCTTAAAGCGGTCCTCCACCCTGAAGTGGAAGTTCCGCTCATCTGATCCCTCCCCCCCTCCGGTGCCACCTTTCAGGGGGGAGGGGGGTGCAGTTACCTGGATAATACAGGTATCTGCACCCACTTCCAGGACAAGACCCCCGCAGATGCCCCCCCCCGTTGTGTTCTGGGAAACAGTTCCCAGGACACAGCGGGGACCAGCAGAGACGCGGAGCACATGCGCAGTAGGGAACCGGGCAGTGAAGCTGTAATGCTTCACTTCCCGATTCCCTGACAGAGGATGGCGGCAGGGGCAGCAGAGAGATGAGCAATTGCTCGTCATCTGCCGCCGACATCGCTGGACCCTGGGACAGGTAAGTGTCAATTTATTAAAAGTCAGCAGCTGCAATATTTGTAGCTGCTGGCTTTTAATATTTTTTTTAAAGGTGCAGAACCACTTTAAATAATGCATTACAATTTAACTACACCCATTCGATTTTAGACAACTAAAATTAAAATAAAAAAGTTTTAGTCGACTAAAATGTACTGGAAATTTAGTCGACTAAATACGACTAAAACTAAAACACTTGCAGAAGACTAAATTAGGACTAAAACTGAAATGCCATTTTAGTCCTAAGACTAAAACTAAATCAAAAGGCACAAGCAGAATTTGTGAGAATACTGCCTTGGGAGTTCTTTTCTTTAATAAAGCTTCTTAGTCCCTGAAATCATTTTTAGGATGTTCCATCTTCCCCTAACTTTGACATTGGTACCAATGTGTACCGTGACTGTTAAGTCCTCCCTGTCCAACAATCTGTCTATCTGATCTGTGATATGCCAAACCCAGGTGCCAAGTAAACAACATACTGTTTAGGGATTGCAGTCTTTATGACAGCTTGCCCTATCTTTCTCTCAAATAATTTAATATCCTACCCCCAGTATCTGTCTATCCTTTCTGTGACCTTGCCCCCATCCTCACTGGAGGAGTTGTTCCCCTAGCAACTAGGGAATCACTTTGCTACAGTATTGCCACTCCTTGACTGGCATGTCCAACTTCAAGCAACCAAGCATATTTATTGGGATGTGTCAGCTCAAGACTGGCCTCTCTATTGCTTTTCCCTCTTCCTTGTCTAACTGACACCCATCTATGCGGTTCTGTTGACTGGGCCTCCATATCCCCCACCCATACTGGCCCCTGCCAGCACCTGGTGGGTAGGGTCCAAACAACTTTTCAGGTTAACAATGCTTCGTAGTGATCATAGCTGATGCATTGGTTTCAGGACCTGGATATCCAAGGAAGATTTGTACTGGAAGATCTCATTATCAGTTGTAAACTAGATATGAACACTATCTGTCCAAACAAAGGGTTAAAGGTCAAAAAGCTGGCCTTTTGCATTGTATGTTAATGCGAGGAAACTCAGTGTTTCCTTCTTTGTCAGTGGGGACTAATTTCAGATTATTCAAAGTAGCTTGCAGCCTGCCAAAGGCCTGCTTCAAACACCTAGAAAGGTAATAAATATTTGTTTTAATTATTTTTAGGTATTCTGGCCAAATTGGAACACATAACAAACATATAGTGGGGTTTTCTCAAATTTGACTGCAGAAGTAGAAATACACTTTAAAGCGAGAGTTCCACCGTTTTTTTTTTTTTTAAAGTCAGCAGCTACAAATACTGCAGCTGCTGACTTTTAAAATAAGGACACTTACCCACCCAGCGCACCCGCGATGTCGGCACCCGAAGCCAATCTCTCGATCGGGTCTCGGGTGTTGCCGCCGCCATCTTGGGTATGGGAATCAGGAAGTGGAGCCTTGCGGCTTCACTTCCCGGTTCCCTGCTGCGCATGCGTGAGTCGCGCTGTGCAATAAGAATGGTCCCCACTGTCTCTGGGATCCGCGTGTTTCCCGGCAGACAGCGGGGGACCCGCAGGAAGTGGCGTAGATATCCCCAGATTCTGCGGATATCTATGCCGGAAGTGGGTGCAAACACCTGTACTATACAGGTATATGCACCCCCCCTCCCCCCTGAAAGGTGCCAATTGTGATGCCGGAGGGGGGGAGGGTTCCAATGAGCGGAAGTTCCACTTTAGGGTGGAGCTCCGCTTTAAGGATCTACACAGACACAAACTAGCTTGTCTGAAAGACATTAGGACTGTCCCAAGGATGTATAAAGTTAAATGGCTTCAATCAACCTAGCCTACAACATCTTAAATGTATTAAATCTGGGGTACCAGTCCCTGGGAACAATAATGTCAGAGCACTGCGTTCAGCCACGTTTTTCCTTATTTTGTTATTTCTTAGCATTTTCATGACATAATGGTACCTTAGCCAAGTCTAGGAACACAGGACTCAAGTAACTGCTCTGTTTTGCTGTGGTCGGGTTACAGTATACGCTAATCAAATATGGACTCCCTGGCATGACCTCCTGAGAAAGGTCAACTTTTGTGACCCTGGTATTGATTGCCTTATGGCACAAAAACTACAACTGCTTTTTCCCAAACACTTGTTCTTATATTCATTCTTGAGTATAATAACAATAGGGTTCTTTGTGAATCTGTCCAAAAGAATAGCGGATGAATTAACCTGATTATGAAAGGATGCTAATTGCTTATTTTTATTATAGTAACAGGAGCAGCGTGGGCTTTTAATTTAGACAGCTCATATTCTTTTACAACCTTTCTTTTAACTTGTCAGCCTAAAACCATTCTGTAAGCATTTTCAATGCATGTCATAAAAGCAGAGATGTAATGCATTAGAATCCTGTTAATAAGTCTCACCCACAAAGATGTAAATATACTGGCAGTATAGCTGCTGCTTTATGATATCCTATTCATAGCCCTATGTGTTAAAGCTGTGCACAATAAGATGATGACATATTGAATTTTTTCATTTTCTTTTTTTATTAATTTTTTCAGGGCCAGTGCAAATAAGGACCAGACATTCTGCTGGACTTTTGCCGCGTACACACGATCAAATTGTCCGGCGTACTTAGTCCGGCAAACAATCCGGTGGACTTTCTACCGAACGGACTTGGCCACACACGGACACACGGAAAGTCCGGCGATTGCTAGCGCAATGACGTACAGCACGTATGACGGGACAAGAAAAAGGAAGTTCAATAGCCAGTAGCCAATAGCTTCCTTTTCGTACTTGCTTTTGAGCATGCGTCATTCTTAGTCCTCCGGACTAGCATACTCACGAACGTATTGTCCGCAGAAACCCAAGATTGGGCTGCAAAACTACTTTCTAAGTCCGCCGGACTTTACACTGAAAAAGTCCACTGAAACCCACACACGATCGGATTGTCTGGTGAAATGCGTTTCGGCGGACTAAGTACGCCGGACAATTTGATTGTGTGTACGCGGCATTTCATGTTGCACAATTATGAAAACCTTTCAGACTTAAAGCTAAACTCCGGGCAGCCTAAAAACTCTGGACTCTAAAGCCTTGGTTAACAATAAACAAATGTTTTAATTAAAAACAAAAGCCTTTACAACCTTCAATTTAAAGCCTATCTTCAGCCAGATATAAAATAGACCAACAAATGCAGTTATGTATTTGCTGTGTAATAATTTAGAGTATTTTTAAATGTAGTCAGTGTAAATATCTGCACGTCTGTACATTGCCAGTGGATGCCGCTCCAGCGATTGCGGATCCTAGTGCCAGCCCACTTTGAGCGACCCGAGGTATCACATGATCGCTATGTGATCACATGATCACAATGAACAAACAACTGTTATGAATGGGTTTCATTCATAACAGCTGTGCTAAGTATTGTGATGCTGTAATTGGCCCACAGCTATCACATGTTACCTAGGCCCATGTGATAGCTGTGGGCCAATCACAGCACACAATAGTAATCACAGCTGTTATGAATGTAACCAATTCATTGCAGTTGAAAACATTGCTGTTACAGTGTTCACCACTGTAACAGCAATCAATGTGTTGTAAAAAAACATTTTTAGTCATTTTTTTTCATACTGTCACCAGTCAGTATTCCTGATCACCGCCACACCAGTCATACGCCACTGTACTGCTCTGGTGACAGTCTCTTACTAAATACCTCAGACTGTCTATTTTCTAAAACTGGGCCATTTGGGGGGTATTTGTACTGTCCTGGCATTTTAGGGCCTCAAGAAATAAGATGGCTGTCAGTACATCAAGAATGATCAATTTTCAAATATATATACCATAGTTTGTAGACCCTTTAACTTTCAAAAAACAATTATTATACACTTATTGGGATTTTTTTTAGACCTATGGCATAATAAATGTTGGCCTAAATTGAGGAAGAAATTTGATTTTATTGGATATGTTTTATAACAGAAGAAGAAAATATAGGGTTTTTCCACATTTTCGGTCTTTCATCAAATATAACCAAACGGAGCTCTGCATAGAAATGTACTGAAGACGCTGTAATGCATAGGGAATTATTTGTGCAAAAGTCATTCAACCCTAACCCTAACTAAACTAACTAATCCTTCTGAAATATTTACATACATGCTGCTATGAAATCCTCTGTAAGTGAGCTACTGTTTACGCAAATCAAAGTTCCAGTGTTTCCTTTTACTTTGATTAACAAGTTTCCACATCTTCAGAGGTTCTGCCAAGCTTGTGATGAGGTGCTGCAGTTTTCAGACAAAGGCAAAATAAGATAAAAACTGGTCAAACGGGTCTTTACAGGGCAGTTCACTTTTCAATATGAGAAAAATCACTTGCCCCTGGAAATAAATAATTACAAAAAAAAAAAAAAAAAAAAAACAGCCTACACTCTCTGTTTAGGCCACAATACCTTTTTTTTCTTATACTACAATACAAATCTCATCTGGCATTGCCTTCAGTTCACTGCGACAAACCGAATCAAATGGAAACTCAGACTTGACAAATAGGATATAAAGTTAGCTAATCAATCTGCCAAATCTGCTTTATTATATAACAACCTGCCAATCAAATTCCAAACAAGGCTACTTCTGTACAGATCATGCATAATTAAACTGTTCTTTGACTCAATTCACAGAGTTATTTGCATGGCAGCTAAAATAACTACATTTCTGCAGGATCTCTATGTTCCCTCAAGCTGTACTTTGAAGCATAATAACTAAATCCCGTTAAATCACAGTTAGCTGGGAATACTATTAGGAGAATTAGTTACGACATACCTTAACATATTTTACCTTTCCTTTCAATTTGTTTGTTATTCTTTACTGTAATCCTTAAATGAGAACTTTTGAGAGCAGGGAATGCAAGTTATGCAAGGTTCTGTCACTTTGAACAGTATGTAATCATTTGGCCGGCACTTCAATTAGAAAACTAATAGAAGCGACTTTGAAGTGATATGATGGGTATTACGTGAGTCGGGTCAGAAGTACTATAGATGTGAAAGGTATTCTTATTATTATTTGTTGTGGCATTAAGAAGTCAACTGCAAGTAATGCCTCATCGTTTACACTGAATTATACCCCTTGGGGCAATTTACTAGCTGTGAATTCTACATTCTTGTGAACAATAGACAATGAAATTATAAGGCTGCAACCAACTGACGTCATGTCCACATGCATTTGTTTGGAATCTTTTGAAGTTTAATATGAATATATTTTGTCTCTGCTCTGACCCACTCCAATTATGGGGCTGGTTTCAGTTGGCGAACTTGATGACTTTGTCAGATGTTAAGCTACTGAAATCTCTGTGACCTGTTGTACATGGAACAACTGAACTTTGTGACAGTCTTTGGGCTATTAAAATGTTTCTGAGTAGAGGGCTGGAATTCATTGACAAGAAGAAGCATGAAAGAACTTATTGAGAAAGATAAGAATACTGTTGGACATTCATGAATATTAACACAATGCTCAAGACATGTCTAATGTTGGTCATGCAAAAAATTAAAGAGGTCATACACCATCTAATGAATTCAGTCAGGTGAACCGAAGAAACCACTTAAAGTGTACGTAGTAGACACATGCATTCGTTTTCGTCCGAATGCATTTTCGTCCGAATTTCAGCTATTTTCGTTTTCGTTTTGACAAACAATAACGAAAGCACAGAATCCGAAAAACGAAAGATCCAACATAAATAAATGCTTTATTTTCGTTTTCATTGTTACAACAGTTCCATATAGAATAGGAGATTCGACATGACTCTGACAATAACAATCTGTGTCTATAGAACCTGTGGTCGAATGTGCCTAACCTTACCTCTATTAGTCCAAGATTATATAGAGAAAATATTTGACAGAGAAAAAAGATTTGACAGAGAGAAAAGATTCTGCAAGCTACTGTCCTAAAAAGTGTTTGGGGACCCGGGTCCTTCCCCAGGGGACATGTATCAATGCAAAAAAAAGTTTTAAAAACGGCAGTTTTTTCAGGAGCAGTGATTTTAATAATGATTAAAGTGGAACAATAAAAGTGTAATATTCCTTTAAATTTCGTAGGGGGGGGGGGGGGTGTGTCTATAGTATGCCTGTGAAGGGGCGCATGTTTCTGGTGCTTAGAACTGTCCCTGCACAAAGTGTCATTTATGCAGGAAAAAAAGTCCTTTAAAATCACTCGCAGCTATTATGAATTGTCGGCTCCGTAATACAGAGAACACTCATTGAAAGTCATTGATAAAATAAATAAATAAATAAATAAGCGTGGGGGTCCCCCAAATTCAATAACCAGGCCCTTCAGGTCTGGTATGGATATTAAGGGGAACCCCGCGTCAAATAAAAAAAAAATTGACGTGGGGGTCCCCCTAAAAATCCATACCAGACCCTTTATCCGAGCACGCAACCTGGCAGGCCGCAGGAAAAGAGGGGGGACAAGAGAGCGGCCCCCCTCCATCCTGAACCGTACCAGGCCACATGCCCTCAACATTGGGAGGATGCTTTGGGGGTCTGTGACCCCTCAAAGCACCTTGTCCCCATGTTGATGCGGAGAAGGGCCTCATCCCCACAACCCTGGCCGGTGGTTGTGGGGGTCTGCAGGCGGGGGGCTTATCAGAATCTGGAAGCCCGTTTAACAAGGGGACCCCCAGATCCCACCCCCCCTGTTTGAAATGGTAAGGGGGTACAAAAGTACCCCTACCATTTCACAAAGAAAGTATAAAAAATAGTTAAATAAGACAAACACACTTTTGAAAAATTCCTTTATTAAAAATAAAAAAAAATAAAAAAAAGATTCCAGCGGTGGTAATCCACTCTTGCTATCCATCGACGGACGATCATCTCTCCGGGGTCCAGCGATGGCTCATCTGAATCAGCGCAGCGAATCCATCCATCTTCTGTCTCCACGGAGGAGATACTGCGGGGATTCCGTCGGCCTGACGTTTGTTATATGCGGAGGGCGGGGCCACCCTTCACCTGACCCGCCCCCCTCTGACGCAAGGGGAAACCCGGGGTTCCCTGTGACGTTTGGGTGACCCCACACCCCTCTGATGTAACACAGGCAGGTTTCCGTTACATCAGAGGGGGGGGGGGGTCACCCATACGTCACGGGGAACCCCGGGTTCCTGCAACCATGGGTTGCAGGAAAGAAATTAGCTTGGTTCCCATCAACACAGACAGTGTTGATGTGGGAATCCCTCCTGCTAGGCTGTGACGGGAGTCACTTTGGGTGGGGGTGGGGGGGCCTGGAACCCAGAGTCCCTTGGGGAGGTTCATAAACCCTAGTTTCAGCTCCTCATGCATCTCCTATGTCTAATTCACCCTGTATCTCTAATAGGGGAACAGGGTGACCGAGAAAGCCATTCTGATCTGTACTAATCAGACTCACTGTAAAACCACACTGGGATGTTGTGTGTATGTGTGCGTGTGTGTATATATATATATATATATATATATATATATATATATATAAAATTAGAGCTGCAGAAATTCCTCAATTAATCGTTCTTTTTTTGATCGTTCAAAATTCTTTCCATCGATACTCACCTCTCCGCTGGCTTCTGGGTCTTCAGGGAGTTCCGGTGACGTCACAGACATCGACGTCACCAGACTCCTCCCCCCTTCCCCAAGTGCCACCGCCTGCTAACGAAGGGAAGGGGGAGGAGTCCAGTGATGTTGATGTCTGTGATGTCACCGGACAATAGAAAAGGGGAAGAGTGCACTTAGTCCACTTAGCTGCAGGTTTTTCAGAAAGATCTATCAGAACAGCGTAAGATTCCCCTATCCTGAATTCAGCCAAAACTGAGACATTCGTTTTGGGAGGACTTGCCAAAGACTGGAATGTTATTGCTCCCCCGCCACTACAGTAAGTAGTATCCACTTACCTGAAATCTTCTTTGCTCTGCATGGTCTTACTGTCTCCCATCTGTCAGCTGCTTTTAGAATGTCACTGTGGACCAGATATATAAGGATCTCTTGTATTGCCTGGGGCTATACAAGCCGTGGTTGGGAGGAGGCCAGTGGGTGTGGTGGCATCTTCTCCCATCAGTCATGAGGGATGAGCCTGCAATTACTTCCCAGACTTGCAGTAACTGTTACCTATACTTTTCATACCTGTAGAAGGCTCAAACCCAAGCTGACGACCTGCATGCAATGCTGGAACAAGGTCCTTCAGCACCAAATGTAAAAAAGGAAGAACGGCCTCGCATTCCACCAATGACCTTTGAACTACCTTAGCAACATAGGTTGCAGGTGTTTTCCTTTTTTTGCGCCCTCTTCTTTTCTTCTGGAGCACCCAAAGTGGCCTCCTCTTCTTTCTGCCCCTCGACCCAGCCCTGTCTGATGAACCTGCGGTCAGGATTGCTTGCGTTGGTTCCTAATACTAAACACACACTGTTTAAATTATATTGTCCCTTATCTTTTTGTATGTGGATGATGGCACTATTTAAATAAGATATGTTTGTTATAATTAAATAAATACGTTTTATAATTAAAGTTAAACTAACTTTCTACGTTTTTCTTTAATAAACAAAATGAGTTACATCAGTGCTACAGTTTGAATTTAAACGTATTTGTGTGAACTGTGAAGTTAAGTCATGGATTGTGGAAACTAACTAGTGTCGGGTTATTGTATATAGTGTATACCACATTTACCACTGACTAATCTAATGCAGAGTTGCAATGCAAGGAGATCAGCTAAAAGAAGTAGTCGGATCTGTATGTGCGTTATAATTAATCGAAATTAGTCGTCGCTTAAAAAAAAAACGATT
Organism: Lithobates pipiens; assembly: GCF_037356315.1. NCBI lineage: Eukaryota > Metazoa > Chordata > Amphibia > Anura > Ranidae > Lithobates > Lithobates pipiens. The sequence continues at coordinate 175,120,706 of NW_027507790.1, read as the reverse complement.
AATCAAACACGAATTCGTAACAGCCCTAATATATATATATATATATATATATATATATATATATATATATATATATATATATATATATATATATATATATATATGTATATATATATATATATATATATATATATATATATATATATATATATATATATATATGTGTGTGTGTGTATATGTATATGTATATGTATATATATATATATATATATATATATATATATATATGTGAGGAGGGGGATTCCTCCAAAAGCTCTCTCTGCTGATTGGACAGTCTACCCCACCCGGAATGCAAAGAGGGGATTGTCCTGAGTATTACCTGTGTACCTGTGTTTTAATAAACAGTTCATGTTGGCAACCAAACGAGTACTGCCTAATTTGTGGTTGTCAGTGGTTGGAATATCTGATATCTATATTCAGACTGGGAGGAAGTATATGATGAAAGCACTCAAGCAGAGTGTGGGGGACATTTCATTACACAGGCCATTTTCTTCTAAGGGCGGGGGAAGCCATCGCAGCTGGGAGAAGACAGTGATTATCACTAGCGGCTATAGCAGCTATATAGCTATAGAGGATCCAGAAGATCAACTTGGTACATTCAGCCTGCCTATTAACGGTTTGAATTTCGGTCGGTTCAGCAGGTTCAAACCATATATTACGCAGGCCATAGATGGTGCAAATTTCTTTCCATAGGTTGCTGAAAAGAAAGTTGAGTCACCCATCAACACAGACAGTGCTGACAAGAGAATCCCTCCTGCCCTGAGACATTGTATTCGCCTGACAGGGGGTGGATGGGGGTCAGGGAAGCCTTCCCAGCCAGGAGAAGACAGTGATTACTGCTAGCAACTATAGCAGCCGCTAGTGATAATTACAAGTAAATCCGGCAGGCTGGTTGTACTTAGCATGCCAATATACGGTTTGAACCTCCTGCAGACCCCGCGAAGATTAAAACTGTATATGGCCGCTGTTAGGGTGGACTCACTATTACATTGTTCGAAAAAACCTTGCTGTCAGCCATGACACCCTCTTCTGAGAAACATCTAAAAAGAAAAAATTTGAAAACGTTTTCTATATATGGTGTATGGATGGGAACATATCCCACATATATAGTTGGGTTTTCCCAAATTTGACTGCATAAGTAGAAATATGCTTTAACTTACTGTGAGGACCCTCGACTATTATACTTACCATATATTTTTCAGTTTTTTTTATGTAAATAGCTAGTGGAAATGGTCTACAGTGGCAAAATATTCCTACTTCAAATTCCACATCTTACTATCTTTTTTCTACTAAAATGATCTTACACACTAAGGGCTCCTTCACACGGACGTGTCCGTGTATGGAGCCTGCTCTGCTCAGTGGGGGATCGCTCTGTCGATCCCCGCTGAGCAGGCAGATGACAGGTCCATCTCTGCACACTGTGCAGGGATGGACCTGTCAGAGCGCCGTTCTCCCCTATGGGAGATTGGATGAAGACGGACCGTAGAGTCCGTCGTCACCTGATCCGATCCGCAGACGGATGGAAAGGTAGGTTTTTCTTCCGTCACACTTTTTCGGATCGGAGCGGGTCGGATGTCAGCGGACAGGTCACCACTGGCATCCGTTGCTCAATAGACCTCTATGGAGTGTCCGTTCAGGTCCGCTTAAAAAACTGACAGGTGGACCTAAATGGATCGTCCGTGTGAAAGAGGCCTAAAGGTTTTCAGTTCTTGGCCATCAGTGGTAGGGTTAAAGTAGACTTGGTATGGCATCTATTTTTTTTTTTAAAGCGCATACATGCTCAGCATATATATGCAATATTTAACTAGTAAATACATTGGACCCAATGTACAAAGCTTTACAGTAGCCTAAGGCAGTGTTTCTCAACTCCAGTCCTCAAGGCACCCCAATAGTTCTGTTTCCCTCAGATGAAACGGCTGTGATAATTACTAAGACAGTGAAACCGATCAAATCATCTGTGCAAAATAATGGAAAGCCTGAAAACATGACCTGCCTTGAAGACTGGAGTTGAGAAAAACTGGCCTAAGGCACTCTATTTTTAGTCATGTGACTGTAATTTTCAAATTGAACTCAACTGAAACAACTGTCACTTTATTGAAAATAAGTGTGTTAGCTTTGTGAATTGAGCCTATTTTCTACAAATACATTTGGGAAATTAAGTAAGAGCAACTATTACATGGCAGTCTAAGGCTGACACCAGGGTGACCCCATGAAATCAAACATTGGTCTTCTTTTGCCTTTTGCAAGGTGATATTTTCTACCAGTGTGTTTGCATGAGCATGAACTAAATTACAGTCTATTATCATGATGAAATCTAATTTGATAATCCACCTGGCTGGTGTTCTTTGCCATAATTTATTCAGGCAGATGGCTTCCAATCAACAATGTATTTTTGAATGGACACCTGGGAATATTCCGTTGACATTACTGGCCTCCGTTCAGATACAAAACACTGGTCAAGTAATATAAAAATCAGAATCAAGGTCAGCTATTCTAGGGTAAAAAGCATAGCATATATTGATGTAACATATTATAAGTAAACATCTATTAAGAAAGATATAGCCACATGAAGCACTGATTAATGTACTGTATTAATGACAACTTTTTATATGGTAGACAATTTGAATTTTTCCTCACTGGCAGCCCTTGGCAGGTAGTGAACATTATGATTTATGTCTCTAACATTGTTCCCCTTCATCTTTTTGCCACATATAGGTTAAAAGATTCTAAGTAAGGCTTGCCTACATGGAGAGCAGAAAGTGCAGTTGCTCTAGAACCTGTGCAGTCAAGGGGCCCAGCAACACTGGTCTCCCCATTTACCAGTGCACATAATAAATAATAAATAATAAAAAATAATTTCTGTACAGAATAAAACAGTAGTTCTCTTGTTGTGTATAACCATAACTTTATGACCAGCCAAATAATAATGAGTGGGTCCTCCTTTTTCTGCCAAAACAGCCCTCACCAATCGAGGCATTGATTGCACTAGACCTCTGAAGGTATGCTGTGGTATCTGGCTCCAAGCCATCAGTAGCAGATTCGTGTAAGTCAGTAGAAAGTCATGTAAGTTGCGAGGTGTAGCTTCTAGTGGTAATTTTTTGCACCGAATCCCACAGATGCTTGATTGGATTGAGATTTGGAGAATTTGGAGGTCAAGTCAATACCTTGAACTCAGTGCTGTGTTCCTCAAACCATTCTGTAAAAATTTTTGCCATGTGGCAGGACACATTATCCTTCTGAAAGAGGCCACTACCTTCAGGGAATACTGTTTCCATGAAGGGTTGTAGTTGGTCTGCAACAATGTCTAGAAATATGTATGTGTCAATGTAACATCTACATAAATGGCAAGTACCAAGGCTTACCAGCACAACATTGCCCAAAGCATCACACTACCTTTCTTGGCATGCCTTTTCCCCATACTACATCCTGGTGCCATCTCTTCCCCAGGTAAGTGATGCACACACCTGGCCAGACCAGGCCACCTTCTCCTATTGCTCTATGGTGAAGTTCTAATGCTTATGTGCCCATTGTAGGCACTTTTGTCTGTGGACACAGGTCAGCATGGACACAGCACCCTGACTAGTCTGTGGCCAAGCAGCCCTATATGCAACAAATTGCGATGTCCATTTTTTTGCTTTCAACACTTCAACCTTACCTGTTTACTTGCTGTATAATATATTCTACTGACTTTCAGATACCATTGTAATGAGATAATCATTGTTATTCACTTAACTTGTCAGTGGTCATAAAGTCATGGCTGATCGGTGTGTGGATAACCTGTGCTCATTTCTTTCTTTCATGGAGGATTCAAGCCCAAATGAAAAACATTGTGTTTCATTCTTAGGCTGGCCATACATTATTCAATTTTCTTGAAATTTTTCCTTTAGAATTACAAAAAGCTTATAATATGAATTCAAACTTAAACACTTACAATTTGTATGCATTCAGGCAGGCCCTTCAACTACATAGTTAAAGGTAAATCTAAAGGAAATTGAATTATTACATTTTTTAATGTATGGCCAGCCTTAGGCCGCGTACACACGCGCGGACTGTTCGCCCAACTTTGTCCGCTGAACAGTGTTTGGGCGGACAGTCCGCTCGTGTGTGGGCTTTCAGCGGACAGTTTCAGCGGACAGTTTGACGAACAAGGTTTTACGGAATTTCCGAAAAACTGTCCGCTGAAACCTTGTTTCAGCGAACAGTCCGCTCGTGTGTAGGCTTGTTCGTCAAACTAAGTTCCGCGCATGCTCAGAAAGTTATAATGCAGTGTATAGGACGTCGTATTTTTCGTCCCGTCGTACGTGCCGTTCACGTCATCGCGCATGGTTTCAGCAAACTGTTCGTCCGTCGTGTGTGGCCATGTCCGTCCATGCTAATTTTGAGCGGACTGTTTGCCGAAACTGTTTGACGGACAAAGTTGGGCGAACAGTCCGCGCGTGTGTACGCGGCCTTAGACACTAGTTTTATTTAAGGCAAATGGAATATCTGGCCTTTTATTGTAATAATGAATTAATGTTATAGCAAACTGGCAGTCCACAGGTGGCTCTGTGAAAGGACCAACATTATCAATAGCTTCTCTGAGGAAATAGTACTGGCTGGAGTGGGGAATTGTACATCGCAGCAACTAAATCATGACAAATAACACAAACTTGAATGCCAGTTAGTACTTGGGCATCTATGTCTGGCCACCAGTATAGTTCATGTAGTCTTTGCTTTGTTCGTACATTTCCGTGGTGACTCTCATGTGCAAGTTGAATAAGGTTGTAGAACAAGGCTCAATTTATTTTCTGTAAAACGTCCCATAAATTTCCTTGTACTGGGAATGTAAGAAAAGCTAGTTCTAGTAATTTCCTAACTTCTTGGGAAACCGTTTCTCTTTCAGATAGAGGTAAGCATCTCAATATCCAAAACCCTAGTTTCATATCTGGGTGCACTTTAGTCTTTTTGTACAAAGTTCTTTGCAGCACAGGGAGGTTTTGCTAAGCGATGAAATATTGAGCGCTGGTAGCGTATGGGCAACTGGAGCTGTTATGATAAGACCATACACTAATTGTAGATTTAGTACAGCAAAAAGATCCCTGTCTAATATAGTGGTGTCTTTCCTTACAATGTAGAATTCAGCAGAAATCAGCTTACATACTACTTAATTAAAATTTTACAGTAGCTAGCGGTCAAAAAAGAACAGGAATAGGGTGTCTAAGATACTTAACTAGTTTTGGAGTAGGTGCAGTAAGTGGTTCATTTGCAAAGACATCAGACAGTATAGAGACAGCAGATCCTGTACCAATCATCAACATAGCCCTTGTTAGCAAGAGCAGTTATATTAGTTACGGTACACAAAAAATCATCTGGAATGGAGGCATCCTTTTTATCTACACTTAAAGTGGGAGTAAACTCCCTTGATTTTTTACCTATCGGTAGGCCTATAATATCCCCTAAACATGCACCGTTTAGGAGATATTTACATGTGCTCTGAAGAAAGGCTATATCAGTGCCATTACTTCAGAGCCTTGTGCCGTAAACAATGACTCCCATGCGTATTTGCAGGAATGATATCTTTGCGGCTTGGCCATTCATATCACTGAAGCCCACAAACCCAGAAGGAAGTGGTATTCATACACTTTAAAGTCTAACACCACCTTTAGTGTGTTTGCGCATGCTAGGCAATTATTTCCTCTGAAAAGGTGGAGTCAAGCTTTAAAGTTAGCCCTGAAAATGAATTTGTTTTTCTGTGGAATGAATTAGGCAGTATAAAACAAGCACGGGCAGCATATAGTCAAAGTACAAAAAAAGATGAACAGCATTAAAGCGGAACTTCAGTAATTTTTTCATCTTCCCATCAAATAAATCTTCTGCCCTTGTTTAACCACTTGCTTACTGGGCACTTAAACACCCTTCCTGCCCAGACCAATTTTCAGCTTTCAGTGCTCTCACACTTTGAATGACAATTACTCAGTCATGCGACACTGTACCCAAATGAGTTTTTTGTCATTTTTTTCCCACAAATAGAGCTTTCTTTTGGTAGTATTTGATCACCTCTGGGGTTTTTATTTTTTGCGCTATAAATGAAAAAAGACCGAAAATTTTGAAAAAAAAAACGCATATTTCTTTGTTTCTGTGACAAAATTATGCAAATTATTAATTTTTCTTCATAAATGTTGGCCACAATTTATACTGCTACATATCTTTGGTAAAAATAACCCAAATTAGTGGATATTATTTGGTCTTTGTGAAAGTTAGAGAGTCTACAAGCTGTGGTGCGAATCGCACAAAATTGATCACATCTGATGTACTGGTGGCCTATCTCGCTTCTTGTGACCCGAAAAAGTCAGGAAAGTACAAATACCCCCCAAATGACCCCTTTTTGGAAAGTAGACATTCCAAGGTATTTAGTAAGAGGCATGGTGAGCTTTTTGATGTTGTCATTTTTTTCCCACAATTCTTTGCAAAATTAAGATTTTTCATTTTTTTTATTTTTTTCCACAAAATTGTCATTGTAATAGGTTATTTCTCTCACATGGCATGTGTATACCACAAATGACACCCCCCAAAAATTCTGCTACTCCTCCTGAGTATTACAATACCACATGTGTGGGACTTTTTCACAGCCTGGCCACATAGAGAGGCCCAACATGCAGGAAGCGCCATCAGGCGTTCTAGGAGCATAAATTACACATCTAACTTGTTGACTACCTATTACACTTTTGAAGGCCCTGGAGCACCAGGAAAATGACACGTGACACTGATGACAGATGGCACTGATATGTGGCAATGATGACACTTATACGTGGCACTGATGACAGATGGCACTAATATGTGTACTGATGACAGATGACACTTATACGTGGCACTGATGACACATGGCACTAATACGTGGCACTGATGACAGATGGCACTAATACGTGGCACTGATGACAGATGGCACTGATACATGGCACTAATACGTGGCACCGATGACAGGTGGCACTAATACGTGGCACCGATGACGTGTGACACTGATGACAGATGGCACTGATAAGTGGCATTGATGACATGTGACACTGACAACAGATGGCACGTGACACTGACAGATGGCACTGATGACAAATGGCACTGATACGTGGCACTGATGACAGATGGCACTAATATGTGGCACTGATGACAGATAGCACTATGTGGCACTGATGACACGTGGCACTGATGGCAGATGGCACTTATACGTGGCACTGATGACAGATGGCACTGGGGACAAATGGCACTGACAACAGGTGGCACTGGGGACAGATAGCACTGACAGGTGGCACTGGGGACAGATAGCACTAACAGGTGGCACTGGGGGCAGGTAGCACTGGGGTGGATGGCACTGGGGCGGATGGCACTGGGGTGGATGGCACTGGGGCAGGATGGCACTGGGGTGGATGGCACTGGGGCGCATGGCACTGGGGGAGCATGGCACTGGGGGAGGATGGCACTGGGGCGGATGGCACTGGGGCGGATGGCACTTTTTTTTTTTTTCACACTTACGGCCGCTGCAGCCGTTCATCTCTCCCTCCTCACACGCTGTCTGTGTGAGGAGGGAGAGCGGCGCTGCGAGATGATCTCATATGTTTACATATGAGATCATCTCACACTGGACACGCCGATCAAGCTCTAAACGGCCGCTGTGATTGGCCGTTTACAGCGATCTGTGTTTGCCTGTCTCCAGGGGACATGGCAAACACAGAACTTCCCCGATGCGCACCCGCGCGCATTGCGGAAGTAAACATCAGGACGTCCAGGGACGGCCTCCCGGACTAAAGCGCCTGCTCTATAGCCGTCATTTGGCTATAGGGCGGGTGGGAGGAGGTTAAAGTAAAACATTTTTTTCTGCCAGTTTTTCTGCCAGTAAATACCATATTTATTGGCATATAACACACACTTTTCCTCCTGAAATTCAGGGGGAAATCATGGGTGCGTTATACACCAATCCCTGCTGCCTCGGAGTGGAAGGAGGGGACGAGCACCACTGGATTACACACAGCCGTGACCTCCTGAGTACCCGGCGCTCAGTCACACAATGTCCTGCCCCCCTGGCCCGGAATTGGACCACTGTTCTGTCCATGATATGAGCCGGGTGGGACTGTGAGTGACTGAGAGCTGGATACACAGGAGATCGCGGATCTGTGTAATCCATCACTGGCGTGGCTGCAATCATCGGCAAAGACGAGTCTGCAGATACTAAACAGACTGCAATAATGGGAACATTAGAGGCTGCAGATGTGTACTAAACAGGCTGCAATGATGGGCATGCTAGAGGCTGCAGATGAGAACTAAACAGGCTGCAATAATGGGCACATTAGAGGCTGCAGGTGGGCACTAAACAGACTGCAATGATGTGCATGCCAGATGCTGTAGATGGAAATTAAACAGGCTGCAATAATGGACACATTAGAGGCTGCAGGTGGGCACTAAACAGGCTGCAATGATGGACATGTTAGAGGCTGCAGATGGGCACTAAACAGGCTGCAATAATGGGCACATTAGAGGCTTCAGGTGGGCACTAAGCAGGCTGCAATGATGGGCATGTTAGAGGTTGCAGATTGGCACTAAATAGGCTGCAATAATGGGCATATTAGAGGCTACAGGTGGGCATAGATCAGGCTGCATTTATGGGCACTTATGAGGCTGCAGGTGGGCACTGATAAGGCTGCATTGATGGGCACTGACCCTTTAAGGTTTAAGTTTTTTTTCTGAAACTTCTCTCTCAAAGTTAAGCTGCGTGTTATACGCCGATAAATACGGTACCTTATACAGCCCAATTCCTGTTTCTAGTCTGGTAAAAAAGCCTAGAATTATGACATAATGCACAGCTCTCTCTTTCACTCTCGTGAGAGTTTTCCAGGAAGGAAGGGGGGATGAGTCATAAGAGGGCCAATGAGAGCTGCAGAGCTGCAGGTGTGTCTCTGTGTGTCTGTGTAAATCCAGGAAGTGAAAGGACAGCAGCTTCAGCTGCCCACAGTTAAAATGGATGCAGCCAGACTCCGTGGAGGGAGATTTCTGCAGCATATATGGCAAGTACAGAATCAAAGTATATATAAGATAATATGGTTGGAGGGAAGCTTCAGAATGGCAAAGATGTTTATATTACAAATTATGTGAGTAGACTGCAGTTCCTCTTTAAGCTTAGTGTCCAGACAGGAAGACAGGAAGAATAAACTATTTTTCTTTCCTTTCAATGACTTACATAAAAGTATAGAACATTGTGGCGACTGCACAGAAGCACTAATTATCCAATTTGCTAAAAATCTTTCTCATCTAATACTTCATAGTGGCTGTATTAAACTGTTCAAAAACATACTTTTTCTTGGGCAATTCAGACAAGGCAAACAATAAAACAAGTTTAGATCAATTTAAAACTGTACTCCAGATGGTATAGGGTCCCCACGCTACTCCATAAGATTTACCTGTCAGTGCCCTCCACCTGGTGGCGCTGCCACCAACCGGACTGCTCGTTACTGCATGTATTCTGGACCGGCTCACTTATTCGACCATTTTGGGAGGCTATCCGGCATCTGATCCTTAAACTGACTGACATTCCCCTAGCTGATTATCCGGCTCAGTGTCTACTATACCTCACCTCGATGTCGAGAAGTAGATATAAGAAATCCGTCTTGATACATCTTCTTAATGCTGCTAAAATGTGTATACCACAAAAGTGGAAAAGTGAAGACCCTTCCTCATTTGGGCAGTGGTTAGCTGTGGTGAGTGAAATTGGCCTGATGGAACGGCTGACGGCTGCTTTCACCTGGAAAGAGGCAAAATTCCTCTTGGTTCAAAACTTGGTTTCATTGATTGGCACAAATTCCGATTCTCTCAGGAATACAATGACCTGGCAACTCCTGCCCGCGGGACTGCCTGGGTGGGGTGGTTCTCCATAACTGGGCATTTCTGTATCAAAATCCATGGGGTGTCCCTCCTACACCCTCTCAGCCTCCCCCCTCCCTTTTTGTTTTCTTCTTCCGCGTCTTCCCATACCCCCGCCCTCCCTACCTCTTAGTCTTCTTATAATTAGGACCTGCTATGGTCTAACCCCAACATCCTGCTGTCTCCTGATACTTTCTCTTGTTTTCTATTCTATGCAAAAACGAAACATTTCTTGGGTACATCTGACTAGGTGTGTTATCCTAAGCCTTCAGGGTGTCATTGCAGGCTTTTGGAAGAGGGCCGACAAAACAGTATCATTGCGAATAGATTCGTTTTTATCTATTCGCGATTGTTACCTGACTGTTTGATGCATCTCTGCCTTCTATACAACCTGTTCTCATTGTTTGAAATGAGATGTGGATATTATTTTGTACTGTCCGATGTATTTAATTTTAAATTATAAAAAAAACTGTACTCCATGAATAATTTTTTTTTAAACTTACATTGGTCCAGCTTGGTTACATCTAAGACCTTGTTCACATGGGGTGTATTGGTGTGTGCCTTGTATGAGGGCTGTGTTTACCCCTACGAGGATATACAGGTGTGCTGAGCATCCCTGTACAGGCAGACCCATTCATGTCAATTGGGATGTAACAGCTGCTGCTCCTATTATGAGATCAATGTGGGTGGACATCTATGGAGGTTGGTGAACCCTGATTTGCCTTTACACTCTAAAGCCCCATACACACTATCAGATTTTCTGCTGGAGTTTCATTTTCTGCAGGAGTTTCAATTTGTATGCAGTCAGGCAAGCCCTTGCACTACATGGTTTTGGTAAATTTGAAGGAAAAAATAAGCAGACAATCTGATAGTGTGTATGGGGCATTAGATTCATCAAACCTACCAATTTTCAATTTGCCATTTTTTACTTTTCTCTTTACTTAATCTTTTAATCTTGTTATTGGATATCCATAGCTCAGTATTTATAATTAAGAGTGTTGTAAGCCATCTTTAAACTTTAGTAAAATCTTAGCATGATAAAATGCATTTAATCTCACAATGGTGTACAAGGTTGCTAATTCACGGGACACATCAATTAACTGAGAATAGCATTAAATATATAAAAAATACAAGACACAATAACATTTGGCATTTTAAAATGGCCACGGCACCTTTTTTGTTATTAATTGAAATATATTAAAACTTTATTCAAATATCAATAAGTAGATAAATATATTTTCAAAATTAAAACAAACTTCAATCCTGCTCAGTCATAAAACTCAAGCTATAAATGAATAATTAATTAAACAAAATCCTCCCTTGATTCAAGGGTTGGAGGGAGGGAGGGGGAGCTCGCCAAGCCGATCCTGGTCAACTGTGAGCGGCGTTTGTCAAGCAGGGCCTTTTATAGAACCCTACACATGCAGAAAAACATGTTTCCCACCTAAAGCCTTGTGACAGGTGCTCTTCTTCTTCTTCTTTTTTTTTTTTAACCACTTAAGCTCCCGACTTTTTGGCTGGCCACAGACCAGAGCGTTTTTTGCGATTCGGCACTGTGTCACTTTAACTGACAATTTTGTGGTCGTGCGATGTGGCTCCCAAACAAAATTGACGTCCTTTTTTCCCCCCGCAAATAGAGCTTTCCTTTGGTGGTATTTGATTACCTCTGTGGTTTTTATTTTTCGCCCTATAAACAAAAAAAATGCGTCAATTTAGAAAAAACAATTTTTTTTTATTTTTTGCTATAATAAATATCCCCCAAAAATATATAAAAATTTTTTTTTTCCTCAGTTTAGGCCGACACGTATTCTTCAACATATTTTTGGTAAAAAAAAAATTGCAGTAAGCGTTTATTGATTGGTTTGCGCAAAGGTTATACATAATAGGGGATAGTTCTATGGCATTTTTATAAATTTTTTTAAAATTAGTAATGGTAGCGATCAGCAATTTTTATCACGACTGCAACATTATGGCGGACAGATCGGACACTTTTGGCACAATTTTGGGAACATTCACATGTATACAGCGATCAATGCAATTAAAAATGCATTGATTACTGTGTAAATGTGACTGGCAGGGAAGGGATTAACCACTAGGTGGTGCTGTAGGGGTTAAGTGTTTGAGCGATTCTAACTGTGGTGGGGAGGGCTGTGTGTGACACAACACTAATCACTGCTCCCGATTACAGGGAGCGGTGATCAGTGACTGTGTCACTAGGCAGAACGGGGAAATGCTTGTTTACATTAGCATTTCCCCGTTCTTCCTCTCCGTGAGAGAATCGCGTGTATCCCCGCGGACACCGAGTCCACAGGACCCGCAATCGCACTCACGAAGCTCCAGGCAGGGGCACGTGTGCCCTCAAGCCGCCTCTTAAAGGGCCACATACAAGTACGTGATTCTGCCTGTATGTGCCCTTCTGCCGCAGTATATCCGCGCGAGGTGGTCAGGAAGCGGTTACATATGAAATAAAAGCTTTATTTAAAAATGTGGCGGCCACAATCCCATGTTGTGGGCTCTTAATTTGTGCCCATATGAGCATATGCCTTGGAGTTACATCAGCCAAGGCTACATTAATATTCTCCTATGAGATTTTATGAATGCTTCATTATTATAGCATGAGAAGAGAGGTATACAGCTCCTAAGTGTGCAGATATGATATAAGAGTCATATCCCTGGTTGGCTATCTCAGCTCCTGGATGAGGTGTTTTGGGAAGCAGCGTTTTAATGTTGTCCCATTATAGAGAGATTAAATGCCCAGTGTGTCCTTGGCAAGGCACTGGTCCATTTATTATATAAAAGAGCAGCTGGGCATTTTTTTTTCCTGTAGAGCAGAGCACTGAAAACTGTTACACAAACAAATTAGACAAGTATTTATATTACAATGCATACTGCAAGAGCCAAGAGCTGGATACATTTTGTATTACAATCAAGAATGCCTTGCAATCAGTATCAAACATCAGTGACCACAAAAAGTATTTTTTCATATGATGAAATGCAGCATTATTTTTTTTTTTTACACAAATATATTGAACAAATTTTCTCTTGCAGTGCTTCAGAACTAACATATTTTATAGTGTTATATGTTTAGCTAGCTAAACCCTTTCGTGCCTAAGCCTTTTTCTGGCACTTGCTGCTTACAAGTTAAAATCCGTATTTAGGGGGCGTGGCTTGGCGCGCAGAGCTCCGGAGAGACCTCGGCTGTTTAGCTGCCTCCCGCACACTTCCACCCGGATCATGAGCAAACTTGGTGGCCGAACACCGCGCACTAGATCCCGCCGGACATCTGAAGCATTTTGGGGCCGGAATATCTCGGAAATCTTCCGCAGTCAACCCAGGACGCAGCCGGAGGCTACAGGCCCCAAGATGGCGCCGCCGCGTGCGTCAGAGGATTTCAGTGAGGACTCACAGTCGGCGCCTGAGGATAACAGTAGGGGACCTGCACACCCCAACCTCCCACTAACCTATGCTGACATGGCCATTATAGCGGCGGACATAAAATCTTCTTTCTCCGTGGCCATCACGGACCTAAAATCTAACCTGGTGGTTTTGAATGATCGCATGGTGGCGGCTGAGGCGGCAGGGAAAATGAGGGAGAAGGCCATCCACCGTCTGGATAAGGTTACTCTCACACACTCTAATCACTTTATTGATATGAATAGATACCTCGACGACCTCGACAATAGGGGCAGAAGGTGCAACATCAGAGTGAGGGGGGTCCCTGAAACAGTGGAGACTGACCAGATTATACCTGCACTGAGGAGGGTGTTTAACAGCCTGTTAGAAAGACCGGAGGACACTGACATAGAATTTGTCAGAGCACACCGAGCTCTGAGGGCCAGGGGACCAGATAACATGCCCCCTCGTGATGTTATTTGCTGCCTGCAAAGCTTTACCCTGAAGGAGGAGATTATGCAGAAGGCACGCAGGAATGATCAGATTGTATTCAATGGGGAAACCATAATGTTATTCCAGGATCTCTCGCAAATCACCCTAAAAAACCAGAGGGTGTTGCACCCCTTGCTGGACAAGCTCCGCGCTAAGGAGATGAGGTATACCTGGTGCTTCCCGTTCGCCCTGCTGGTGACACATAATGGCAGACAGTACACCTTGCGCTCTCCAGAGGACTTGCCCGAGTTTTGCCATGCCCTACACCTAGGTCAGGTTGACCTCCCAGAATGGTACCATGGTACCAGGAGTTCCGCATACCCCCCCCCCCCCCCCGAAAGGAGCCCCCCGGACTCACCTTTGTCCTCCCCGGAGAAAAGACTACCTAAAAAGGCTAGGCCCAATCATCATGGGGGTGCGGCAGCGGGCACTCCGAATAACGGCAGAGCACACACCTCCAGAGTGCGTGATGATGCATACTGAATCCACCTGAGTTTGCCTTGGCATCGTACACAATGTTTACCAAGCTTCATGCTCACCCATCCCAAACCCGCTCTTCCCTCCTTCCCACAACTACTACCCTTTGAACCTGCCTGGCATGCACACGGCTCCATGTCCGGTTTTCCTTACAACAGCAACATGGTGGGAGACCTGGACTGGGCGAACTTTGGGGAACGGTTTTTCCAACATGTACTCGCTGGACAAGAGTAAGACCACGTATGAGGGGTGGGATCCACGAGTGTTAACGGGGTTTTTATTTTTTCTTTCTTGATAGTGGATGATGGGTGCCATGGTGTGGTGTGAAGGTTGGTCTTCAATCAGCAGCCCTCTTTACGGGGGACACATGTTCGGTTCTTTTAGTTACATGTTTGTCATCCTGCTACACCAGAGATTGTTTGATAATGTTCGGCCACCCAGCTGTTAATGGGCATTGGTGCGGGAGAGCTACTTTAAGCACATTTCCAAATGAGTGATTTAAGGCCGAGGTTCTCCACCCTCTCATGCCAGGTGTTTTCCTTTATTTTTATTTTTTAATACTATTTTAGTATTTGGTGACACCGGCCTGACAGGTGTGCAGTTCGACGGCTGGTTCTGCCGCCCGCCTCCCTTAGCTCTCTACAAGTGGGACAGACGGAATTGTTTGAGTTCTGTCGGTCCCACGACTTGACACCTTTGCGCAGTATACTTACTGCATAGGTTGTACACTGATATCTTGTCTTATCTTGTCTTGTCTTTCTTACTTCACCCTACAGCTTCCTTTTTTCTCTTTTTCTTCCTTCTCCTCCTACTTTATCTCTATCTGCGTAGGGTTTTTTTTTTTTTAAATTCCAGTGGCTGAAGGTAGTGTCTTGTGGTTCAGGTTATGATCATCAACGTCTTCTTACTGTTAATTACATTTTGCATTGCCTTTATATCCAGGTTTTACTTATATGAGGGTACAGATTCCAATGCCATGGCGTACTCAACACTGGGTCGTAACCCTATGGTGATCTCTCATAACGTGCAGGGCCTGAATATTCCAAAGAAGAGATCATCTCTTCTTCGGGAACTCAAGAAAGGTAGGCCACACTTCGCGTTTTTACAGGAGACTCACTTCCGGACGAATAACATACCCAGACTTACCGACGCCTTTTTTGTTGAAGCCCACCACGCCACAAATGCGCAAGCAAAAACAAAGGGGGTGTCGATTCTTATTAGTAAAGATGCTCCCTTCACAATGCTAGAAAAAATGTCAGATACGGAAGGCAGATTCCTATTTCTCAAAGGCCGCTACAAGGGGAACCCTGTCACTTTGGCTAATGTTTACTTCCCTAACAAATTTCATTTATCCTTTTGTAAGAAAATAGTGAGGGACTTGGAGGGGTTTGCTACCGGTTGTATAATCTTGGGGGGTGACTTCAACCTTCCCCTTAACCCCCTGACGGACACCTCCACCGGAAAATCACACGTATCATATAAAATTTTGAAACAGATAAAGGGACTCCTGCACTCCCTGCACCTACTGGACTCTTGGCGAGTCCTTCATCCGGAGGGGAGGGACTACACTTTCTTTTCGGCCCCGCACATTAAATATTCTAGGATAGATTATTTATTTGTCTCTCGCAGAGACATACACCTATTGACCGGGGCAGCAATAGGCATTCAAGGCTTATCTGACCATGCTCCTATCTCCCTTACACTCAGGCAACAATACCAGTCGAAACCCTTAACTTGGAGGTTGAACTCATCACTCCTGACAGACCCTACACTCCTACCAGAAATATCCTCCCAACTACAGGAGTTTTTTACACTTAACTCTACGCAGGATATGGATCCTTTAGTGGTATGGGAGGCCCACAAATGCACACTTAGGGGAGTTCTAATGAAGATGGGCTCCCAACGCAAGAAGGACAGGGAAAAGGAAATTACCGCCATAGCGAACAAAATCGCGAAGCTCGAGACTTTGCACAAACAATCTTTATCAACACAGACGGCGACGGACCTTCTAGCTGCCAGAAAACAATTGCACCAGATTTTAGACGCTACGTCGAAGAGATTTTTATTTTTTCGGCGGAAAATTTACTATGAGCACGGAGATAAATCGGGCAAGTTTTTGGCGAGGGCACTGAAAGGACCGCGATACAGGAATAGCATATCAGGAATAGCTAATCAGGAGGGCAAACTCGACGTGACGGATGAACAGATAGCTAGGCATTTTCAGACTTATTACACCAAACTATACAATTTACCGCCCCAACATAGACCCAAAGACTTGACAGGATCCAGGACCCAAGCCATACAGGACTATTTAGTTAAATCCAAACTACCTCGGATATTCACGGAGGACTCCGCACTTCTGGAGGCCCCGGTGGATGAAAATTAGGTTCATAGGGCCATAAAGGATCTAAAATCAGGGAAGAGCCCCGGCCCTGATGGCTATACCGCAATTTACTACAAAACTTTCATTAATACTCTGTCGAAGCCACTAACAAAAGCATTGAACTCCCTCTCATCTCCCAGAGAAATACCGCCAGGGTTCCTGGAGGCACACATTACTGTTCTACCCAAACCGAATAAAGACCCGACATATGCGCCAATTATAGACCAATTTCCCTTTTGAACCTAGACGTCAAACTTTTGGCTAAAATTATGGCAACTAGACTACTACCCCTGCTCCACACCATAATTGGACCGGAACAGGCCGGATTTATGCCGGGGAGGGAGGCCAAAGACAATGTGACAAAGGCACTTAATCTCATACAGATGGCTCATGAGCGAAATATCGAGGGCCTTCTCCTCTCTACCGACGCGGAGAAGGCCTTCGATAGAGTAGCCTGGGATTTCATGCTGACTACCTGCAAATTTATTGGTCTGGGCCCACAAATGATGTCATGGATATCTGCCTTATATAGAAACCCCTCTGCCAAACTCCGCATCAATGGCTCCTTCTCTGGCACGGTCCACATATCCAATGGCACGAGGCAGGGATGCCCCCTGTCACCCATCTTATTTATTATTTCCCTAGAACCATTCATTAGACTACTGAAGATGAACCCTGACGTCACTGGCTTTCGGACAGCCAGGAAGGAATACAAGATTGCCGCATATGCGGACGACCTTCTGTTTTTTTTTTAACGAATCCCCGTATCTCCATTCCCAACTTATTGCGAGAATTTTCAATTTATGGTTATCTCTCTAACTTAAAAATCAATCTCACCAAGTCGGAAGCCTTAAACATTAGTTTACCGAGCCGCTCAGTGGAGATGCTTCGGACCGACAGCCCCTTTCGTTGGGTGACTAAGGCACTCCAATATTTGGGTGTTTGGCTGACCCCTTCACTTGCCCGGATTTCGAAAAAAACTTTATACCTTTTACTCAAGGTCATTGAGAAGGACCTGAAGGAATGGCACCCAAGGAACTTTTCCTGGTTTGGCAGGGCTGCCATATGTAAAATGAACGTCTTACCCAAAATACTTTACTTGTTTAGAACACTTCCAATTAAGATCCCGACAAATTTCTTCAAAAAATTGCAGGCGATTCAGACACAATTTGTATGGGCGCATAAAAGACCCCGTGTAAAACACTCTCTCCTGACCTTGCCCAAGGATTGTGGAGGGATGGGTTTGCCTGACTACAAATAATATTATCAAGCTGCGCACGTAGCAAGAATTATTGATTGGCATTGTCACGGTGGAGCTAAAGATTGGGTGGCACTAGAAGATGAGTTGAGCCCTGCTCCATTGAGATTTCTTCCTTGGGTGCCAGAATCCGGATATCCGAGAGCGTTGAAACAACATCCTTTAATTCACACCACTCTTTCCATCTTCCATCGGCTGGCCCTTCATAACACAAAATTTTCTTCCACATTGAGCCCACTCACGCCTTTATGCGATAATCCCGACTTTCCACCAGGTATGGGAGCGCACCTCTACCGGTCCTCCAACCGCCTCACACCTCTCCTCACGAAACATTGCTTCCATAATGCTCAGATGATGGACTTCACAACTTTCAAATCAGCAAACTCACTACCTCACTTGACATACTGGAATTACCTCCAAATTATGAGAGACACTTTATGAGAGATCTTACGGAAATAGAAAGAGTGTGTTGGGAAGGTAGGCAAACTCCGAACACTACATCTCTTTCGTACGCCTGGCTGAGGAATACAGGGGAGGGGCGAGTGGAGAGACTCAGAGAACAATGGTCCGAGGCTCTTGGGATTGAACTCTCTGACGGTCAATGAGGGAAGGCCTGTGTCCTGGCACATAAATGCTCATTGAGCACCAGAACACAGGAAACGTCCTATAAATTGCTTACTCAGTGGTACGCCACACCAGCAAAACTACACAAATGGTTCCCTCAAACTTCTGATGTTTGCTGGCGCTGTCAGAAGGAAACTGGCACACTCCTACACATATGGTGGCAATGCCCCCCCATTAAGCAATTTTGGAACTCGATACGGGGGCTGATCAGAGCTATAACTGACACTTCCATGAGACTCGATGCGGCGTGCTGTCTCCTGCGTGTCACCACCTTCTCCTTACGACGTTATAAGAAATCATTGACTAGACATTTATTGAATGCAGCCAAAGTTTTGATACCACGCTATTGGAAAGCGACGAGCGTCCCTACCATCAGGGATTGGCTCTTTCAGATTAGGGAGGTGTGTGACATGGAGGAGACATTGGCCCAGTCCACTGACGTGGTGGAGAAATACCACGCTACGTGGACACCATGGTTCGCCTTTCGGAGCACGCAAACCTATAGAGACCTGCTTGCTGGGAACTACAATGGAACGTCTGAGGGCTGATTTATTTATTTCCCTTGTCTGCTAAGATACAGCCACTGGAAGATAATGATACTGATAATAATACTAATACGACATAACTTCTCTACTTTTCTATCCTCTGATCACACTTCTCTAGATCTTTCTCTTTTCTCTCCTCTTCTCTCTAAAACCTTCCCACATTTATTTTTTCTCTAGGTGGGAGGGGGAAAAATTTGAAAACTGTTACCAAAATGTATAGATAACAATATTTGAAGAAATCAATAGGCCTAAGTTGAGGTATTGCAGTTATTTGTCAGATAACCTTACTCTCAGGAAGTTTATGCCTCTGTTACCTGTAATCCATTTTTCTTGTATGTTCCTGACAGTCTTTCGAATGTACCTTCTGTATTAAGACTATCTCTGGCTATAATTGTTCAACTTTGCTTGTATTTCATTTGATCGAATAAACTTGAAATGTTAAAAAAAATAATCCGTATTTATTGCTAGAAAATTACTTAGAATCCCCAAACATTATACATTTTTTTTGGCAGAGACCCTAGAGAATAAAATGGCGATCATTGCAATATTTTATTGCATTTGTGCGGCGGTCTTTCAAATGCAATTTTTTTTTTGGAAGAAATACATTTTCATGAATTAAAACAAAAACAGTAAAGTTAACCAAATTTTTTTTTATAATGTGAAAGATGATGTTACACAGAGTAAATAATTACTAATTAATTAATAATTAATGGTTTGAACACTGTTTGCAGGTGCAACTTATGTATGAGTTCACTTCGGTCGCACGGATGGATGGAGTGTTTAAAAAAATGGGATTTTTATATACAGCTTACCTGTAAAATCCTTTTCTTGAGAGTACATAATGGGACACAGGAGCTTCATTACATAGTGGGTTATATAGGCACCTCTGGTGATTGGACACTGGTTAACCCCAATTAAGGAGAATTCCTCCCCTATATAACCCCTCCCATATGGGAGGCACCTCAGTTTTGTAGCAAAGCAATAAGAAACCACGTAAAACCCAAGAGGGGCGGGAGCCCTGTGTCCCGTGATGTACTCTCAAGAAAAGGATTTTACAGGTAAGCTGTATATAAAAATCCCATTTTCTTGATCATACATCACGGGACACAGGAGCTTCATTACATAGTGGGATGTCCCAAAGCAATGCTCAGATTGCGGGGAGGGAGACACAGATCATAATTATAGACCGCCATGGACCGGAGGATCTAAACTGCAGCCTGCAGTACACTGTGCCCGAAGGCGATATCCTCTTGCCCTCTGACATCCACCTGATAGAATCTGGTGAATGTGTGGACTGATGACCAAGTTGCAGCCTTACAGATCTGAGCCAGGGAGGCCTGGTGATGCACTGCCCAAGAAGCACTTACAGCCCTAGTAGAGTGCACTTTCACTGGAAAAGGAGGGATTTTCCCTTTAACACTATAGGCCTGAGAAATAATCTGTCTAATCCACCTTGAGAGAGTGGATTTTGACGCCGCCTGGCCCTTCCTAGGGCCTTCCGGCAAAATAAACAAGCAATCAGTTTTCCTTATCCGAGCAGTTGCTTGAAGATATATACTGATTGCCCTAACCACATCCAAAGTGTGCAAAGATTCTTCTTCTGCGGACTGTGGGTCCGGAAAAAAGGATGGTAGGATTACGTCTTGATTCAAATGGAATCCCGAAACCACCTTAGGTAGAAAGGACCTGTTGGGATGCATGACCACCCGGTCCTTATGAATAATTAGATACGGCTCTTTGCTGGAAAGAGCTGCTAGCTCTGATACTCTTCTAGCCTTGTATATGGCTACCAAGAAAACCAATTTTTTAGTCAGGAGAACTAATGAAGCCAGATGCAAAGGTTCAAATGGTTGCCTCTGCAAAGCCGAGAGAACCAAATTCAGATCCCAAGGGCATACCGGAGGTCTTATCCGCATGGCCCCCTGGATGAAAGCCCGCACCAGGGAATGCGAAGCAAGTGGCTTCTGAAAAAACACTGACAGGGCCGAAATCTGCACCTTGATAGTGCTTACGGCCAAATTCATTTCTAGGCCTGACT
Organism: Lithobates pipiens; assembly: GCF_037356315.1. NCBI lineage: Eukaryota > Metazoa > Chordata > Amphibia > Anura > Ranidae > Lithobates > Lithobates pipiens. The sequence continues at coordinate 175,099,614 of NW_027507790.1, read as the reverse complement.
GGAGAAAGGCCAAGATCCTGCCATTTCCTAAGTTCACACCAGGAAACATATGCCCTCCAGATTTTGTAATAAATAAGCCTGGAGGCCGACTTTCTGGAATTGACCAGAGTAGAAAGGACTGGCCCCGAAAGGCCACGGTCTCTCAGAATGTGGGTCTCAGCAGCCAAACCGTCAAATTCAGACTGTGTAAAGCAGGATGGTAGATTGGACCCTGTGAGAGCAGATCTGGCCGGAGAGGGAGGGGAAGGCATAGATCAGATTGTACTGATCCCAGGGAACTGTCAGAGCATCTGACCCCTGAGCAAGTGCATCTCTTGTCCTTGACACAAAATTGTCCAGTTTCCTGTTGAACCTGGATGCAAACAGATCTACGTCTGGAGTACCCCACCTGTGACATATGTTCCGAAACACATCGGGGTGCAGAGCCCATTCTCCTGGGCACAACTGCTGGCGGCTCAGAAAATCCGCCTGCCAATTTTCCACTCCTGGAATGAAGACTGCAGAAAGACACGGAACATGCTTTTCTGCCCAGACAAGTATGCGATTCACCTCCTTTTGCGCAACCAAACTCCTGGTACCGCCCTGGTGATTGATATAGGCCACTGCTGTGGCATTGTCAGACTGAACCCGAACAGGGAGACCCCGTAGTCTGTAAGACCACTTTATGAGAGCCATATAAACTGCCCTGATCTCCAAGACATTTATGGGCAATAGCTTCTCGATCGCAGACCATTTCCCCTGCGAGCACATCTCCTACAACACTGCTCCCCAGCCTGTCAGGCTGGCATCTGTCGTAATAACCTTCCATGGAAGAGGAAGAAAAGTTTTGCCCTTCAGCAAATTCTTGGTTTGTAACCACCAGACGAGACTCTTGCGTGTCCCTGGGGATAGACGCATAGGAAGATCCAAGGATTGGGGCTTCCTGTTCCAAGCCGCAAGGATGCATCTTTGCAGAGGCCTTGAGTGGAACTGGGCAAATGGGACGGCCTCGAAGGAGGCGACCATTTTCCCTAACAGTCTCATGCACAATCGAATGGGGGATGATCTCCTGCCCAGAATTAGGCGCACCATAGACACTGGTGAAAAAACTGAGGTGCCTCCCATATGGGAGGGGTTATATAGGGGAGGAATTCTCCTTAATTGGGGTTAACCAGTGTCCAATCACCAGAGGTGCCTATATAACCCACTATGTAATCAAGCTCCTGTGTCCCGTGATGTATGATCAAGAAAAATATATATATATATATTATTTATTTTTACACTGTCCCTTAAATTTTTTTTTTCCTGATCACTTTTATTGCTGTCATAAGGAATGTAAACTTCCCTTGTGACAGTAATAGGCAGTGACAGATACACTTCTAAGACCCCAAATCCCTCCTTTTACACTTAAAAGCATTCAAAATGTCAAGTTTTGCTATGCTATGCATACTAGCTCGTTATGCCTTTGTCTTGCAGGTGTTAGCCCTTGTACACACGGTCGGACATTCCAATGGAAAATGTCCGATCGGACCGTGTTGTCGGATAATCCGACCGTGTATGGGCTACATCAGACTTTTTCCGTCGGAATGTCTGACCAACAAAGTTTGAGAGCTGGATACAAACATTTTCCGACAAAATGATCCGATTGGACTTTGTCAGATCGTTTGTACAGAATTCCGATCGAACAAAGTGCCACGCATGCTCAGATCAAATTCCTAGACCAAAGCTATTGGCTACTAGCCTGAACGTAGTCCTGTTGTAACGAAGTAACGTCATCACGTTAAGAACGATCGGATTTTGGGTCAACTTTGTCCGACTGTGTGTATGCAACACCAGTTTCGGACAAAATCCGTCGGACAAAATCCGACGGATTTTGTTGTCGGAATGCCCGACCGTGTGTACAAGGGCTATGTTTTTTTTCAAAGTGGGTTACAACATTATATTTTATCAAGTTGTTATGGGTAAAGTTCCACTTTAATGTAATTGTTAGTTTTTGTTGTGGAAACAGGAATGCACAGACAGGTGTAGAACGCAAACTCCTTCAAGTCAAATTAATTTCCACAGCAACCTGGTTCTCTCCCAGAGATTTAGTGTTTATTGGAACTGACAATAGATAGCAAATCCATAGTATATGTATAATAATACAATTATCAGAACCCTCCAGAGTAAGGTGACCAGATTTTTAAAATTAAATCCGCGGGACATATTTTTTTTTTCACTAGTAATGGCAGCAATCAGCGGACAAATTGGACACTAAGTGACACTTTTGACTTTTTGTGGGAAACCAGTGACACTAATACAGTGATCAGTGCTAAACATATGCCCTGTCACTGTACTAATGACACTGGCTGGGAAGGGGATAACATATAGGGCAATCAAAGGGCTAAATGTGTGCCTAACAAGTGTTTTCTCACTGTGGGGGATCACTTGTTTACATAGGCAGACCACCATTCTGCCTGTGTACATAATGATCAGTGGGTACCGGTGGACCCAGAAATGCAGGATCACATATATACATGATCCTTCAGAGCGCGACTGACCTGTAGCAGTAAATCTGCTATTGGGTGATTGGTAACTGGTTAAGATCATCAGCATTATAACTCACATGCAGCAGGCACTCTATTATGGCTCTGGCTGGCTCTGTCACAGTGTGTCACATAACATGGCTGCTGGGTGATGATTTTGTTAACTTATGACCAATATGCCAGAGAGAAAAAGTGCAATGTAGTCTATTCACAGACACCCCCAATGCACAACTGTGTTGAAGCCTTGAAGGCATTGGAAGCCACACGATTGGATCTGCTTCCCCTCTATTTCTGCTGCTGGACACAATCAGCTGAGCTCAGCTGTCTCTCTCTGCCTGACGCTGCCCGCCTCACAGCCTCTCAAGTCTTACTCTCCGGGCCCCGGCTCTTACTGGGTGGGGAGCGGGGCCGGAACTTGAGTCAAGGCAGAAGAACATGCAAGAAGAGCTGAATGGGCATTACCTGAAACTGAAGAAATATTCCCTCCACTCGGACCAGCACATGATCATCAGAAAGGGGCACAGATAATGGAATAAATACACCCCCCTAAGCTAGCAGGAGCTGCAGAGTGGGGGTGTGTAATTCAGATTTTTTTTTTTATTTCTGCACCGACTGTCTTTGAAACTGCCCCAGCCCCTGTTCAAATCCAATCCGGGGACAAAAACGGGGACAGACTTGGTCCGGGGACAGTGTCCTCAATCCAGAGACTGTCCCCGGGAACCGGGGATGTCTGGTCACCCTACTCCAAAGTCCCCAGTTCTCCTGTCATATCATAGCATGCATACATCCAGCCTACAGTATATTATGCACTTAGGTGACTTCCAATAATGTATACTATATTCTACATCATTCCTCTATAAAACTTCTCTCTCGGCAATCAAAATCCTTCCTTGATATAGTTTCCTTCCTCATCTACTAATATGTAAGGGCAGCTGACTGGTTGATCAAACACTTTTGTTCTTGTTGATGACAAACTATGCCCCTTGGCCTTATTTACGTATTGTTTAAGGCAAATTTTGATTCTTTACAACCCTTAGGGCTCTTTCACACAACAAGCCTGCTCGAATTCACCTGTCTGTTTTTCAGGCAGATCTGAGCGGGCCATCCATTGACTCCTATGGCCAGGCGGATGTCAGCAGAGATGTGTCCACTGACATCCGTCTGCCATCCGATCTGCTAAAATCAGACGCATGTCAATACGTTCAGCCATCAGTCTGGGGGATTGGATGAGATGAAATCTGATGAAAATGGACATGCTGTCCGTTTTTGTCCGATCTCCCCTTTGAAATCAGTGGCGCTCTGAGTGGCGCTTGGACCTCTCATCCGCCGGCTCAGCGGAGATCAATGGAGCGATCCACCCTGTGTGGAAGGGGTCTATGGGTTCTTTCACATGGACAAACTCTGCCAGTGGATGACAGGTCCGTGTCTGCTCCGCTTATGCAGAGCGGACATGGACACAAATTTCCCCATTGTGGGCTATAATAGCCGCTAGCAATAATTCCATGTTAAATCTGACATGCTGGTTGTACCCAATTTGATCAATCAATCAACTTGAGTACAATCAGCCTGTCCATTCATGGTTTGTAACCTCAGCCTGCCCCTGTAGAACCATCAAACTGTCTATGGTTGGCTTAAAGCTGAGTGAACCTGAAGAGTCGGTGGTCTGAGGGACCAGTACTAATAGCAGCTTTGCTGCTGGCAAGAGAGCTGGCTTGGTAGTTTCAGTGATTGTGTTTTTGCTGAAGTTGTAAATCTTTGTTGGAATGTTTTCTTTGCTTTTACTTAAAAAAAAAAGTGGGCTGCCATGTCCTCTTACTGAAGTTCAGACTGACATATCTCCCTAAAACCATATCTACCACACAAGCTAATGATCCCCCAGATCACAATATTCCCCATTGCATGTGTAGCACCGGTACTCCTAACGAATACGCCTTTTTTTGCTCAAAACTATAGTAAGTTTTGGGGTTAATTGTGCTAAATTGTACTTTGGCATCAGTTTGGCTGGGATGTATAGAAGTTCTGCCTGGTCATAGGTGGGGTTGTACACCTGTGGGAGGCTTTAGAATGCAGTCTGATTGGACGCATTGGGTACCAATCTTCATCTCGGAGCCAATCAGTGGGTGCGTTTGTCTCACTGCATAATCCGGGAGAGGGTACTTAAGGTGCCAAAGTCACGTGGTTATGGGTTCCCGCTGCACAACTGGGGACCCAATGCGATCACGGGGCCGTCACGATGTCTGCCAGACATCTGTGATCATGGGTGTGAGAGCCAGAATGGGGATTTGTGTGTATAAACACACACATCCTCGATCTGATAGGGGAGGAGAGACAGATATCCTGTTCCTAGTAATTAGGAACAGCGATCTGTCTCCTCCTCCAGTCAGTCACATCCCCCACAGTTAGAAACACACACAAGGGAACGCATTTAACCCCTTGATCGCCCCTTAGTCTTAACCCCTTTCCTGCCAGTGACATTTAAACAGTAATCAAATAGTAAGCCCTAACGAGCAGGGCCCTCTAGTCCCTCCTGTATTGATTTGTATTGTAAGTGTACTGTCTGCCCTCATATTGTAAAGTGCTGCGCAAACTGTTGGCACTATATGAATCCTGTATAATAATAATAATAAGTGCATTTTTATAGCACTGATTGCTGTATAAATGTCAATGGTCACAAAAATAATAAGTATCGCAAACAAATGGCCTGGTCATTAAGGGGGAAGTGATTAAAAAATAAATGAAATATCTGCGCTAAAATAAACCACAATAACATACAGCAGCTATGCACTACAACCCAGATAGTTGGCACAAAGGAAATATATAACAAAAAGTGCAGCGCTAAAGTGATTAAAGATGCTCTATTTTCTTTCTTTTTTGCAGTCACCAAGTTGCTAGTTAAGCCCTAATTAATTCCTTTCCTGCGCACTCCTTTTGTTGTTGAGAGCATCATAGAAGAAATCTGCAAATGCTTACAACAGTACTAATCCAAAAAGGAAGTAGTGTTGTTCTTGGATATTGGGTAAATTGATTAACGCTAAATGGTAGGTACAGAAAATCCTGAAATCTGTCTGTCATTAAAATAGAGAATTTCCATTAGGTCACAGGCTCCTGAAGCACAAGAATTAAAGCGAAGCTCCACCTAAAAGGGGAAACTCTGCTTGTCCACCCCACCCCCCCCCCCCCTTTACTGTCACATTTGGCACCTTATGGGGGGAGGGGGGAACGGTACCTGGTTTTGACAGGTACCCGATCCGACTTCTAGGCTCAATTCGCTGCGGCCCCCCTCCTTTCCCCACAGCTGGCCCATTCTCAAAGCGTAGCGTACTTCACGCATGCGCAGTAGGAAACTTCACTGCCAGTTTCCCTTTGTCAAGATGGAGGCACCAGCATCCAATAGCCGACTGAAAAATCGGCTCAGATGAGGACACCGCTGGATTCCTGGACAGGTAAGTGCCCTAATATTAAAAGTCAGCAGCTACAGTATTTCTAGCTGCTGACTTTTAATTTTTTGGAGGGAGTCTGGAGCTCCTTTTTAACCAGTAAAGTTTTAGTGTAATGCTGCGTACACACATATCAGACTATCCGGCGGACTTAGTCTGGCGGACAAACTGCCGGACTATCCGCCGGACTTTCCGAATGAGCTACCTGCCCACACACGGTACTTTTGCGGCGGACAAGGTCTGCCGGACTATCCGCCGTACCGTTTGACTATCTGCTGTACTTTTGAAATGAACGGACTCGCCCACACACACGGAGGAAGGTCCGTTCATTTTGAGCGCGGCTCCAGGTAGTCGGGACCAGCGAAGGAAGCGTCGCTGGCCCCGTCACCTGGTATGGACTTAAAGGGGAATCCCTATGTCGAAACAAATGGAGTGGGGGTCCCCCCCAAGGTCCATATCAGACCCTTAAACGGCGCTACCCGTCCGGCCAGGAAAGGGGGTGGGGACAAGGTGCTTTGGGGTGGGACCCCCCCATGTTGAGGGCACGCGGCCTGGTACGGCTCACGGGGGGGCACTCGCTCGTCCCCACCCCCTTTCCTGGCCGGCCGGGTAGCGTGCTCAGACAAGGGACTGATATGGACCTTGGGGGGGGGACCCCCACGCTGTTTTTTTTGGCGTAGGGATTCCCCTTTAACTCCATACCAGGTGACGGGGCCAGCGACGCCTCCTTCGCTGGTCCTGGCTACCTGTAGCCGCGCTGAAAAAGAGCGGACTTTGCTCCGGGCAGGAAAAGTCCATTCATTTCAAAAGTACGGCGGACTAGCACACACACGGCCATATTGTCCACCGGACTAGCACACACATAGCCGGATTGTCCACTGAAATGCGAGTCCGGCAGACAGATTGATGTGCAAAACGACTTTCTTAGTCCGCCGGACTTTTGGGTAAAAAAAGTCAGCCGGAGCCCACACACGGGCGGATTGTCCGCCGGACTTTTCCACCGGATTGTTTGATCGTGTGTACGCAGCTTAAGTATGTATGTGTAAGTTTACCTAATTGATTTGGCAATTTTAAATGAGATATGGATACCCATGAGTGATCTAATTCTGGTAGAATGTAGTCACTCAAATGGATCTCTTCATCCTTATTAGTCATTTTTACAATATGAACTGTATAACTAATTATATAATATGTGATTTTGGGGACAGATTAGGAAGATACATAATTACAGGTAGAAACTAGTTTGAACGTAGGATTGAGGATATATGTACCTATATATGTTGTTGTTTACATTTTAGGCCCCCATGGACATCTTTTTAGATCATACTCTAGGTAGTGGACAGATAACTTCAAAAGAGAGCTTGTTGTTTATTTAATAAAAAATTTAAAGTCAGCAGCCACAAATGCTGCAGCTGCTGACTTTTAATATTAGGACACTTAGCTGTCCAGTGATCCCATGATGTCAGCCCCCAGCCGTTTTTTCGAGTGTTTCCTCCGCCATTTCTTGTAAGGGTTCCCTACTGCGCATGAGTAAAGCGTGCTTTGTGAATGGCCTGGCGGCGGGGGAAGGAGGAGGGGGGCTGAACTTCCGGGGGACTTTGCCACGGCAAAGTCATCAGGAAGTGGGAGCAGGTTCCTGTCAAAAACAGGTACCCTCTTCCTCCTCCCCCCAAAGGTGACAAATGTGGCAGTGGAGGAGGGTGGGGGGGGGGGGAGCAAGCAAGCATATTTTAATATGTTAGTGTAGTGGAGAGCCCATTTATTTATCATGCTAAGATAAAAGTGATCTTTACTTCCTTTTTGCACAACTTGCTGGGTTTCTGAAAACACCCAAGGAATGTGGCAGAGGTAGCTGGGCAAGTCATTTGCAGCAAGATGAAGGGGGCTCCAAGGCCTTGTGGGCAGCCAGGCATCTTCTCCAGAAGACCAGCTACTGTGGGAAGCACCACCCCATCAGCTATCAGAGTACTCCAGTTCCAGTGGGGAGGCCCTTTTTACATGAGCTTTGGATCCATCCAGCTGCTTACCTTTGTTACCAGAGCTGCTGGGCTTTACTGTAAGAAATGCTGTTCATGATGATAATAACAAGTAGCTGTGTTCTTTTACTGAAGTAATAATTCTCAGCACGTATCTCTCTTGTTATATTTTATGATTTTGTTATGCAGCCCCATGTTACCCTGATTAAGCCACAGAGACATTGCTGTATAGAGTTGTATAGAGTTCATATGTGTGCAGTTTTCACGTCTGCAAAGTTTTAATTCTGCAATGTAGGCATACCTCCTAACATTTAGAGATTTGAAGGGGACAAATAAGGGACACCTACCAGCAAACACTGTAGGCATGGACACACCCCCTGCCACACCCCCTTTAAGGAGAATTGACCCCTAAAAAGGTTAATTAAAGCCACAAGGGCTTTTTTTTTTAACTACTACTATTCCTTTATATCTTTTAAAATTGACAAATGCAGCAATTTAGAACTTGGATGAAAGGTTTGGCATTGGGAAACACTTTTTGAAAGATAAAAAGTGCATTTTATATACAGCTATATCAGACCAAAATAAGGGACAAATGAGGAGGAAAGAGGGACAGAGGGACATTGGGAGCTATGGTGTAGGCATGTTTCTTTTCCACCCTGAACCTGGTTTGCATTGTTGCTTTTAACTTTGTACCTGTTTAGTAAACTACAAGTTACAACTACTCTCTTTCTGATCATTCAGCTGATGATCTATTCTATTAACCGCTTCCTGAGCGCCTCACGCAGAAATACTGTGGCAGAAGGGCATGTACAGGCAGATTAACGTTCCTGTACATTGCCCTTTAAGAGTTGGCTTGCGGGCGTGTGCTGCCGGCGGTGTGTGTGCGCGTGCCCACCGGGAGCTCCGTGAGCATGATCGCGGGTCACGCAGAACAGGGAAATGCTAATGTAAACAAGCATTTCCCAATTCTGCCTAATGACACTGTCACTGATCACAGCTCCCTGCGATCGGGAGTGGTGATTAGTGTCATGTCACACACAGCCCCTCACAGTTAGAATCACTCCTTAGGACACACTTAACTCCTACAGCGCCACCTAGTGGTTAACCCCTTCACTACCAGTCACATTTACACAGTAATCAATGCATTTTTAATTGAACTGATCCCTGTATAAATGTGAGTGATCCCAAAATCGCACCAAAAGTGTCCGATGCATCCGCCATAATGTCGCAGTCCCGATAAAAAAACGCTGATCACCGCCATTACTTGTAAAAAAATGTATAATAAAAATGCTATCCCCTATTTTGTAGACGCTATAACTTTTGCGCAAACCAATCAATACACGCTTATTGCGATTTATTTTTTTACCAAAAATATGTCGAAGAATATGCATTGGCCTAAACTGAGGTAAAAAATATTTTTTGGGGATATTTATTAGAGCAAAAAGTAAAAAATAATGTGTTTTTTTTTCAAAATTGTCACTTTTTTTTGTTTATAGCACAAAAAAATAAAAACCGCAAAGGTGATCAAATACCACCAAAAGAAAGCTATATTTTTGGGGAAAGAAGGACGTCAATTTTGTTTTGGAGCAACGTTGCACGACCACGTAATTGTCAGTTAAAGTGACGCAGTGCCGAAACGCAAAGAGTGCTCTGGTCTTTGGCCAGCCAAATGGCCTGAGGCTTAAGTGGTTAAATTAGTTAAATTAGTTAAGCAGTGTTAATAGTGGAGCAGTAATTATATTACACCCCCTGACCATCTCCTAAAATGATGATTCCTATGCTAGGTGTTAATCCCATCTTAGACTAAGGCTTATAATTTAATTATCAAGTCATTTTAATATCAAACTCATTAATTAGGGATTGCATTTGCAGCAATAAAAAATATAATTTGATTATATTGGGCTCCCTTTACAACACTTGCTTGGTGCAGGTCAGGCCAAGAATTGCTAAAATTCTTCAGATCAAGGTAGATATATGCATGTTGTTCCAAATGACCTTTACATAAGTCTATAAAGAGCCAAGACTGGTTAAGGATGTCAGAAGATGTACAACAATTTACTGGTGTAATATAGAGAGGAAAGAGGAGCGAAAATTTATCTTAAACCTTGGCTTTGAAAGGGCTGTAGAATTCTTCTTTGATGTGTAAAAGGGTCAAATTAAATAGTGATGGCCGAACGGTTCGCCCGGCGGTCGTTTCGCGGCGAATTTCCGACTTTCGCCGTCCGCGGGTTCGAACGCCTTTTTCCGTCGTTCGCCCCGGCGGACTTACGTGTTTAATGTATACAAGAACTTTAACCTTTCGTGACACGTTTATCATGTGTTACAGGACAACCAATTGAGACATGACAGCTCATGGACACTTGGACATTCCCCCTAACCTATAAATACACCCGATCCGGTGGCCATTTTACATTCTTTCTTCTGTCACTGTAGGGAAAGGATCCTGTGTGGAGTAGGGACAGAGAAAACGCTAGCTATTTGGTACACAAAAGTTCTTTTCAGGACTGGTATAGGTGTTAGGTCAGCAGCCTGAGTTTCTTTTGTCAGTTTAGATAAAGGGACAGAGCGCTGTATGCTGCTATTTTAGGGACAGCTCAGCCAGATTAGTCTTTCTTCATCATCATCATCATCATCATCATTAGCTGTTACTATCAGGTCCACAAAAGAGCTGTTCCAGCTAATCGTTCCAGCCTACTCTTTTTTGCCAATTTGTATAGGGACAGGCAGGAAGCAGTGTGTCAGGCAGTGAGGATAATTTTAAAGACTTGCTGTTACTATTAGTTCCACAAAGGTTCTTTTCAGGACTGGTATCAGTGGTACGGTAATAGGCTTGTACACGTATAATATTCTTTCTTCCAAATATAGAAAGAATATTATACTTGACTGCTGCCCTTCTGCTGCAGTCTGCTAATCATTCACAACTCACTTGTTCCACAAAGCTCTTTATCAGGACTGGTAACTTGGTCTGTCTAGGGTGCTACGGTACATAGGCTTGGGTGCGGTACAGTCTGCTGTTCTGTAAGGACCGCTATCGGTCCACAATACATAGGGTTGCCGTGCACTACTGCTGACCGCTGCCCTATACTGCAGCAGTCCTTCATTGGTATAGGGACTGACGTACAGTCTGCTAATCACTAACACACAACCTGCTTGGTCCACAAAAGTTCTTATAAGGACTGGTAACTTGGTATAGGGTGCTACGGTACATAGGCCTGAGTGCGTTACAGTCTGCTGTTCTGTAAGGACCGCTATCGGTCCACAATACATAGGGTTGCCGTGCACTACTGCTGACCGCTGCCCTATACTGCAGCAGTCCTTCAGCGGTATAGGGACTGACGCACAGTCTGCTAAACACTAACACACAACCTGCTTGGTCCACAAAAGTTTTTATAAGGACTGGTAACTTGGTATAGGGTGCTACGGTACATAGGCCTGAGTGCAGTACAGTCTGCTGTTCTGTAAGGACCGCTATCGGTCCACAATACATAGGGTTGCCGTGCACTACTGCTGACCGCTGCCCTATACTGCAGCAGTCCTTCATTGGTATAGGGACTGACGTACAGTCTGCTAATCACTAACACACAACCTGCTTGGTCCACAAAAGTTCTTATAAGGACTGGTAACTTGGTATAGGGTGCTACGGTACATAGGCCTGAGTGCGTTACAGTCTGCTGTTCTGTAAGGACCGCTATCGGTCCACAATACATAGGGTTGCCGTGCACTACTGCTGACCGCTGCCCTATACTGCAGCAGTCCTTCATTGGTATAGGGACTGACGTACAGTCTGCTAATCACTAACACACAACCTGCTTGTTCCACAAAAGTTCTTATAAGGACTGGTAACTTGGTATAGGGTGCTACGGTACATAGGCCTGAGTGCGTTACAGTCTGCTGTTCTGTAAGGACCGCTATCGGTCCACAATACATAGGGTTGCCGTGCACTACTGCTGACCGCTGCCCTATACTGCAGCAGTCCTTCATTGGTATAGGGACTGACGTACAGTCTGCTAATCACTAACACACAACCTGCTTGGTCCACAAAAGTTCTTATAAGGACTGGTAACTTGGTATAGGGTGCTACGGTACATAGGCCTGAGTGCGTTACAGTCTGCTGTTCTGTAAGGACCGCTATCGGTCCACAATACATAGGGTTGCCGTGCACTACTGCTGACCGCTGCCCTATACTGCAGCAGTCCTTCAGCGGTATAGGGACTGACGCACAGTCTGCTAAACACTAACACACAACCTGCTTGGTCCACAAAAGTTTTTATAAGGACTGGTAACTTGGTATAGGGTGCTACGGTACATAGGCCTGAGTGCGTTACAGTCTGCTGTTCTGTAAGGACCGCTATCGGTCCACAATACATAGGGTTGCCGTGCACTACTGCTGACCGCTGCCCTATACTGCAGCAGTCCTTCATTGGTATAGGGACTGACGTACAGTCTGCTAATCACTAACACACAACCTGCTTGGTCCACAAAAGTTCTTATAAGGACTGGTAACTTGGTATAGGGTGCTACGGTACATAGGCCTGAGTGCGTTACAGTCTGCTGTTCTGTAAGGACCGCTATCGGTCCACAATACATAGGGTTGCCGTGCACTACTGCTGACCGCTGCCCTATACTGCAGCAGTCCTTCATTGGTATAGGGACTGACGTACAGTCTGCTAATCACTAACACACAACCTGCTTGTTCCACAAAAGTTCTTATAAGGACTGGTAACTTGGTATAGGGTGCTACGGTACATAGGCCTGAGTGCGTTACAGTCTGCTGTTCTGTAAGGACCGCTATCGGTCCACAATACATAGGGTTGCCGTGCACTACTGCTGACCGCTGCCCTATACTGCAGCAGTCCTTCATTGGTATAGGGACTGACGTACAGTCTGCTAATCACTAACACACAACCTGCTTGGTCCACAAAAGTTCTTATAAGGACTGGTAACTTGGTATAGGGTGCTACGGTACATAGGCCTGAGTGCGTTACAGTCTGTTGTTCTGTAAGGACCGCTATCGGTCCACAATACATAGGGTTGCCGTGCACTACTGCTGACCGCTGCCCTATACTGCAGCAGTCCTTCAGCGGTATAGGGACTGACGCACAGTCTGCTAAACACTAACACACAACCTGCTTGGTCCACAAAAGTTTTTATAAGGACTGGTAACTTGGTATAGGGTGCTACGGTACATAGGCCTGAGTGCGTTACAGTCTGCTGTTCTGTAAGGACCGCTATCGGTCCACAATACATAGGGTTGCCGTGCACTACTGCTGACCGCTGCCCTATACTGCAGCAGTCCTTCATTGGTATAGGGACTGACGTACAGTCTGCTAATCACTAACACACAACCTGCTTGGTCCACAAAAGTTCTTATAAGGACTGGTAACTTGGTATAGGGTGCTACGGTACATAGGCCTGAGTGCGTTACAGTCTGCTGTTCTGTAAGGACCGCTATCGGTCCACAATACATAGGGTTGCCGTGCACTACTGCTGACCGCTGCCCTATACTGCAGCAGTCCTTCAGCGGTATAGGGACTGACGCACAGTCTGCTAAACACTAACACACAACCTGCTTGGTCCACAAAAGTTTTTATAAGGACTGGTAACTTGGTATAGGGTGCTACGGTACATAGGCCTGAGTGCGTTACAGTCTGCTGTTCTGTAAGGACCGCTATCGGTCCACAATACATAGGGTTGCCGTGCACTACTGCTGACCGCTGCCCTATACTGCAGCAGTCCTTCATTGGTATAGGGACTGACGTACAGTCTGCTAATCACTAACACACAACCTGCTTGTTCCACAAAAGTTCTTATAAGGACTGGTAACTTGGTATAGGGTGCTACGGTACATAGGCTTGAGTGCGGTACAGTCTGCTGTTCTGTAAGGACCGCTATCGGTCCACAATAGATAGGGTTGACGTGCACCACTGCTGACCGCTGCCCTATACTGCAGCAGTCCTTCAGCGGTATAGGGACTGACGCACAGTCTGCTAAACACTAACACACAACCTGCTTGGTCCACAAAAGTTTTTATAAGGACTGGTAACTTGGTATAGGGTGCTACGGTACATAGGCCTGAGTGCGTTACAGTCTGCTGTTCTGTAAGGACCGCTATCGGTCCACAATACATAGGGTTGCCGTGCACTACTGCTGACCGCTGCCCTATACTGCAGCAGTCCTTCATTGGTATAGGGACTGACGTACAGTCTGCTAATCACTAACACACAACCTGCTTGGTCCACAAAAGTTCTTATAAGGACTGGTAACTTGGTATAGGGTGCTACGGTACATAGGCCTGAGTGCGTTACAGTCTGCTGTTCTGTAAGGACCGCTATCGGTCCACAATACATAGGGTTGCCGTGCACTACTGCTGACCGCTGCCCTATACTGCAGCAGTCCTTCAGCGGTATAGGGACTGACGCACAGTCTGCTAAACACTAACACACAACCTGCTTGGTCCACAAAAGTTCTTATAAGGACTGGTAACTTGGTATAGGGTGCTACGGTACATAGGCTTGAGTGCGGTACAGTCTGCTGTTCTGTAAGGACCGCTATCGGTCCACAATAGATAGGGTTGACGTGCACCACTGCTGACCGCTGCCCTATACTGCAGCAGTCCTTCAGCGGTATAGGGACTGACGTACAGTCTGCTAAACACTAATACACAACCTGCTTGGTCCACAAAAGTTCTTATAAGGACTGGTAACTTGGTATAGGGTGCTACGGTACATAGGCTTGAGTGCGGTACAGTCTGCTGTTCTGTAAGGACCGCTATAGGTCCACAATAGATAGGGTTGACGTGCACCACTGCTGACCGCTCACCTATACTGCAGCAGTCCTTCAGCGGTATAGGGACTAAGAGTTTTGTCACAGGGTCATTTAAAAAATGACATGCAGAGGAAGAGGCAGGCCCTTCCGCAGGGGTGGTAGGGGTAGGGCAGGAGCAACAGGCTTGAGCCAAAGTGGGAAGTTGCAGAAGGTGCGTTCAATTACTTTAAAGGATGCACCAGACTTGGTTGAGTGGCTCGCTCAGCCTTACTCTTCTGCACCCTCCTCATCCTCTCGATCTGCACCCTCTTCTTCACTCTCTGCTATGTGCACCCCCAAAGACACTACCACCAACAACACGACCACCACCACCACCACCACATACCTTCCGCTTGAGTCACTGGAATTATTTTCCGATCCATATCAAGAGGACATTTCTGATGCGCAGCCACTCTTGGTATTGGATCAGGAAGAGGAGGTAGCAACAAGCGCTACTCAGCAGTCTGACGCCAGTACCCAGATCAGCCCAAGGAGGAGGTTGGTCCCCGGTGTTGCTGCCTACTCTACTTATAGCGGTGGGGAAGGTGACGTTGATGATGACGTGTCTAGTGATGTCACGTGGGTGCCCACAAGAGAGGAAGAGGAGGGGAGTTCAGAGGGAGATATGGACCAGCAGATAGGGAGGAGAAGCAGCAATGACTTACATTGCACAGCAGGGACAAAGCAGACTGCAAATGTATCAGGAGCGAGTCATCGACCATGTACGGTCACATCTGGCGCTCCCAGGACACCGGCACATGGCTCCGCAGTGTGGGCTTTTTTTAACGTGTCCGCTGCTGACAATAGCGTTGCCATCTGCAATCTTTGCAGTCAACGCGTTAGTCGCGGTAAGCCCAATACTCACCTAGGGACGACCGCCTTAAGAAGGCACATGAGCAGCCATCACCGAGCCCAGTGGGAGCAACGGAACACACAAAGCCACACTGCAGGCTCTCACCGTCCAGCCTCGTCTTCTACTTCTCCTTCTCCTCTCTCCTCACAATTGTCCTCCACTCCACCTTCCATCACGCCAAGCTCACATTTTTCTGCAAAAAGGCAGGCTTCCGTGGGCCTAATGTTTGAGCGTAAAAAAATGATGACGCCGGATAACCCTCTTGCCCAACGGTTGGCGGCTGGCTTGTCAGAACTCATAGCCCGCCAACTACTGCCATATAAACTGGTGGACTCGGAGGCCTTTCGCAAATTTGTGGCCATTGGAACACCACAATGGAAGGTCCCAGGAAGGAAGTATTTCTCAGAGAAGGGCATCCCAGAGCTATATGGCCATGTTCAGCGGCAAGTGAATGTATCTCTGGCACACAGTGTCGGTGCCAAGATACATCTGACCACAGACACGTGGTCTAGCAAACACGGGCAGGGAAGGTATATCAGTTTTACTGCCCACTGGGTGAACCTTCTGACGGCCGTCAAGCATGTAACCCGTGGCACCCGTGTAGATTTGGTTTTACCGCCACGGATTGCATGCAGGCCTGACTCTTCTTCTCCTCCTCCTACTCCATCCTCCTCCCTCTCCTCCTCAGCTGCCTCCTCCTTTTCCGCTGCTAGCGTCTCTTCCACTGCACCGCCCAAGCTCCCCAGAACCTATTCCACATGCCAGGTGAGACGTTGCCATGCCGTGCTGCGTCTGTTGTGCCTGGAAGCAAAGAGCCACACTGGCCCGGCACTCCTTTCAGCTTTGCGTTCACAGGCAGATGAGTGGCTAACACCGCTCAATTTGACAGTTGGTAAAGTGGTGTGTGACAACGGTGCCAATCTGCTTAGCGCATTGAAACAGGGCAAAATCACGCACGTGCCGTGCATGGCACACGTCTTAAACTTGGTCGTGCAGCGATTCCTTGTCAAATACCCTGGGGTCCAGGACATCTTGCGGCAGGCAAGGAAAATCTCGGCCCATTTCAGAAGATCTTACACGGCCATGGCTCGCCTTGCTGACATTCAGCGGCGACACCATCTGCCGGTCAGACGTCTTATTTGCGATTGCCCGACGCGATGGAACTCAACCTTCTATATGCTTGATAGGCTGCTCCAGCAGAAACGTGCAGTTAACGTCTACCTGTATGAACTCTGCGAAAGAAACGGTTCTGGGGAGCTGGGTTTTTTTTCACCGCGCCAGTGGCTGCTCATGCGCGACACATGCAGACTTCTGCGGCCATTTGAGGAGATCACCAAACTGGTCAGTCGCAGCCATGGCGCCATCAGTGACATGGTACCTTATGCCTTCTTTCTGGAGCGTGCATTGCGTCGTGTCATTGATCAGGCTGTGGAGGAGCAGGAGCGGGAAGATGAGGAAGTCGCAATGCTGGATGAATTCCCAGGGGGGGCTACTCTATCTGAGACAAGTCAACAACAGGAGTCTGATGAGGAGTCAGAGGAGGATGGTGCCGGGGCGGATGAGCAGGAGCAAGAAGAGCATGCTTTAAACCTTTCTGGGATCCCTGTTGTGCGAGGATGGGGAGAGGAGAATGAAGAGGACGACATTATCCTGGATGATGAGCAGGAGCCAGGCCACCACACCGCTTCCACTTTAGTGCAAATGGGGGCCTTCATGCTCCAGTGTTTTAATAGGGACCCCCGTATAAAAAGCATGAGGGTCAAGGACCAGTACTGGGTGGCAACGTACTTAGACCCCCGGTACAAACACAAAATGGCGGAAATGTTACCGCCGTCGCAGAGGGCTGTCAGAATGCAGCACTTCCAGGCCTTGCTTCGAGAAATGCTGCATTCTGCTTTTGCGTGCGCTGGCAGAGGAGCAATTCCCACTCCCAGAGAAGGATTTGCGGGTACCAATCCAACAGCGCCTGCAAGAAGAGGCCGGTTTGAAGATGTGTTGGTGACTTCGGATATGAGGTCATTCTTTCAGCCGACCCATCGACAGGTGTCATCCGGATCCAGCATCAGGGAACGCCTAGACCGTCAGGTGTCCGACTACATTGGGTTAACGGCCGATGTGGACGCTCTGAGGAGTGATGAACCCCTAGACTACTGGGTGGGCAGGCTTGACCTCTGGCCAGAGCTTGCCCAATTTGCAATCGAACTGTTGGCTTGCCCCTCATCCAGTGTCCTGTCCGAAAGGACGTTCAGCGCAGCAGGGGGGATTGTGACCGATAAGCGTACTCGCCTAGCTCACCACAGTGTTAACTACCTCACATTTCTAAAAATGAATGAGGCATGGATCTCGGAGGAATTCAACACATGTGATCAGTAGACCATGTATATGTCTATAAACAATTTTTGGAATCAAGCACACAGACCTTCTTAATTCATTTGGCTCACTTCCCTGACCCAAAAAAGCACACCGTACTATATGCCCCTACCCTCCTCTTTGAAGAGGTTGAGCGGTGTCATATTTCTACTGGGGCTGCTTATTATGAGGGGTTCCCACCATCCCTGTGCTGTGCTGACTTCCTCCTGGGTGTTCTTATTATGAGGGGCTCCCACCATCCCTGTGCTGTGCTGACTTCCTCCTGGGGGTTCTTATTATGAGGGGATCACACCATCCCTGTGCTGTGCTGACTTCCTCCTGGGGCTGCTTACGGTGCTGCTGTCAGCGCTGTATGTCACGGAGCTGCTGTCAGCGCTGTATGTCACGGAGCTGCTGTCAGCGCTGTATGTCACGGAGCTGCTGTCAGCGCTGTATGTCACGGAGCTGCTGTCAGCGCTGTATGTCACGGAGCTGCTGTCAGCGCTGTATGTCACGGAGCTGCTGTCAGCGCTGTATGTCACGGAGCTGCTGTCAGCGCTGTATGTCACGGAGCTGCTGTCAGCGCTGTATGTCACGGAGCTGCTGTCAGCGCTGTATGTCACGGAGCTGCTGTCAGCGCTGTATGTCACGGTGCTGCTGTCAGCGCTGTATGTCACGGAGCTGCTGTCAGCGCTGTATGTCACGGAGCTGCTGTCAGTGCTGTATGTCACGGAGCTGCTGTCAGCGCTGTATGTCACGGAGCTGCTGTCAGCGCTGTATGTCACGGAGCTGCTGTCAGCGCTGTATGTCACGGTGCTGCTGTCAGCGCTGTATGTCACGGAGCTGCTGTCAGCGCTGTATGTCACGGAGCTGCTGTCAGCGCTGTATGTCACGGAGCTGCTGTCAGCGCTGTATGTCACGGAGCTGCTGTCAGCGCTGTATGTCACGGAGCTGCTGTCAGCGCTGTATGTCACGGTGCTGATGTCAGTGCTCTGTATTACGGTGCTGCTGTCAGTGCTCTGTATCTCCTGCACCCTCTTGTTTGCCTACCCTGGTCCCTGACCTTCCCTCTCCTCCATTGCCTTCATTAGCTCCATAGTCCTGAATTGTCAGAACAATTTCCCAAATAAAAAAAAAATGCTTGTAGTTATCGATCCCAAATTCACCTCATACATGTATTATGCTATTGTCCAGGTGGTGGGACTACGTGCTACCCCCTAATAATTACCCCGTGGCCGCAAATTCGACCTAAAGGTTTGCGAAATTCGCCTCCCATTGAAGTCAATGGAGCCCGCGGCGAACGGTCGTTTTCGCGAACGTTTGTGTCCGTTCGCGTTTCGCGTTCGCGAAACGTCCCGTCGGAAGTTCGTCCATCACTAAAATTAAAAATGATTTAGAATATAATTAGATGCTGCCAAAGGGTCAACAGTATATTGTATCCAATACACTGAAGTGCTTTGGAGGATTTTGAAAGCAAACAAATTGGTTGACATCTAGAGGGGAGGCTGTGTCAAGGGAGGATTATGTTAAGAATGGGAATAATTATTTTACTCTTAAAGAATAAAGGGAAAATAGCAGCATATGAGGATCTGGTCTAGGTAGAAGAGGCATATGTGATGGGCACAGATGTCACTGACTGAGAGGCAAGGCTTTTTTTTCTCACCGTTTGCGACAAATGTAGATTTGAAGTGGTTGTTCCTAACTAACCAAATCCACAATTTTCAAATGACACACACAAAAACACCCCCCCCCCCCCCCCCCAAACAAGATAATCTGTGAAAAAAATTGAAACTTAGCAAACATAAGATTTGAAGCTAGATGACCCTTATATATATATATATATATATATATATATATATATATATATATATATATACAGTGGTGTGAAAAAGTGTTTGCCCCCTTCCTCATTTCCTGTTCCTTTGCATGTTTGTCACACTTAAGTGTTTCGGAACATCAAACCAATTTAAACAATAGTCAAGGACAACACAAGTAAACACAAAATGCAATTTGTAAATGAAGGTGTTTATTATTAAAGGTGAAAAAAATCCAAACCATCATGGCCCTGTGTGAAAATGTGATTGCCCCCTAAACCTAATAACTGGTTGGGCCACCCTTAGCAGCAACAACTGCAACCAAGCGTTTGCGATAACGTGCAATGAGGCTTTTACAGCGTCCTGGAGGAATTTTAGCCCACTCATCTTTGCAGAATTGTCCTAATTCAGTTACATTAGAGGGTTTTCGAGCATGAACTGCCTTTTTAAGGTCATACCACAACATCTCAATAGGATTCAGGTCAGGACTTTGGCTAGGCCACTCCAAAGTCTTCATTTTGTTTTTCTTCAGCCATTCGGTGGTGGACTTGCTGGTGTGTTTAGGATCATTGTCCTGCTGCAGAACCCAAGTTCGTTTCAGCTTGAGTACACGAACAGATGGTCGGACATTCTCCTTCAGGATCTCTTGGTAGACAGCAGAATTCATAGTTCCTTTTATCACGGCAAGTCTTCCAGGTCCTGAAGCAGCAAAACAGCCCCAGACCATCACACTACCACCACCATATTTTACTGTTGGTATAATGTTCTTTTTATGAAATGCAGTGTTCCTTCTACGCCAGATATACTTGGACACACACCTTCCAAAGAGTTCCACTTTTGTCTCATCGGTCCACAGAATGTTGTCCCAAAAGTCTTGGGGATCATCAAGATGTGTTGTGGAGAAATTGAGACGAGCTTTGATGTTCTTTTTGCTCAGCAGTGGTTTTCTCCTTGGAACTCTGCCATGCAGGCCATTTTTGCCCAGTCTTTTCCTGATGGTGGAGGCATGAACGCTGACCTTAACTGAGGCAAGTGAGGCCTGCAGTTCCTTGGACGTTGTTGCGGGGTCTTTTGTGACCTCTTGGATGAGTCGTCGCTGCGCTCTTGGGGTAATTTTGGGCGGCCGGCCACTCCTGGGAAGGTTCACCACTGTTCCTAGTCTTCGCCATTTGGGGATAATGGCTCTCACTGTGGTTCGCTGGATTCCCAAAGCTTTGGAAATGGCTTTATAACCCTTTCCAGACTGATAGATCTCAATTACTTTCTTTCTCAATTGTTCCTGAATTTCTTTGGGTCTCGGCATGATGTGTAGCTTTTAAGGATCTTCTGGTGGACCTTACTGTGTCAAGCAGCTCCTATTTAAGTGATGCCTTGATTGTGAACAGGTGTGGCAATAATCAGGCCTGGGTGTGGC
Source organism: Lithobates pipiens (assembly GCF_037356315.1). NCBI lineage: Eukaryota > Metazoa > Chordata > Amphibia > Anura > Ranidae > Lithobates > Lithobates pipiens. Next base: position 175,078,463 of record NW_027507790.1, on the reverse strand, counting down.
TAGAGAAATTGAACTCAGGTGTGGACAACCACAGTTATAGTATGTTTTAACAAGGGGGCAATCACTTTTTCACACAGGGCCATGATGGTTTGGATTTTTTTTCACCTTTAATAATAAACACCTTCATTTACAAATTGCATTTTGTGTTTACTTGTGTTGTCCTTGACTATTGTTTAAATTGGTTTGATGTTCCGAAACACTTAAGTGTGACAAACATGCAAAGGAACAGGAAATGAGGAAGGGGGCAAACACTTTTTCACACCACTGTATATATATATATATATATATATATATATATATAAAAACATAATTTGCATGACCAAACATGCAGTGAACAGGCAATTATCTAATTAAAACTGAGATTATAATAAACCTGGTCCAAATAAAATGAAAATCGTAACTTGCTTCTGAAAATGGAATGGTTTTATTAACTGGGTTTTTCTTTCAAAATAAAATAGAACTTTTTTTTTTTTAAGAAGATTTAATTGTTTCTCCTTGTGGGAAAATTCACAAGCTGAAAATGTTCTACTAGGCACACTGGGGTATGTAGAAGCATAGGAGGCACATTAGGTAGTAAATACTATTTACATAATGGATTATTTCATTGGCTTGAAATATCATGTTCATCAGAAAATCTAAAACTCTACAAGTTGTGTTTGCTTGCTAGTTCTGCTAGATGGAATAACGGCTTTCTCTCCAGTCTGTGCTGGCTTAGGCTATGGTCAAGGGAACTATAAAAAGCCATTCAAAGGTTTGGTCATGCCTTACCTTACCATCTTTTACAACTTAACCACTTGCCGCCCGGCCACAAGCCTTCTATTGAGAGTGAGTGGCAGCTACAGGCTCAGAGATGTAATGGTATGCCGCTGAGCACTGTCGCGCCCCCTGGGGCATGGAGTGGCGCAATCCTGTGACCGCTATCCACCGGAAGATGGCGCAAGGTACCCTGCCGCTATGCAAGGCTGGGGTTTCATGACTGCTATGTCCAATCATAGCATATTTTCAATGTAAACAAAACTGTCATGAATGACTTCCATTTATGACTGTTTAGCTTACTGTTGTGATGCTGTGATTAGCCCACACAACTGTCACATGGTATCTGGGTCAATCACTGCACCCTGTACCATCTGATTAGCTATAGTCAATCATAGATCACAACAGTAAGCAAGCTATTGTGAATGAAAGCCATGCATGACAGCTAAAACTATTGATTATAACAGTGATCATATAAAAATAAATCAATGATCACCCCATAGTAATTTTTACTTTTTACAGTTTACTGTCACTATGGTGACACTGAACTACTGTGATGGCACTATGTAAAAAAAATAAAAAAAACAATAGTGAAAAAAGTTAAAAAAGAAAACAATGTTTACAAAATTGCTTTGTGCACTGGTGCGCAGTCATATTGAAACAGGAAGGGTCCATCTCCAAACTGTTCCCACTAAGTTGGGATCATGAAATTGTCCAAAATGTCCAATGCCTTAAGAGTTCCCTTCATTGGAACTAAGGGGCCAAGCCCAACCCCTGAAAGCAACCCCACATCATAACCCCCCCTCCACCAGTGCACAAAGCAAGGTTCATAAAGACATGGATGAGTGAGTTTGGGTTGGAGGAACTTGACTGGCCTGCACATAGTCCTGACCTCTGGGACGAATTAGAGTGGAGACTGCAAGCCAGGCCTCTCATCCAACATCAGTGCTTGACCTCACAAATGAGCTTCTGGAAGAATGGTCAAACATTCCCATAGATACACTCCTAAACCTTGTGGACAGCCTTCCCAGTAGAGTTGAAACTGTTATAGGGTGGGCTACCTCAATATTGAACCCTACGGACTAAGACTGGGATGCTATGATGCCCTGTACACACGGTCGGACATTCCAACTACAAAATCCGTTGGATTTTTTCAGATGGATTTTGGCCCAAACTTGCCTTGCATACATACGGTCACACAAAGTTGTCGGAAAATCCGATTGTTCAGAACGCGGTGACGTAGAACACGTACGACTGGACTATAAAGAGGGCAGTAGCCAATAGCTTTCGTCTCATAATTTATTCTGAGCATGCATGGCACTTTGTCCGTTGGAATTGTCTACACACGATCAGAATTTAAACAATCAGATTTTGTTGTCGGAAAATTTTAGATCCTGCTCTCAAACTTTGTTTGTCGGAAATTCCCATGGAAAAAGTCTGATGGAGCCCACACACAATCGGATTTTCCGACAACAAGATCCGATCGCACATTTTCCGTTGGAAAGTCCTACCATGTGTACAGGGCATTAAAGGTGTGTAAAGGCATGTGTCCCAATACTTTTGACAATATAGTGTACCTGTGAATGAATAATGCAGCTGTCCAGGCGGAGCCCTGCACAGCCACGCTGATTTTAAATGTAACAGCATGGAACTGTGGGAAAGAGGAATCCCCATCCAATGTAATGGGGGAGGCCTTTTGAGGTTGGGAAGGGAGGCAGTTTTATCAGGTTTTGCATTACACCCTAAAAAGGGTGGAAAAGGTGAACTTAAGCCCCATACACACTACCAGATTTTCTGCTGATTTTTTCCTTCAGAATTACCAAAACCATATAAATGAGATCAAACCTTAGGAGTTTCAATGTGTATGCAATCAGGCAGGCCCTTGCACTACAAAGTTTTGGTAAATCTGAAGGAAAAACTCAGCAGAAAATCTGATAGTGTGTATGGGGCTTTAGCCTTTAACACAACTGGTGAATAAATGGTTGCAAAAGGAATCTTTATCAGGCCTGCAGATGCTGGAGAAAGTTGTGATGGACCAGTACCTTTGTTCCCTGCTAGTTAACATGCAATGATGTGTTTGCCACGAGGACCTAAAAATGCAGATCAGTTGGTTGAGAGGTACATGATAAGTAGGGAGCTACTCACTCCCAAGTCCAGAGAGTCCTCTGTCATATGCCAAGGAAACACAAATTTCCTTACAAGGAAGTAAACCAGGGAGCCATACCATCAAAGAATACTTTTGAGCTTGTGGTGAACATAAATCAGTTCCCAACCAAGGCTGTCATGGACTTAGGGAGCATGGTGACACTAGTACAGGACAATATAGTTGGGGGGGGGGGGGGTCTGCTCTGTGACGAGTCATATGCATTTGCAGTCATACAAAATCTTAGCCACTGGTGCTGATTACTATTTCATGTGGAAATGTGAAACATGGGATTGGTCTAGTAAAAGCCCTGGTGCACCCTGTCATTGTGGAACAAGTCCATCCTGGATTCTGGGATCTATGAAAAAGTGTTTTGAAAAGGGGACCTAATAAGGAGGACAAACTGGCTCCCCAAAAAGCAGTGATGTTATTATTGAAACGCCTACTGATACATGTAATGTAGATTCCCTTAAGCTCAACTAGGTCCCTTGTTAGGTCCCCTTTTCAAACCACTTTTTCATAGATCCCAAAATCCAGGATGGACTTGTTCCACAATGAGGAGGTCCCCTGTAGGGCTGTCTACGCTGGCCTAAATGTGCTCTGGGGCCTATTCAATGCTGCCTAAATGTAAGCGGTTATGATCAATGGGGTGCCCCAGGATTTGGGGGCAGATAAATTGCGGCCCCACTCTGTTCTCAACAAGAATCTACTGTATTGGGTCCCAAAGGTTTGAGAGGAGATTGTTGAAAAATTACTGGTACCCCTTTTATACAAAAGTATGGTGCTTAACTTAACCTATATGATGCTCTAGGCCAATGATAGTGAACCTTGGCACCCCAGATGATTTGGAACCAACTCTCCCATGATAGACCTTCTGCAGGACCTGGATGATGGCAGAACAGGAGAACTTGAGGTCCTGCAGGCTTCTCCCTGACGCCAAGTACCGCAACGTGGCAACTAGCCTCTGCTCCGGAGTGATGGCTTGCCGCACGCAGGTATCCTGCCTGCTCATATAAGGGGTCAGCAAAGCCAACAGATGGTGAAAAATGGGGTCCGTCATACTAAGAAAATTCCTGAAATCATCAGGGTTATTCTCCCGGATCTCACACAGCAAAAGCATATGAGAGAATTGGTCACACTGGAGCAACCAATTCTTGGCCCATGAACTTCTCCTCGCCCTGTTCATGGACTGGGCTTGTGTCAAATTAAGAACCCCAACACCAAGCCCCCCCACAGCGCAAACTCTATGACGAGTACGTACACGCAACATGGCTTCAAAACAGTCGGTTGGTCAGAAGGGACTAACAGAAAGCATTGATAAACAACAAGGCCTGAAAGAATGAACTGCAAAATAAGCACTGAGAATCAAAGAGTACTATATAAAATAGCACGCAATGACAAACAAATGCAAACTGACTACACGCACTGATAAGCAGATACGCACCGACAAGCACAAACTGAAGAGCAGGAACAATCTGAAGTACAAGTCTGAAAAGCGTGAATCGTCTCTAACCAAACTTCTACTAGCACGCGATAAACACGAGATCAGCAGAAGGAGCCCAAAGGGTGCCGTACAGGGTGCTGAACTTCCCTTTTATAGTCCCGTCGTACGTGGGGTACGTAACCGCGTTCTTGACGATCAGAATTTGGTGTGACCGCGTGTAGACAAGACAGTTTGAGCGGAATTCCATCGGAATTCTGACGGGAAAACCATCAGAGCTTTTTTCGACAAGAATTCCGATCGTGTGTACGCGGCATTACAGTAAAGAACCCTCTACGCAGTTTTAAGGTTGAAACAGATTAAAAACTAGAATAAGCTATAACGAGCAGGGCCCTCTGATTCCTCTTGTACCAAATTGTAATGTAACTGTAATGTCTGCCCTCATGTTGCAAAGCGCTGCGCAAACTGTTGGGATTATATAAAACCTGTATAATAATAATAATATCATGAGGAAACTCAAAAGAAAAAAACAGATGGGGGAGGGGTGAGAATGAAAGGAGGCTGCATGGAGTGAATGTGTCAGTCTACCTTAGAGATCTATACTATCTGCCACATATCCCTGTGACTATATCAGTAGTGGAATGCACTTAGTATATTTTGTTTATGTTTACATTTGCAACATCGCAGAAATAAGTTTTTGTACCAATACATCCACTTCCATCTTAGTAGTGTGTGGAATATATTTCATATTACTTTGTACATGTGAATATTTTGTGGATTACAAAGTTGTTTGAAAACATACTATTTTTGGTTAAGTTTCATTAAATACCTATACATGTACACAGCTGGCTCATCGGACGCTAGCAATGCATAAAGCTGTTTGATATTATTGTACAGTTTGGCACCTTGTGAATCACAGATCAGTGCCAGCACGTTGTGGATTACAAATCAATGTCTTTGCATATTCACAGCTGGTGCATCTAATATCAGCTTGCATAAAGCAACAAGTACTGTGTTATATAAATTCCTACTACAATTTCACAATTCAAGACATCATAATTTATATATAGGGCTTTCTGTATATCAATATGTCATTTTGAATGCATTCTTAATTTCTATTGATGCCATACTAGAGGTCCACATTAAGCATATATTAAGTTTGGAAGCTGTTTTTATTGCACTTCTTATTTGATGTCTGTCCACCTGACTTCCTGTTTTATATAATTATTTATGAGAACATTTTAATATGTTGTTAATATATTAAAGGAATGGTGTTATGTTGAATCACATTCCCTATGTGTTCACTTTAAACCCTTTCTGTTAGTTCTATTTCCTTGCCATTCTATCCAAAACTGAAAAAAAAAAAAAAAAACGATTTTTGCTTTTAGTTATACTTTAAGCATATTCTACCACAAAAAAGTCCCTCTCCCCCTGCAGAACGTGCCCCTTGCTCCTGGGGTGAAAAAATCATCTTCTTATTCTCTGTAATGTCATCATAGGGCTCATAAAAGTCTGGTTGGCCTTGCAGTGGAAGGGACCCAGAGGGCCACTAGGGTACTGACAGAACTACATCTACATAGAGCCCTCCATCATCTTGTGTATAAAGGCAGCATGGCAGCGTGGTAATTCCATGCAGTGCTACACCTATTCAGACAGTGCTGACATAGTCATGTCAATATTTCGGATCTGTACTGATAAAGCGTGAGGATACCAGTCACAGTACACACCGTGCTAACTAGGGGGTCTCCTTAACTTCTTAGTTGGGGGACATGGACACTGTGTATGCAAGATTTCCATAAGAATTTAATGCAAATAGGACAAACTAGTGGGGAAACATTGTTTCTTTCTTTTTTTTTTTTTTTTATTACAAAAGTCAGTATATTGCTGTATTTTCACAATCCTTTACTATGTTCCTGAAGATCAACTCTAACTACAAGATCAGCAAAACCTTGTTTTCAAATTTAGCATTGCCACTGATTAATATGTAAAACTATCCTTCCAACATGGTTCCATGGGTAAGAGGGTAACTTGAATTACTTGAATACACGGTTTTCTTCTTGCAAGCATAAAGGTTTAAGGGTTGAGAGATAGACATATTTGCATGTTAGGATTATCTTTGGCAAGTGTGTACAGTTTCAGAGCAACTAAACTTGTATAGTTAAGAAAGCCCTTCTTGTCAACACTTTTATCACAATTTTTGCAAAATACATAGCAAAATATGGTATTGGAGGCAGCTCTATAATTATTCAGTGAATCTGTTTTATTTTTCATTCAAGTTTTCATTGAAGATTTCCTGCTGTATGTCTACAGTATGTGAACACTTTTGTTGGTGGTGTATATTTGCAGCAAATATAATTAGCACTAGATTTGTTATTATATTTATCACTTACCTCCACAGCAACAACTTGAGATGATAATTTCTCTGTTTTGCCACGACTGCAACTTAAACATTAGTATGTTACCATTCTATAAAGATTCGCAGAAAATAGGCCGCAAGCAACTTGGTACTAGACTAATTTGATGTACTAAGGCAAGTTAGACAAAACATGAGTCAATAAATAGGCAATTGACCACATTTAATATACTGTACTGGTTAAGGTGAACAGTTTCTTGTAATTAGCTATACTGCGACAAGGCTAACCCAATTTTAACTGGTTTAAATGGTGAATAATGTAACGAGAGTAAAGTGGAGGGCCACCCAGAAAAAAAATACATAAAAAATCAAAAAAAAATCATTAAAAAAAAATATATATATATATATTTTTTTTTTTTTAACTTACCAGAAATGCCTGTTGCTAGGCACATCATCCTAATCTGCCTCTTCCTCCTCCACGGAGATCTTCTTTCTTCTCTCCTCCGTGCGGCGTCTTCTGGGTAATGGGTCACGCTGTGTTCTGGGAACTGTGTGTCCATTTCACAAAGCGCTGCGCGACTCGCGCATGCGCAGTAGGAAACGGGCAGTGAAGCTGCAAGGCTCCATTGCCTGTTTCCCTTAGTTGAAATGGCGGCACCGGGACCCGAGAGCCGAGGGACGGGTCAGCCTCGGGCGGCTGACATCGCGGGCGCCCTGGACAGGTAAGTCTGCTTATTTAGTCAGCAGCTACAGTGTTTGCAGCTGCTGACTTTTAATTATTTTTTTTTTTAAACCGGCCCTCCTCTTTAAGAAACCCCTCAAGTGCCCTCTGCACATACAGCACTTTAGTGGGTGGGCGTAGGTGTTCCTGACAAGGGGTACCTTTGGAATTGGCTACAAAGTACCTTGTGCCTAATTGTCGGTACTACTGTTGGGCACATGTGTAGGGTGGTGCACGTGAAGATGTCCCTTTAAGAATGTACATAGTGGATGACTGATAAGTAAGGTGCAGGCTATACTGGCTTTAACAGTGGCAGTGAGGGGTTAAGCACGGTTGTTCTGCTCACCATTTATGGAACACAGAGTATCTTAAGCAGTCTGTTTGGTGGTCTTCTGCCAAGAATCCAATCTCCAGAAGCTCAGTCCTCACAAGGGTCAGTCTCTGCTTCAGACTCTCACCGGTCCCAACAATATAGCAGCAGTGGTCCTTCTGGTCAGATGTCTACTCACTTCTGGGTTGCCTGAGGTGACTCTGGTACTTAGCACAGCAAAGACTGTATCCTCACAGTGGTTCAGTCCCATGGCACACAGGAAACAGCTCTGTACTCTCTGATTCTCAGCTGTTCTAAGTAGACTTAAGACACAGCCACTGTTCTGCACACTCTCTCCCCCCCTGCACACACTGCTCACATCTCTGGTAAATTGCCAGGGAAAAGTTCTGTCCTCTCCTTCTCTGTGTTTGCAGGGAATCCTGGGTGTTGAAGTCCAAACCCCATAGCTTCCATAGCACAGCACTCCTGTAAGGACTACATGTCCCATGATCCTCCTCCAGTCTCTCCTCATTGGTCCACTGCCCCTGTCACAACCAGGAAAGGGGGAGGAGCGATGGATTTTACACACAAAGCCGCACAGCCGCTCTCTGATCCTCAGTACAACTCACACCTCCACACAGCTTGTGGAACAATTGGCTAGGTGGGTTTTTTTGGGGGAAAGAGAGTGCCATCAGAACACAGTGGGCAACACCCGACTACACATAACATAGATTAAAAAGCTAAATTTAAAACAGTAAAAGTAATTTTCTTATCATAAAAGTGAGCATGATAGGTAGGGATGAGCATTAGGTGGAAAGTTAAGGCCTACAACAAGAAAATGTAGTCGTGAAAGTAAAATTTTTGCTGCAAATGTATTGCTTAGGGTTAGGGTAAGGTAAAGAGTTTAAAGATTATTTTAAGGTCGTCATTTTAATTACAAATATATTACTTGCAAAACAACTCCATCAGTTTGAAGAAGATCAAAATTATTGTAAATGTATATTGTGACAGACCACCTGTCTGGGTGCTTCCGTCAAGATACAGCTTCCTCCACTCTGGAACCAGGAACCAGGTATTATAGCTGTACATTGCACCCAGTGAAGTGGACACAATACTAGCAGACAGACAGAAACAATAGGTGACTCAATAATGGGGGTTCACACCTAGGAGGCATGCAATGGGGAATTATACAATGCAAGACAGACACCTTAATAAACAGATTGCACATAACAGCAGGGGACACCAGCATTGGGTTATTTTGAGCTGATTATATTAACGTCTATTCTGAGTCGGTGGGGTTAAGCAATCATTGCTGCTTTGGGCACAGAGGCCCCAAATCTGAATCCAGATGCTAGGTTCCCTAAATCTGTGTGTTTTTGGGGAGACATGGACCCGAATCTGATGCAAAACCACTCCAAAGGAACCCCAGGGTTGGGGTATATACCGGTGTATATATATATATATATATATATATATATATATATATATGTATATATATGTAAATTTGCTGTCCCCTTAAAATAACTCAACACACAGTAGACATGTGTGATTCGTTTCGTAAGAATCTCAAATTCATACAAATTTCCCCAAAATTCGTACGTTCGGGAGGATCCGAAATACGAATTGCCGTGCGTCCGAATTCTGTACGGAATACAAACTTTTGTTTACGAATTCCGGACGACGACTCAGTCATTATGCTTGTTATGACTTGTAAAAGACTTCTGTGATAGAAGTCAATGTAAGTTGCCTGAAGACATCAGTGAAGCACTTTCCTCCTCTCTGGGCAGGCTGCCAAGAAAAGAACAAAGTGATACAATGTTTCTTTTTCAATGGGCAGAACTCCGTGTAGAAGTTTTCAGTTTAACCATTTAAAGACTAAATCTTTTCTGACACTTGTTGCTTACAAGTAAAAATCCAGTATTTTCTGCTAGAAAATCACTCAGAAGCCCCAAAAATTATATATATTTTTTTAGCAGAGACCCTAGGGAATAAAATAGCGGTTGTTGCATTATTTTATGTGACCCGGTATTTACGCAGAGGTCTTTCAAACGCAAGTTAGCCCTTTTTTTTCAGTCGACCTCTAGAGAGCACTGACATTAGCAGCGTGACATACAGCAATGACACCTGCACCGTGATAGAGTTATCTGACACCAGCACCTTGATAGAGAGCACTGACATCAGCAGCGTGACATACAGCAATGACACCTGCATTGTGATAGAGTGATCTGACACCAGCACCTTGATAGAGAGCGCTGACATCAGCAGCGTGACATAAAGCACTGACACCAGCACCGTGATATACAGCACTGACACCAGCACCGTGATATACAGCACTGACACCTGCACCGTAAGCAGCCCCAGGAGGAAGTCAGCATAGCACAGGGATGGTGGGAGCCCCTCATAATAAGCAGCCCCAGGAGGAAGTCAGCACATCACAGGGATGGTGAACTTTACAAACCTACAGGTCATATTTGCAGCCACAAAATAATTACTAGCTGTGCACACATAGTCCCACCACATGGCCAATGACATAACACATGTATAAGGTGAATCTGGGATCGACAACTACAAGCATTCTTTTTTTATATGTGAAATTCTGAAAATTCAGGAATCTTGAGATAATGGAGGCGAGGGAAGGTCAGGGTAGGCAAAGAAGAGGGTGCAGGAGATGATCACCAGCACCAGCACCGTGATATAGAGCACTGACACCTGCACCGTGATAGAGTGATCTGACACCAGCACCGTGACATAACACATGTATGAGGTGAATCTGGGATCGAAATCTACAAGCATTCTTTTTTTATATGTGAAATTCTGAAAATTCAGGAATCTTGAGATAATGGAGGCGAGGGAAGGTCAGGGTAGGCAAAGAAGAGGGTGCAGGAGATGATCACCAGCACCAGCACCGTGATATAGAGCACTGACACCTGCACCGTGATAGAGTGATCTGACACCAGCACCGTGACATAACACATGTATGAAGTGAATCTGGGATCGACAACTACAAGCATTCTTTTTTTATATGTGAAATTCAGAAAATTCAGGAATCTTGAGATAATGGAGGCGAGGGAAGGTCAGGGTAGGCAAAGAAGAGGGTGCAGGAGATGATCACCAGCACCAGCACCGTGATATGATGATAAGATGATGCACAAGAAAGCCTGCAAGCAGACTAAGGACATGAATTACTGGAACCATGTCCCATGGTCTGATGAGACCGAGATAAACTTATTATTATTTGGTTCAGATGGTGTCAAGCTTGTGTGGCAGCAACCAGGTGAGGAGTACAAAGACAAGTGTGTCTTGCCTACAGTCAAGAATGATGGTGGGAGTGTCATGGTCTCAGGCTGCATGAGTGCTACCAGCACTGGGGAGCTACAGTTCATTGAGGGAACCATGAATGGCAACATGTACTGATAAATACTGAAGCAGAGCATGATCCCCTCCCTTCGGAGACTGGGCTGCAGGGAAGAATTCCAACATAATAACGACCCCAAAACACACCTCCAATATCACCACTGCCTTGCAAAAGAAGTTAAGGGTAAAGGTGATGGACTGGCCAAGTATGTCTCCAGAGCTAAACCCTATTGAGCATCTGTGGGGCATCCTCAAACAGAAGGTGGAGGAGCGCAAGGTCTCTGACATCCACCAGCTCTGTGATGTCGTCATGGAGGAGTGGAAGAGGACTCCAGTGGCAACCTGTGAAGCTCTGGTGAACTCCCTGCCCAAGAGGGTTAAGGCAGTGCTGGAAAATAATGGTGGCCACACAAAACATTGACAATTTGTGCCCAGTTTGGACATTTTCACTTATGAGTGTACTCATTTTTGTTGCCAGCAGTTTAGACATTAATGGCTGTGTGTTGAGTTATTTTGGGGGGGTGGAAAATTTACACTGTTATACAAGTTGTACACTCACTACTTTACATTGTAGCAAAATGTAATTTGTCACATAAAAAGATATAATAAAATATTTACAAAAATGTGAGGGATGTACCCACTTTTGTGAGATATTGTGTGTGTATATATATATATATATATATATATATATATATATATTGTGGCAGCACGCAGGTAAAGTCACCTGGCTGTATCCAGGATGGGAAATATGTGTGCCCTAGATTCAGGCTTTATGCAGACTTTTACAATTAGAGGGGAAGAGTTAATGAGCCCAGCTGAAGTAAGTGGGCTCATTAAGACCTCTACAAAAAAAACAGCATGCTTAGGGAGATGCTCCATCCTGGAACCAGTTTAGTGTTGCATAGACTGGGGAGTGTGACACCTGTTCTGTGCGGTGAGTTAACGCCTGTGTGGCAAACCTCTACAACAGAGACAGGGACTGGTGCAGCACAAGGCTGCACTCAGTTGTTAGACAGGGAATCTATATGTGTATTTAGAGGTCAAGCTGACCAGGATTTATTTTCATGTTTTTCTTTTGTTTTGGCTGTTATATTTTTTCTGCATGTAGCATGAATAAACCGCACCTTTTGTTTTTTTTCACCTACAACGCTGTCTGCTGTGCCTGATTTTGTGTTGTGAACCCATCCAGGGGGTCACACACACCCGCTGCTGAGCTAACCCCTCACAGTTGGTGGAGAATTTTGGCAGTTTTTTTTAAGGCCAGCATGGAGGAGATACTGAGACAGCTGGCTCTAGCAAATGCAAATCAGCAGCAAACAAATGCGGGTTTACAAAGGAGCCTTGCAGCCCAGCAGCAGACAAATGCAACTTTGCAGCAGAGTCTGGAAGCTCAGCAGAAGGCTCACCAGCAGAGTCTGGAAGCTCAGCAGAAAGCTCACCTGCAGAGTTTGGAAGCTCAGCAACAAGCCCAGCAGCAATCTGAAGCCCGCTTCATAGACCTGTTGCAGAAGCAAGAGCAGAGTTTTCAACAGCAAATCGAGACATTAATACAGCAACGTCCGCAGACCAATGAAGCAAGTGGTTACAATAATACCGCATCCTTTGGTGTGAGCCGTTTACTGACAAAAATGACTGGAGAGGATGATCCGGAGGTGTTTTTGACCACATTTGAAAGGACTGCTGAAAGGGAAAAGTGGCCTAAGGAGCAATGGGCTGGACTGGTGGCCCCTCTGTTAACTGGGGAATCGCAGAAAGCTTATTATGACCTAGAGCCTGACCAAGCAAAAGACTATGTGGTGCTAAAAACAGAAATATTGGCACGGCTGGGTGTCACCCTGGCCGTCCGGGCTCAGCGTGTGCATAATTGGACTTTTCAGGTTGGAAAACCCCCCCCAGGTCTCAAATGTATGATCTCATTCACCTGAGCAGGAAGTGGCTGCAGCCAGAGACTTTGACCGCACCAAACATTGTGGAACGTGTTGTTATGGATCGTTTCCTGAGAGCTCTTCCTACTGCCATCCAAAAATGGGTAAGCCATGGAGACCCAGAAAATGCAGATAAACTTGTGGATCTTGGCTACAGAGAACTTGACCACCTCTTCCAGGGACTCACGGACTTTCCATCCTAAGACCAGATCATCCCCAGTGGCGGGTAAGATGACTCCAAGGGGTGAGGGTGGAGAGAGTGAGAGAGTGGGAGTTCTACCTAAGGTCTGGCGGGAGCAGCCCGGGAAGCCCAGGCTGCAAGAGGCAGCGAAAAAGATTATTTGCTACCGCTGCTGCCAAGAGGGACATATTGCAGCCAATTGCCCAGTTGTGGATGAGCCTATGCAATGTGACTTTATAAGGGAGAGACGTCAGTCGCTGTTTGCGACAGTTGCATGCACTGCCATTCGGGGACCTGAGAAACATTTATGTAAAATGTGTATTAATGGTAGAAATGTTGATGTGTTGCTGGATTCAGGTAGCCTGGTAACATTGATAAAAGCTGAATTAGTTACTAAAAAGTTCTCTGGGAAGAACAAGGTGGCTGTTATTTGTGTGCATGGGGACACCCGAGAGTATCCTGTAACTTCAGTGTTTTTTGAGACCCCCAAAGGTAACCTCTCTCATCAGGTGGGGTTAGTGTCTCACTTACCACATGATGCTATTGTGGGAAGGGATTTTCCAAAATTCTGGGAACTCTGGGATTGTCCTGAGCCCCCCACTGGTGCCCCTATAAACCAGGAAGATGACCAGAATTCCTCTGGGAGTGGTGAGGACTCTCCTGAATTTCCCTTGTCGGTATTGGCGGGGGAAACTCGAGAAACTGGGGAGGAGCCAACATCCTCAGATGAAAACATGCCATCTGTGGAGTTTTCGGATCTTGAGGTTCACAGGGAAAATTTTGCCACAGAACAGTTAAAAGACCCCACCCTAATAAAGGCACGGGAAAATGTGGTGAAAATAGATGGCGAGTTAGTGAACCCAGATAAGACTTGCACTTATCCTTACTTCACTATGGAAAGGGACCTGCTGTATCGAGTGGCTCAAAGGGCAGAAGAAACCATTGAGCAACTTGTAGTGTCCAAACCTTACAGGAAGTTGGTGTTAGAATTGGCCCATGGGCACATTCTGGGAGGTCATCTGGGGGCCGAGAAAACCAGAGAGAGGGTACTGCAGAGATTCTATTGGCCTGGGGTCATGAAGGAAACAGAAAATTATTGTTCCTCCTGCCCTGTGTGTCAGAAGTCGGCACCTATGCCACATTTCCGTAACCCGCTGGTACCTCTTCCTATCATTGAGGTCCCCTTTGAGAGGATCGCAATGGATTTGGTAGGTCCGATAATGAAGTCTGCTAGGGGGCATCAGTACATTTTGGTTATATTGGACTATGCCACCCATTATCCGGAAGCAATTCCTCTTCGAAATACCTCGGCCAAAACCATAGCCAAAGAGCTATCTCTTGTTTTTAGCCGCGTGGGTATTTGTAAGGAACTGCTTACGGACCAAGGTACACCCTTTATGTCCAGGGTTATGAAGGAACTATGCAAGTTGTACAAAGTGACACAACTGCGTACATCTGTGTATCACTCCCAAACAGATGGGTTGGTTGAAAGATTCAACAAAACCCTAAAACAAATGTTAAAGAAGGTGGTGGATAGAGATGGAAAGAATTGGGACTGTCTAATACCCTATCTGATGTTTGCCATTAGGGAGGTACCCCAAACCTCTACGGGTTTCTCACCCTTCGAGTTGCTCTATGGGAGACACCCAAGAGGGCTGCTGGATATCGCCAAGGAAACTTGGGAAAATGAGAGTTCTCCTCACAGGAGCGTGATTGAGCATGTCGCCCTGATGCAAGATAGAATTGCACAGGTAATGCCAATCGTAAAGGAACATTTGACCCAAGCGCAGTTAGCACAGCAGAGAGTGTACAACCGTGGGGCCAAGACCCGTACTTTTTCCCCGGGGGATAGGGTCTTGGTGCTAGTCCCTACGGTTGAAAGCAAATTTCTGGCCAAATGGCAAGGTCCATATGAAGTAATTGAAAAAATTAGTGAGGTGAACTACAGGGTTAGACAGCCAGGAAGGCGAAAGCCGGAGCAGATCTATCACGTCAATCTGCTGAAAGCCTGGAGGGATAGGGAATCCCTAGTCGCAGAGACTTTGTCACAAGCACAGCCTGAGTGCTTAGTTCCTGAGGTTGGAATAGCAGACACCTTATCGAAACCCCAACAACAGGAGGTTAAAGAGTTTGTACTTCGTAACAAAGAGATTTTCTCTGAGCTTCCCGGGACAAACATCTGGCGTAGAGCAGGACATTATCACCCCGCCAGGAGAAAGGGTAAAACTAAAACCTTATAGAATACCAGAGGCCCGACGGGAGGCAATACGTGGGGAGGTTCAAAGGATGCTGGAATTGGGTGTGATAGAGGAGTCCCAGAGTGACTGGTCCAGTCCTATCGTACTAGTGCCCAAACCTGATGGGAGCTGGCGGTTTTGTAACGATTTTTGACAATTGAATAAAGTTACAAAATTTGACACCTACCCCATGCCGCGTATAGATGAGTTGATTGACCGGCTGGGAACAGCCCGATATATGACAACTCTTGATCTCACCAAAGGGTATTGGCAAATTCCCCTGGCCAAGTCGGCCAAGGAGAAAACTGCGTTTGTAACCCCAGATGGGGCATTCCAATATAAGAGAATGCCGTTTGGGTTACAGAATGCACCGGCAACATTCCAGCGGAAAATGGATAAGATTCTGAGGCCCCATCAGAAATATGCTGCAGCTTACCTGGATGATGTGATTATCCATAGCACAGACTGGGTCTCACATTTGCCAAAAGTACAAGCAGTCCTAGACTCTATCCAGGAAGCTGGGTTTACGGCCAATCCAAAGAAGTGTACCATTGGACAGGAGGAGGCCAAATATCTTGGGTACACTATTGGGAGGGGGGTAATAAAACCCCAAGTCAATAAAGTCGAGGCCATACAGAGTTGGCCACGTCCCAACAGCAAGAAACAGGTACGAGCCTTTCTGGGAATCGCTGGCTATTATCGACGATTCATTCCCCATTTTGCTTCTCAGGCTGTGCCCCTCACCAACCTGACAAAAGGGAAAGAGTCTGTTATGGTTAAATGGTCCCCAGAGGCTGAAGAAGCATTTCAGTCCTTAAAAACAGCCTTATGTAGCCAGCCAGTGTTGTACTCACCAGACTTCTCTAAGGACTTTGTTGTACAAACTGATGCATCAGACGTTGGGTTAGGAGCAGTGTTATCCCAGGTCTGGAACGGGGAAGAGCACCCAGTCATTTACCTCAGCAGGAAGTTGAAGTCCCATGAGGTAAATTACGCCACAATTGAGAAGGAATGTTTAGCAGTGAAGTGGGCTCTAGATTCCCTTCGGTACTATCTGCTAGGTAGGCACTTTGACCTGGTGACTGATCACGCTCCTTTAAAGTGGATGGCTCAGAACAAGGAGACCAATAGGAGGGTAAATAGGTGGTTCCTGGCCCTACAAGAATTTAACTTTACAGTTAAGCATCGCCCTGGTGTTAAAATGGGGAATGTGGATGCTTCATCTCGGATACAAGCGTGTCTGACTGCTTGTGTTACAACCCCAAGGTTGAAACAAGAGGGGGGGGGTATGTGGCAGCACGCAGGTAAAGTCACCTGGTTGTATCCAGGATGGGAAATATGTGTGCCCTAGATTCAGGCTTTATGCAGACTTTTACAATTAGAGGGGAAGAGTTAATGAGCCCAGCTGAAGTAAGTGGGCTCATTAAGACCTCTACAAAAAAAAACAGCATGCTTAGGGAGATGCTCCATCCTGGAACCAGTTTAGTGTTGCATAGACTGGGGAGTGTGACACCTGTTCTGTGCGGTGAGTTAACGCCTGTGTGGCAAACCTCTACAACAGAGACAGGGACTGGTGCAGCACAAGGCTGCACTCAGTTGTTAGACAGGGAATCTATATGTGTATTTAGAGGTCAAGCTGACCAGGATTTATTTTCATGTTTTTCTTTTGTTTTGGCTGTTATATTTTTTCTGCATGTAGCATGAATAAACCGCACCTTTTGTTTTTTTTCACCTACAACGCTGTCTGCTGTGCCTGATTTTTGTTGTGAACCCATCCAGGGGGTCACACACACCCGCTGCCGAGCTAACCCCTCACAATATATATATATATATATATATATATATATATATATATATATATATATTTTTTTTTATTATTAATAACACAAATATGTCATACTTTGGTGCGCTGTGCAATCGTTTTGCACAGTCAGCCCCGACCCTCCTCTTCTCCTGGCTGTGATTGTGCCTATGAGGAGGGAGAGCCTTGGGTAAGAGTAAAGGAGCATGGGAAAGATGTATTCAAAAATATTTTTACCTTAATACAGAGAATGCATTAAGGTAAAAAACCTGCAACCTTTGTAACCACTTTAACATCAGCATACCAGTAGGCAGAGCTATCATTGGATAACAGCTGGCAACAGGTTACTAGAGCTACAGGGAGCCCTGTGTCTGATTAGACCATACACACTTCAAAGCATTCTAAACAATAGTTTGATAATGTAGCAATAATTTGGCCGATGGTGCTATAAACCAGTAATGTCCCAGGGCTGTCTACAAAGAGCAGTAAACAATTCTCCCTTATAATGTCTATAATATTATGAAGTGAGAATTGGCAGATGTCTAAGGTTCTTGTTTCCAGGCTTTTTAACAGAACATCATACTGTCTGTAAAAAGGACACATCAGAAGATGAAAAATCCTAATAACTATCTCCCACCTTCATCCCTGCAGTATATCAACACGTTACAAGTTTCATAACTCCCAGCATGAACCTCACTATCTCAGTAATTATGGTAATGAGGCCACACGGTTCAATGCACCATGTTTTCGATGCATTATACATAAGAGGTTCAATGCAGTTCTCATATTTTTTACAGATGGATTTGTTTATGGATTAAAGAGTGTTATCTTCAACCTCCTAGAAACCTGAACACACTGTGTAATCTATAGCTCTTGATCCATGTATGTAGGAGCCTGTGAGCTTTACAGTTGTTTTTATGGCAACATGAGAAGGATACAGTCTATACCTTAATTATATTTACTACTTTTTCTGTTCTTTAATTAGTTTGTTGGTTAATAAATTAAGTCTTACATAAGGGATTGTGATTGATTATTTGCAAATGGGTGACACTTTTACCCCAAATAACATAGTTGGTTTGCTTTCTATACATGGTCAATTAATCTCTGAAAGAGAACAGTGGAGGAATAGGTAAAGTCAAGCACCTCATGCTTTATTAGTATGTTGAGGTAATTATTTGTACCTGACAGGGCTGGACTGGGACAGGAATTTGGCCCTGGACTTCATCCAGACCAGCCCACTTACATTTTGAGTGTCCCATGAGCACTCCCTTACATCAGAGTGTTCCATCACCAGCCCCCTTACATCAGAGTGTCCCATTACCAGCCCCCTTACATCAGAGTGTCCCATTACCAGCCCCCCCTTACATCAGAGTGTCCCATCACCAGCCCCCTTACATCAGAGTGTCCCATCAGCACCCCATTACATCAGAGTGTCCCATCACCAGCCCCCTTACATCAGAGTGTCCCATTACCAGCCCCCTTACATCAGAGTGTCCCATCAGCACCCCCTTACATCACAGTGTCCCATCAACACCCCCTTACATAGAGTGTCCCATCAGCAGCCCCCTTACATCAGAGTGGCCCACTGAGCTATTGGCCCACTGGGAAACTCCCGGTAGTCCAAATGGCCAGTACATGCCTGGTACCTGAAGTATACACTTGGAGAAGCAGGTCCAAATGTCAGGAAATGACAGGGGTGTTGCTAGGACCACAACTAACCAAGAGCACCTTAGGTCACAAATGAGGAGCTAAGGACTAGCCCTCACTGTTGGTAAAACTATACTGTAGGTGTATGTCAAACTTTATTTACCTCTACGCTTCCCTAGCTAACCTTAAAGTTAGCCCAACGCTTCTAGTATTAAATGTAATATATATAAATATATATCTATATACACACACACACACACACATATATATATATATATATATATATATATATATCTATATATATATATATATATATATATATAAAATGTGTAGCACTGGCTCCTGACGAGCACCCGCTATGTGTTTTTTCTATTTAATGTTCCTAAAACCACAGTTAGGTTTTAGGGTTAATTATGCCAAATTATGGTTTCAGTACCAGTCTAGCTGCATTGCACTGGGTTCTCCTTGGCCATAGGTGTCGCTGTCACCGCTGGCAAGTGTGAGAAAGCAGTTTAGCTAGGTGTATTGAGTGCCATTCTTTCTCAGAACCAGCCCAGTGGGTGTGTCATCCTGCTGTGCATTCTTGGAAAGGGTATTTAAGGTACTGAGATCACAAGCTTCTGGGTTCCGGTCCAGAAGATCCAGAAGATCTTTCTGTCTGTTTGGTCTTGGTCCTCCTGACCAGCTCCCCTGGCCCGGATCCAATTCTGAGTCTCTGGGCTGGATAGCCTGAGGCAAAGTAACTGAGAGGAGGATTCAAAGGTGGTCCGGTGCCGTCTCATCTGTGGAGAGGTCCAGCAACTGGAGAAGCACGCAGGGGAGGACACTTCGGGAGAAGGCAATGCATAAGGCTGGCTTCTCAGAAGGAGCCTGGAGGCTCAGTTGAAGGACACTAAGTGGATCCACACTCATATCGCAATGCCGGACCAGCTGCAAGATACTGGTACCGTATGATAGTTCTCTAAATGTACTTACATCCCTCAGTTATATTCAAGTCTGTGGCAGAGACTTTTCACAAGTGTTCTACATTCAAGTCTGTGGCAGAGACGTTTTCACAAGTGTTCTACATCCAAGTCTATGGCAGAGACTTTTGCTTTACTTAAACACTCTATCGGCTGCTAGGCCTGGTGAGAGGAGGTCTATCCGGTGTCTGTGACAATCCAGTTGTGAAACAATAATTCTCTAGATTTCTATTGTGAGAGACTTCCTATTTTTTGCAGTTCCAAAAAGTACCTGAACTCCCTTCCTAACCCTCTACCCTTCATTGAGAAGCTTTGTTACTTGTTTTTTCAAATAAATATTCTGAAAAAAAGGGGATCCTGGGTCAGTTTCTACTATTCTTTGGGCCATCTACCTCGGTAAACCCCTAGACGCACACAAGGTCAAGATGGTAACGGTAAGCCCAATAAAATCAGCAGCTCCTTAGGGGGTTAGTGCTACATATATATATATATATATATATATATATATATATATATATATATATATATATATATATATATATATATATATATATATATACCTATAGGGTTTAAACCAGTGGCCTTTAACTGCAACCCCTTGCTTGACTTTATCTAGCCCTTGGGGCACTATTCCGGCCAATGACACCAACAACGGGGTATTATTCCTCACACTGACACAAACAATGGGGTATTATTCCTGCCACTGACACCAATGATAGGACACTATTCCTCCTACTTATACCAAGGATGGGACACAACTCCTCCCCTAATACTAAACATTAGGCACTATTCCTCCCACTGACGCCAGGACATTTTCTACCCAAACTAACCACAGTCTGGCCCCTCTAAGGTCTAAAGTACAGTAAACTGGCCCATCAAACAATAATAGAAATTATACAGATACATCAGCAACTGGAATGATGACAATTATAATCCACAAAACATAAATATAAGTACAAATGAAACTGCGTATATCATAAAAAAAGAGTCCTCTCTAAAACAATTCCTCATCTTCCAGGACCATGTCCTTAGAAATAATGTGCCTGGTGCAAAATTTGTTTAACCACTTGCCTACCAGGCACGAACACCCCCTTCCTGCCCAAGCCATTTTTCAGCTTTCAGCACTGTCGCACTTTGAATGACAATTGATCGGTCATGCTACACTGTACCCAAATAAATGTTTTATCATTTTCTTCACACAAATAGAGCTTTCTTTTGGTGGTATTTAATCACTGCTAGGTTTTTTCTTTTTTACAAAAAAAAGACCAAAAATGTTGTAATTTTTTTTTTGAGTGCTGTAACTAAGTAATTTTTCACCTTCACTGATGTGCACTGATGAAGCAGCACCAATGGGCACTGATAGGCTGAACTGATAGGCATTTATGAGGTGGCACTTATGGGCACTGATGAGGCGGCACTTATGGGCACTGATGAGGTGGCACTGATGAGGAGGCACTATTATGCCGCACTTATGGGCACTGATGGGTACTAATAGGCGGCACTGGTGGGCACTGATAGGCAGCAGTGGTGGGCACTGACAGGTGGCACTGGTGGGCATGGATAGGCGGTACAGATGGGCACTGATGGACATTGATGGGTGGCACTGATGGGTGAAACTGATGGGCATTGGTGGATAGCAGTGATAGGCATTGATGGGCAGCTCTGATAGGCGGCACTAATTGCCAGCACTGACTGGGATGGCTAATGGGCACTGATTTGTGGCACTTGTGGGCACTGGTGGGATCTGATCACTGTCATTGGTGGGCACTGTATGCTGGCATTGGTGGGCACTGCATTTTTACACTTTATATATTGTAATCAGGGCACTGATCATCAGTGCCCTGATTACTTTCCTAGCTGTCCCATGTGAGGAGATGCCACTGATTGGCTCTCCTCTCCTCATACTCTGTCAGTGTTAGGTGAGGAGCGCCGATTACCAGCATCTCCGTGTTTACATATGACCGGCTGTGAATGGACACAGCCGATCACATGGACGCGGCTCTTTACACAGATCGGGGTCCTAGCAATGCGGTGCGGCCACGATCGCCGTGCAGCTCACCCCCGCGGGCGCGGCCATTCCGTTATATGACGGCGGCCAAGAACAAGAGCTGAACTGCCCCACCGTCATTTGACAGTGGGCGGGCAGCAAGCAGTTAAACAGTTTCCAATTACTGTCCACCAATTTAATGAATTACTTGCCACAGTGCATACCCTAAGGGATAAGCACTCACCAGATGGCACTGACTATGTATTTTTAAGTTGGTCAAAATTTGCATTTAATTTGGATTCACTCTCTCTGTATACCCTTTTCCTCCTCTAATGTGCAGGCTCTGCTTTCAGCAGTTACTTAGGAAAAATAGAAAGAGAAGAGGCTTGCATAGTGTGAAACCTTTTGAAACTTTATTACCAATTCACACCTGGCCTATAGACAAATATAGCGATAGCTTTCCCATCCTGACTGGACATCAAATGACGTCCTGTCAGAATGCGCTGACTGGCGAAATCTGTTACCAGCTGTGTCCACGGGATAATCGTGAGCACACAAAATATTCACACATCGGGCCTAATATGGACATTTTCACTTAGGGGTGTACTCATTTTTGTTGCCAGCGGTTTAGACATTAATGGCTGTGTGTTGAGTTATTTTGATGGGACAGCAAATTTACACTATTATACAAGCTGTACGCTCACTACGTTACATTGTAGCAAAGTGTAATTTCTTCAGTGTTGTCACATAAAAAGATATAATAAAATATTTACAAAAATGTGAGGGATGTACTCACTTTTGTGAGATACCGTATGTGTGTGTGTGTGTGTGTGTGTATATATATATACACAACGGTATATACACTGGTATATACCCCAACCGAGACAAGGGCTTTTGGAGGGGACTGCAGGGTAGCCTCTTGCCTAGCCTCTTGCCTACTGCCTATATATACACAGGTATATACCCCCTCTCAGCATGAGAAAAAGAAGAAGACTCCGTGGGACAGTTTTATTTTTTTTTTTTTTTAATAAAGAACTTGTCCCAAGGCGTGTAGTGTCTTTTTTTACCATTTCTACACATTTTTTGTGAAATGGTAGGTTTACATTTGTACCCCGTTACCATTTCACACACGGGGGGCCAGGATCTGGGGGTCTCCTTGTTAAAGAGGGGCTTCCAGATTCCGATAAGCCCCCCTCCCATAGACCCCCACAACCACCGGGCAAGGGTTGTGGGGATGAGGCCCTTCTCCCCATCAACATGGGGACAAGGTGCTTTGGGGGGGCTGCTACCCCAAAGTACCCTCCCAATTTTGAGGGCACGTGGGCTGGTACAGTTCAGGAGGGGGGGCACTCTCTCTTCCCCCCTCTTTTCCTTCAGCCTTCAAGGTTGCGTGCTCGGATAAGGGTCTGGTATGGATTTTTGGGGGGACCCCACGGCATTTTTAAAAAAAAATTGGTGCGGCATTCCCCTTAATATCAATACCAGACCTGAAGGGCCTGGTATGGAATTTGGGGGGGACCCCCACGCATTTAAAAAAAAAAAATTGGTTCGGGGTTCACCCCCCATGCCGTTTTTATCAATGAACTTTTATGTGTATTACTGGCCCGACAATTCATTATAGCCGCGAGTAGCTTTAAAATACTTTTTTTCCTTTAGAAATGTAATTTTGCTGTCAGACTGTTCTAAAGATGGGAAACACGTACCACTTTACAGGTATATTTTAGACACCCCCTAGGTACAAAATTTAAAGGAATATTTCACTTTTATGGTTTCACTTTAACCAGTTCCCGACCAGCGCACGCCGATGTACGTCGGCAGAATGGCACGGGCAGGCATATTGGCGTACAGGTACGTCCAATCTTCAATGCCGCCCTGCCACCGCGTGCTGGTCGGGACGCCCGTGAGGCCATACCCACGATCGTCTCACGGGGCGGCTGAATGGAGGAAATGCCGTGTAAACAGCATTTCCCCATTCAGCCTAGCAACTAGTGACGCTGATCTCTGCTCCATGTGATTGAAGCAGAGATCAGTGTTCACTAAATGAAAGCCCAGCCCCCGAACAGTTAGTAACACACCCCTGGGAACACTTAACCCCTACACTGCCACCTCCTGGTTAACCCCTTCACTGCCAGTGTCATTTACACAGGAATCACTGCATTTATATAGCAGTGATTGCTGTATAACTGACAATGGTCCCAAAAATGTGTCAAAAATGTCCCATGTGTCCACCGCAATGTCGCAGTCACAATAAAAATCGCTGATCACCGCCATTACTAGTAAAAAAATAAATAATAAAAATGCCATAAAACTATCCCTATTTTGTAAACGCTATAACTTTTGCGCAAACCAATGAATAATCGCTTATTGCGATTTTTTTAACAAAAAATATGTAGAAGAATACATATCGGCCTAAACTCGTTTGTAAGTCGGATGTTTGAAAATAGAGGACCTCCTGTATATACTATACAGCCTGCCCTATATACTCTGCGTAAAATTGGGCCGTATGCCCTGTACACTCGGTCGGACTTTCTGACGGAAAATGTGCGATCGGATCTCGGCGTTGGAAAATCCGATCGTGTGTGGGCTCCATCGGACTTTTCCCATCGGAATTTCCAACACACAAAGTTTGGATATAAAATTTTCTGACAACAAAATCTGATCATTTAAATTCCGATCGTGTGTAGACAATTCCGACGGACAAAGTGGCACGCATGCTCAGAATAAATTACGAGATGAAAGCTATTGGCTACTGCCCTCTTTATAGTCCCGTCGTATGTGTTCTAAGTCACCGCATTCTGAACGATCGGATTTTCAGACAACTTTGTGCGACCATGTGTATGCAAGACAAGTTTGGGCCAAAACCCGTCAGAAAAAATCTGATGGATTATGACGTCGGAATGTCCGACCGTGTGTATGGGGCATTAGGTGTTGGTGGTACCAAAACACTGTAAGCCCTCACAGTTACTCTTGTTGGGCAGAGGAACAGGCCCTGCTGTGAAATATTAAATCAAAAATTGTAATTACATGCTTCTGTGAAACAGGGGCAGAACAATTGGTTCTTAGGAAGTGGTGATGGTGGCACAACACTGTAACTCCTCACAGATACTCTTGTTGGGCACAGGAACGGGCTCTGCTGTGAAATATTAGATCAAAAATTGTAATTATAATACAGTGCAGCCGTAGTGCAGTTGCTACTACTTTTCTGGTGGTGTACACAGTACACAATACAATGTAGTGCAGTGTTGCAAAACAAAATATACATCATGTCCAGAAGGCCACTAAGGAGAGGCAGACGCTCACAGCAGGCCACTAAAGAAGGCAAGCAAGCTCTGTTTCTACAGTCAACATTGCTGGTCTTGGACATGGTGCATCCTCTGCCGGTGGCCGTGGGGCACACTTGTCCTTTTTTTATGCTGCTGGCCAGGTTATTGAGCCAGAACATGCAGAAGAGTTGGTGGAGTGGATAACAAAGCTGTCCTCATCCTCCTCATCCTCTGTCACCCAGGCTCAGAGTAGTTTTCCTTCTTATGCAGCTGCCAAAGCAGCCCATTCCACAGGCTCCTTGTCCACAGTCACTCCTTCCAACCATCATGCACAGAGGAGTCTCCCAAACTATTCGACCACAGTGTCGGGTACATGCTGCTGGAGGATGCACAGCGATTTGAAGTCTCCGATGTTGGTTCCCAGGTTGAGGAAGGGAGTAGCGTGAGCCTAGACAGAGGGAGTGCCCAAGAAGGCCAAGATACTGGCAGTCATGTTCCCCAGCTGCAGCATAGTGTCAAGTTTTCTCCAGTGACAAGGAGGGAGGGGATGATGAGTTCCCTGACTCTACTTGGATGCCTAATAGAATAGAGGAGGAGGAGGCACAACTCCAACAAGCAGGATGTCCTCTAGGTGGCAGCTTAAGGGCAGCCACCCTACTGCATCACACCGCAGAGCTCCGCAGGTGCAGGGCACTGCTGACTCCCCACTGATTTTGAAAAGTTCCTTGGTGTTGGCCTTTTTGGACACGTGTGCAGCAGATTGCTGTTTGCAATCTATGTCTGAAGCGGATCAATCGTGGCCACAACAGCAGCAGCTTGGGCACGACATGCTTGACCAGACATATGACGACCTCCCATGCAGTCTTTTTCCCATATACTATATTTGAGATTTAATATCTCTCAGATATGATTTGGGTTAAATGAGAGTTCTTTGACAGTGAGGCCGCGTACACACGCGGGGACTGTTCGCCCAACTTTGTCCGTCAAACAGTTTCGGCAAACAGTCCGCTCAAAATTAGCATGGACGGACATGGCCACACACGACGGACGAACAGTTTGCTGAAACCGTGCGCGATGACGTGAACCAGCCAATACGACGTCCTATACACTGCATTATAACTTTCGGCGTGAAAATCCTTTCTGAGCATGCGCGCAACTTTGTTTGACGAACAAGCCTACACACGAGCGGACTGTTCGCTGAAACAAGGTTTCAGCGGACAGTTTTTCGGAAATTCCGAAAAACCTTGTCCGTCAAACTGTCCGCTGAAACTGTCCGCTGAAAGCCCACACACGAGCGGACTGTCCGCCCAAACACTGTTCAGCGGACAAAGTTGGGCGAACAGTCCGCCCGTGTGTACGCGGCCTCAAAGCTTTAACACAATAACAACATTTATTGGTGAGTAGAAAGTCTATCAAGTACACAACCATCTATCTATAGTCTACAAAAGAAAGAAGAAAGAAAGTATTTTGTTAAAATAAGAGAATTACATGAAGGAATACAGAGTATATTCCTGAAAACATTAATCTGCAAACATGTTTAGTTACTTACAAGTAAAATGCAGACCTTTCCCATAATTACCCTTTGCACCAAGGTTCCATCCATTCTGATAGTTGCTCTCCCATAAACGTGTGTGTTTCCCTCCCATCTAGTCTGTGTATAGCATTGCCTCATTGGTTGGCATAGCGTGGCTCTGATTGGTGAGCTTCCCTATTCCTGGTTAAGGACTGGCTACATCTCCAATCCCTATGCTTTGCATAAATCAGCCCCCTTTAATGCAAATCATTGTCACTATTCTGAGCAGGAGCTTAACTTGAATTTTCCTGGGAAATTAAGTATTGATTACGAGTTGGTCTCCCTTCATCGCATATCCCAACATGAGATCCTTTGAAGTGAGGTTTGGATCCCATTGTTTGTATACACAAGCCTAGGCTCCGGCCAGAGATTTTGGTGATGATAATATGTTCCGCCCTACATAGCTACAAGCTAAATTAAATATATTCATTCAATATATATAAATTAAATATACATTAAATATATGAATTAAGTATAAATTAAATCTGTTCATAATTACAATATCCTACGACAACAGCACTTCAAAAGACACACATCAAAGAAAAATGCAGACTTCTGCTTGCTCCTCTAGCAATAGGTGTCCCAAGTTCTTGCAGCCAATCTGCTAGCAGCTCACCCCCATCAAATTTTAGCAGGGAAATTTCCCTACCCCAGTTGCTAAACATTAAAATAAGATTTTTATATACAGCTTACCTGTAAAATCCTTTTCTTGAGAGTACATCACGGGACACAGGAACTTCATTACATAGTGGGTTATATAGGCACCTTCGGTGATTGGACACTGGCTAACCCCAATTAAGGAGAATTCCTCCCTTATATAACCCCTCCCATATGGGAGGCACCTCAGTTTTGTAGCAAAGCAATAAGAAACCACGTAAAACCCAAGAAGGGCGGGAGCTCTGTGTCCCGTAATGCGCTCTCAAGAAAATGATTTTACAGGTAAGCTGTATATAAAAATCCTATTTTTTTGATCATACATCACGGGACACAGGAGCTTCATTACATAGTGGGATGTCCCAAGGCAATGCTCAGTTTGAGGGGAGGGAGACACAGATCAGAATTATAGACCGCCATGGACCAGAGGATCTAAACTGCAGCCTGCAGTACACTGCGCCCGAAGGTGATATCCTCTTGCCCTCTGACATCCACCTGATAAAATCTGGTGAATGTGTGGCCTGATGACCAAGTCGCAGCCTTACAGATCTGAGCCAGAGAGGCCTGGTGATGCACTGCCCAAGAAGCACTTACAGCCCTAGTTGAGTGCGCTTTCACTTGAAAAGGAGGACTCTTCCCCTCTACACCATAGGCCTGAAGAATAACTTGTCTAATCCATCTTGAGAGAGTGGATTTTGATGCCGCTTGGCCCTTCTTAGGGCCTTCTGGCAAAATAAACAAACAATCAGTCTTTCTTATCTGAGCAGTTGCCTGGAGATAGATACTGATTGCCTTTACCACATCTAGAGTGTGCAAAGACTCTTCTTCTGCGGACTGTGGATCTGGAAAAAACGGAATGGAAGGATTACATCTTGATTCAAATGGAATCCTGAAACCACCTTAGGTAGAAAGTACCTATTAGGAAGCATCACTACTCCATCCTTATGAATAATTAGATAAGGTTCCTTGCTCGAGAGAGCTGCCAGCTCTGACACTCTTCTAGCCGAGGATATGGTTATCAAGAAAACAAATTTTTTAGTCAAAAGAACTAACGAAACCTGATGCAATGGTTCAAATGGTTGTCCCTGCAATACTGAGAGAACCAAATTTAGATCCCATGGGCATACCGGAGGTTTGACTGGTGGCCTTAACCGCATGGACCCCTGAATGAAAACCCGCACAAGAGAATGTGATGCAAGTGGCTTCTGGAAAAACACTAACAAGGCTGAAATCTGCACCTTGATAGTGCTTACGGCCAAATTTATTTCTAGGCCTGACTGGAGAAAAGCCAAGATCCTGCTAACGACATACTTTCTAGGATGCCATTCCCCTGGGTACACACCAGGAAACATATGCCTTCCAGATTTTTTAGTAAATAAGCCTGGAGGCCGGCTTTCTGGCATTGACCAGAGTAGAAAGGACTGGTTCCGAGAGTCCATGGTCTCTCAGAATGTTGATCTCTGCAGCCAAACCGTTAAATTCAGACTGTGTAAAGCAGGATGGTAGATTGGACCCTGCGAGAGCAGATCTGACCGGAGAGGAAGGATCCAAGGCCTGCCTACTGCCAACTTCATGATCTGTGCGTACCAAGGTCGCCTGGGCTACCAATAGAACCGATTTTGTTTCCCTCTTGACTCTTCCCAGGAACCGTGACAGAAGCGGGTATGGTGGGAAGGCATAAATTAGATTGTACCGATCCCAGGGAATTGTCAGAGCATCTGACCCCTGAGCAAATACATCTCTTGTCCTTGACACAAACTTGTCCAGCTTCCTGTTGAATCTGGACGCAAACAGATCTACGTCTGGAGTGCCCCATTTGTGACATATGGTCTGAAATATGTCGGGGTGTAAAGCCCATTCTCCTGGGCATAACTGTTGGTGACTTAGAAAGTCTGCTTGCCAATTTTCCACTCCGGGGATGAAGACTGCAGAAAGGCATGGAACATGCCTCTCTGCCCAAGAAAGTATGTGATTCACCTCTCTTTGTGCAACCAGACTCCTGGTGCCACCCTGGTGATTGATATAAGCCACAGCTGTGGCATTGTTGGACTGTATTCGAACAGGGAGATCCTGTAGTCTGTAGGACCAGTTCATGAGGGCCATATAAACTGCCCGAATTTCCAGAATATTTATGGGCATTAGTTTTTCGGTCGCAGACCATTTCCCCTGCGTGCATACTTCTTCCAACACTGCTCCCCAGCCTGTCAGGCTGGCATCTGTAGTTACAATCTTCCATGGAAGGGAAAGAAAAGTTTTGCCTTTCAGCAGATTCTTGGTCTGTAACCACCAAACGAGACTCCTGCTTGTCCCTGGGGATAGATACATAGGAAGGTCCAAGGCCTGGGGCTTCTTGTTCCAAGCCACAGGGATACATCTTTGCAAAGGCATTGAGTGAAACTGGGCAAATAGAACGGCCTCGAAGGAGGCGACCATTTTCCCTAACAGTCTCATACACAACCGAATGGGAGAAGTCCTTCTGCCCAGTATCAGGCACACCAGAGCCCCTATAGCCATGGCCTTTGACCTTGGTAGAAACACCCTGCCCTGAGCGATGTCGATGACCATGCCCAGATACTCCAACCTGGTAGTAGGCTGCAGGGACGACTTTTCTAGACCACATGTGCAAAAACTGGTTCAAATCCTTTAGATCCAGGATAGGTCTGACATCTCCATTTGCTTTGGAACGGTGAAGAGATTTGAGTAAAAGCCTGAACCCTGTTCTCTTGGGTCCACTTCCACTATCACCCCCTGGGATAGTAAGTGATCTAAGGCCAGAAGTAGCGGTCTTTGCTTTACTGGATCCTTGGGGATCCTTGACCTTAGGAAATGAGATGGTGGAATCTCCTGGAACTTTAGTTTGTAGCCCAGCGATTTTGAGAAGGTTACCCACTTGTCCCGAATCTCTTCCCGCCAGGCTTCTGCAAACTGCAGGAGCCTTTCCCCCACTCGGCCGAGTGGGGGCGCCCCTTCACAAGGAAGATTTTGGGCTTTGCTTGGCAGGCTTTTGTCCCCAAGTCTTTTTCTGCCCCTGGGCGTGACCCTGGGCCTTTCCTCTAGAGGGAGGTTGGGAAGGCCGTTGCCACTGCTTAGAGCTTGATGCTCCAGGAGAAAGAGAATGCCTAAATGATAGACGTTTGTTCTTTTTGATTGGCAGGAGAGTAAATTTACCCACTGTAATCTTTTGGACGAATTTATCCAATTCCTCCCCAAATAAGCGTTCCCCTTTAAACGGGAACCCAGTCAAATATCTTTTACACAACAGCTCAGCTGCCCAATTCTTGAGCCACAGGGCCCCTCGCATTTGTACCAACAGGAGAGACAAACGAGATGCTTGTTGGACAGAATCCAAAACCGCATCAATCATAAAACACAGAATTTGAGGAATTTCTGCATAATTCTCCACTTCCTCGCTGGGAAGAAGGCCAAGCATCTGCTTAACCTGTTCCTTGAGGAACTGACACAACCCCACAGTTGCGACTGTAGGTTGCACTACAGTGCCAGCCATGGAAAAGGAGGCTTTCAATAACGTTTCCAGCTTCTTATCAGTTGGATCCTTAAATACCTGAGCATTATCCAAAGGACAGGTCAGGTTTTTATTCACACAAGAAACAGCCGCATCGACAGATGGGACCCCCCATTTCTTGGTGAAACTTTCCTCCAGAGGATAAAGTATAGAAAACCTTTTAGGAGGAGCAAACAGTTTATCGGGATGTCCCCAATTCTCATACAACAATTTATCCATTAAGGGATGAATTGGAAAGGAAAAGGCAGTCTGTGGGATTTTCCTGACCCCCAGGGAAGAAACAGAGAATGTAGCGGCCTCAGCAGCGGGCATTCTGAAAGTGGTACGCACCAATTCAGTGTAATATTGAACTTGCTTTCTAAGTGCCTGGGAGGAGGGGACTCTCTCCTCTTACTCTGATTCATCTCACTGCTCTTGATCCCTATCCCATGACAAGGATCTCTCCTCATTGTCAGAGGTGTCATCTGAAAGAGGAATTTCAGCAGAGGGAGGGGATCTACCCCTTTTTCTGCTATTTTTCAGGGAAGCTGAAATAAAATCCATAATTCTCCCTTCAAAAACCTCCAATGTAGCCCTAAGGGAGTCTTCAGTGACATTCGCTGGGGCTGAAACATTAGGAGAGGCTGCAAAACCTGACGGGCACTGACTCATCCTGTGAGACTGGCTCCAGTCTTGCAGGGGGGATGGTAATCTACAGGCATCTTTCGGACCCCTAGATCTAGGCGGTGATTTACCAGTGCCCTTGTTACCTCCCTCTGAGACCCTCTTACCAGGAGACATAGTCCTAATCTACAAAGCAGAGGTACTAGTACAAAAGTGCAATCACTGTTGTGATACAAGTCTCACAATAAACATATATGCTTAAACTGCACAACCTGATGCTGAGTAGGTGTCTTAGTTTGCCTGGATCTAACCCCTTAGGATGCTTATTGCCCACAGCTCTGTGTCCTCCACTTACAGCCCCCTGGCATTCTGGGCTTTTAAAATTGCTGCTTTAGTGCCTGCACAGTAAGCGCCGTGCACGCTGGTGTGCACGACCCGCAACCACACACCCCCTCTTCATTTAATATGGGAGCGTGTCCGAGGGGGGGAATGAGCATCTGCCTCTCCTTAGTGGCTTTCCAGACATGATGGGGATTTTGTTTAGCAACACCACACTACACTGTATTGTGTACTGTGTACACCACCAGAAAAGTAGTAGCAACTGCACTATGGATGTACGGTATTTTGTACACCACCAGAAGTCTAATAGCAACTATGGGTGCCCTGTATGTATTGTGTACTGTATATACCAGCAGAAAAGTGGCAGCAACTGCACTAGGGGTGCACGGTACTGTGTGTGTATATATATATATATATATATATATATATACATACATATACACACACAAGACTGGCTGTATGTATATATATATATATATATATATATATATATATATATATATATATATATATATATATATATATTAAATACACTAAAGCTAACTAAACCACCTGCCTGCCTGAAGTACATTGCAAAGAGTACACCAGAATGGACTGCAGTGAGATCTAGCTAAACTGTATGCAGTGGGTATATATATATATATGTATATATATATATATATATATATATGTATATATATATAGATTAGACTGACTGTATATATATAAATTTATATATACAGGAATATATATATATATATATATATATATATATATATATATATATATATATATATATATATATATATATATATATATATGTATGCAGGGGCGTAACTAGAGATCACAGGGCCCCATAGCAAAATGTTGTATGGGCCCCCCCCCCACCAAAAAAAATGAACTAATGCTATTAAACAACAGACTACCACACCCATGTGGCACAGTACCCAGGCAACAGCTTATATAAATTTTGAACAACAAAGTATGCAGTATACTGTATGCAGCCCCTGAAGGGAACACATTGCAGACCTCCAGGCCTTTTAACCAATTTCTGTTCTGTTATATAAAATGAAATAGTTCAACTCACCATAATGCAAAATCAGTGGGATCCCTGAGCGTGTCACTTGCCATCATCGCCTGCCACCAGATGCAGATTGTAACTTGTCACAGGTTGCGGAATGTCACCTACCACATGTTGCGGATTGTCCACTTGCCACATCCCAGATTGTCACTTGCCAAGTCACCTGCCACACATTATGGATTGTCACTTGCCACATCCTGGATTGTCACTTGCCACACATTATGGATTGTCACTTGCCACGTCCTGGATTGTCACTTGCCACGTCACTTGCCACACATTATGGATTGTCACTTGCCACGTCCTGGATTGTCACTTGCCACGTCACTTGCCACACATTATGGATTGTCCTTCGCCACGTCCTGGATTGTCACTTGCCACACATTAAGGATTGTCACTTGTCACATCACCTGCTACACATTGCGGATTGTCCACTTGCCACGTCGCCTGCCACCAGATGCAGATTGTCACTTGTCACACTTTGCAGAATGTCACCTGCCACATGTTGCGGATTGTCCACTTGCCACGTCCCGGATTGTCACTTGCCACGTTACCTGCCACATATTACGGATTGTCACTTGCCATGTCCTAGATTGTCACTTGCCACGTCTCGGGTTGTCACTTGCCACGTCACCTGCCACACATTACGGATTGTCACTTGCCATGTCACCTGCCACACATTACGGATTGTCACTTGTCTTGTCACGGATTTTCACTTGCCACGTCACCTGCCACATGTTACGGATTGTCACTTGCCACATCCAGGTTGTCACTTGCCACGTCACCTGCCACACATTACGGATTGTCACTTGCCACGTCCTAGATTGCCACACATTACAGATTGTCACTTACCACATCCTAGATTGTCACTTGCCACACATTATGGATTGTCACTTGCACGTCCCGGGTTGTCACTTGCCACGCCACCTGCCACACATTACGGATTGTCACTTGTCATGTCACGGATTTTCACTTGCCACGTCACCTGCCACATGTTACGGATTGTCACTTGCCACATCCAGGTTGTCCCTTGCCATGTCACCTGCCACACGTTACGGATTGTCACTTGCCACGTCCCTGGTTGTCACTTGCCACGTTGCCTGCCACACATTATGGATTGTCATTTGCCATGTCATGGATTTTCACTTGCCACATCACCTGCCACATGTTACGGATTGTCACTTGCCACATCCAGGTTGTCACTTGCCATGTCACCTGCCACACGTTACGGATTGTCACTTGCCACGTCCCGGGTTGTCACTTGCCACGTCGCCTGCCACACATTATGGATTGTCACTTGCCATGTCACCTGCCACACGTTACGGATTGTCACTTGCCACGTCCCGGGTTGTCACTTGCCACGTCGCCTGCCACACATTATGGATTGTCACTTGCTCTGCCACTTTCCTGCTGTGTCACAGAGTTAGGCAGCAGATTATCAGTCAGGCAGCAGAGAGATAATGTCATCTCTCTGCTTCCTGGCTGCCTGCACAGTGAGGGGGAACTGCACTACAGGGATGAGAGGGCAGCGAGAGATGATGTCATCTCTATGCTCCCCCGCCCGTCAGCTCCCTGATTGGCCAGCCCACTCATGCCCACTCTCATCTGCCTCCCAGTCCCACTATCACCCGCGGAGCCGCTCGCGGACCACCCGCGGAGCCGCTGACTACCCGCGGGCCGCCCGCGGACCACCCGCGGAGCCGCGGACCACCCGCGGCCGCCCGCGGACCACCCGCGGACTACCCGCGGACCACCCGCGGAGCCGCGGGCCGCCCGCGGACCACCCGCGGAGCCGCGGACCACCCGCGGAGCCGCGGGCCGCCCGCGGACCACCCGCGGACAGCCCGCTCTCACCCGCTATCTCCCGCGGAGCCTATCCTCACCGGGCCCCACTTGACTGCGGGCCCCATAGCGCCCGCATGTGTTGCTATGGCGGTAGTTCCGCCACTGTATGTATGTATATATATATATATATATATATATATATATATATATATATATGAAATACACTGCAGCTAACTGAATAATCTGCCTGCTCAATCTAAATGACACTCTCTCTCCGTCCACGATGGCAACGACACACTACACGAGGCCGATGTGCAGTCAGCCTTTTATAGTGTGGGCATGGAGTTAGTCCCCCTGAGCCATGATTGGCAAAAGGCACCCTGCCTTTGGCCAATTATGACTCTCTTAGCTGAGGGCGCTAAGATTGGCCAAAGCATGCAGGTCATGGTGCATGCTCTGGCCAATCATCATACAGCAAAACACTGTGCTCCCACAGTGCATTATGGGCCGTTACGCAACCCTCGAATTTGGCGCGAACAGCTCATAATGTTCGGTTTTCAACAAACGGGCGAACAGCCAATGTTCGTGTTGCACTCATGTTCGACCCAAACAGAAAGCTCATCCCTAGTGTTGATTTTATTTGAAGGGACAGCAAATTTACACTGTTACACAAGCTGTACACCACTGCTTTACATTGTAGCAGTGTCATCTCTTCAGTGTTGTCACATGAAAAATTAAATATAATAAATAATAAAATATTTACAAAAATGTGATGGGTGTACTAATTTTTGTGAGATACTGTACATTAAAACACTCCATTATGAGTGAATCATACAAACGTATGTAATATAATTGTAAATAATTATCTTGTATGGTAGGTGATCTCTGTGGAATATCACAGATCACATTTTTGTATCATCGTATAGGTATTATGGTATTAATATTGTATGCTATGATTCATTCATAGAATGGTGCATTACATGACTCTCCCCCAGTATACCCCTGAAGAAAGGATTGACTTCTTCTTAAAAATGTGTTGGGTGGGATTGGAGACAATATTGCTTTAAAAATTTCTACATCTACAAGATGTGTATTGAAGAAGATGGTTGGCTAGAGCGTAAAGTGAAACTATGAACAAAATAAAAAAGTTACCTAGATGAAGTCTGTCACTTGGATTAACAGTCCTGGATTTAAAAAAAAGTTGTATAATCTGTTGATCCTGCCACTAAATCTGGTATTATTTCACTTCCTTTTAAACATTGTTTGTTTTGCAGTGAATTCCCACAGTACCATTGCAGGCTTCGATAGACTTATAACCAACAAACAGGTTAAAGCCAACCTCCATATGTACCCTAAACCGAATTATAGTGTATGTTTCATAAATTGTTTCACTAACATCATACAATTTACTGTAAACTACTACTATTTTATATAAAATATATAATGTTTAGGGGTTTTACATAATCTTTAAGCCTAAAACTATTTTGTAAATATGTGCTGAAAAAAAAGCAAAAATGGCTGGGGAAGTTAAACAGTTTAAATAAAAGATGATCTTTGTAGACTCCCGCAGAAGTGTAATACTGTGTGGTTTATTCCAATCTCTGTAACTGTTAGTTTTGCTATGTCTGCATATGAATACTGTATAGAGAAAAACATAACAGCCAATAAAATAGAAAATTAGTTAATATATTGAATTCTATCATTACAAGTTATAACCACATACAACTACCAGAATACAAAATTTTTCAGTAAAGTGGAACTTGATCACAAACTGATGTTTTTCACAATTAAGTCTGCTTAGGACAAAATGTGTTGAGCACTAGGTAAGTTTTTATGGACATTTTAAAGCACCTTCTTGTCTTTCCCTGTTTTTTATTCATTATCTTGGTATGACAGAGATCACATATGGTGGATAAAAAAAATGGAAGCTACAGAGGCAGACAGCAAATTGGATGCAAAGAACAGGTATGGGTGCAGATCAGAGCTGGCCAGAACAACTTTACAGCTGTATAGAGGCCATACACTCAGAATGCAGTCCTAAACCAAAGGAGATAATACAACACTTTTGACCCGTATAAGTTGCCAGGTCAACACCGCCTTGTGAGTGAATCTGCTGGGAAGTACTGAGAAGTATTCAAGAAGTACATGATTATATAAGTGATTTACAGAGTGAAGCGTGGCAGACCTACTAGAAGCTGCAAAAGGAAAGAATAAGCAAGTGTGATTTTGATTACCTTCTATTGATATTTTGCATAACTGAGCAGCCCAACTTTCAGGACACTTATGCCCCGTACACACGAGAGGAATTAAGTCTGACAGACCTCCAAAGGAGTTCCGCCGGAGTTCCGCTGGAGTTCCGACGGAGTTCTGGCGGACTTTTCGACCGAACGGACTTGACCACACACCATCACACCAAACTCCGACGGAGTCGAACGTGATGACGTACGACTGGATTCGACGTAGGAAGTTCATAGACAGTAGCCAATAGCTGCCCTAGCGTCGGTTTTAGTCCGTCGGAGTAGCACACACACGAGCGGATTTTTCAAAGGGGACCGGGTCCGGCGGAGTTCCGTCGGGAAAATTTAAAGCATGCTTCATTTCTAAAGTCCGTCAGACTTTAGCTTCGCTAAAGTCCGTTGCAGCCCACACACGATCGGATAGTCCGCCGGACTCAGTCCGTCGGAGTTTGGATGTCGAAAAGTCCGCTCGTGTGTACGGGGCATTAGAGAAAAAATCAAGTTGTCCATGGAGATACCTGTAGGCGTTCATTTTACAGTTCTGTTGGCAGTTCGCAATTGTTTAGTAATACCAGTAGACATCATAATAACCAAACATGATGACATTATCCTGCACTTATGCCATGATGTCATATTTTTTGATGGGATCAGAAGCTCAATCATGTATCCGAGAGGAAGAAAATAATCCCTTGAATGATTTATATGCAAAGACCACTGTAAACTACCATGCACCCAACGGATTATACCGTTGAGTTGTTATTCACATCATGTTATTATTATTATTATTATTATTATTATTATAGTATTATTATACAGGATTTATATAGTGCCTACAGTTTGAGAAGCCGCTTTACAACATGAGGGCAGACAGAACGTATGGGGAATGGGTGCCGCTGACATACATAGCTTCTCAAATGAAGTGAGGAAGGATGGGGTCTGATACTCTGAGGCTGAGGACAAAGTGACGCAACTGTCTGTAGCACCAATAATCCAGCGAAAAGTGACCAAATTGGTCACGGAGCCAGTCCAGGGATACCAGACCCTGTTCTTGTATGAATCTACCACAATGCACCTCTCCGTCCCTTGCCCATGTACAAAAATAGGAGAGATGTTCCCCAGGAATGAACCAGGGGAAGCCTCCTAAAGGAGCAAGGGGGGGGGCAGGAGGAGACAATAGCCCCTGTGCATTGAGAGCGTCCCATATTTTCAGAGCATGGGAGGTGACAGGGGACACAGAATCTGAAAGAGACGATGTTCTCTGGAGAGTCAAGGGGAGGGGGATAGGTTTGCATCCAGCCAGGAATATCTCTAAGGGGACTCATAATTTAGTGTGTACATTATGGTGCCAGTTCAATATCCGCTGCAAGGGCATTGCAGGGTGGGAAGAGCCACCCAGGGGCTCCACCCTTGCCAGATAAATTTTAGAAACAGGCTTTTGAGGGCCAAGAAGAAGGACCTGGGCAATGGGCATCATCTTTAGGTTAAAAAGAATCCGTGGCAACACATTCATTTTTAAGATACTGACTTGGCCTATCCATGAGAAAGTGGTACAGTCCCATTTTAGCAAGTCTGACTGAATAATTGAAAGCAAGGGGACATAATTACTAGTTTATAGTTGAGAGAATTGGGTCCGAAGATGAATTCCTAGATATTTTAGGGCAGAGCGACACCAAGTGAAGGAAAAGGAGGCTTGTATCCGAGTATGCATTACAGGGGGAATGGCAAGGGGGAGAATCTCTGACTTGCTATAGTTAATTTTGAAATTTGAAAGTGAGTGGAATCTCTGTAGCTCAGCCATAATATTAGGAAGAGAGATCAGCGGTTCTGCCACATAAAATAGTAAATCATCAGCATAAGCTGACAGTTTGTGCTCCATAGTCCCCACACTAAGTCCCCTAATTTTAGGATTCAAGTGAATCATATTCAACAATGGCTTGAGAGTAAGAGCAAATATGAATGGAGATAGGGGGCATCCCTGTCTCGTCCTATTCCGAATAGGAAAGGAGCCAGAGAGAGTTCCACTCACCTTGACTCGAGCTAGTGGCTATATAAAGCCCCTATCCATTTAAGCATTTTGTGGCCGAGACCCAGCCTAGCCAGCACAGCTTGTAGGTATGCCCGGTCCACCCTATCAAACGCCTTTTCGGCATCATAGATAAAAAAAGGCAGGGTGGACTGCCATCATGCAAGTTAACAGGAATAAAGCAGCTGAATTGCCCTGTTGGAGTTGACCCTGGCCTCCCTCCCTGCTATGGACCCCATTTGGTTAGGATGTATTATGGTTGGCAAGATGGGCTTCAGTCGATTTGCCAAGACCCGTGCCAATATCTTGATATCGGTGTTCAGTAGCAAGAATGGTCTATAACTCTTAGGGGCAGTATGGCTTTCCCTTTCTTAGGGAGGATTGTTATGTTAGCCATCAGTGCTTCCTTGGGGATGATCATTCCCAACGCCAAGGCATTAAAGTATTCATACATGGGGCTAGAGAGGGGGGGGGGGGGGATTTGCAGTAGTAGGCATTGGTGAAGCCTTCAGGTGCCAGGTTCTTGCCCTTTGGCAAGTTGTTAATAAACTACGCTATCTCTGTTAGAGTAATGGGTGCATCTAATTGCTCACTGATTTGTGTTGCAAGCTGGGGAAACTGCGCCTCGTCTAAATACTGCGAGAGAAGTTCCACTTTCTGTGTGGATGTCAACCCGGGGAGGGTATCAGGGAGTTGGTAGAGTTAGGCATAGTAGTCCCTAAAAGCATCTGCTATGTTAGAGGAAAAAAAGGTCGGTGGGCCTGGGGTGGTGGTGTGGAGCTTGTGGTTATAACTGAACGTGTGTTGACATCTAAGAGCTCTGGCCAGGAGGCTCCGGAATTTGTTCACAAACGCGTAGAATTTATGGGATACATGGCGCTGAATTCGGGTCTCCAAAAGAGTAGAAAGCTCCTCCCTGAGGGATTGGAGTTCCGTCGCCAGCGCCTGGGTCATGCTACGCTTGTGCCTAAGTTCTGCAGCCCTAACTTTAGTCAGTTAGGCCGCGTACACACGGGCGGACTGTTCGCCCAACCTTGTCCGCTGAACAGTGTTTGGGCGGACAGTCCGCTCATGTGTGGGCTTTCAGCGGACAGTTTCAGCGGACAGTTTGACGGACAAAGTCTTTCGGAAATTCCGAAAAACTGTCCGCTGAAACTGTGTTTGAGCGAACAGTCCGCCCGTGTGTAGGCTACTTTCGAAATGAGCAAACTGTTCCCGCTCGGAGGGAAGTCTGCTCATTTCGAGCGCGTGTGAAGGTAGGCGGGGCCCGCGACGGAGACGTCGCAGGCTCCGCCGCCTGGAATGGGCTTAAAGGGGAACCCCAACACCGAAAAAAATCGGCGTGGGGGTTCCCCCAAAGTCCACAACAGACCCTTGTCCGAGCACGCTACCCGGCCGGCCAGGAAAGGGGGGCGAGCGAGCGCACCCCCCCC
Organism: Lithobates pipiens; assembly: GCF_037356315.1. Taxonomy (NCBI): domain Eukaryota; kingdom Metazoa; phylum Chordata; class Amphibia; order Anura; family Ranidae; genus Lithobates; species Lithobates pipiens. The sequence continues at coordinate 175,038,158 of NW_027507790.1, read as the reverse complement.
TCCTGAGCCGTACCAGGCCGCGTGCCCTCAACATGGGGGGGTGCCTTGGGGAAGGGGGGGCCACGCGGCCCCCCACCCCAAAGCACCTTGTCCCCATGTTGATGAGGACAAGGGCCTCTTCCCGACAACCCTGGCCGTTGGTTGTCGGGGTCTGCGGGCGGGGGGCTTATCGGAATCCGGGAGCCCCCTTTAAGAAGGGGGCCCCCGGATACCGGCCCCCCACCCTATGTGAATGAGTATGGGGTACAATGTACCCCTACCCATTCACCTGTGAAATAAAGTACAAAAAAAAACACAACACAGAGAAAAAATATTTTATTGCACAGCTCCGGGGGTCTTCCGTCTTCGGGGGTCTTCTCGCCGGACTCCTCCGCTATCTTCGTGTAGCTCTTTTACTAGCGGAGGAGCCCGGCTTTCTTCCTCCCCGCCGCCGGCCTCTTCTCCCGACTTCGGGGGTCTTGTCCCCCTCTTCGGTTCTTCTGCCGGGCCACCGCGCCTTCTTGTAGCTCTTTTACAGGCGGTGGCCCGGTCTTCTGTCGCCGCTGTCGCTGTCGCCGTCGCCGCCTTCCGTTCTTGTTCTTCTTCTTGTTCTTCTTCTTCTTCCCCAGGAGATGTTGACACGTCGCTCTCTCCGGCCGGAATGCCAGAGCCGCGCTGTGCGGTCACTTATATAGTGACAATGGGGCGGTGTCACATGGTATATGTCACATGGGTTGGTCACATGGTGACCCCGCCCCCTTACGATGTCATAGTCCCCATGTGACATCAACCCATGTGACCAACCCATGTGACATATACCATGTGACATCGCCCCATTGTCACTATATAAGTGACCGCACAGCGCGGCTCTGGCATTCCGGCCGGAGAGAGCGACGTGTCAACATCTCCTGGGGAAGAAGAAGAAGAACAAGAAGAAGAGCAAGAACGGAAGGCGGCGACGGCGACGGCGACAGAAGACCGGGCCACCGCCTGTAAAAGAGCTACAAGAAGGCGCGGTGGCCCGGCAGAAGAACCGAAGGCGGCGACAGAAGAACGGAAGGCAGCGGCGACAGAAGACCGGGCCACCGCCTGTAAAAGAGCTACAAGAAGGCGCGGTGGCCCGGCAGAAGAACCGAAGAGGGGGACAAGACCCCCGAAGTCGGGAGAAGAGGCCGGCGGCGGGGAGGAAGAAAGCCGGGCTCCTCCGCTAGTAAAAGAGCTACACGAAGATAGCGGAGGAGTCCGGCGAGAAGACCCCCGAAGACGGAAGACCCCCGGAGCTGTGCAATAAAATATTTTTTCTCTGTGTTGTGTTTTTTTTTGTACTTTATTTCACAGGTGAATGGGTAGGGGTACATTGTACCCCATACTCATTCACATAGGGTGGGGGGCCGGTATCCGGGGGCCCCCTTCTTAAAGGGGGCTCCCGGATTCCGATAAGCCCCCCGCCCGCAGACCCCGACAACCAACGGCCAGGGTTGTCGGGAAGAGGCCCTTGTCCTCATCAACATGGGGACAAGGTGCTTTGGGGTGGGGGGGCCGCGTGGCCCCCCCTTCCCCAAGGCACCCCCCCATGTTGAGGGCACGCGGCCTGGTACGGCTCAGGAGGGGGGGCGCGCTCGCTCGCCCCCCTTTCCTGGCCGGCCGGGTAGCGTGCTCGGACAAGGGTCTGTTGTGGACTTTGGGGGAACCCCCACGCCTCGGCGTTGGGGTTCCCCTTTAAGTCCATTCCAGGCGGCGGAGCCCGCGACGTCTCCTTCGCGGGCCCCGCCTACCTGTACACGCGCTCGAAATGGGCGGATTTGCCTCCGCCTTACGTGGGCGAGTCCGTTCATTTCAAAAGTTGAGCGAACTGTTTGTCAAACAGTTCGCTGAAACAGTCCGCTCAAAAAGTGCCGTGTGTGGCCATGTCCGTCCATGCTAATTTTGAGCGGACTGTTTGCCGAAACTGTTTGACAAACAAAGTTGGGCGAACAGTCCGCCCGTGTGTACGCGGCCTAAGAAGTTCTCCATTACTTGCTTTTTTTTTAGCCTGGAGCCCTGGGAAATTAACTAGCCCCGAACCACCGCCTTGTGCCCCTCCCACACTGCTGACACCCCCCGTTTTACCCATTTTCAGCGAAATATAGAGAAAAAGTGTCAGAGACTCGTTTCAGGGCCATTACATTATCTAACAGATTCTAACTGTTTGGATTCTGGGGATGGTGAAGCTAAAGAGATAGAGATAGGGGCATGATCAGAAATGGTAAGAGACCCGATGGGTGCACCGGACAGTGACTCAGGAAATGATGATCCACTAGCAAAGATCTATGCGTGTATATGCATTATGAGTGGCAGAGTGGTAGCTAAAATCTTTAACAGTGGGATGAAGAATTCTCCAGCAGTCAACCAGATGATAAGTATGCAGGGACTTCTGAAAGCCTTTAAGAAATGCAAAGGAATGTACTGAGTGGCCAGAGGAGGTATCCATCTGTGAGTCAGGGCTTAAGTTAAAATCTCCCTCTAATACCAGTTGCCCCTCCCGTAACGAGGACAGAGACTCCAGAACCTTTTCCAGGAATGTAAGTTGCTCAGTATTTGGGGCATACACCATGGCAAGAGTAATTTTGCTTTCAAATAAGGTGCCTTTTAGGAAGACAAACCTACCCTTTGGGTCAGCGTAATGATCTAATGATCCCACCCTATTAGACTGTAAGCTCTTCTGAGCAGGGCCCTCTTAATCCTCTTGTATTTTATTGTATTGTAACTGTATTGTCTCCTTTATATTGTAAAGTGCTGCGTAAATTGTTGGCACTGTATAAATCCTGTATAATAATAATAATAATAATCTAGTGGAATAAAGGGCCAGCTTTTATGTATGGCTGTCACCACGCCACTCGATTTTGACCGACCCAATTTGGAAAATTTGAATTGACACTTCACTTCACACTTCAGAATGTCAATGAAACATAGTGCTATCATAGACAATCATGGTAAGTCTAGAGCTCAGCAGGCACAGAGTCTGGCAAGGCAGCTTCGTATGAAACACAGAGGGGCTGCTTTACCTCTCAGCAGGTTGGCCCCTTCTATTTATTTTTACATCATGTACTGTAAGTAAAAACAAGTCAACATATGACAAGGGGACACCGCTATCAGTATTTATGAGTATGCCTTATACAGGTATGTGGAGCATTCCAGCATATTCTGCCTTATTTCACCAGACACAGTAACACTTTGCCTCTTTTTTATTATTTCACATCAGTATATTTTACATTCCCTTGTAAAACCCAGATTTGCTCACCTTATTTATTTTTCCCAATTTTCAAATTTTATAAGACGATGAAAAACCTGAACAAGATTGATGCTGCATGACAGTCGCGGAATAACAAATCACAGGCAAATGGCAAATAAATAGCCAGTGGGAATTGGTATCATCTAATCTGCACTATAGATTGTTAGGAAATATACAATATTAAATAAACAAATAGCTTGGTTGTTGCTGACATGCAGTAGAATACATTATAATACAGGAGAATGTTGGTAAACAGCGCACATTGTTCGATTCCCTTGATATAGAGTTTCATTTCAAACAGATGTCTCTCGCTCAGTGTGATAGGTTTAGCAGGGGATTTATCAGAGAGTATACATAATTTAAAATTTCATTTTACTGCTTGGTTTTCTTTTCCTGTCTGACAGCCAACTCCATGAGGGCCAACCCATGGCATTTCATCTCCACTGACCCAAGTGCTAAAGGAAATTTGAATTCATTACACAGTTTTATGGAATATGAAGCAGAGTGACATGGAGAATGACATTGTTATTTCTGAGCAAGGTGAAAGCACGTTATTGAAAGGTATATAAAACTTGGTGGAGATTTTTCTGCAGCCATTTTTTATCACATACTTTGGAACATTGCTGAATTGGGACTAAAAGGCAACACATAAAGCACACCAGATCAAATATGTGTATATACTTTATTTATTGGCTTATAGCACACACTTTTTCACCCTGAAAATCAGATGCAAATAGTGTGGGCATGTTATACGCCGATACTTCAACTTTAGCTGCCTCGAAGGAGACAGGGAGGGGGCAGGACAAGCGCTGTCAGATTACATACAGTGAGAATCTCCTGTTTACTTGGCGGCCTCTGTAATAGGAAGTCCTGTCTCCTGGGCTGCCATTGGACCACTGTTCTGCCTATCCTAGGAGATTTTCACTGTATGTAATCTGTTGGCGCTCGTCCTGCCCCCCTACCTGTCCCCTCTAGGCCGCAGATGGTCATTGATCAGGCCGCACTGATAGCAATGTTGAGGCTGCTGCATTGAAGGCAATGGTGAGGCTGCTTCATTGATGGCAATGGTGAGGCTGCTTTATTGATGGCACCTGTGAAGCTGCATTGATTGCACTTGTGAGGCTGCAGATGGGCATTGATCAGGCTGCATTGATGGCAATAATGAGGTTGCAGATGGCTCTGACCCTTATTTTGCTTCAAAGCTCCTTATTTAATATGTACGTTTTTTTCCTGAAACTTCCCTCTTAAAATGAATGTGCATGTTACACACCTGTGCGTGTGATACGCCGATAAATACGGTAATTGTTGCAAATTCATGTTAGAGAGGTCACAACAGCAAACAAAAAAAAAGTCCATAATCCTGCAAGTAAGTCTTCTTTTCTATACTACTTGTAAAATTGTTAAATTGTCACCTTTCTCCAAGATTTTGAATATTTTGGGAAGAATTGGGTCTCAGTGATTAGCACTGGGTGCAAAGCCCCCAAGGGAAAACAAAAAGTGTTCATTCCACACGCTGTGTATGCTCTTACACCAAATATTTTACTACAGATTTTAGACATGTGCAATTAATTTCGGTCTGAATACAAATTTTCAAATTTGGACACATTTTTGGTTATTTAGAGATTCAGATGTATCAGAATCTATGAATTAAATAGTAATGAATAGTAATTTAAAGTAAAATTAATTTTGTTTATTCTTTTTCTAACGAATTCCACATTTTCAGAACGACTAGAACTCGGATCGGTCAAAAAATGATCGACCAATTATAATTCTGTGTAAAGAATAGTTGGTTGTTAATCAGTGGGCTGGGAAGCCGGTGTCCTATCACATTGTGTCCCTCAGCAGATAGTGTCCGCTGTGTACTGCGCATGACACAGGACACAAAGATTCAAAATATAGCTGAAGATGAACAGCGCCTGCGACGTGAGTCCAGGTTCTAGCCCCACCATCCAAGTGGACATAGAGTTGGAATAAAAAGAGCTGAGCGCAGCAAGGCCGCGCCCGAAGTGTGGCGAGCGAAGCGAGCCTGCGAGGGGCCCTCTAATATTTGCAGCCCTATGTCCACTTGGATGGTGGGGCTAGCACCTCCACTCACGGCGCAGGCGCCGTTCATCTTCGGAGATTTTCCGAATGTCCTTCTGCTCCGTACTGTGCAAGCGCTGCACCTGCGCAGTACGGGGCGGACACTATCCGATGGATGAACGCTATATGACAGAACACCGGCCTCCTCATCCTTAACAACCGATGAGTCATCAGCTGTCAGCTGGCTTTCCAACTGACTGCTGAAATATAAACAAAACAATGCAGACAATAGAAAATTCATTAAAAAAACAGCGCAAGCCACCCTCCAATCAATCTCCAATCAATACCAGGCCCTTTGGGTCTGGTATGGATTCTAATGGAAACCCCACGCCAAAAAAATAAATAAAAAAAAAGGTATAGGGTCCCCCCATAATCCATACCAGACCCTTATCCAAGCATGCAGCTGTCATCTGCCCCCTTCACTTATTATGGCCCATGACCGGTTACTAATGCCGCGTACACACGTAGCAGACTATCCGGCGGACTTAGTCTGGCGGACTTTCCGCTGGACTGTCCGCCGGACTTTCCGAACGAGCTACCTGCCCACACACGGTAGTTTTGTGGCGGACTAATACGGCGTACTAAGTCCGCCGGACTATCCACCATACTTTTGAAATGAACGGACTCGCCCACACGCGTGGAAGAAAGTCCGCTCATTTTGAGCGTGTGTCCAGGTAGCCGGGACCAGCAAAGGAGGCGTCGCTGGCCCCGTCACCTGGTATGGACTTAAAGGGGAATCCCTACGCCGAAAAATCGGCGTGGGGGTCCCCCCTAGGTCCATATCAGACCCTTATTCGAGCACGCTACCCCTGAGCCATACTAGGCCTCGTGCCCTCAACATGGGGGGTGCCTTGGGGAAGGGGGGCAGCGCGGCCCCCCCGCCCCAAAGCACCTTGTCCCCATGTTGATGAGGACAAGGGCCTCTTCTCGATAACCTTGGCCGGTGGTTGTCGGGGTCTGCGGGCGGGGGGCTTATTGGAATCCGTGAGCCCCCTTTAATAAGGGGGCCCCCGGATCCCGGCCCCCCACCCTATGTGAATGAGTATGGGGTACAATGTACCCCTACCCATTCACCTGTGGAGAAAAGTAAAAAAAAAAAAACACGAGGGTTAAAATAGTTTATTGCACAGCTCCGGGATTCCGTCTTCGGGGGTCTTCTCACCGGACTCCTCCGCTATCTTGTGCTCTTTTGCTAGCTCTTTCACTAGCGGAGGAGCCCAACTTTCTTCTTCACCGCCGCCCTCTTCTTCCGACTTCGGGGGTCTTGTCCCCCTCTTCGGTTCTTCTTGCCGGGCCACCGCGCCTTCTTCTAGCTCTTTTGCAAGCGGTGACCCGGTCTTCTCTCGCCACTGTGGCTGTCGACATCTTCTGTTCTTCTCTTCTGGAGATGTTGCCTCGTCGCTGTCTCCGGTCACAATGGCAGGGACGCGGCGTGCGGCGACTTATATAGGGACATCACCGGATGATGTCCCCACCCATTATGATGTCACAGGCCCAGAGGATGCTGCGTCCCTGCCATTGTGACCGGAGACGGAAACAGCGGCAGCGGTGACAGAAGACCGGCAAGAAGAACCGAAGAGGGGGACAAGACCCCCGAGTCGGAAGAAGAGGGCGGCAGCGAAGAAGAAAGCCGGGCTCCTCCGCTATTGAAAGAGCTAGCAAAAGAGCAGAAGATAGCGGAGGAGTCTGGAGAGAAGACCCCCGAAGATGGAAGAAGACCCCCGGAGCTGTGCAATAAACAATTTTAACCCTCGCGTGTTGTGTTTTTTTTTTTTACTTTTTTCCACAGGTGAATGGGTAGGGGTACATTGTACCCCATACTCATTCACATAGGGTGGGGGGCCGGGATCCGGGGGCCCCCTTATTAAAGGGGGCTCACGGATTCCAATAAGCCCCCCGCCTACAGACCCTGACAACCAACGGCCAGGGTTGTCGGGAAGAGGCCCTTGTCCTCATCAACATGGGGACAAAGTGCTTTGGGGTAGGGGGGCTGCGCGCCCCCCCCTTCCCCAAGGCACCCCCCATGTTGAGGGCCCACGTGGCCTGGTACGGCTCAGGAGGGGGGGTGCTCGCTCGTCCCCACCCCTTTTCCTGGCCACCCGGGTAGCGTGCTCAGATAAGGGTCGGGTATGAACCTAGGGAGGGACCCCTACGCCAATTTTTCGGCTTAGGGATTCCCCTTAAAGTCCATACCAGGTGACAGGGCCAGCGACGCCTCCTTCGCTGGCCCCGACTACCTGGAGACGCGCTCAAAATGAGCGGACTTTTCTCCGGGCGGGAAAAGTCCGTTCATTTCAAAAGTACAGCGGAGTGGCACACACACGGCCAAACTGTCCGCCAAAATGCGAGTCCGGTGGACAGATTGGAGTGCAAAAATACTTTTCTGAGTCTGCCAGACTTTTGGGTAAAAAAAGTCCGCCGGAGCCTACACACGGGAGGATTGTCCGGCAGACAGGGGCGGACTGACAACTGATGGGGCCCCCGGGCAATAGAAGATCATGGGGCCCCCTGCGTCCCAAGCCACACCTGGACAGGGGGACATTTGGGGGGAGCACACAGGGGGACACTGGGGGGAGCACACAGGGAGACCCTGGGAGAGGGAGAGTGCACAGGGGAACACCGGTGGAGGGGGAGAGCACACGGTGGACCCTGTGGGGTTGGAGAGCACATGGGGGACACTGTGGGGGGGGGGAAGCACATAGAGGGACACTGGGGAGGGGGGGAACCACACAGGGGGACACTGGAGGGAGCACACAGGGAGACCCTGGGAAGGGGAGAGGGCACAGGGGGGCACTGGGGGAGGGGGAAAGCACACGGGGGACACTGTAGGGCTGGGGAGATAACAGGGTCACTGGGGGAGAGCACACAGAGGGACACAGTGGGGGGAGAGCATACAGGGAGACCCTGGGGAGGGGGGAAATCACACGGGGGACACTGGGGGAGCACACAGGAAGACACTGTGGGGGGTGGGGAGCACACAGGAAGACACTGTGGGGGGGGGAGAACATAGGAGGACACTGTGGGGGGAGGGGAGCACACAGGAGGACACTCTGGGGGGAGGGGAGCACACAGGAGGACACTCTGGGGGGAGGGGAGCACACAGGAGGACACTCTGGGGGGAGGGGAGCACACAGGAGGACACTCTGGGGGGAGGGGAGCACACAGGAGGACACTCTGGGGGGAGGGGAGCACACAGGAGGACACTCTGGGGGGAGGGGAGCACACAGGAGGACATTCTGGGGGGAGGGGAGCACACAGGAGGACACTCTGGGGGGAGGGGAGCACACAGGAGGACACTGTGGGGGGGGGAGCACACAGGAGGACACTGTGGGGGGGGGAGCACACAGGAGGACACTGTGGGGGGGGAGCACACAGGAGGACACTGTGGGGGGGGGGGGGGAGCACACAGGAGGACACTGTGGGGGGGAGCAACCAGGAGGACACTGTGGGGGGGAGCACACAGGAGGACACTGTGGGGGGGAGCACACAGGAGGACACTGTGGGGGGGAGCACACAGGAGGACACTGTGGGGGGGGGGAGCACACAGGAGGACACTGTGGGGGGGGGCACACAGGAAGACACTGTGGGGGGAGCACACAGGAAGACACTGTGGTGGGAGCACACAGGAAGACACTGTGGGGGGGAGCACACAGGAAGACACTGTGGGGGGAGCACACAGGGGAACACTGGGGGAAGCACACAGGGGAACACTGGGGGGGAGGACAGTGGGACACTTTGGGGGGGAGAGCACACAAGGGAACACTGGGGGGGGAGCACACAGGAAGACACTGTGGGGGGAGCACACAGGAAGACACTGTGGGGGGAGCACACAGGGGAACACTGGGGGAAGCACACAGGGGAACACTGGGGGGAAGGACAGTGGGACACTTTGGGGGGGGAGAGCACACAAGGGAACACTGGGGGGGAGCACATAGTGGGACACTGCGGGGGAGCACACAGGGGACACTGGGGAGGGGACACACAGGGGAATACTGGGGAGGGGACACACAGGGGAATACTGGGGAGGGGACACACAGGGGAATACTGGGGAGGGGACACACGGGGGAACACACACTGGGGAATTCTGGGGGGGGACACTGGGGAGGGGACACACACTGGGGGGACACATAGGGGGACACACACTGGGGGACATTTGGACACTGAGGGGGGGGACACACAGGGCAACACTGTGGGGGGAGAGCATACAGGGGGTTAGTGTGGAGAGGGGAGAGAGCACACTGAAGACTGGCCCGGGCTCCATACATCTGTACTGGTCACCCCCTCCCTCCGATGGCGGCCCTGTAGTAAAAAAAGTTTCACTCACCCCGGCCATGCCTGTAATCAATACCGCTAACGGCGCGCTGCTCCCCGCCGGCCCCTCCTCCCTTCTCGTCCGTCCTAGGTGATGTAGTGTACAGTGCAAGCACCGGCGACGGACGGGAGGGAAGGAGGAGCCGGCGGGGAGCAGCGCGCTGTTAGCAGTATTATTACAGCCGCTTCAAGGGGCCTCTCGTTGGGACGGCCACGGGCCCCTAATTGCTCCGGGCCCTCGGGCGGCGACCGAATGACCGATGGGTCAGTCCGCCCCTGCCGGCAGACTTTTCCACCGGATTGTTTGATCATGTGTATGAGGTATTAGTTGCTTAAGTGGCTCTCACTCTTCAAAAGGTTGGGCACCCCTGTTGTAAAGGATAACGTTTTATAAAAAAAAAAAACATGTTATACTTACCTGCTCTGTGTAGTGGTTTTGTACAGAACAGCCCCAATCCTACCCTTCTCGGGTCCCCCATCACTGCTCGTGGCTCCTCGCCCCTGCTGCCGCCGCTTTCATGCTCAAAAACCATACTAATCACTGACTTTGTTCATCTATAACTGAGGCATAGTAAACTGTGTTTTTTGTACATATTCGTTTAACATTTTAATAATTATTTAAAACAACACATTGTGGTACTGGGAAAAAAAAGTTAAAAAACCACACTATGAATCTTTTATCACTGCCCAATTGGTAAGACAGTGAGGGCTTTAGATGTATTTTTTCTAAGAAAAGAGTACAGATTTTAGATCTGTTGTGGCTGCTACTTCCACCTGTCAGTTCAGGCCTATGACCACTTGTAAAAAACAAAACAAAAAAACAGGTTTCTTAGCCAAAACAACATAAAAAGTATTTTTAATTAATCAGAATAGTTGTAATAAATCAGATTGACATGCTGTTTGTGTATTTAGGCCAAACAATAGCAAAAAAAACAACAACAACAAAAAAAAAACTTATGTGGTGTCACTAATGCTGTCCATGAGAATTGCACTGTTCCATAACATCACATGAAAGGTATCTCTCAGACATGTATTTGAAATGACTGCTGATTTTCCCATGTCTAATATTTGCACTAAAAGGAAGACCCTCTGCTGCTGTATGGTATTAAAAAAAAATGCCTTGGCATATTCCCCATGGCAGCATCTATCTCCCAATGTACTTTGACAATCCATTGCCTATTAGCCTTGAAAATGCCCATAAATGTACAAGATTTGCCCCCCCCCCCCCCCCCCCCTGAACAATAGTGTTCAGATTTAAAGTCACTATTTCTGGCTTCACAGCTTCTCTGAGAACCAAACCCAGACAGATTTTCTTATCCTTACTGCCAGATCAATTGTGGCATGATTTCTGCTTAAAGTGTTATAAATCAAATCCTTGTGTAAATGAGGAAATAAATCAGGAAAATTACCTAGGTCCATGTTCATGAGAATCAATCCTTCGCTTTAAAACATCATGGTAATTATCGTGTCATTTTTTTTGTATGCATTATATTTTAATTCATCTCATTTATATTTATTGGCATTATCAATAGTCATGTATTAATATTTTCTACCTGGAATACTTCAGCCAGTTCAGAAAAGCGTACAGTTAATCTGTTTTTGTTATTAGTGGTTGTGACCTAAAGCTCAGCTTTATAGAAGCAGAACTATCTGTTGTAATCAGAAACGTGCACGCTTCATTTCCTCACTGAGCATTCTCAGCATCTCCTGAGTTAGCCAATGTGAAGGTTGTATTCTATGATTATGTTTTGTTGCTGTAAGAACAATTTTGCTTTCTTTTTGTATGCTCAAGCAAAAACTTCATCATTAAGGGGTCTATTAAATAAAAAACAAATTGCACAGCAAATTTGACAAAAAAATGTTTTGTTTTTTTTTGGGGGGGGGGGGGGGTATTTTCTCTCCTGAACGAATGTTGTGTGGGCAGTAGTAAAATACCACATTATGACCACTAGATAGAGCTTTGTCTTGTCGATGGTTACATTTATTTGCTAATTCCTGTAGAAATGTTGTATTGTACCTCTTGCTACAAAGATGAACCTATTCAGGCTCTATGCATACTAGACACTCCAAAATCGTAGAAAACTGCGTTTTTGCAGTGTTAAGTTCATTGAGTGTTTCCAAAAGTTTTTAGAAGTGGTAGCATTTTTGTTAAAGAGCAGGCGGCCCACGCCGTTCTTACCAACCAGTCCTTAACAACCAGTGAATAGCTGGATGGCTCATCAGCTGTCAGCAGGCTTCACTGACAGCTGAATGTAAACTAAATGATTGCTGGCAATACAAAAATTTGAAAAAAAACAGCATGGGGACCCCCCCCCCCCATCCATATCAGGCCCTTATCCGAGAATGCAACCTAGCAGACCAGGAAAGGGAAAGAATGAGCAAGTGACCCCTTCTGAACCATACCAGGCCACATGCTCTCAACATGGGGGGGTTGCTTTGATGTTATTGAGGACAAGGGCCTCTTCCCCACAACTCTGACCCAGTGGTTGTGGGGTGCGGGGGCCAAGTTATTTGAATCTGGGCCCCCAGATCCTGCTCCCCATGTGAATAAGTATGGGGTACATTGTACCCCTACTCATTCACCAAAAAAGTGTCAAAAAGTACAAGTCCTCTATTAAAAAAGCAAAAACAACGTCCCTTGGTGTAGATCCATCCTCAATCATGATAAACGCCATCTGCCAACCTGAAAAAAGAAATAGGTCCCCACCCGACCAAGGCTCCCATCATCTGACAGCATCCGCTTCCCTGCTGGTAAATAAACTAAGGGGCAAAGCCACCCGGGGACATCACTGGGTGACACTGCCCCTTGTGAAATCGTTGACCCAGATGGCCCTGCCCCTTAGCTTATTTTGCAATGGGAAGTGGTGGAGCTGTCAAATGTCAGAAGCCATCGGGTGTGGACCTTTTCTTTTTTGGGACAGTGGCCGACGTTTTTTGAGGGGCATTGTTTTTGTTTTTTTTATAAAACACTTGTCAAAAACTGTGTGTGCTTTTACAGTCAAGTCCATAAATATTGGAACATCGACACAATTCTAATCTTTTTGGCTCTATACACCATCACAATGGATTTGAAATGAAATGAACAAGACGTGCTTTAACGGCAGACTTCCAGCTTTAATTTGAGGGTATTTACATCCAAATCAGGTGAACGGTGTAGGAATTACAACAGTTTGTATATGTGCCTCCCACTTTTTAAGGGACCAAAGTAATGGGACAGATTAACAATCATCCATCAAACTTTCACTTTTTAATATTTGGTTGCAAATCCTTTGCAGTCAATTACAGCCTGAAGTCTGGAACGCATAGACATCGCTAGACGCTGGGTTTCATCCCTGGTGATACTCTGCCAGGCCTCTACTACAACTGTCTTCAGTTCCTGCTTGTTCTTGGGGCATTTTCCCTTCAGTTTTGTCTTCAGCAAGTGAAATGCATGCTCAATCAGATTCAGGTCAGGTAATTGACTTGGCCATTGTATACCATTCCATTTCTTTCCCTTAAAAAACTCTTTGGTTGCTTTTGCAGTATGCTTCAGGTCATTGTCCATCTGCACTGTGAAGCGCCATCCAATGAGTTCTGAAGCATTTTGCTGAATATGAGAAAACAATATTGCCTGAAACACTTCAGAATTCATCCTGCTGCTTTTGTCAGCAGCCACATCATCAATAAATACAAGAGAACCAGTTCCATTGGCAGCCATACATGATCACGCTATGACACTACCACCACCATGCTTCACTGATGAGGTGGTATGCTTTGGATCATGAGAAGTTCCTTCACCAGGGAAATAATTCTTTAGTCATCCACCACAGTTATTTTCCATGGTCTTCCGGGTCTTTTGGTGTCGCTGAGCTCATTGAAACATCCTTAAAAAGAAAGAATGCACCAAACAGTTGATTTGGCCACACCTAATGTTTTTGCTATCTCTCTGATGGGTTTGTTTTGTTTTTTCAGCCTAATGATGGCTTGCATCACTGATAGTGACAGCTCTTTGGATCTCATATAGAGAGTTGACAGCAACAGATTCCAAATGCAAATAGCACACTTGAAATGAACTCTGGACCTTTTATCTGCTCCTTGTATATGGGAAAATGAGGGAATAACACACACCTGGCCATGGAACAGCTGAGCAGCCAATTGTCCCATTACTTTTGGGCCCTTAAAAAGTGGGAGGCACATATGCAAACTGTTGTAATTCCTACACCGTTCTTCTTATTTGGATGTAAATACCGTCAAATTAAAGTTGAAAGTCTACAGTTGTGGTGGTGTATAGAGCCAAAAAGATTAGAATTGTGTTGATGTCCCAATATTTATGGACCTGACTGTATTTACTTTTGACACTTTTTTGGTGAATGAGTAGGGGACACAGCCAGGGCTGTGAGGAAGAAGCCCTTGTCCTCATCAATGTAGCGATGTAGTTGCCGCTAGTAACAAACAATCCACCAATTCACCCTGCTGCCAGACTTCATACATCACTTCCAGAGACAATGAACAGTCTTTTTCTGGTTTTGTTTTTTGTTGTTGTTTTATTGGGGGGGGGGGGGGGTACAACTTGGACAGGGGAAAGGGATATGGGATGCCCATAGGATCATTTGTTTGCCATCATATTTTAAAAATTATATTCCTAACACAAAGTAAGAGCCAGAAGAATGATCCGCATCAGTATTTAGAATAATTCTCCTCCTGCATCACCATGCAGACTGTTGGTCCTCCTCTGCTCAACTCCAGCAGACTATTCCTTCTAGGATTTCCCCCTCCATTACTGTGTAAAGGGTGGGGACATCACTCCTGACCGTGTAGGAGTGATGGTCCCTGAACTTCTCCTCTACTGTCCAAACTTCTTTCCTCCTGCGCAAAACTTCTTGAAGTGAAATAATGTCACATCTTCTTCTATTAAGCAATAGGAACCGCCTCTGAATCAGTCCTTAAGCTGGCTCTAGTTGCTCACTGCTACTGGGCCAGAGGCCTGCAGTACCTCTCCCTGTAGGCCCAGTAGGTTAAAAGCATATTTATCTTGAATGGTGGACTACTGCTCTCAGCTAGCTCAGCTTGCAGTCTTGTGCTCTCAGGCCACATCCATTTGACACAGATCCCCACAGTGTCTTCTCTGATCCAAGACTCCCCATCATTCACGCAGTGAAATGATGAAGACTTTGCTAATGACCGTGTAGAAGCAAAGTTCCCTCACAGACTTCCTGGCACATCCAGCCCTCCGCTGTGGTAACACTCACCGACCAACACTTTCACTGCCCTGAGTCCTTGATGAGGAAGTTGACCAGACCATGTGTTCCGACAGCTTCACCTGCCCCTCTTTACCTCCAGGAGTTCTTTACCACCGACCATGTGGTGGCAAAGACATTGCCAATGACTGCGTAGAGGCAAAGTCCCCTCACAGCTCTCCCCGGGCCTCCTCCTGCGATCGGTACACCCCCCCTAGATGGGGGTGTCCTCCTGCTGCTGCCTAGCATTCCATTCCTCACTTCACTCAGCCGACATCTACCCCCAGTGGCATATCACCTCAGCTTATATAGGAGGCCTGCCCCCTGCCAATACCAATTGGGGATTGGTCAAGTCTCCCACATGAGCTGCCTGCCACTCCAGTCCCAGGCCCAGCCCCTCTTCCAGAATCTTCTCTCTGGAAGAAGGGGAGGTGCCCCAGAACTAGAACACACGTGGTCACACCCACTGCTACTCTGACCACTCCCAGCCCCCAGATCAAAACAGAAAGGCCTAGCTTGAAGCATAGGCCTGCCTAAATTTGTCTGTGCTGACTGATCCTAGTAAAATAAAAACTATACTAGCACCTACCTATTGGTAGAGGGTGATACATTAACATGAGGACAAGGTGCTCTGGGGGGGAGTCAGCTGCTGGTTTTCCAGCATGTCTTGCCAACAATACACACTGGCCAAATGTTGTTTTCTGTTGAACTGGCCGATATTGGCTGATATTCAGCCTGTGTGTACCAGCCATTACACTTATTGTATTAAAAAACATGTTTTTATTAACATATTAATGATTATAGAGTGACATCATTGTGTGCCTTTTATACAGTAACTGCCTGGAGTTTAGCTTTAACTGTGATAAGGAATAATCCTGATACCCTCAGACCAGGTCAGACTCAGCAACCGTCCAATAATCACAGACTTTGCTTAAGTTTAATTGTTTACAACGAAAAGACGCACAGTTTTCACAAAGTTAACATGGTTTAATACCACTGGAATCGTTTTGAGCTTCAATAAATAGGGGTAAAAACATTATTTAAAAAAGACACATATTTATAATTGGCCCACGTTAAGACTATGGTTAATTACAGTGTAATGTAATCTCGCTAAAACACATTATGTAAGATGTAGCAGATAATATTCTCCTTGCTTTACTGACTGGCTGAGTTTATGGCACAGTTGCTGCAGGCATCTAAACTGATTTAAGAACATCATATTTTTTTAAATTAAATTTTATTTGATTTTAGTAGGTTAAGTCTGGGTGACTAATGAATTTCAAACAGATTCTGGACAAGATAAGTATTCCATAATGATGTTTAATTTCTCTATAAATCAGATAAACTATCTTGTTTGCTGTACACTAATGATGCTAATGGTGATGTTTTTATGTTGATCAAATTATACCCTTGCGCAAAAGAAAGAGAATATTGAACATATTTATTATGGATTTCTGCATTCTGCAGTATAATGATCACATTTTCAATGTCATAAGATGGTACAACCGCCTGCATCATTTTAACGGCTGGTAGCGTTCTTCAGGGAGGAAACAGTAAAATAAAGCTCACTGAACTGTACTAATTTCATCAAGAAAAAAATCTAGCTCTGCTAAGAAAATAGCTTACCTTGAATATACTACAGATATATATATATATATATATATATATATATATATATATATATATATATGTGTACCATTGCCCTCCAAAGGAGCCGCTATTGTCTCGGGTCCCCACTTCCTGTAACCCTCCAAACAGCACCACGCTCTTGGACACACACAGGCTGAAAAGAGGATGTGTATTCTACCGTCCTGGCCCCTCCCCTACATGTGACGACACAGGGCTAATCACATGTCTTCCTCAGGGGGCTTGTTACAAAAAAAATGTATGTTCATAGTTACATTTTTTAGCAATATTGATTTTCATTGTTTATGACACTATCTATGCATTTGTAATGTTCAGTATCACACAGCACTGCATTTTTTTGTTTTTTTGTATATATGTTCTTACAGATTAAGGGATTGTGATCAATGCTTAACAGCTGTAAATTTGCACTTCACAGGAATTGTTATAATACACCTGATTCTAGATTATAACCTCAGGTTACTTTTTACCTGACTTCGCTGATTGCAATCTCGGGTTGCTCTTGAGTAGCTCACAAGATTTATATATTTTTATAGTGTTAATTTTGTCAACTAAAATATTTTAGTCTACTAAATTAATATTGTTTTAGTCAACTAAAATACGACTAAAACTAAAACAATTCAGATGACTAAAATACGACTAAAACTAAAATAGCATTTTAGTCAAAAGACTAAAATACAACTAAAACTAAAATGACATTTTGGTGCAAAGACTGTGACTTAAACTAAATTGAAATTTGACGTCAAAATTAACACTGCACTACCACATAACAATAAGTAGGGGGATCTACTAAGCTTTTTTTCCTTAATATGTAATGCTGGTAATATATATAGGTAATATGTGCAATGGGATTACAACCAATAGAGTTTACATTTTTTATTTTTTATTTTTTTAGATTTTCAAGTTGTACTCCTGCTTGTCAAAAAAAATGTTTGGTTTTGTTTATGAAGTTTGGTTTTATTTATAAAGACATAAAAGACATAATGTATCCCAATGGCTAAATTTGTGTCTGTAGTGTTCAAACCTTACACCATAAATATTAGCATGTTATTAGATTTTTACTCCAGGAGTATATAATGTTTGAAAATTCTAAAGATATAATGCATTAAAATTTGATTAACCTTATTAGATTTTAGTTGTCTAAAATACGACTAAAACTAAACCAATTCAAATGACTAAAATTTGGCTAAAACTAAAATCACATTTTAGTAGACATGTGCGATTAGTTTTCTACTAATTGAAAATTCGTACGAATTTCTGGAAATTCATACATTCTTACTAATCCGAAATACGCATTTTTATGCATACGAATTTTGTATACGAAATTTCATTTTCGAATTTCAGATCCAAATTCATAATGAACATTCGTAATTGTTACGAAAAGTTAACATACCTAAAAGCTAAAAACCCAGGAAGTCAACACAGCACAGGGATGGTGGGAGCCCCTCATAATGATAAATTCATCATAATGAACTTTTGTTATTTTAACAAAAAGTTTATGAAAAATTCATATTTTGTACGAATTCAAATTGAATTTCGGACACGAATTATGAAATACAATTTTTTTTTAAATACAGAATGAAACAAAACACATTTTTTTACAGCGCCCATGTCTACATTTTAGTCAAAAGACTATAAATAAAACTAAATCAAAATTTGATGTCAAGATTAACACTGGTTGCTGACCATGTCCATTCCTTTATGACTGCAGTGTACACATCTTCTGACGGCTCCTTCCAGCAGGATAATGCACCATGTCACAAAGATCAAATCTCACCACTGGTTTCATGAACATGACAATGAGGTCACTGCACTCCAATGGCCTCCACAGTCACCAGATCTCAATCCAATAGAGCACCTTCAGGATGTGGTGGTACGGGAGATTCGCATCATGGATGTGTAGCCGACAAATCTGCAGCAACTGTGTGATGCCACCATGTTAATATGGACCAAAATCTCTGAGGAATGTTTCCAACACCTTGTAGAATCTATTTCACAAAGAATTAAGGCCGTTCTGAAGGCAAAAGGTGGTCCAACCCGATACCTAATAAAGTGGCCGGTGAGTGTATATATACATACTTATACATAAGCACACACACATATGTACAGATGTCTGTATGATTAACCAACAGTATCATGGTTTTCCGTCAGTATGTACTAAGTGTAAACTATAAATTATGGCAAAGCAGCTAGTGAAATATTCCAAAATTAGTGTTATGCCCCGTACACATGAGCGGATTTTCTGCTGGAAAAAAACATGGGTGGTTTTTCCGGCGGAATTCCGCTCTAGCTTGCCTTACATACACACGGTCACACAAACGTTTTCTGAACTTTTGACCGCCAAGAACGCGGTGACGTACAACACTACGACAAGCTGAGAAAATTAAGTTTAATGCTTCCGAGCATGCGTCGAATTGTTTCCGAGCATGCGTAGGAATTTTG
Organism: Lithobates pipiens; assembly: GCF_037356315.1. Lineage (NCBI taxonomy): Eukaryota > Metazoa > Chordata > Amphibia > Anura > Ranidae > Lithobates > Lithobates pipiens. Next base: position 175,019,213 of record NW_027507790.1, on the reverse strand, counting down.
CACGTCGGAATTTGTTCAGATGATCAGAATTTCCGATCGGAACTTTTTCGGACCGCAAAATAGAGAACCTGCTCTTAATCTTTTGCTGGCGGGAATTTTGCCAGCAAAAGTCCGATGGAGCGTACACGGGGTCAGAATTTCTGACCAAAAGCTCTCATTGGACTTTTGCTGGCAGAAGTTCTAATCGTGTGTATGGGGCATTAAAGAGGAACCTAAGGTGATACCATACATACAGTACAATGTTTAATTGCCATCATCCCTTCTATTAATGTTTAAAGATCATCCTACTGTATTTAATTTAATATAAACAAGCATCTGAGTACCTTATGCAATTAGTGCTGTTCAGCTCTCATGTGATGTTTCCAGGTCATTCCTGTCCTTAGGGAAGAGTTTCTCGTTCTCTACTGATGAATGTTCTATAAGGTTAAAATTACTCACAAACGAAATGGGGTAAATAGGCAGCATTAGCAGAAAAACAGTTCAGATCGACCGCTCTGGTGCGAGCGTCACTTCCGGTCTCCGTATCCTACGCGTTACATCACTTCCAGTGACTTCAACTTTTGCTGCTAATGCTGCCTATTTACCCCATTTCGTTTGTGAGTAATTTTAACCTTTTAATAAAGTAGTCATTTTTTAAAAACATACTACACTATGGTTGCTCTTATACTTATTCTCTGAGCTATATTGGAACATCTTGCTGGAGTATACGGTGACGGAGATCTGAGAGTGACCCCCTGAGCCCCCCCCTTCCACCCCCTTTCCTGGGACTCCTGGTATATCCAAGAGGAGGCTGCATATACGCTATATTTTATATAGCGGGAAGGTAATTACCCAGTGTGCACACTTATGCGTGGAATCACTTATGTGGAGGAAGAACTTCTGAGATATTTCCCAGCACAGAATCACTTTAGATGTTTATGTGACATCATCACGGGACTGTGTTCACGTCATTAACAGCTGGATATAGTCCAATTTTTTGCACTCAGCATTTTCTGTTTATGGAGTTTTGTTCTATAGTTCGATTATTATATGTTTTTTATTAATATTTTGTGTTACACTAAGCACTTTGTTTGCATTTTTTGCACTTTATTTTTGCTTGCTTGCATTTTTTGCACTGTAGTTTTGCATTTTTTGCACTTTATTATTGTCATTAGTTTGCGCTTCCGTAGCCAGTAACTGTTTATATTTCAGTCACTTTGGTTTTGCTATGATGCACTCAGCACTTTCTGTCATAGAAGTCTGATTTATAGTTAGACCACTGTATGTGGTTTTGCACTTGGCACTATTTTTATATCATAGAGATATAAGTTGCACTTGGGATTGTGACAGTTATTATTGTGTACACACTGTTGCAGGCACTATTGATAGAAGAATTTCTACATTAGGATAAGAGTTCTCCCTTACTACTTTACCATACTAGTTTGAATATATACCATCTGACATATCTCCATCTGAATAATTAGCTCTATAACATTTTCGTGTAAGGTCCCATTTTTTTTGGAAGCGCAGCACCACCATTTTTTCTTTTAGCCAGGGTGATCGAGACCACCGGGCACTCGCATCGGCTCAGGGAGCTAGTGGCCGTTTATGCTACCGATGTAACATAACGGTGTTTCGCGCAGCCGAGCCATGGTCAGCTAGCGAATAGTATACATTTGGGGGTTTGCTTTCCAAAATCGATGTTTCAATTGCCCTGGTGCTCCAGGGCCTTCAAAAGTGTAATAGGTATTCAAGAAATTAAATGTGTAATTTATCCTCCTAGAACACCTGAAGGTGCTCCCTGCATGTTGGGCCTCTCTATGTGGCCAGGCTGTGAAAAAGTCCCACACATGTGGTATCACCACAATGAGGAGGAGTAGCAGAATGTATTTTAGGGTGTAATTTGTGGTATGCATATGCTGTGTGTGAGAAATAACTTGTTAATATGACAATTTTGTAAACAAAAAAATCATAATTTTGCAAAGAATTGTGGAAAAAAATTAGCACTTCAAAAAACACACTATTCCTCTTAGGCTGGCCATACATGTTCAAAATTGTACAATTTTCCTTTAGAACTACATTATTGGAGGTAAATATAAAGAAAATTGTACAGAAAAATTGTAAGAGAATTGTATAATGTATGGCCAGCCTGACTACTTGCCTAAAAAAGGGTAATATGGGGGTATTTGTACTTTCCTGGCTTGTTAGTGTCTCAAGAAATGAGATGGGCCGTCAGTACATCAGGTGTGATCAATTTTCAATGATTGGCAACATAGCTTGTAGATTCTTCACAAAGACCAAATAATATATACTGATTTGGGTTATTTTTACCAAAGAAATGTAGCAGTATCAATTTTAGTCAAAATTTATGAAGAAACATTACTAATTTGCAAAATGTTATAACAGAAATAAAGAAAAATTAATTTTTTACAACATTTTTGGTCTTTTTTTATGTATAGTACCTTTATGGAGATTAGTATGGGGTACGTTTAGGAGATTAAGCTCCAGGGATTTCTAAGCCCCGGAGCCGTGAGGCGGTTATACCGGGACTTAGAATGGTCGATTACTGCCACTCAGGTCAGCAGGACCTTTTCTGTAATGGTGAACTTACCCTTTAAGTGGCTAAAGGGTTGCTATTTTATTATATAAGTGCAAAACATAACACGTTGATCTTCCTTTCTGCCTGTGCTGGCTGTTATCCATTACATTGTTTTCAATAGGCACATGCAGTCAGGGGAGGCAGGTCCTGTAGCCCTGTATTGTACTATTTCTATTGTCCTTATACAAGTGTGTTATTTGTGGGATCATCAAGTAGAAATAAAGGAAATAAAGTCTGAAAATAAGAAAATGAATGCAGCCATCACATGTAATGACTGGTAAATTGCAATATTTTTTGGGGGGTTTATATATGCTTTAAAGCCAGAGACAACCAGGCAGTTGCATACAAATGCAGTGTTTGCACTGCATTTGCAGTTTTTTTTTAACCTTTTATCTAAAATTTAATAATTTGTTCTTCAGTCATTAACCTCCTTTACCCATTCTTCTTTGTGACATGCACACCGCTTACATGAACTCATGCTGCATGTGCTTGTCAATGAGTGGGAATGGACTCATGTTCTTCACACCTGTCTTTACTATCTGTTTATATGTTCACAGATTTCCACCTAACATTGACACCTTAGGAGGCAATACGAAAAATGATTTGTAGTTACTGAGTAATTATGTTCATTGTTTACAGTTCATCTATTTTAGCATCTGTTTCTGTGATGGGATTAGTAAATGTTTCACCAAGATACAACATTTATAGTAAGCGTTGCTTTCCTACATTTCACTTACTGCAATTCCTAGCCCCTGTACACACAGTCAGAGATTTCGACAACCAAATCCGTCGGATTTTGCCCGTTGGATTTTGTCCGTCGGATCTTGTCCGAAACTGTTGCATACACACGGTCGGACTAAGTTGTCGAAAAATCCGATCTTTCAGAACGTGATGACGTAATTTCATTATGATGGGACTACATTCAGGCTAGTAGCCAATAGCTTTGATGTAGGAATTTGATCTGAGCATGCGTGGCACTTGGTCCGATCAAAATTCTCTACACATGATCGGAGTATGTCCGATCGAACCAGTTGGTCGGAAAATATTTCCAACAAGTTGAAAATTTGGGTCCGACGGAAACATTCCGATGCATACCACACACAGTCGGATTATCCGACAACATACGATAGGACACATTCCGACGGATTCTCCGATCGTGTGTACAAGGCTATAGAGTTTGGACTACTGTCCAAAAAATTACCTCTTATGAGGCATACACCCAATATATGTCATATGGAATAATCTACAACTACCTGAGGTAGCGAAACTAAAAACAATTGATTCATGGAAAACAGCTGGTATTGTGCTTATTGACCAGCTTTTTGATCACAATGCTCTACAACCATTTAACCACTTTAACATGTGATATCAGTGATGCCCAGCAATGCCACCAATCAGTGTCATCAGTGCCACCCATCAGTGTCCATCAGTGCCACCTATCAGTGCCCATCTGTACCTATCAGTGCCCACCTATCAGTGTCCATCAGAGCCCATCTGTGCCACCTATCAGTACCACCCTACGAGTGCCCATCAGTGCCACCGATAAGTGACCATCAGTGCCACCTATCAGTGCCCATCAGTGCCACCTATCAGTGCTGCCTATCAGTGCTCATCATCAGTGCCCATCAGTGCCACCTCATTGGTGCCACCTCATAAAAAAGCACTGAAAGCTGAAAATTGCCTTGGGCAGGAAGGTGTCTAAGTGCCTGGTATTGAAGTGGTTAATGAACTAGTAGAAAAATATCATCTGTCTGATAAATATTTTTTTCAGTACTTGCAGTTGTGGCATGCTCTGCAGAGTCAGGCAGCAACCTTTCTGTTAAAATATAATCCTTCTCTAAGTTTAACTATAGCAGTATCTACAAGAAGAACCAAACAGGGACTGATTGGTGACATATATTCTTCCCTACAAATAACAGCTAGCACTAGTAAGTAGGATGGTAGTCTTGGGCGATGGCGTAGGTATTTGGAGACTCTTAAGCCCCGTATACACTATCAGATTTTCTGCTGATTTTTTCCTTCAGATTTACCAAAACCATATAATCTGAGGTCAAACCATAGGAGTTTCAGTTTGTAAGCAATCAGGCAGGCCCTTGCACTACGTGATTTTGGTAAATCGGAAAACAAAAATCAGCAGAAAATCTGATAGTGTGTATGGGGCTTTAGTGATGAGGAATGGGAACAGTCTTTGAAGAACCTGACTAGAGTCTCTTTATCCTCCTCTCAGCATCTGACCCATCTATTCATTATCCACAGGTCTCATTATACTCCATTAAAGTTACACTCTTGGGGTAAAGCAACTACACCAGTTTTTCAAGATGTACTAATGATAGAGGTACACTCATACATATTTTGTGAAGTTATCCTGAATTGCATCGATACTGGGAGCATATATTTTATACCTTAAATACTTTATGTTCTACACATGTTCATCCTGACCCAAAAATAGCCTTCCCAGGGATTGTATCGGAAGATACTCTCCCATCTGAAATGCATGTAATGCAATTGAGGTATATGTATATAGCCCATAAACTTATATTGCAGAAATGGATATCAAATTCCCCACCAACAATTGATCAATAGTCTGCCATATAAACATAGGAAAACATAGGAAATGCCCCATAAAATTTCGGAAAATTTCCATATCCGACAATTAAAGTGGTTCTAAAGGCAGAAGGTATTTTTTCCCCTCAATGTATTAAGGTAAAAAAATACCACTGTCCATGCCTCCTCCCCATTCCCTAAACACTTACTTGACACTCCTCTCGATCCAGCTCTTGCATCATTCTGCTTTATTCCTGCATTCATAGGTTTTAATGAGATCAGTGGGAGCCATTGGATCCTGTTGCTGTCAGTTGAATTCTGTGAGGAGGGAGTGTGGGGCCAAGCCTCACTGTTTGTGTTTGTGGATGCACACAGCTCAGAAACACTCACACAAGTGCCCCATAGTAAGCAGCTTGCTATGGGGCCACTCAGAGTGAAGGAGGAGTAGAAAGAGATGCATGGGGAGGAGGCACCTCCCATTAGTTTTGAACTACTTTAGTTGCCTAGATTGCAAGTAATGCCCTTTTTGCACCCTCCCCCTTGCTGAAGCGCTCAAGGTGTCCGCCATTTCTGCCTACCCCTCTTCCTGACGAGCAAGTTCCAGTGTTTTCTGTTACTTTTAAAGCTTGCCTCTCCCCTTCTGCTTTTTGCTAATTCCTACTGGCTAGTAGCTGTGAGCTGAACTGCCTGGGTTTGGTTCGAGCAGGGTTCATTGAACTCTAAAGAAGTTCAGATGGCGAACCCGAATGAAATCCATTGTAGCTGAATCTGTCAAATTAAAAATGCAATTTTCTGGGCTAATAGTCAAGGGGGTGTCAAAAATTACGCAGGGGTGGGCACTGCCTCGGGAAACATGTACCAATGCTATTTTTTCTTTTTTTGAATGCATGAGGCCAGGAGCGGTGACTATTTTTTAAAGCACTGACATTTACAAAGGGACATCTCCCTCCTGGCTCCTTTTATTAAAAGGAAAACATTGCACACAAACCCCAAAGATTCCCCAAAATATATAGTAAAACCCTAAGGGTTTGCAAAAGAAAAAAAAAATTATGCTTGAAGTCCCCCCTACAATTCCATACCAAAACCCTATTAAGAGCATGCAGCCTGGTTGATCAGGTAAGAGGGTGCAGCTATGCAGTGCACCCTCTTTCTAAACCATACCATGCCAAGTGGCATCAACATGGGGGGGTGCCTTTCCAGGAGGCATCATGTTGACTGGTGGATGTGGGGGTCTGCAGGTGGGGGCTTATCGGAATCTGGAACACTCCTTTAACATATAAGCTTTAAGGAGAAGGATAAGGGAGACCTCATTGTCCAAATATGTCTATAGGCATATTTGGGCAGTGATGCACTGCTGCCCCCGGCCCTTTGGTTATGTGGCCATGGATTCCTAGAACATAGGTTGGGACTAAAGTGTCAGCTCACCCTACTGGCCAGTGAGGCAGCCCATTACAGTGATGAACAGGTAAGAGGAGGGAAACACTTACAGCTGATAAAGACGATTTCTTTTTTGACTTTCACACATGTATTTGGAAAGGTTTTAGCATACTGGAAGCCTCTCAGTTGCATAAAGGCATCTAATGACATTGCTTCTTTTTTTTATTTCACAGCACTGGATGCAATATAAATGGCTGAGAGCGTGTGATAAGGAATAATTTACAATTACAGAAAACTGCCCATTGCCTTCAAGTAAAATATTTTCATAGAAAGATGGTTAAGAAAAAGTGTTTAAGCTGCAGCCAATAAAAAAACACAGTTGCAATGAATTGGTGCTGTCACATAAAACCAGTAAAATGGCTGTGGAAAGGAAAAATAATGTCATGTATGAATATAAAGTACACATATATTAGCTTACATTGCAAATTTCATTAGAAGACAGTTGTTTGTAAGGAAGCAATCTAGCATCAGAAAGATCCCGTCTATCTTAAAACATTTAACGTTCTCCACCATACATTGTATGATCCATAACATAGGCTGTTATTGCCAAAACTGGCTTATCTTCTGCGCTTACCTTTATTTTTTTAAGGAAAACTTTGAGCAACATAAATTTAAATTTGGGGAAATGGAAATGCATGAACTGCCAGTGTTACTCTCCTAAAAAAGGTAGTACCTGGCTGTCATACTGACTCTTTGATTCACTGACCCAGCACAAGTATGCAGATCAGAAGTTCATCTGACCTCATTTTCTGAACGTGTGTTCTGGGTCAGTGACTGAAAAAGCATTGAAGTCAGAAACAGACAGCCAGCCAGCATTTTCAGAGGGAGGACAGCATTGAAGATGCATGTATTTTTTCTTGATAGGTTTTTCTATAATAAAAGACGGGTATTTATAAGAATATCTTTTTACTTTGAGCCGAACACATTAAGTATCCATGCACACTAGGGGCAGAAAAAAAACACCAGAACATCTGGCAGAAAAAGCGGCATTAAAAATGCTCATTGAGATTTGTTGAAATAAAGTCAGTTTTAGAGCAAAAGCTCTAAAAAAAAAAAAAAACACCAAAAGGAAACATAGTCATAATTTTACTCTCACACAGCTAAGATTTTGATAGATTTTGTAAGATAAAATGAATATGAAGTTATTTCCACTTTAATTGTAATAGTTTAATTGGTAAAGTTCTAGAAGAAAAACCGAGATTAAAATAAGACCACCAGCAAGAACAAAGCATATGTGGAGAGAACAGTTGGATTTTTGATTACCAATAAAATCATTTTCTTTGAGTAGATTACACGACAAACAGACCATCTTTAAATTCATAACTGTAGGGTTATGCTGACACCTTCAAATTTTTAAATTTTCACATTTCCAAAATTTTGATTTCTGAATTTTCAAATTTCCTAATTTAGAATTTTCGAATTTCTAAAATATCAAATTTCCATATTTGAAAGCTTCGGATTTTCCCATTTCAGAAATTTTCCAATTTCCAAAATTTTGAATTTCCGAATTCTGAATTTCAGAAATTTACAAAATCCGAAAGTTCGGAAATTTGAAAATGTGAAAATTCGGAGATTCAAAATTCAGAAATTTCGGAAATTGAAAAATTCAGAAATTTCAGAATTAACAATTTTGTCAAAATTAGTTAAAAAAACAAATTTGTAACTAAACAAATTGCACATGTCTACCCCCCCCCCCCCCACCCCCCATGACATCTCAGCTCTTATACAATAACATTACTTTTCTGTGCTAGTATTTTCCTTACAAGATTTTTAAAAAAAATTATCAGATAAATTTAGTTACATATGAAGCAGATTGTTCCCCATAATTTATTTTCAATAAAAGTAGGATCTTCATTGGGTCTTGAGCTCCACAGAGGTGCATATGAGTAAAAACCTTTAGTTCAGTTATCATCAATAGAGTTGTAGTGCCACCCCCATGGAGGCCAATAGATATTTCTTGTCCTCCTGTGCTGCTTTGACCCTGGCAACTTCCCAGCCCTTCTGACACTCTAGGTTCTAACATAGTGTATACCCCTTTAAATGAAACACACACACTGTAAACTGAATTCAACAGTATTTTGTATTGTTGGGATAGAAAGAGCAGACTTATAGAAGCGTCAGTCAGCCAAATCCTGGGAAAGCACCACAGAACCAGGTTGGATTAAACTGAGCAAACTGATATATATTCTAATGGCAATAACAATGGATAACTGTAACACTTTAATGTACACAGCAATATAAACACTTCGCAATAAGATTACCTGGGCGACTTTGACTGATTATTCTACCACTAAAGGGATAAAGGACGGCCTATAAATACTCTGATCCTAATGAGAGATTGAGTAATATTGGAACGATTTACTCTACCCGTAGAAGGCAAGAAATGGTATTAGTCTAATATTAGACCTGAGGGTTGTCCTCACCGGCAGCATTGGAGCTCATATGTGAATAAGGGATCCTCAGTGTGTAACATAAGGGGTTATTAATCAGCATCGAGATGCTAGGTATGGCAATGTGTCAGCTCCCTTAGTAATCCAAGTTATGTCTGCTAACAGTGTTCATATACTGTTTGAGTCTGTCAGTTTGGAGATGATTTGGGCAGGAGCCCACTCAAGATCCTGGGGACAGCTGTCACACACTCAGGACGCGATGCAAGTTCGGTGCTCTGGTCAGCAGAAGCTGAATGCGATGGGTTAGCCGGATGGATTCAGCAGTCTGGGCTGTCACCTGCTGTACTGTCTCCCTCTCTCTGGTAGAAGTTACAGGATGTCTTCAGTGCAGCTCTTCACAGCTGATCCACCTTGGCAGCAACAGTGGTGGCCTCTGGCACCGGGGTAGGCCACAATTGTACAGCAGGGCAGTGATATACCGACACGATGGGTCCCAGTAGGAAGAGAGCACAGACCTGCTCTTCTTATAGTCTCTCCAACAATTCTCCCTGAGAGACAATGGATTGCTGGGGGATGTAGTGTTCTATGGTTCAGCAATACAGTCAGCGCTATAAAGAGGACTGCAATTCTCACGATGCTTTGCTCACTGGCTCAGTATGATGCAATTTGATCTGAGCCCAGCAGTAGGGGAAGTAAGAACAGTCTAAAGAAGTGGAGATTAGGTCTGCTGAAACAGGTTACTGTAGCCTGCTCCCAGCTAAAGAGGCATAAAAGTGAATTGGCAATAGTGGTAGTGCAACTTGACATACAGTATGATCAATAGTCAACAATAAGTATGCAGCAACACTATGCCCCAGGATCAGAATAAACTGTAGCCAAATCATCAGGAGTGCAGCAATGGGCAGTATTGTGGTTGGAAATAACTGTGTTAAGCCCCATACACACTATCAGATTGTCTGCTGAGTTTTTCCTTCAGATTTACCAAAACCATATAATATGAGGTCAAACCGTAGGAGTTTCAATGTGTATGCAATCAGGCAGGCCCTTCTACTACATGGTTTTGGTAAATCTGAAGGAAAAACTCAGCAGACAATCTGATAGTGTGTACGGGGCTTTAGAAGACTATACTGCCAAACTAAGTTAAGTGACTATGCTATGCTAAACCTACAGCATTGGCACTATCAGTATTCAAACAACAACAAAAGGAAAAAGGAGGGTGGGTTTTGTAGGTCGACTTATGAGATGGGTTGGTCTTTTAAGTTGTACTTCTGCCATCTATCGTTGGGGCCCCTTAAGAATCATTGGTGCACTTCACCACAGTCTTTAAAATCTACAGACAGTGGGATGTGGAGAGATGCAGTATAATTTTTATAGGAAGTGCCATGAATGTATCCTAAAATGGTAAAAGTTCTGTATAACTTTAGCTCAGAGTTGGTAATGATGCTGTATAGATTTGACTTACCGTATATACTCGAGTATAAGCCGAGATTTTCAGCCTCTTTTTTGAGGCTGAAAGTGCCCCCCTCGGCTTATACTCGAGTCATCGCTGTCTGCCCGCTCGATCAGCGTGTCGAGCAGACAGACAGCGGCCATTCTATTCAAAAGCCGCGCCTCCGGCTCCGCCTTCGCCTGTGATAGGCGGAACACTGAATTTCCCAGCAGCCTGTGTTCCGCCTATCACGGACGTCGTATCATCCTCGTACTACGGACGAGGATGATACGACGTCTGTGATAGGCGGAACACAGGCTGCTGGGAAATTCAGTGTTCCGCCTATCACAGGCGAAGGCGGCGGCGCAGCTTTTGAACTTTACAATGGCCGCCGACGAAGAGGGCACGGGACGGCACGGCACGGGACGGGACGGGACGGGGGCAAGGCAAGGCAAGGCACGACACGGGACGGATGCAAGGAGGCAAGGCAAGGCACGGGACGGAGGCAAGGAGGCAAGGCACGGGACGGAGGCTCGGGACAAAGGTAGGCTGGACACACACACACACACACACACACACACACACACACACACACACACACACACACACACACACACACACACACACACACACATGGATGGAGACACACACAGGGATGGATGGATGGATGGATGGAGACACACACACACAGGGATGGATGGATGGATGGATGGATGGAGACACACACACACAGGGATGGATGGATGGATGGATGGAGACACACACACACAGGGATGGATGGATGGATGGACACACACACACACAGGGATGGATGGACGGACACACAGGGATGGACGGACACACAGGGATGGACGGACACACAGGGATGGACGGACACACAGGGATGGACGGACACACACACAGGGATGGACAGGCATGTCTCACCCTCGGCTTATACACGAGTCAATAAGTTTGCCAGTTTTTTTGGGGGTAAATTGGGGGCCTCGGCTTATATTCGGGTCGGCCTATACTCGAGTATATACGGTAGTTTCTACTATCAGTGTAAAAGCAGGCCAGTGACCCTCTCACTGGCATCCAGAAGATAGCAACAGACTTTCATGGTGGTAGGGCACCTCGCAGGCTTGTCCTGATGAAGCTGTCATTCAACAGGCTGAAGTGGGGAGTGATAAGAGGGCTGGCAGTGCTGTAGAACCTCCAGCACCTCCGCTCCCAAACTTGAGCTCTTGTTTCACTGGCTTGGCCTCCTGCTCACTGACAAATACTCTGGCAGCTGTGTACTTAAAGACTCCAGCGGCGCCAAGAGAGCAGACTTTCCCAGACAATTCAATTAAATACTTCCTCCTGGCTCCTCCTGCTTCTCAGAGTCTATTGAAACCCGTAGTTCAAAAAATAAATTTGTTGCTCCATTACTATAGTTGCCAACATTTGAAAAAAGTTTTTAGGGACACTTTTTTGTGTAGCAAGAAAGCCTCTGCAGGTGGGGCATAACTTTAATTAGGGGTAGGACATTCAGATATTATGGTCGTGGTTATACAAAAAGCAAGCTAAGTAATAATGTGACGTGGGCGTGGTTTAAAATGCACTACACATTGGGTGTAGCTTAAAGGGGGTATGGTTAAAAAGAGTCTGACTTGACTTGCATAGAGCAGAATGTCAGTGAGTGGTATGTCAGGGCAGTCAGTAAGGGGTATGTGTGGGCAGTCAGTGAGGGGTGTGTCAGGGCAGTCAGTGAGGGGTATATGTGGGCAGTCAGTGACCGGAATGTCAGGACAGTCAGTGAGGGGTATGTGTGGACAGTCAGTGAGGGGTTTGTGTGGTCAGTGAGTGGTATTTCAGAGCAGTTAGTGAGGGGTATGTCAGAGCAGGGCAGGACAGGGCAGTCAGTAAGCAGGATAATCCATCGGTCATATACCATATTGCTGCATTCAGATGTTAAGTTCTTTCTGTTATGTGTGCAGGCACCTGGGGCTCTGTCTGGCTGTCTTTTGATTTCAGATGCTGATTTCCAGGTCTTAGCTCAGGACAACGTCATATCGGGACAGCTGTTCAAAATCAATGAGTGTCCTGGGCAAATTGGGACTGTTGGCAACTATACATTACATGGCTGCTGTTTTGGACTACACCTCTCAGGATTCCAGGTGATCAGCAATATTGTCTATGGGTTGACTTTACTTTAGCTGTCCCCCTAGTGGCCAGATGAAAATCATGCAGCACAACATTAACATGAGTAGGGTGAGGGAGGAAAATATAGAGCTATGTCTCTTCTCCATGTTTTCGTGGCCCAACAACTGGCTACATTTATTAGAATAATATGCCTTCAAATTCTGCTCTTTGTCTGCTGATGACTAGTACAAGGAACTGTATCTCCAATCATGTGACAGGGTATCAATAAAGGATTGATGAAGGCAGACAGAGACTAGTCAAGATTATCTATGGTGATCACACACTGGTAATAGACTTCCATAGTTTGTTATGGTGTAGAAATAGGAAGTTACAATATCTACATGACTTTTTATGACATATCTAGTAAAAAATCAAGTTTTGTGCTGCAGTATTTGGTACCAGTAAGTCAGTAAAGTGTTACATAACAAGTGACATGTATAAAAGAAGCTGCGTTCTCTATGTTCATCAGTGGTTGACAGGTTTGTTGTCACTTTCCATGTCACATACATAAACACATTGCAGATTGGAATGTCTGTTTTCCTTGAAATCTCTTAAAATTATGCTATCGCTTTGCTAATGCAGGGGCAGTAGCTCCTATAGCCCAATCCCCATCAAGGTAAACTAAAGCCTGTCATGCAGTGCTTGAATTCTGTCTGACTCCTTCCAAATTGGGCAAAAAGTTGTGTGTGGCCCTGTCAGTACCACCTAGCCTGACAAAAATATTTTTAAGCGACGTTTATCAAAGGACCATGGAAATTGTTGGTTAAACGGTAACTATATCTAATCAGAAGCAGCCACGAATTGGCTATTCTAACAGCCATAAGTGCTGGCTGTCAGAATACAATACAGTTGAGGTTCCTTTATCCAGCATGGATGTAGACATCTATAGTAAATGTGTTTGACTAGCCCAGTGTTTTTCAACTCTAGTCCTCAAGGCTCCTCAACAGGTAATTTTTTCAGGATTTCCATTCCCTCAGATGAAACGGCTGTGGTAATTACTAAGGCAGTGAAACTGATCAAATCACCTGTGCAAAATAATGGAAATCCTGAAAACATGACCTGTTGGGGCGCCTTGAGGACTGGAGTTGAGAAACACTGGACTAGCCTAAGCTTCCTTGGAGCCCTTGCATAAGAGAGCGGGGCTTCTTGTATAGGGGGAGCATGTAACCCATCCAATCACCCCCCACCCCATGTCTCAGTACTCAAACGTAAGCAGTCAATATCCGGGTAAAAAAAATGTTATATGAGAGGCAATAATGTCATTCATCTGGGTAAGATCTGACACCATCTAACACTGGAGGTTATATAGGGTGGATTTCTTGAGTGGGAGGCTGCAAGAGATTCCAGATACATGACTATGCCTTGCTGAAGTGTAGGCTGTAAGCAGACACTTTCGCTTTACCCTGAATGGGCAACACCACAGTGTCTCTTTAATGCTATGCAACCTCAGAAACAATCACTTGAAGCTACATTCAAACAAATGCCTGTGTAAAGTCTACTTACATCATGGAGAGAAGAGGCTCCATACACCGTCTTCATAGCTCATGCTACCATCTGTAGAATTTGGGCATTGTAAAATGATATCTCTATAGCACACTGAAGATTGAGCAGCTGAAAAACTGTACTGGTGAGGTCAGACAGCCACCTATACCATTTAACCAGATACGGTACCCATTTTTGAGCATGTACATCAGTTCCTGGAGCATGTTCATGTTTGTCCTGGGTTTTATGAATTATTCTTCACACAGAACAGGACCACACAGATTACACCTGGAGAGCAGCACAGCGGGAAAAGGCTGTCAGTTTGACAGTCAGATCCTGCTCTGTGTATCAGCAGCACTGACAGCTGTTCCTGTATGAAGGAAGCCTACAAGTGAAAAAAGTAACAGAAACAAGGATTCTAAGTTTTTATCACAATTAGTGTTGTTAACACTAATTAATATTTTTTTTAGCCATTCTTATATATTTTTATTACATTTTTTATTTTTACTTTTGCATTATTTTGTTTGTTCTTTTATTGTAGCTCTCATAAAAAATCCACACAATTAAACATAATCTCTGTTTAGTTTATAAATTATGTCTCCCTGTACCAGGGACATACTTGTAACACTTAAAAAATTATTACTAAAGTTGTAGAACTTTAATCATCTCTACTTTGTAGTTGGTTATATGTCCTGAGCATCATGGCTGTAACTGCTAAATAATTAAGTAAAATACATGACATTTATTTATGGTTTTTACCTATGTAGGTATTGGTAACCCCTGACTAGAGATGGCCTTGCGGTTCGCCCCGTGGTTGGTTCACAGCGAACTTTGTGCGTTCACTATTTGCCAAACTGGCGGTCATCAGGCGCTGTTCGCGGCCGCCATATTCTTTTACATTGTGAAGAACTTTGACCCATGGCACATCCATCATGTGGTACAGGACAGCCAATTGAGACATTTCAGCACATGGACATACCCCCTACCTTATAAACAGACCTGATCTGGCTGCCATTTTACATTCTGTCTTTTGTCAGTGTAGGGAGAGGTTGCTGTGTGGAGCAGGGACAGTCTGTAATCACTAGCTATTAGGTCCACAAAAGTCCTTTTAAGGACTAGTATAGGTGTACTATTGTTTGGTGTGCAGTATATAGGGGTGTAATACACTTATAATATACTTTCAAATATAGAAAGCACAGTATAGTGCATTTCTACTGTGCAGCATTGTGACTGCTGAGCAGTTCTGCAGCTCTTTTGTCAGTGTAGGGAGAGGTTGCTGTGTGTCGCAGGGACAGACTGTAGCTACACAAATCGCTAATGAATATAGGTCCACAAAAGTCCTTTGAAGGACTGGTATAGGTGTACTATTTGGTGTGCAGTATGTCAGTATTGTCAGTGTCCATGTTGTGGGACACAGCTAGTAAGTATTTGTGCACAGCTAGTAAGTATTTTGTGGCTGCAAATATAACCTGGAGGTTTTTAATGTTCGCCTGCCATTAAACTGAATGGGACACGCCGCGAACCTGAGGTTCGCGAACATTTGTGATGTATTATTGACTATATAGCTGCATTCATGTGTATCCTTTATATGTGTCTAGAGTTTTGATTTAAAGATGATTCCAACTTTTGCAGTTCAATTTGAGAAAACCCACTATATGTTTGCAATGTGTTCCTGTTCACACAGAATACCTAAACCATCATTAAAAAAATATTACTTACCCTTTTCGATGGTAAGAAGGTGTCATGACTGACTGCTGGCATTTCTCAACAAGTTCAGTTTGACCTGTCCCAATGGAAAGGCTCAGGGTCAGAATGAATTTCTTATCCAATACAATGAAGCCCAGTTTGTAAACATTTACCCTTTCGTTAGGACAGACCATGTTTATATCTCATTTACAAGCTATGAATACCTAAAAGTGTTGTGTGCCTTCTCAGACATGGAGATATTTGGGATATTAGTAGTACCCTTAGACAAAACAGATGAGGAATCAGTATGTGGCAGTGTAGTCAGAGTACATCAGACCTACAACACACAAGAGCCACTGTTCGTAATCAAGTATGAGCTGCTTTTAATTGACAGCCAATAAAAAGATACTGCCTGCCACATACCTAACATTTTTTGAATTTTTTTGGCCAACATCTGTGGTCATAGTTCAGTTTTTTTATACAGGAGCATCTGTTTAACCTCTTTGATCAGCGCCAAGTTGAGTGTGAGCATACATTTTAAAGGGTTTCCGAGAATACCAAGGGACCAGTGGAGACCTCATTCCTTTCAAAGAAGGAAAGCCATTCTTGGGAAACTATGGATGTAGTTGGAAGGTTAGATATAAACCTGCTCAATTGGACAGCCTTCTTCAACAGATTTATCTGCCTAAGCTGTCTATGGAAGCAAAAATGATTCTAGATTCTCCTTTGACTATAGAAGAAATTGAGAATGCACTTATAAATTTTCCTAATTTAAAATCTACAAGGGCAGATATAATTGCTATCGAGGTATACAACATGTGGAGGAGGTTATTCTCCTGCATCTACTTGATACCTTCATAGATGCGTTAAAAACTGGTTTCCTACCTGAATCTATGTCTGAGGCCATTAAAATTGTGTTACCAAAAACGGTAAAGACCTTCACTACCTGGACTCATATCATCCCATATCGCTGTTAACAAGGGATGTAAAAATCCTTGCAAAAGGGCTTGCTTTGAGATTGAACAGAGCCATCTCCACAACAGTACATCCTGATCAGACTGGTTTCATGCCCCTGAAATATACAGCCCATATTATTAGATGGACCTTTCCTAATATGCAAGTCCCCATGGATAATCCTGGCAATAGAGCCATGTTGGCTCTTGATATAGCCAAGGCTTTTGATAGTGTGTATTTGGACAATTTATGGATAGTCCTGACTAAATATTGACTAGGTCCAATTATTTTTTATCTTAAATGGCTAGAATCAGAATTAACCAGTCACTTCTCCCTTTGTATTTTATAGAAAGACTAGACAGAGTTGTCAATCCCCCCTGTTATTAATGCCTTTAAGAGGGGCACACTGGAGGAAAAGTTAGCATTATATGGTAACAACACTTTATTATTTTTGTCAGATACAAAATCATCTATTTCATGTTCTATGTGTCTATTGAATGACTTTGGTGTTCATTCAGGCTTGATTGTTATCTAGGATAAATGTATGCGTATCCCCTTGGACCCGATTCCAGAAAAAATAGATGGCGGTGTAACCCTGCAGTCTGATCCCACCGCTGCCAACCAGTTGTAACGGAGATGTAGGTGTAACAGACACACTGGAGAGTAGGAGCACCCAGAACCCTTTTTATTTAACAGTAGCAGGGTTAACACACAGCCAGGTAGCTATCACAGCTGGGTAAAGCAAGTATGGAATATAGTATGAATGCATAGTGGGGTAGCAGAGTCGGTGTTGATAAAAGGTAATACGGGCCAGGCTGGCCAAACAAAGGAAGTAACAGAGTTCTGGCAAGTAGGGGTAGTCCGTGCTCAGTCTTGGATACATAAGAATAAAGTTCACTCTACTCACAGCGTAACTGATCACAGGGTTAATCGACGCTCAGAAACGCACACAGCCAAGGGTAATACACTCCTGGATGTAGGCTGCAGGACTGACAAAAACACATGTAGCGCCGGGCTCCTGAAGAGCAAGCGCTATGTTTTTGTAAATTTAGTTTTTCCTAAGACCATAGTTGGGTTAGGATTAATTTTAGTAAATTATGGTCTTGGCATCAGTTTAGCTGGACTGTATTATGTTCTGCCTGTTCATAGGTGTAGGTATCACCTATGACAGGCATGGGAAGTCAGTCTGGTTGGATGCATTGGGTACCAATCTCTCTCTCAGAGCCAATCAGTGGGTGCATTGTCTCACTGTGTATTCCAGGAGAGGGTACTTAAGGTGCTGAGATCACGTGGTTCTGGGTTTCCAATCCAGAAGTATGTTCTGACTCTGTGGTCCAGGTCCTCCTGACCAGCCCCCAGAGGCCCTCATGGCCTGGGGTGTGGATCCATCTGTTTCCGAGTCTCTGGGCTGCCTAGCCCGGGGCACAGTAACTGGAAGGAGGGTTCCAAGGTGGTCCGGTGCAGTCTCAGGTTTGGAGAGGCCCAGCAACTGAAAACGCAACCAGGGGAGGACTCTTCAGAAGAGGGCCATGCACGAGGCTGGCTGCTCGGTAAGAGCATGGAAGCTAAGCTGAAAGGACACCAAGCGAATCCACATTCTTACGGTATCACCGGAACGGCTGCAAGCTAGTGGTACCGTAAGAGAGTTCCTAATTTCATCCTTCGGTTACAACTAAGTTCTGTGAGAGACTTTTCTTGTTCTATTCTAAAGTTCTACAACCAAGTCTGTGGCAGAGACTTTGCTAAGTTTAAATCACCTGTCGGCTGCTAAATCTACTAAAGGAGATTTATCCGATAGTTGAAATATCCAGTTACATAGTTACATAATTAGCAAGGTTGAATAAAGACACCAGTCCATCCAGTTCAACCTGAGTGAGTGTCTACAATTGTCCCTATCCCTTGCACACTCACATCAGTCCTTACCCTTTTTTCTGTGGACTTTTATCAACCTAATAAGCGATAGATAGACTTTACGGTGAATGTAGTACTGTTTACTGACAATTGTGACAGTTACTTTTATTTGTTGGCGCAGCTCTATTTTCATTTTCTATTGATTGTGTGTGTGTTTCTCACAGTTGAGCAGCAGCCTTGTGATTTTTATATTTTATATTATTATTTTTTTATTTTTTTAATATTTTTTTTGTTATATTTATTTTTTAGGTCTAGCGCGGTTTTACCCCCCCCCCCCCTTTTTGAGCTTTCTATCTAAACAAGGGGTTAATACTGTAATAAAATCTCCCAGACAAATGACATTCACTCTAGGGCAAGAGGCCATGAAGGTCATACCCTACTGCACAACTGACATATTAACATGGAAGTTCAACCTAAAACGAAATTCTCTAAATCTATTTGCAGACAATCTAAGACTAACCTACATACCTTTACTGAAACCGATCCAAACTGGTTTCCAGTAGCGGAAGCTCTATGCATGAGACAGCCGACAATGGCTGTGAAATGCCAGGGAAGTGACATCACCCATAGAGATACTGAGGGGCTTCTGTTGTCAGCTGCCTCCTCTGCACCCACCTACACAGAGAAGCCACAGCTCAGCTCAGCGTGGAACTGGATCGGAGCGGCTGCAGAAAAGGTATGTATAGCGATTCCTTTTTTTTCAGGGCTAGATAGGTTAGTCTTAAATTGTAGATGCCAGTAGAGATTTAGAGATTATAGTTTTAGCCTGAATGTCTACTTTTAACGGGACGAAGGGGAACCTAGAAAGTCAATATCAAAAGTAAACGATCCAAAGATGTACCATATGGTAAAACGTTTAGTCCCTGCTGGTCCAACTCCACATGATATAACATAAACAAAACAAATTTAAATGTAAGGATGGAAACCCCTAGGAAGGAGAATGGAGATATGGGTTGCATTTAAAATCCCAATTCAAACCTATGGTCCCCGAAACAAAGCTGTTGTGCTTTTTATTTGAGTAAGAAGCATTTTTTTTTTGCAAATCTATTATTTGCAAAATACTTTCAGTTTGATATACAGAAAATCCATGTTTTCTTCCCAGCTCTCTTTGTTTAGTGGCTAGCACATGTGCCTTGCAACACTGTGGTCCTTGGTTTAAATCCTGGTCAGGACATTATTATTACTGTTATTATTATCATTGCTCCCAATTGTCCCTGATTTTGAGGGAGTGTCCCTGATTTGGGGCAACATCCCTCTACCCCTCTTTCCTCCTCATTTGTCCCTCATTTTGGTCTGATCCATATAGTTGAAAATAAAATGCACTTTTTTTTATCTTAAAAATTGTTTTCCACTGCTAAACCTTTCATCCAATTTCTAAATTGCTACATTTGAACATTTTAAAAGGCAATATAAAGGAATAGTAATGGTAGCAAAAAAAGCCCTTGTAGATTTATTAAACCTTTTTTTTTGGTTAATTCTCCTTTAAGGGGGTATGGCAGGGGCATGTCCTATGCCTACATATGTTTGCTAGTAGGTGGCCCTCATTCCCATCTCAAAATGTTGGGTATGTTATTATTATTATACTGGATTTATATAAATAGCACCAACAGTTTGTGCAGTGCTTTACTAATAATAATGCCCTGACCAGGATTTAAACATTATCTGCATGAAGTTTGCAAGTTCTCCCCATGCCTGCAAGGGTTTCCTTTGGGTACTTTGGTTTCCTCCCATATTCCAAAGCCATGCTGGTAGGTTAACTGGCTCATTTCTAAATTGGCCCTAGTATGTGTGTGTATTATTATTATTTAAAGTCACCTCCTCCCATATCCACCTCCAGTACTTCTCTCGAGCCTCGCCCATCCTCTGGAATTCGCTACCCCAATCTGGAATTCGCTATCCCAGATTGTCTCCAAGTGTATCCACTTTTAGGCAATCCCTAAAAACGTTCCTTTTCAGAGAAGCCTACCCTGCCTTCATCTAACAACTGCACTATTTTCTCCATTAGCTCATCCCCCACAGCTATTACCCTTTTGTATAACTTGACCCTCCCTCCTAGACTGTAATCTCTAACGAGCAGGGCTCTCTGATTCCCCCCCCCCCCCCGTATCGAATTGTATTGTAATTGTACTTTCTGCTCAAATGTTGTAAAGTACTGCGTAAACTGTCGGCGCTATATAAATCCTGTATAATAATAATAATAAGGTACTTCATTTTTTCTAAAATTCATTTTATTAGATAACATGAAAGAAATACAGGTACATCAATACAAGGTATATATACAATTACAGGAATACATAACCAGGACAAGCTGCACAAACCGATTGCAGAAAAGTAATCTAGTCCGAGATTAGCATAACATTGAGGGTACTATAATTTTTTGTGATGTATGTGGGGAAAATTAGCCCGGTATTTATGCAAAAGGAGGGGAGGGAGGTTGTGGTTTACCTCTCAGGGGGGATGTGGCGTGGTAGATATTAGCACTATTAATAATGCCTCCTATACTATCTCAATTGTGGTGGCTTCTTATCGCTTGTAATGCATGGTTTTTAAAGTGTTGAGGTCTTTCTTGTGGTTTTGTTTATCTGTTCGTGTATGTGTCCAGCACATCATAGAATATTGTCCTGGTTCAGAGGTTAGGGGGAGGGGGGATGGGGTAGAGTAGAAGGAGCTAAAAAGGAGAGGGGTTTTGTAATTTGCCA
Source organism: Lithobates pipiens (assembly GCF_037356315.1). Lineage (NCBI taxonomy): Eukaryota > Metazoa > Chordata > Amphibia > Anura > Ranidae > Lithobates > Lithobates pipiens. Next base: position 174,997,940 of record NW_027507790.1, on the reverse strand, counting down.
GAAGTCAATGGGGGTGTACTGTGTTTAGCGATTCATCTGATAGGTCATAGCTTTGTATGCGTATATTTATAGGGTGCGTCAAATGGGTTTCTCCACGTGAAGTCTACAGCTGCTCATTCGTTTTCTACTTAGCTAGTTGGTTTATGGCATGGCGTTCTCGTTTTGTGGAGGGTTCATGTGTTTAAGGTATTCTTCAGTTGATTTAAAGTGTATCCAGCAGGCTCAGAGCATAGAGAATTTGTGTGGTGAGTTTCGGGATATTGCGATGAGTTCTTCTATTTCTTCGATTCTATGTATAAGGTACTTATATAGCGCCATCAATTTATAAAGCGCTTTACATATCCCACACCCACCTAACTGCCCCAGAGCCATCCCCATCAAATCATTCTCTTCAGCTATTACCTTTTGTACCACCCCCTCCCTTTAGAATGTAAGCTCTACAAGCAAGGCCCTCCTGTACCTTTTGTATTGTACTGTAATTGTGTTGTCTCCCCTATACATTGTAAAGCGCTGCGTAAAGCGCTGCGTAAACTGTTGGCACTATATAAATCATGATTAATAATAATAATATACACTGTACATTCACATCAGTCCCTACCCTCAAGGAGCTTACAATCTAAGGTCCCTAACTCACATTCATATACTAGGACCAATTTAGACAGAAGCCAATTAACCTACCAGTATGTCTTTGGAGTGTATGCATGTGAGTTAGAAAACTTAGACTGTAAGCTTCTTGAAGGAAGGGACTGGCACAAATGGAGAGCACTGAGTAAGGTGAGGGTACTATATACAATAAATATCTGTTTTAAAATAGTATTGGCAGAGCTTAGAAAAAAAATGTGACATTGAGAAACGATCTCCAGCATCACAAGCTGCAAGGTGCATTCAGGGGAATAAGAGTACAAAGTAAACAAGGCCTCCTTGTAGGAAGATCTGCTAATTGTAGACATGTTAACATCTCTGTGCTCTAGTGCCCTCATTCCAGGAAGCATCTGGCAGGAAGCAGCGCCTTTCCATGCTCATTAATTTTGTCATGCAAGGCTTCAAACTTTATCACCATCTTATAAAGCTCGCTGAGCAAGAAACAGCATAACATGTGCTTGCATTTTGATCCTTCTTTCTGATTTTCTTTCCTTTGTTCCTTTATTATAGTAACCGTTAACACAGAATAAAAGGATAAAAAGGAACCCTGATTTACTGGTCTCATTAGAAGGAAAAGTCTGATTTATAACTGCCATAAGTGTGTCTGCAAACGCTTTATCATATAATCTGACTACACACAAAGAATTGCTATAACATTCCCACAGACAGAACGCTTCCATTCAGCTGTGTCTGAGAACGAAGCAATGACATCATGCTGAGCATGTGACCTAAGAAGAAATTTAAAATATAGCCTTTACTTCTGCAGACAGTCCTGTGAGAACATCCGGCCTTGGGATGAACCAGACTGTCCATCGCACTTACAGCATTAAATCTGTGTACAGTACTCTTCATCCTTCTGTTAAACAGGAAATAAAAGGTTCTGTCAGTTGACATGACAGCTGTAATAACTGCTGCTATAATATAAAGACCAGATGCCTGCTTAAGTGATAGCTAACCCTAATGTAAATGATCATAGACTTTTAAGTAAACTAATGTATAGAACTTTGGTATTTAAAGACAATGTGGAGTGTTTTAGTACTTATTTCTTTGTTCGTTATTATAATCAGTACTAAAAAAAGGACCAAAAAAAATTCTGTTCATTTTTTTTGGACAAGTAAAAATTAAATATAGTATATCAAGGTTTCATAATTACTTTTCTAGCTAGAAGGTGGAACTGTAGGTCTTTCACATGTACCAGGCTGGCCTGAGTTGTCATGCTGAAATGTCTGTTGTTAACAGAGCTCAGTATCTTAAGCTAACATTGACTTTACTATTTAACTGTGAGATAGTACAGCTATGCAGGTTATGGTGAGAAAGGATTAAAGTAGTAAAAAAAAAGTACTCACTCTAATCAGTGTGGTGCTGTGCAACTATATAAGACATCCCAACCTGCAGAAACTCATTTCTGGGAGGTGGCGCTTCATACCTACAAACGCCCCCCCCCCCCCCACTCCCGCAGAAAAATATTATTTAAATCACCTTTTCAATATTTTTTCGCAGTGCTTCTGGGGAAGGGGGTAGGGGTGGACGGTGTCAGTATTTTTTATTTATTTTTTAATAATTGATTTTTCTTACCATTTAATTTTTTTTTTTTTTTCATAGTTCTTTTTGGGGAGAGGGGGTTGGGCAGTGGACAGTGTTGGTAGGGCAGGGGAGAGTGGTGTCAGTAGTTTTTTTATTTTATTTTTTTACACTTTTTCATTTTTTTTGAATTTGTTTACATTTTTTTTTTATGGGGGGGCTTTGGTGAAATATCAGGGGTCTAAACAGACCTCTGACATCTCCCATTTGAGACAGACAAAAGGACTGAGGACACACATTTCCCAGTACTTTTCTCGGCACTAAAGTTGAATGAACAGGAGACACAGGCTCCTGTCCATTCATAAACCGAGTAGAGTAAACACAGTTTACAGCTCATTTATCACTGGACACAGGAACGATCTCACTCGCTGTGTCCATTGACTAGTCCCCCCTCCACAGCCGATGGGAGAGGAGGGGAGCCGGCTGTGGGGGACAAGGGGGTCAGAGGAGAACGGGGGGCAGAGAAGGACATGGAGGGGGCCGGAGGAGAACAGGGGTGGAGAAGTACATGGAGGGGGCTGGAGGAGAACAGGGATGGAGAAGGACATGGAGGGGCCCGGATGAGAACAGGGGCAGAGAAGGACATGGAGGTGACCCAGGAGGAGCACACAGAGCAGCTGGGGATAATCGGTGTGGCTGGAGGGACAGTTGTGATCACCGATCTCCCTGTATAGCTTTTTAGCTGACAGCCATGGGAGGGAGAAGGAGAAGTGGCTGTCAGCTAAAAATCTATACAAAGGAGATCTGTGATAACAGCGGATCCCTGCCGCACTGATCATTTCCAGGAGATCGGGAGGTGCTTGTGGGTGTGCGGGAGCCGCTGCAAAAATGCAGGAGTCTCCCGCACTTTCCGCGAGACTTGAGATGTCTGCTATATAACTGCACAGCATTTAAAATCATTATAATATCATGTAGGTACAATTGATCCAATTATTACTCCAATTAAGTGCTCACCAAAGTGCAAAGTGCTAAATACTCCAAACTTTAACATAATGTTCAGTGTTCCCTATAAATAACCACATTCTTTTTCTTATCACCAATTTCTCTTGCTGTGGTTATACAACAAATGAATAGTGATTATGATTCAGATAATCCAAAAAACATAACCCACTACACCAAACTAGTGGAGTAGCTAGTCCTTAAAGTGGAACTTCTCTGAAAAGGGAACATTCTGCTTTTCCTCCTACACCCCGTACCACATTCTTTGGGGGGGGGGGGGGGAGCAGGTACTTGTTTTTGCCAGGTACCCGCTCCCACTTCAGGTCAGATCACTGCAGCGATCTGAGCGGAAGTTCAGTCCGCCCTCCTTTCCCGCAGCCTCTTGGCACACATTACAGGTCCCAGGAGACTGCAGGATCATTCACAGGGCACAGCGTAGGTTGTACATGCACAGTGGCCAGCCAACTGTGAAGATGCAACAAGTCAAAGTTCGCTGCCCACAGATAAGATTACGACACCTGCACACAGGGCAGTGGCTCCCGCTGCTGTCAATCAAATCCAGTGACATAGAAGCCAGGCGCGGGGCTGAGTCCTGCTGTCTGTGTCAATAGACGCAGCAGCAGGACTCAAGAGTGCTCCCGCACAGGTGCCCCCAGGGAAAGCGTCTCTCCATGGGGCACCCTATGAAGAGGAGGAGCCAGAAGCCCTGCCGGAACACCCCAGAAAAGGAGGATTTGGGTTGCTCTGTGCAAAGTAAGTATAACATGTTTTTTATTTTAAAAAAATGAAACAACCTTTACAGTCGCTGTAAGATTATAAAAGATCACCTGCACCTGAGCATGTATTGCATCCCAACTTCTGTTTATAGGTACATCTCCCAATCTGAAAACATACTGTATCAATTGTAAATTAAATCTACCTATTTTGATAAAATAAAAAAATAAATAAGTAAATTAAATACAATCTCCACCCTATGAGCTTTGTTAGAAGCTCTATGTTATATGGTTGGATTGCACACATAGAATAATGGTAATCCTGCAAGACTCGAGGAACACTAGATACACTGCTGTAGGCTGTAAATCTGCTATACCTGATTTAAAATGCATGGAGCTTGTGGGAGTATTTGATATTAAAGATCACATAGACAAATACAGAGGGCAACTCTCCCCCAGCAGGGACACAGCTACATGCTCAACGGAGTTGTAATCCTTTTCTACTATCCAAAACTTAAAAGAAATAGTTTGGCTGCACAAGAATCTGAAAAGGTGGATAGTAGAAATAAATCATACCTACCAAGGGCTGAAGAAAGAGTGGCTGCCCTTGAGGTGGAATACTCCCTGTCGAGGGCTCCCAGAGTGTACTCTGATTTTCAGGCAGCATTGAAAGATGTTCTTCTGCTCCAAATATCTGCACTAAAACCAAGTTTTTAAATCAATCACAATGCATATTCGAGCATGGGGAAAAAAACTGGGAGTATGCTGGCATGGTTGGCTAGGGAGTTCCTCGCCTGTATCTATATACAACATTTCCAACTCTGAAGGGTTGCTGCTAATCGATTCTGCCTTTATTAATGCACGTTTTGCATAATTTTACCAAGAGCTGTATAGCTTCTGGATGGTGGGTACGGATGAGGAACTATCCTAATATCTGGAGGAAATTGAGCTGCCATGCTTGACATCTTAAAACAAAACAAGATAAAGTTGGCGCACAAATGAATGGTCTCTTTAAGAGCGTTTGACTATCTCGTGGGATGTTTGTTTATTTAAATAAATGTCCTGTAGATGGTCTCAATGTGCGGCTGTTAACCCATTATGGACTTGGCAAAAAATGGATGCAGCAGAAAAAACGATCAAAAACAGCGCATCAAAGGGACTAGTAGATTGATGTGAAAAAGACTTTAAAATGTCATTTATTAAATGTAAAAAATAAACACAGACATCTGATCCCTGCAGGATCTCAAACACATAAAAAACACCAATCATAAAACGGACAGATGTTTGGTAATGAAAAGCTCCTCAGATCTCTCAATTATAACTTTGGAAAGGTCAAAACCAAAGACCAATGTGCACAGCTTTCGAATGCCTAATGAATGCAATCAATCATCTGAAAGAACCCAAAAAGTCAGTGTAAACGAATGGAACAACGTTCCTAGGGACACTCACTTCATAGGTGTTCAATGGGCTGCAGAGCTGATGAGTCCAGTCTGATGACCGAGGGGGAGGTGTTTATTTCAGCTCCATCTGAAGCGTTCGGCTTGGAGGCAGAGGTGTAATGCTGCACGCTAGGTGGTAAAGATCAAGCTTAGTCACCAGATGATATCAGCTGTACACATAGGCAGCTTGGAGAACGCTGCACTGCCTGCAGTGCCGCTTGTCCGAGCGGCTGTGGATCACATGAGAGGCTTGTCACGTGGAAGGCTGTGAAGGGGAAGGTTGCTATGCCGACTCTCCTGCTTACATGTTTCGCGCTCCTGCGCTTTGTCAAAGACCCAAAGAGCTTTGACAAAGCGCAGGAGCGCGAAACATGTAAGCAGGAGAGTCGGCATAGCAACCTTCCCCTTCACAGCCTTCCACGTGACAAGCCTCTCATGTGATCCACAGCCGCTCGGACAAGCGGCACTGCAGGCAGTGCAGCGTTCTCCAAGCTGCCTATGTGTACAGCTGATATCATCTGGTGACTAAGCTTGATCTTTACCACCTAGCGTGCAGCATTACACCTCTGCCTCCAAGCCGAACGCTTCAGATGGAGCTGAAATAAACACCTCCCCCTCGGTCATCAGACTGGACTCATCAGCTCTGCAGCCCATTGAACACCTATGAAGTGAGTGTCCCTAGGAACGTTGTTCCATTCGTTTACACTGACTTTTTGGGTTCTTTCAGATGATTGATTGCATTCATTAGGCATTCGAAAGCTGTGCACATTGGTCTTTGGTTTTGACCTTTCCAAAGTTATAATTGAGAGATCTGAGGAGCTTTTCATTACCAAACATCTGTCCGTTTTATGATTGGTGTTTTTTATGTGTTTGAGATCCTGCAGGGATCAGATGTCTGTGTTTATTTTTTACATTTAATAAATGACATTTTAAAGTCTTTTTCACATCAATCTACTAGTCCCTTTGATGCGCTGTTTTTGATCGTTTTTTCATGCTTGACATCTACCTCTAGAGATGCATTAGATGGCCCCATTACACTGGAAGAGCTCCAGCAGGCGGTGACATCTCTGCAAAATGGTAAGATATCGGGCCCTGATGGCCTCCCAGCTGAACTCAAATGCGGAGGAGCTGCTCCCTACATTCAGGCTCATGCTCCAAAAAGCCATGGAGGAGGGATCTCTCTCCCCTTGTATGGCTGAAGTGGTTATTGTGGTTCTTCTTATGCCTGGTAAGGCTCCGGAGCAGTGTTCCTTGTACCAGCCAATATCCCTCCTCAATGCGGATGCAAAACTGTTGGCTAAGGTCCTGGCTGGCCAATTGAACACTGTGATAACTGCGCTGGTACATGGGGATCAATCCGAATTTATACTGGGTAGGGGAACTGACATTAATATCCAACGCCTCCTTGCACATCTCTCTAGGGTGTGCAGAGACGGTCCAGAGGTGGTAGCCTCCCTAGATACTGAAAAGGCTTATGATTAAGTGGAGTGGCCCTATCTCTGGGCCGTCCTACGTAAGTTGGAATTCGGCCCTCGGTTTATTAAGTGGGTTCAACTGCTTTACCACAACCCTACAGCTTGAATATGCACTAATAATTCATTGTCCTCTCCTTTTCCTAACTCGGGGCACTAGACAGGGTTGCCTGCTCTCCCCAGGCCTGTTTGCATTGGCCATGGAGCCCCTGGCAGTCTGTATCAGGTCTGCTTCCTCAGTTGAAGGTATACAGGTATGGGTGATTGTAGAGAAAATATCCCTGTACGCAGATGATACCCTCCTGTTCCTGGAAGACATATCCTCTCTCCCACCAGCCCTCCAATCGATATTTTCAGGCATCAGGGTTAATTGGGGAAAGTCACTTCTTTTCTCGTTGAACACCTCGGGCCAACACGCCCAGACTGATACCTCATTGACCTTGAAATATGAAATTTCAAAACTTGGGGGTCATATTTTGTGCTGAACCTCCTGCCATTGCGTAGGGCCTTCTCTCAGAAATGTATGGCCTGGAGGTGTCTCCCCCTTACCCCAGTGGGTAGAGTGAGCCTTGTCAAGATGGTATATTTACCTAAGTTTCTCTGTCTCTTCCGTAATTCCTCATTGGTGCCCCCAGCTTCTTTCTTTAAGAAACTACGGGGTATTATATCCTCCTTTGTGTGGAATGGGAGGCTTCCACGTTTGGCCATCTCCACTATACAGCTCCCTATCACTCAAGGGGGCCTATCCTTACCTAACTTTCAGGCTTACTTCTGGGCAGCGGTCCTGGAAACGGTCAGATGGTGGTTCTCCCAACCTAAAGATAACCCAGCTGTTTCCCTAGAGGTGGCCATCATGGGGACTCCACCCTTAGCAACTTGGTGTTCATGGGACCAAAATCCCACACCAGTATTACTGACCTGATGCATACCACTATTTTGGTATGGCACAGGGCGAGGGCCCATTATAGCTCTCCGGGGACGTTCTCCCCACATCTTCCCCTATGGGGTAACCCAAATCTTCCACATCTGAATAAAGTTCAATCTTCCACATCTGAATAAAGTTCCTGACCCACAGGTTTGGGCAAGAAAGGAGATAGTGAATCTTAAACATATTATTTCTCCTTCCCTGACCTTAAAGATTCACACATACTACCGGGGTGGATGTTGTTCTGCTACTACCAGCTTCACCACACATTTCAGAAACAGTTCCCACTCTCTATCACCCTAGAGTTGGACCTTATAGAAGGATTGCTTATTGCCGAGTTAATAGACAAACCCTTACCCTCCCTGTACTTCCGCCTATCCATAACCCTTACTAAAAAAACAGAAAGACCTTTGACAAGTGGAAAATAGACATCCCTGACTTGGCTGAAGAGGACTTCGAAGCTTGTTTATCCTCATTTGTAACTAATATGATCTCAGCCAGGGACTGTTTTCTGCAAGTTAAGTTCTTGCATTAGGCCTACTTCACCCCCAAATCATTGACAATATTATGAATTCAGTTGCAGACGATGTCCTGGGTCTTGAGGCTGCACTGCGAAAAGTGTTTCCTTATCTGTTTTCTTGCCTGCTAATACTTATGTGGAGTTTTAAACTAATCTTATCACTTGGGGTCGCTCCTCCCCACCTCTTCCTTCCTCCCCATCCCCTTCCCCTCCCCCTTCGCCGTTCCCACCCCCTCTAATGACCCCCTCCTGTGACCTTATTGTAAAATACACCTATCAGCATACTATCCTACTATAATGTAGGAGTTTCGCTCCCCTCTGAATATCAGCAAATTGATTTATGTGGTAAACCTTACTGTAATGTAAACGTTATCAACTGTGCCTGTCCATTGCTTGTAATGTAAAGATTCGAATAAACCTTTTTCTTGTGAAAGAAATAAATCCTAATAGACTATTAAAGTTCACTCAGTAAAGGGCCAATTTATATAACAGCAATATGGTTAAAAAAAAAAAGAAAGAAAATGCACAATTATAAATGTGCTTTGTGCTCTGCTGGCTTTGGAACTTCAATCATGAACTTCCCTCTGCATTAAGCAGGATCAAAACATGGCCCACATTTTACATTGTAGGAATGGCCTATAAAATGCAAACCACAAATGGAATATATATATATATATATATATATATATATATATATATATATATTCTTACTGATCATAGCGGGGAACAGATATCAGCTCTCCATTATTGATGAACTCCGGACCACCTAAGAAGTGCTATTCACATAGTATAAAAGTGTAAAAGAAAGATAATCTCCTTTCAAATTAAGTATATAATAAGGGCTCGAGTCCTGCGGGAAAGCATGGGAACAATGTTCCTGCATTTTTTCCACAGCAGAGAAGCCATTCCCATGACCATGTGTTCCGGAATTGCCCTGGGCTGATCTGATGCTCCCTAAATAGGCCGCTACATTGCCGATGTAACTTGTCCTGGTGGAACCATTTTAATCCATCCGAATCCACCAGCCACTGGTTTACTGCCCCAACTGGTTGCTAGGCGCCTGCCGCATGGCATCTAGCAACCAGTGATACAAAAAACATATTTGGGGGCACATCCTAATGCGTTTAAATTCAAGATGGTGCTGCTATAAGACCAACAAACAGTACCAAACATATTACAGCGCACACATTCAAGAATGACATTTCCTGCAGGCTAGTTAAACACACATGAACATATTAAAAAAAATACGGGGGTTTGGTCACACTATATGGTTATATAGTGCCAAGCCCACTTACTGCGTCAAAGTACCCCGATTAGTGGCAACCAGTGATGTCACCAAAGAGTGAGGCCCCACAATTCAGAGCAGAGGGGAATTAAATTCCTCCTCCTCTGTGCCTAGTGCATTACTGTGGCCACATCCTCCTCAATCTACTTTGGCAGACCGCCAGTATGCAGATGGATGACTGCAGTACTTGATGATATTAGGGGTTAATGCTGGAACTTGTAGTCCTTCACTTTTGGGGGATGTGACCCCCAAAAGTGAACGGCTACAGGTCCCAGCATGAAACTCAATGGGTAGCATGTGACACACTGCATTTGACGGCAGGCTCTGGGTGGCAAGTGACACTGCATCTAGTGGCGGACTATGGTTGGCAAGTGGCACATGGCATTTGGTGCCAGGCTCTGGGTGACAAGTGGCACTGCACCAGGTGGCGGGCTATGGGTAGCAAGTGACACACTGCATTTGGTGGCAGGCTATGGGTGGCAAGTGACACACTACATTTGGCGGCAGCATATGAGTGGCACATGGCATTTGGTGGCAGCCTCTGGGTGGCAAGTGGCACTGCACATGGTGGCGAGCTCTGGGTGGCAAGTGACACACTGCATTTGGTGGCAGACTATGGGTGGCATGTGACACATGGCAATTGGTGGCAGGCTGTGGGTGGCAAGTGGCACACGGCATCTAGTGGCAGGTGACACACTGCATTTGGTGACAGGCTGTGGGTGGCAAGTGGCACACTGCATCTAGTGGCAAGTGGCACACTGCATTTGGTGGCATGCTGTGGGTGGAAAGTAGCACTGCATCTGGTGGTATGCTATGGGTGGCAAGTGGCACTGCATCTGGTGGTGGACTATGGGTGACAAGCGACACACTGCATTTGGCAGCAGGCTATGGGTCACAAGTGGCACTGCATCTGGTGGCAGGCTATGGGCCACAAGTGGCACACTGCATCTGGCGGCAGGCATAAAAAATATGGCTATCCGAATCCTCTTACATCTCCTGTACCATGTCTACAGCCTCTAACCACCTCCTGTACCATATCCGTAGCTGCTATCCATCTCTTGTATCATGTCCGCAATCTTTGACCATCTGTTGTCTTTAATTATGTCTGCAGTCTCTGAGGGGGTGTCTGGAGAGGAGTCAAGAGTGGGAGTGCTGCCAGGATGGGGGTCACTGGAGAAGTCAAACATGTGTGGACTGTGGAGAGGAGGCCAAGCCAGTCTGAGAGGGGGTCACTGTTGCAAGAGGAAGTGAATGCAATAATGTAAGGGGACACAGATATAAAGGTTCCCCCTTATATTAGGATTTCCCACCTGCATTCACTCTGTGGAAGATGGTCTCTAGTCACCAGAGCCCCCCCCCCCACAACAGCGTTCCCGGCATTCCCCTACATCAGTCTTCAGAATTCCTCCTTACAGTGCAAGAGGGAACTCTTTGGATGCTGATGTGAAGGGGAACTCTGATGTAAAGGGCAATGCTGCACACCCTGATGTAAGTGGGGACACTGATGTAAAATGGAGCACGGTGGACTCTGATATAAGGTGGTCGTGGATCACCCCTTATATCAGAGTTATATCAGAGTTCCCCTTTAGATCATGATCTGCAGCATTCCCCTTTATGTCAGAGTTCCCTTGCGCTGAAGGGGGGATCTTGTAGACTCTGATATCTGGGGTTACTCTGTGCTGGCTGGGTTATATGAATCTGACCTTTATGTAAATGGGGAAATATGTTTTTTTACTTTTTTTTTTTACTTAAAAACATTGCTAATAGCACTAGCTACATGTTTATAGTTTAAATGTTGATATTTGCACTGTTTAGCACAGAATACAGCCATTTTAGGTACTTTTTGCAGTGGGGGGGGGGGGGGGGGTGGAGAAATCTTGGGTGAATTCCCACACTTTTTTTCCAGGACTTGACCCCTGTATATAATGAATATATATCATGAAAGTATTATGACACATCACTGATCTGGATTCAAGGGAAGCCAGGAACATCCAAAAGGAAGGATTGGAAGCTTCATGCATGTCAAAGTGAACTTAAGGCAGCTCACTTTAGAAGCCATCATCCTACTAACAGATATTCCACTTTTGACACATAAGAAAATCAAGTTTTTTTTTCAGGATCAGGTGATATTAAACTATCTCTCATTCATTATTAGATATAGAGAACTGTCCACTGAATTTCACACAAGTTTCCCTACATTCCACTGAATTCATGGACTTACAATGAGCATCATCATTTAGGACACGTCACTGTATACTCAACGCATTCTATTGATTTGTTTTGCCATGGCGAAGAAGTCAATTGATTTTTACAAAACATCATGGCTTCCTGCAAATTGCAATACATCATTATTATTAATATTACTTTACAAAATGTCTTGTGTAGCAAATATATATGTTATATTATTTGTTAGTTGATAACTAGTTTATAACTTGCCTATAAAAACCTGTTTTTTTTTAAATTAAGCAAGCCATTGTGCATGTAATGCTCTTAAGAAACTGTAATATTATCTGTCATATTGCAAGACACTGTAGAACAAACCTATCAAAGGGTTTGTGCCGCTGTATAATGATCATTGATGCTTAGTAATATAATATTCGGTGCATTAAAATGTTCTCACAATAAGGCTGGACAGTACCAGGAAATAGATGAAGAATCAAATCACACACAAAAAAAAAAAATACTGGTAATCTGAGACAGAACACTTTAAGGCAAAGAAAACAGCCCACACAAATTCATGTTTCTTTTAAAACTGAATATGGGACGGAATCAAAACATCCAACTTTTTTTTTCTAAGTATCACTAAAGTCTAACAGCTGTGCTGACTACTCAACCAAAGACAGCCGATTGCATAGCTGCTCATTTTCTTTTCTTTTTTTCATGGTAAGTTTAAACTTACAGATGTTAACTAATTGCCAAAATCCTCCTTCAGCTCCACAAGCAAAGGATCTGCATAACAATGCTTTAGGTGCAGTTGTCGTCAGCCATGTTTACTTAACTCGTGCTAAACTCACCAGCCCAGCAAATGGAAATGACAATGGTAGTTGGATATGGCTGTACTTCAAATCCAAAAAAATAAAAAAGTTTTTTTTTCTGATATTAATGGCAAAGTTTACTACAACGTTTTTATGCAGAGGTGTAGCTTGAAGCTTGTGGGCCCCAATGCAAAAGTTGACCTGGGGCCCCCCACTGCCACCCGCTGCTTCCTTTGCACGTCAAGATACTTCAAGTGGCTAAAGCGTTATTTCAGATCTTAATTTACATACCAAGAAGGCTATTCAAAAGAACTGGAGAGTTAAGTCAAAATGGGACAGTTTCACCAAAATCTTTTGAATACCTTACACCAGGGGTAGGCAACCTTAGAGGGGTGGAGACCTACCCGAACAACATGAAAGAGCTCAAAGATCACTGGGGTTCAGTGCCCTTTTGTTTTGATGAAACAGATCACTGCTCCAGGTGAGTGTAATAATCCACCAAAAAGGAAAGGCAGGGTTCTAGCTCCAACTCGCAACTGTGAACATGTAGGCCAAGTGAGAAAATGTTGCTGCACAGTGCACACTAACATCCATCCAACAGGTTTATTGAAAGTCTGCCACCAAGACTAAAACAACAGACTAAGGGCTGACGACGTTTCACACATACATTGTGCTTCTTCAAAACCCAAAGGAAGACTCACCTAACACACACAGGTGTAGGGTGGTGTGATCAGTTCTCCCCTTATTTTGATAAGCTAAATGAAAAAAATTCTGAACGACAATACAAATACATGTGTATAAAGCCAAAGTAACCACATTTAAAAAACTGATACCATAGAACAAGTACATACAATAGTGAAAACAAATGTTTCTATGGAGGATACCAAAACACATGCGTCTCCTAAAGCGATAAGAACAAATCGCAAAGAGATACGTGTGATATATAGTATCCACCAAACGTCAGCACAATACAAAAGGAAATAGGCACAAATGTACTATGTGGGGACATGTGAAAACCGCCCTGATAAATATCAGTGGCAGACCTGAATATAGTAAGTACACATAGTTGCTAATAGTCTCGAATTTCCCGGGACATTCCCGGGATTTAGACCCTTTTCCCGATTTTCGTGTTCCCCGGGAAATCCCTTTTTTTCAGAGTTTCCGTGGCCGTCGGAGATAATGTCTCTGCCAGCCGCCATTTTCCAGAAGACCAGATGCCGGAGGGAGCAGAGGGGCCTGGGGTGGGGCTCCGGGTGACCAATAGCGCAAGCAGGCCTTTTAAAATGTCTCCGCCTGCAGAGCCGCATGCGATTGGCATAGAGATTTGGAAATGTGGAGTTGTATTAGGGTGGGGCGGGGAGTCATGTGACTTGAGAGCTGATAAACACACTGAACTCCTCCTACTTCCCCGCCCCCTCGGATGAGTCAAGTCTGCCGGCTGCCATGTTGTGTCACCCATAGGGGGGTGTATGCCCTGTGTGTCACCAACACCCACATTACCCATAATAGTAACAAAAAAATGTCCAGTTCAGCTTCAAACTCCATTATACACCCAGGTAGTGACTGCAATACATACAATGTAGAGTCATGGACACCCTGTGGCACCTGAGATGTAAGGAGGCACTCTGCTGGAGACAGTGACACCTGAGATGTAAGGAAGCACTCCCCTAGCTGGGGACAGTGACAACTGAGATGTAAGGAAGCACTCCGCTGTCTGGGGACAGTGACACCTGATATGTAAGGAAGCACTCTGCTGGCTGGGGACAATGACACTTTAGATGTAAGGAAGCACTCCACTGGCTGGGGACAGTGACACCTGAGATGTAAGGATGCACTCCGCTGGCTGGGGACAGTGACACCTGAGACATAAGAAGGCACTCCGCTGGAGACAGTGACACTTGAGATGTAAGGAGGCACTCCGCTGGGGACACCTGAGATGTAAGGAAGCACTCCACTGGCTGGGGACAGTGACACCTGAGATGTAAGGAAGCACTCCACTGGCTGGGGACAGTAACACCTGAGATGTAAGGAAGAACTCCGCTGGCTGGGGACAGTGACACTTGAGATGTAAGAAGGCACTCTGCTGGGGACACCTAAATATAAGGAGGCACTCTGTTGGCGACACCTGAGATTTAAGGAGGCACTCTGTTGGGGACACCTGAGATGTAAGGAGGCACTCCACTGGGGACACTTGAGATGTAAGGAGGCACTCCACTGGGGACACTTGAGATGTAAGGAAGCACTCTGCTGGGGACACCAGATGGTATCTGGTGGCAGGCAACGTGACACGCTCAGGGCTCCCATTGATTCTGCATTATGGTGAGTTGAACTATTTAATTTTATATTACAATGTAATAATGCGCTCCAATCACCCTGACACCATAACCATGGTGCCAGGATGATTGAAGCGCTAATACCAGGTGCTTGGAGTATCTTTATCTACTAATGTTAAACTTTATGGAATACATATATTTCTATTGTGGTGTAGGATCTGCGCCTGCTGTGCCTCCATTCCTCTTTTTTCCTTCCTTCTCTCTCTCTCTTTCCTTGTTTCTTTCTCCATCCCTCGTTATCTCAGACTCTAACCACTACTTCTTTGATTAAGAATGGCTTACATCTCACTCAAAGTTTAAGTCAGAGGGAATGCGGGTCCGGAGCAAAAATATCCAGAACACCTCCCTGAGGCATAAAATACAGAAAATATCCCCACCTCTCTTGGGAGTGCAGATCTTTTCAATAATCTGAACCTCCATAGAAGAGATATCACCAGCATGCTACATTGGTATTTTTATTTTTCTGAACACTATACACATGTTCATAAAAATGGTCCCTCAACCATCTTGTGGTTCTACCCACGTATTGTATGTGGCACAGATCGCACGTGATCAGGTAAACCACATATATGGTATTACAGTTGTAAAGAGATGAGATGTCAAATTGTTTCTGAGTAGCAGTAGTGGCCTGAAAAGTATTCCCCCCCCCCCAGATATGGCTACAACACAGGCAGTCATGGGCTCCCATTTAACATTTCCTTTAAAGTACAGCAACATGAATCACTGCACTTGTTTGCAAGGATTGAAAAAACTTTAAGATAATGACTTACCTATCGTGGGTGCTCTTCTGGATACAATGTTGACCCCCTGTTTAAGAATGTCTGCACAGGTTGTATTAACATTCAGGATGGGCAAATATTTTTAAATAATATCCTTAACCTGGGCAAATTCCTCACTGAAGGTGGTAGAAAGGGTCAGTTTGCCATAACAAGGGTCCACCCTGTTCTTCCTCTGGCCTAACAAGTCTTCCCTCTTTTTGCTCCTATGCCCTCTCCAGCATCCATCGGTAGTATCCCCTAGTTAGCAAACGCTTAAAAAGTAAAGCAGCCTCTGTTTCAAATTTCTAATCGCTACTGCAAATGCATCTAACGGGCAGAAAATGTCCTACGGGAGCAACCCTGATGATATGCTTGGGATGACCTGATTGGGGTAGGAGCAATGTATTGCATGACAGGGGTTTCCGATAGAGGGCGGTCTCAACACATGGCACTTTACCTGTAAAACGCATGTCTAAATAACAGATCACTCTGTTATACATCCAATGTCCTGAACCTGATAGAGTGCTCTCCCCACATGAAACCTCTCTTTTGTCCAAGGACTGAATTTTTATCCTAACAGACACTTCAATCTTTTTGACACGATTCTGGATGTTAACAAGTTTGTTAGAAATCTCACTATTAAAAAACACTATTATGCAGCAAATGATGAAATTGTTGCAGACTTGTGTATGTCAAATGATATGGACAACAGCACAATGGTGTTCACATTTAGAGAGTTATGTGCAATTAGGGACTTTTGTAGAAGATAAGTCCATAATCATCTGGAATTCTGACAAAGGAGGCATGATTGTTGTCATGAATGTGGATTCTTATTTGATTGAGGCTGCCCAACAATTGTCGGACAGCCACACATACATGCAATTAAAGGGGGTCCCCATGAAAAAATTCAAATCTACTTTAACTGAGCTAGTCAACAGGGGTTTCAGGTTAGGCATTTTTCAAAAGAAAGAAATGGAGTCACTTATTCCAGAATATCCTACCATTCCTACGTTCTACCATTTACCTAAAACCCACAAGGGTCTAGAACCCCTGCAAGGTAGATCTATCATTTCTGGAATTGGCTCCCTTAATGAAAGATTGGGACAGTGGCTTGATAGCTATAGACAACCATTGGTAGAACTTCCCGGGTATCTAAAAGACACCAACCATTTATTGCAACTTATGAGAAATTTCACATGGGAGACAAACTATTTGTGAATCACTTGTGACGTCAAAAGTCTGTACTCCTCCATCCCCCATCATCTCTATAGAGACGGTTTCTTACGTTTTAGAGTCTTGTACGGATCTGACACTTGAACATTTTATGTATATTTTAGACATACTGGACATACTCGAGTATTTACTATCCCAGAATTATTTTGTATTTGATGTTTTCTTTTTACCTCCATAGATGTGGGGCTGTGATGGGAGCTAAGCTTTCACCCTCTCTCACCAACCTCTACACGGGTTTGTGGGAGCGGCGTCTTTGGAGAGGAGAATACATTCAGACTGTACATTAGGCTTTATCTTAGGTATATTTATGATCTCCTGTTGGTGGTGGGCAAGGTGGTGGATTGTCTGAGTGCCTTTTTGGAGTATTTGAACAGCAACAACAAAAATCTATCCTTTACAGGCACGGCTGATAACAGCAGAGAGTTCTGTTATTTAGACATGTGTCTTACAGGTAGCCAGGTGTTGAGGCGGCCCTCTATCGGAAATACATTGCTCCTAGCCCAATCAGTTCATCCCAAGCATACTATTAGGGGTGTCCCCATAGGACAGTTTCTGTGTGTTAGATGCATTTGCGGTAGCGATTTGAAATTTGAGACAGAGGCTGCTTTAATTTTTAAGCGTTTCCTAGCTGGGGTCAACATTGTATCCAGAAGTGCACCCATGATAGGTCAGTCATTAGCGCCAAGTTTTTTCAGTCCTTGCAAACAAATGCAGTCATTCACGTTACTGCTCTTTAAAGGAAATTTTAAATGTGGAGCCCATGACTGCCCGTATTGTAGCAATATCCGAGGGGGCAATACTTTTCAGGCCACAGCTACTCAGAAACACTTTGACATCTCATTTTTTTACAAATGTAACACCAAATAATAGGATTTTTATATACAGCTCACCTGTAAAATCCTTTTCTTTAGAGTACATCACGGGACACAGGAGCTCATTACATAGTGGGTTATATAGGCACCTCTGGTGATTGGACACTGGTTAACCCCAATTAAGGAAATTCCTCCCCTATATAACCCCTCCCATATGGGAGGCACCTCAGTTTTGTAGCAAAGCAATAAGAAACCACGTAAAACCCAAGAGGGGAGGGAGCCCTGTGTCCCGTGATGTACTCTCAAGAAAAGGATTTTACAGATAAGCTGTATATAAAAATTCTATCTTCTTGATCATACATCACAGGACACAGTAGCTCATTACATAGTGGGATGTCCCAAAGCAATGCTCAGATTGAGGGGAGGGAGACACAGATCATAATTATAGCTAGCCAGGGATCGGAGGACCTAAACTGCAGCCTGCAGTACACTGTGCCCAAAGGCGATATCCTCTTGCCCTCTGACATCCACCTGATAGAATCTGGTGAGGGGCGTGGCTTGGTGCCTGAGGAAGATGGACGCTCGCTTCTAAGCTCTCTCTCCCAGAGGTCCAGCTATCTATCTATCGGGTATCTATCTCACCGAAAAACATGGGGAGTACACCGCAAAACCCTTCTGGTTTATCCTCCCGTTCGTCCAGGAGCCAAGACGCCCTTATAAACCAACATATACCGGAGATATTCCGCACGCGGCCTAGAGGAACAGCGTCTGACTCACACGCCACACCGCGCGACGATTCACCTCATGGCAGAGGGCCTAACAGATCCAGAAGCCGGAGCCCACAATCTCAACCCACGGATCCACCGTCGTCTCCGTCGCTCAGTCTTGCAGATTTGAAAGCTATGACGGCGGATATCAAAGGAGCACTCGCGGCTGCGGTCTCCGAATTACGAGCGGACTTTCAGTCGATGATACTGAGGGTGGAAGACATAGAAGACACACAGGCCCGCCATGACACTACTCTTTGCCGACTGCAACAAGTCTCGGAATCCCACGCGGTCCACTTCAGGGACATTAACCGTCATTTGGAAGACCTCGACAACCGTGGAAGAAGACACAACGTCCGATTACGAGGTCTTCCAGAGTCCGTGGAACCTACACAGCTAACCCGCGCTGTCACGGCCATTTTTAATGGCCTCTTGGAGAGGCCCCCTGATACGCCTATTGTCCTAGAACGCATCCATCGAGCCCTACGACCCAGAGGAAGGGATGCTGATCCCCCTAGGGATGTCATATGCTGCATAGCAGATTATATTCTTAAGGAAGAAATTATGCGGAGAGCGAGAAATGGAGGGCGGATGCTTCACCATGGTGCTGAAATTAAACTTTTCCAAGATCTGTCGGCCATTACTCTACAGAGAAGACGAGAGCTAAAACCGATCCTAGATCTTTTGAGAGCCCGCGCTATTCCGTACAGATGGAAATTCCCGCTTTGTCTCTCAGTCAACTATAACGGTCACTCGGTTAATCTCAGAGTGCCTGAAGATCTTGAGCATTTTTGTAGTACTCTCAATTTGCCCCACGTCGAAGTGCCTGACTGGTACAGTGATTTTCGTCTCCCCGTGTTACGGAGAGCTGACTCTATGGAAGGCATTGCAGATAGTGATGGCCGAACGGTTCGCCCGGCGGTCGTTTCGCGGCGAATTTCCGACTTTCGCCGTCCGCGGGTTCGAACGCCTTTTTCCGTCGTTCGCCCCGGCGGACTTACGTGTTTAATGTATACAAGAACTTTAACCTTTCGTGACACGTTTATCATGTGTTACAGGACAACCAATTGAGACATGACAGCTCATGGACACTTGGACATTCCCCCTAACCTATAAATACACCCGATCCGGTGGCCATTTTACATTCTTTCTTCTGTCACTGTAGGGAAAGGATCCTGTGTGGAGTAGGGACAGAGAAAACGCTAGCTATTTGGTACACAAAAGTTCTTTTCAGGACTGGTATAGGTGTTAGGTCAGCAGCCTGAGTTTCTTTTGTCAGTTTAGATAAAGGGACAGAGCGCTGTATGCTGCTATTTTAGGGACAGCTCAGCCAGATTAGTCTTTCTTCATCATCATCATCATCATCATCATTAGCTGTTACTATCAGGTCCACAAAAGAGCTGTTCCAGCTAATCGTTCCAGCCTACTCTTTTTTGCCAATTTGTATAGGGACAGGCAGGAAGCAGTGTGTCAGGCAGTGAGGATAATTTTAAAGACTTGCTGTTACTATTAGTTCCACAAAGGTTCTTTTCAGGACTGGTATCAGTGGTACGGTAATAGGCTTGTACACGTATAATATTCTTTCTTCCAAATATAGAAAGAATATTATACTTGACTGCTGCCCTTCTGCTGCAGTCTGCTAATCATTCACAACTCACTTGTTCCACAAAGCTCTTTATCAGGACTGGTAACTTGGTCTGTCTAGGGTGCTACGGTACATAGGCTTGGGTGCGGTACAGTCTGCTGTTCTGTAAGGACCGCTATCGGTCCACAATACATAGGGTTGCCGTGCACTACTGCTGACCGCTGCCCTATACTGCAGCAGTCCTTCATTGGTATAGGGACTGACGTACAGTCTGCTAATCACTAACACACAACCTGCTTGGTCCACAAAAGTTCTTATAAGGACTGGTAACTTGGTATAG
Organism: Lithobates pipiens; assembly: GCF_037356315.1. Taxonomy (NCBI): domain Eukaryota; kingdom Metazoa; phylum Chordata; class Amphibia; order Anura; family Ranidae; genus Lithobates; species Lithobates pipiens. The sequence continues at coordinate 174,977,621 of NW_027507790.1, read as the reverse complement.
GGTGCTACGGTACATAGGCCTGAGTGCGTTACAGTCTGCTGTTCTGTAAGGACCGCTATCGGTCCACAATACATAGGGTTGCCGTGCACTACTGCTGACCGCTGCCCTATACTGCAGCAGTCCTTCAGCGGTATAGGGACTGACGCACAGTCTGCTAAACACTAACACACAACCTGCTTGGTCCACAAAAGTTTTTATAAGGACTGGTAACTTGGTATAGGGTGCTACGGTACATAGGCCTGAGTGCAGTACAGTCTGCTGTTCTGTAAGGACCGCTATCGGTCCACAATACATAGGGTTGCCGTGCACTACTGCTGACCGCTGCCCTATACTGCAGCAGTCCTTCATTGGTATAGGGACTGACGTACAGTCTGCTAATCACTAACACACAACCTGCTTGGTCCACAAAAGTTCTTATAAGGACTGGTAACTTGGTATAGGGTGCTACGGTACATAGGCCTGAGTGCGTTACAGTCTGCTGTTCTGTAAGGACCGCTATCGGTCCACAATACATAGGGTTGCCGTGCACTACTGCTGACCGCTGCCCTATACTGCAGCAGTCCTTCATTGGTATAGGGACTGACGTACAGTCTGCTAATCACTAACACACAACCTGCTTGTTCCACAAAAGTTCTTATAAGGACTGGTAACTTGGTATAGGGTGCTACGGTACATAGGCCTGAGTGCGTTACAGTCTGCTGTTCTGTAAGGACCGCTATCGGTCCACAATACATAGGGTTGCCGTGCACTACTGCTGACCGCTGCCCTATACTGCAGCAGTCCTTCATTGGTATAGGGACTGACGTACAGTCTGCTAATCACTAACACACAACCTGCTTGGTCCACAAAAGTTCTTATAAGGACTGGTAACTTGGTATAGGGTGCTACGGTACATAGGCCTGAGTGCGTTACAGTCTGCTGTTCTGTAAGGACCGCTATCGGTCCACAATACATAGGGTTGCCGTGCACTACTGCTGACCGCTGCCCTATACTGCAGCAGTCCTTCAGCGGTATAGGGACTGACGCACAGTCTGCTAAACACTAACACACAACCTGCTTGGTCCACAAAAGTTTTTATAAGGACTGGTAACTTGGTATAGGGTGCTACGGTACATAGGCCTGAGTGCGTTACAGTCTGCTGTTCTGTAAGGACCGCTATCGGTCCACAATACATAGGGTTGCCGTGCACTACTGCTGACCGCTGCCCTATACTGCAGCAGTCCTTCATTGGTATAGGGACTGACGTACAGTCTGCTAATCACTAACACACAACCTGCTTGGTCCACAAAAGTTCTTATAAGGACTGGTAACTTGGTATAGGGTGCTACGGTACATAGGCCTGAGTGCGTTACAGTCTGCTGTTCTGTAAGGACCGCTATCGGTCCACAATACATAGGGTTGCCGTGCACTACTGCTGACCGCTGCCCTATACTGCAGCAGTCCTTCATTGGTATAGGGACTGACGTACAGTCTGCTAATCACTAACACACAACCTGCTTGTTCCACAAAAGTTCTTATAAGGACTGGTAACTTGGTATAGGGTGCTACGGTACATAGGCCTGAGTGCGTTACAGTCTGCTGTTCTGTAAGGACCGCTATCGGTCCACAATACATAGGGTTGCCGTGCACTACTGCTGACCGCTGCCCTATACTGCAGCAGTCCTTCATTGGTATAGGGACTGACGTACAGTCTGCTAATCACTAACACACAACCTGCTTGGTCCACAAAAGTTCTTATAAGGACTGGTAACTTGGTATAGGGTGCTACGGTACATAGGCCTGAGTGCGTTACAGTCTGCTGTTCTGTAAGGACCGCTATCGGTCCACAATACATAGGGTTGCCGTGCACTACTGCTGACCGCTGCCCTATACTGCAGCAGTCCTTCAGCGGTATAGGGACTGACGCACAGTCTGCTAAACACTAACACACAACCTGCTTGGTCCACAAAAGTTTTTATAAGGACTGGTAACTTGGTATAGGGTGCTACGGTACATAGGCCTGAGTGCGTTACAGTCTGCTGTTCTGTAAGGACCGCTATCGGTCCACAATACATAGGGTTGCCGTGCACTACTGCTGACCGCTGCCCTATACTGCAGCAGTCCTTCATTGGTATAGGGACTGACGTACAGTCTGCTAATCACTAACACACAACCTGCTTGGTCCACAAAAGTTCTTATAAGGACTGGTAACTTGGTATAGGGTGCTACGGTACATAGGCCTGAGTGCGTTACAGTCTGCTGTTCTGTAAGGACCGCTATCGGTCCACAATACATAGGGTTGCCGTGCACTACTGCTGACCGCTGCCCTATACTGCAGCAGTCCTTCAGCGGTATAGGGACTGACGCACAGTCTGCTAAACACTAACACACAACCTGCTTGGTCCACAAAAGTTTTTATAAGGACTGGTAACTTGGTATAGGGTGCTACGGTACATAGGCCTGAGTGCGTTACAGTCTGCTGTTCTGTAAGGACCGCTATCGGTCCACAATACATAGGGTTGCCGTGCACTACTGCTGACCGCTGCCCTATACTGCAGCAGTCCTTCATTGGTATAGGGACTGACGTACAGTCTGCTAATCACTAACACACAACCTGCTTGTTCCACAAAAGTTCTTATAAGGACTGGTAACTTGGTATAGGGTGCTACGGTACATAGGCTTGAGTGCGGTACAGTCTGCTGTTCTGTAAGGACCGCTATCGGTCCACAATAGATAGGGTTGACGTGCACCACTGCTGACCGCTGCCCTATACTGCAGCAGTCCTTCAGCGGTATAGGGACTGACGCACAGTCTGCTAAACACTAACACACAACCTGCTTGGTCCACAAAAGTTTTTATAAGGACTGGTAACTTGGTATAGGGTGCTACGGTACATAGGCCTGAGTGCGTTACAGTCTGCTGTTCTGTAAGGACCGCTATCGGTCCACAATACATAGGGTTGCCGTGCACTACTGCTGACCGCTGCCCTATACTGCAGCAGTCCTTCATTGGTATAGGGACTGACGTACAGTCTGCTAATCACTAACACACAACCTGCTTGGTCCACAAAAGTTCTTATAAGGACTGGTAACTTGGTATAGGGTGCTACGGTACATAGGCCTGAGTGCGTTACAGTCTGCTGTTCTGTAAGGACCGCTATCGGTCCACAATACATAGGGTTGCCGTGCACTACTGCTGACCGCTGCCCTATACTGCAGCAGTCCTTCAGCGGTATAGGGACTGACGCACAGTCTGCTAAACACTAACACACAACCTGCTTGGTCCACAAAAGTTCTTATAAGGACTGGTAACTTGGTATAGGGTGCTACGGTACATAGGCTTGAGTGCGGTACAGTCTGCTGTTCTGTAAGGACCGCTATCGGTCCACAATAGATAGGGTTGACGTGCACCACTGCTGACCGCTGCCCTATACTGCAGCAGTCCTTCAGCGGTATAGGGACTGACGTACAGTCTGCTAAACACTAATACACAACCTGCTTGGTCCACAAAAGTTCTTATAAGGACTGGTAACTTGGTATAGGGTGCTACGGTACATAGGCTTGAGTGCGGTACAGTCTGCTGTTCTGTAAGGACCGCTATAGGTCCACAATAGATAGGGTTGACGTGCACCACTGCTGACCGCTCACCTATACTGCAGCAGTCCTTCAGCGGTATAGGGACTAAGAGTTTTGTCACAGGGTCATTTAAAAAATGACATGCAGAGGAAGAGGCAGGCCCTTCCGCAGGGGTGGTAGGGGTAGGGCAGGAGCAACAGGCTTGAGCCAAAGTGGGAAGTTGCAGAAGGTGCGTTCAATTACTTTAAAGGATGCACCAGACTTGGTTGAGTGGCTCGCTCAGCCTTACTCTTCTGCACCCTCCTCATCCTCTCGATCTGCACCCTCTTCTTCACTCTCTGCTATGTGCACCCCCAAAGACACTACCACCAACAACACGACCACCACCACCACCACCACATACCTTCCGCTTGAGTCACTGGAATTATTTTCCGATCCATATCAAGAGGACATTTCTGATGCGCAGCCACTCTTGGTATTGGATCAGGAAGAGGAGGTAGCAACAAGCGCTACTCAGCAGTCTGACGCCAGTACCCAGATCAGCCCAAGGAGGAGGTTGGTCCCCGGTGTTGCTGCCTACTCTACTTATAGCGGTGGGGAAGGTGACGTTGATGATGACGTGTCTAGTGATGTCACGTGGGTGCCCACAAGAGAGGAAGAGGAGGGGAGTTCAGAGGGAGATATGGACCAGCAGATAGGGAGGAGAAGCAGCAATGACTTACATTGCACAGCAGGGACAAAGCAGACTGCAAATGTATCAGGAGCGAGTCATCGACCATGTACGGTCACATCTGGCGCTCCCAGGACACCGGCACATGGCTCCGCAGTGTGGGCTTTTTTTAACGTGTCCGCTGCTGACAATAGCGTTGCCATCTGCAATCTTTGCAGTCAACGCGTTAGTCGCGGTAAGCCCAATACTCACCTAGGGACGACCGCCTTAAGAAGGCACATGAGCAGCCATCACCGAGCCCAGTGGGAGCAACGGAACACACAAAGCCACACTGCAGGCTCTCACCGTCCAGCCTCGTCTTCTACTTCTCCTTCTCCTCTCTCCTCACAATTGTCCTCCACTCCACCTTCCATCACGCCAAGCTCACATTTTTCTGCAAAAAGGCAGGCTTCCGTGGGCCTAATGTTTGAGCGTAAAAAAATGATGACGCCGGATAACCCTCTTGCCCAACGGTTGGCGGCTGGCTTGTCAGAACTCATAGCCCGCCAACTACTGCCATATAAACTGGTGGACTCGGAGGCCTTTCGCAAATTTGTGGCCATTGGAACACCACAATGGAAGGTCCCAGGAAGGAAGTATTTCTCAGAGAAGGGCATCCCAGAGCTATATGGCCATGTTCAGCGGCAAGTGAATGTATCTCTGGCACACAGTGTCGGTGCCAAGATACATCTGACCACAGACACGTGGTCTAGCAAACACGGGCAGGGAAGGTATATCAGTTTTACTGCCCACTGGGTGAACCTTCTGACGGCCGTCAAGCATGTAACCCGTGGCACCCGTGTAGATTTGGTTTTACCGCCACGGATTGCATGCAGGCCTGACTCTTCTTCTCCTCCTCCTACTCCATCCTCCTCCCTCTCCTCCTCAGCTGCCTCCTCCTTTTCCGCTGCTAGCGTCTCTTCCACTGCACCGCCCAAGCTCCCCAGAACCTATTCCACATGCCAGGTGAGACGTTGCCATGCCGTGCTGCGTCTGTTGTGCCTGGAAGCAAAGAGCCACACTGGCCCGGCACTCCTTTCAGCTTTGCGTTCACAGGCAGATGAGTGGCTAACACCGCTCAATTTGACAGTTGGTAAAGTGGTGTGTGACAACGGTGCCAATCTGCTTAGCGCATTGAAACAGGGCAAAATCACGCACGTGCCGTGCATGGCACACGTCTTAAACTTGGTCGTGCAGCGATTCCTTGTCAAATACCCTGGGGTCCAGGACATCTTGCGGCAGGCAAGGAAAATCTCGGCCCATTTCAGAAGATCTTACACGGCCATGGCTCGCCTTGCTGACATTCAGCGGCGACACCATCTGCCGGTCAGACGTCTTATTTGCGATTGCCCGACGCGATGGAACTCAACCTTCTATATGCTTGATAGGCTGCTCCAGCAGAAACGTGCAGTTAACGTCTACCTGTATGAACTCTGCGAAAGAAACGGTTCTGGGGAGCTGGGTTTTTTTTCACCGCGCCAGTGGCTGCTCATGCGCGACACATGCAGACTTCTGCGGCCATTTGAGGAGATCACCAAACTGGTCAGTCGCAGCCATGGCGCCATCAGTGACATGGTACCTTATGCCTTCTTTCTGGAGCGTGCATTGCGTCGTGTCATTGATCAGGCTGTGGAGGAGCAGGAGCGGGAAGATGAGGAAGTCGCAATGCTGGATGAATTCCCAGGGGGGGCTACTCTATCTGAGACAAGTCAACAACAGGAGTCTGATGAGGAGTCAGAGGAGGATGGTGCCGGGGCGGATGAGCAGGAGCAAGAAGAGCATGCTTTAAACCTTTCTGGGATCCCTGTTGTGCGAGGATGGGGAGAGGAGAATGAAGAGGACGACATTATCCTGGATGATGAGCAGGAGCCAGGCCACCACACCGCTTCCACTTTAGTGCAAATGGGGGCCTTCATGCTCCAGTGTTTTAATAGGGACCCCCGTATAAAAAGCATGAGGGTCAAGGACCAGTACTGGGTGGCAACGTACTTAGACCCCCGGTACAAACACAAAATGGCGGAAATGTTACCGCCGTCGCAGAGGGCTGTCAGAATGCAGCACTTCCAGGCCTTGCTTCGAGAAATGCTGCATTCTGCTTTTGCGTGCGCTGGCAGAGGAGCAATTCCCACTCCCAGAGAAGGATTTGCGGGTACCAATCCAACAGCGCCTGCAAGAAGAGGCCGGTTTGAAGATGTGTTGGTGACTTCGGATATGAGGTCATTCTTTCAGCCGACCCATCGACAGGTGTCATCCGGATCCAGCATCAGGGAACGCCTAGACCGTCAGGTGTCCGACTACATTGGGTTAACGGCCGATGTGGACGCTCTGAGGAGTGATGAACCCCTAGACTACTGGGTGGGCAGGCTTGACCTCTGGCCAGAGCTTGCCCAATTTGCAATCGAACTGTTGGCTTGCCCCTCATCCAGTGTCCTGTCCGAAAGGACGTTCAGCGCAGCAGGGGGGATTGTGACCGATAAGCGTACTCGCCTAGCTCACCACAGTGTTAACTACCTCACATTTCTAAAAATGAATGAGGCATGGATCTCGGAGGAATTCAACACATGTGATCAGTAGACCATGTATATGTCTATAAACAATTTTTGGAATCAAGCACACAGACCTTCTTAATTCATTTGGCTCACTTCCCTGACCCAAAAAAGCACACCGTACTATATGCCCCTACCCTCCTCTTTGAAGAGGTTGAGCGGTGTCATATTTCTACTGGGGCTGCTTATTATGAGGGGTTCCCACCATCCCTGTGCTGTGCTGACTTCCTCCTGGGTGTTCTTATTATGAGGGGCTCCCACCATCCCTGTGCTGTGCTGACTTCCTCCTGGGGGTTCTTATTATGAGGGGATCACACCATCCCTGTGCTGTGCTGACTTCCTCCTGGGGCTGCTTACGGTGCTGCTGTCAGCGCTGTATGTCACGGAGCTGCTGTCAGCGCTGTATGTCACGGAGCTGCTGTCAGCGCTGTATGTCACGGAGCTGCTGTCAGCGCTGTATGTCACGGAGCTGCTGTCAGCGCTGTATGTCACGGAGCTGCTGTCAGCGCTGTATGTCACGGAGCTGCTGTCAGCGCTGTATGTCACGGAGCTGCTGTCAGCGCTGTATGTCACGGAGCTGCTGTCAGCGCTGTATGTCACGGAGCTGCTGTCAGCGCTGTATGTCACGGAGCTGCTGTCAGCGCTGTATGTCACGGTGCTGCTGTCAGCGCTGTATGTCACGGAGCTGCTGTCAGCGCTGTATGTCACGGAGCTGCTGTCAGTGCTGTATGTCACGGAGCTGCTGTCAGCGCTGTATGTCACGGAGCTGCTGTCAGCGCTGTATGTCACGGAGCTGCTGTCAGCGCTGTATGTCACGGTGCTGCTGTCAGCGCTGTATGTCACGGAGCTGCTGTCAGCGCTGTATGTCACGGAGCTGCTGTCAGCGCTGTATGTCACGGAGCTGCTGTCAGCGCTGTATGTCACGGAGCTGCTGTCAGCGCTGTATGTCACGGAGCTGCTGTCAGCGCTGTATGTCACGGTGCTGATGTCAGTGCTCTGTATTACGGTGCTGCTGTCAGTGCTCTGTATCTCCTGCACCCTCTTGTTTGCCTACCCTGGTCCCTGACCTTCCCTCTCCTCCATTGCCTTCATTAGCTCCATAGTCCTGAATTGTCAGAACAATTTCCCAAATAAAAAAAAAATGCTTGTAGTTATCGATCCCAAATTCACCTCATACATGTATTATGCTATTGTCCAGGTGGTGGGACTACGTGCTACCCCCTAATAATTACCCCGTGGCCGCAAATTCGACCTAAAGGTTTGCGAAATTCGCCTCCCATTGAAGTCAATGGAGCCCGCGGCGAACGGTCGTTTTCGCGAACGTTTGTGTCCGTTCGCGTTTCGCGTTCGCGAAACGTCCCGTCGGAAGTTCGTCCATCACTAATTGCAGAAGCAGGCAACTTTAACATCGGCAGACGCAGGAGGAGCCATCCCCCTGCTTCATCACCGAGAGCTCAAGGCAACGTGCGCAATCTCAGCCCTACAGCCTCACCGGACCACCGAAAGCCCAGGAGATCATAAAGTCTCTGCTTCCTGGAAATCCGTCTCGCTGACACGTTACACCGCAAATCTTGTTCTTTGTTTTCCCGGTTAACTGAGTAAAACGCGGTCTCACAAGAAACCTGGAACTTATACTGTCATGAAGAGTTCTACTTCTTTTTTCATTCGTCAACCACTATCGACGTACGAGAACTTTCGCGGTTTACTGCCCTGGACTGTACCTCGGATACACTCATATGGAGTCATTTACCACGAATGTTCTCCTGCATCCTCACCGCACCACCTACAGACCCTGATACACTGTATTGGATTTCGTACGTCAAACCTGTAGGTAAGCTGTATGACTGGACGTTATCTATACCCACGATGCGATCCTTAAGAGTTGGAGAACTTACTTGGACTTGGACTTTGACATCATCTCCTGCTTTACTTTTTTCCTTTTTCCTTTTCCCTTTTTTTGATGATCCAATGCTAACTTACTTTTCCTTTTCTAATGACTGGTATAATGTTTTTCTGCTTTCTCTCAAATTTTCTTGGTTCTCTATATATCTGATAAACTAGATGCATGCTGAGTGTATCCGTTCAGTTTGAAATACTCTATAACCTTTCGATTAATGTTGTTTGCTTAATAACCTTATCATTTGATTTATGCTTCAATACCGCATAACACTGTATATTCACTGACTGTCTGGCTACGACCATTTGTTCTCTCTGAGACAACCCTCGCAAGGAGAATCGATCCCACTCCATTCCTTGAATATACAGTCAACTTGCACCTCAGTGTGTACACTCCTAGATCCTGAATACTCGCTTCGAGCGTAGTTACAAAGAATGCCTTCGGTTTTCATGTTTATGTTCTAGGTTGAACTTTTAAGGTACGTTATTAAGAACTTACATCCAATCCCTCCTAGTTGTATTGTGCATCTTCCTGATCAGCAGTGCCTTTCTCCGTGATCTTTCTGTGGAATCTACTCAATCCCCATATCTTTATATAACAATATCTCCATTTTCTTCCATGTTTGTATATTTCCTGTTATCGTTGTCGCCACAAACGAACTGATACCCCTCCCTCTCCCTTCTCGACCTCAAGGGAAATGGAGCATATCCCATCTTAATCGGGTTACCGAACACTCTCCACCACAGGAATCTCTATGAGATCCACCTGACCTTTACTGGTATTATTTGTTGTCGGGAAGTTTCTATTAAATACTTCCGGACCCCAGTTGTATTTACACCCCTCAAACACCCACCTTTTCTTTTCTTTTTCTTGTCACATACTATCTACAATATACTTATCTTTGATCATATCTAATTCCTCGCCTCCCCCCTTCCTCCTTTTTTTTTTTTTCTCTCTCTCTCTCTCCTCTTTCTTCCCTTTTTCTTTCTTTTTCTTTCCTAATTGCTTAATATCCTGCCCTTCGCATTCCCTTTCCCAACCCCGTAGGTTTTCTGCTACTCGCCGTCTGTTTCTCTGCTGGTCACTTACGATTTTGCTCATCATGCCCTCCCAGCACTCGATACGCACGCCACAATTTAGATCTCTCAAGATCGTATCTCTAAATGCGAAAGGTCTTAACACGCCCGAAAAAAGATCTCAACTTCTGGCCCATATGAAATCTATGAAAGCTGATATCATTTTTATTCAGGAAACCCATTTTAGCTCTCAGGCCACGCCTAAATTCTCCAACTTACACTACCCTCAGGGTTATCACTCCACCACTCCGAATTCTAAAACGAAGGGTGTATCCATTCTCATATCCAAGCGGACCCCCTTCCAAGTAATTGACACCAAGATCGATGATCATGGAAGATACATTTTTCTTAAGGGCTCGGTACATGACAAACCGATCACATTGGCAAATATATATAGCCCTAATTCGGCACAAGTCCCCTTCTTTAGATTAATCTCGAATCAATTGGCTACTTTTCAATCAGGTATGCTGATTCTAGGAGGCGACTTTAATGTCCCCCTAGATCCTCTGATCGACACATCGACTGGTTCCTCTACTCTCCCTTACAGGGCCCTAAAACAAATTAGACTGACGCTACAAGATTTACTTCTCCACGATGCTTGGAGGACCCTTCATCCGACCGAAAAAGACTTCACCTTCTATTCTAACCCTCACGACAAATACTCTAGACTTGACTACCTTTTCCTAACACAGAAGGATCTATCCTATCTTAATCAGGCGACTATAGAACCGATGGTTCTGTCGGATCATCACCCGATTTCAATTACTCTGCAATTCCCTGAGACTCATGACCACACATATATCTGGAAATTGGATCCAAGTATCCTGACTGACACTATTCACACCTCTCAACTCCAACAATGTCTCACTGATTATTTCTCTGAAAACACTACTCCAGATACCTCTTCAATCACTCAATGGGCAGCTCACAAAACTGTTATCAGAGGGAAACTCATTTCCATCTCTGCTGCGATCAATAGAGAACGAAAACGTCGTCTATCCGATCTTTTCACACGTCTTAAAAAGTTAGAGACAGCACACAAATGTACACTGGCTGAGCAAACCCTCCACGATTTACAAGCAATTCGTTCCTCCATTCGTGAGGAATTGGGGAAATCTATCCGGAAAAAGTACATGCTCTCTCAGAAACTCTTTTACCAGTTCGGCAATAAAAGTGGTCACCTTTTGGCCCAAGCCTTGAAAGCCAAACGGTCGAAGACGATTGTACATTCCTTACATACTTCCACAGATAAAAAACTTACATCGAACGAAGAGATAGCCAAAGAATTCGAATGCTTCTACTCTAATTTATACAATCTTAAAAACTCTGACGTACCCCCCTTAGCTAAACCTCACAGACAACGAACGATGGAGGGATTTTTACACCAATTCTGTCCCAAAATTCAAAACCCAGACATCATATCCTCTCTAGAGGCCCCGATTACTTCTTTAGAATGGAAGACCGCCCTTAAGCAGACCAAAACTGGAAAGAGCCCAGGCCCTGATGGACTGCCTGCGGTTTATTACAAAACCTTTTCGGATGTTCTCTTAGATCCCTTCTGTAGAGCCTTCAACTCCATTTCAGACACCACTCCCCTCCATCAGGATATGCTAGAAGCCCATATAGTGGTAATTCCGAAGGGTGACAAAGACCCAACCAAAGCTGAAAATTATAGACCTATCTCACTACTTAATGTTGATTTGAAACTTTTCTCTAAAATTCTTGCTAACAGAATTCTTCCTCTTATCCCTACACTGATCTCTGGTGATCAAGTCGGATTCGTCCCTGGCCGTGAGGCACGGGACAATACGATTAAAGCCATTAACTTGCATCATTTAATCAAAATCTCTGGACAAAAGGGCTTTTTCCTTTCCCTTGACGCGGAGAAGGCATTCGATAGGGTAGCATGGGATTACATGCACTGTGTTTTGAAAACCATCGGATTAGGACCTCGCTTTCTCCGCTTTATTGATGCTTTATATCTCAACCCGAAAGCGAAAATCAGAGTGAATAATACCTTATCAAATGCCTTCTCCATACGAAACGGGACCAGACAGGGATGTCCCCTGTCCCCCATTCTATATATTCTCACCTTGGAACCCTTCTTAAATAGTTTGAGGCGTAACCCAGATGTCACTGGAATTAAATCGAAAACGAAAGAATACAAAATCGCAGCGTACGCTGACGACATCTTACTATTTCTCACCAATCCCCTTATAACGATTCCGTCCCTTTTAAAAGCATTTGGCTCATTTAATACTTTGTCTAACCTAAAAATTAACTTTAGTAAATCCTATGCTCTCAATATCTCTTTACCTCATGAATTGGCCGAACAATGTAAACTTAACTTCCCGTTTCAATGGACAAATGAGACTATTACCTATCTGGGCATACAACTCCCAAAAAATTTAGACGACCTATACGCAAAAAATTATCTACCAATACTACATAAGATATTGTCAGACCTAAAATTATGGAACAAACCAATCTTTTCGTGGTTCGGTAGGGCTGCTATTCTCAAAATGAATATTCTCCCCCGCATTCTGTATCTTTTACAAGCCGTCCCGATTAAACTCCCCATAGCCTTTTTTAAATCGTATAAACGAGCATGTACGAATTACCTGTGGAATGCGCACAGACCCAGAATTAGCTATCACCAACTCTCCCTACCCAAAGACAAAGGTGGCATAGGTCTCCCTGACATCGCTAATTATTACAAAGCCACTCATATGACGAGGATTATTGACTGGAACATCCACTCACCTTACAAAGATTGGATTGCTCTAGAAGCTTCGTTCGTGGACTCCCCTCTTCGACATCTTCCTTGGGTACAGTGCTCACACATGCTCGCTTCGACTAAATCCCATCCATTAATAGCCCCAACTTTACAATGCTTCTCTACTATATGCGCTCAAAAGGAAATTTCATCTAATCCTGGACCAATGACTCCACTGAAACTGAACCCACTCTTTCCACCAGGCATGCACGAATCCTTCCTTGTTAAACATTGGACTAACGATCCGATTCTCATTAACTCCTTTTACAACAAAGGAAGACTGCTCACGGCACGACAAATCGCAGAAAACTTAAAAATGCCCCCAATCCCCATGTGGACCTACCAACAAATTAGACATTACCTGCAATTCACGAATAAACAAAATGACTGCACTAGACCCCTGACTCCCTTCGAGAAACTCTGCACCTCACGGACTCCCCTGACTCACCTCGTCTCTTTGACTCATTCACTTCTATTCCAAAGTTACAACCCTGGCGCTTCGTTGGCTTGCAAGGCTTGGGAGAAAGACCTGAAATCTTCCTTTTCACAGGAAGAATGGGAACGTATCTTCCTACATATTCATAAAGGTTCGCTGAACGTATCAACGCAGGAAAATGGCTATAAATTACAATGTCGCTGGTACCGTTCTCCTGCTCTGATCCACTCCTGGGATGCAGAGACTCCGGATACATGCTGGAGATGTCACAATCCGGGTGGCACCCTCCTACACCTGTGGTGGCTTTGCTCAGCCATACGTCCTTTCTGGCAGATAATACATAGGAACATTGAAAAACTTACGAGCTCGACAATACCCTTCTCTCCAGCACTTTTCTTGTTACATCACGATGCCCGCTCTAGCACATCTTACCGAAAATCTCTTACATTCCACTTAATCAGTGCAGCTAAGCAATGTATCCCAATCTATTGGAAATCTTCTACTATCCCTTCCATTGCAGAATGGCTCCATAGAGTTGACAAGATAGCAAACATAGAAGAACTGATTCACATTCATGCTGACACTCCGACGAAATTTAGCTCCAAATGGGCACCTTGGATCCACTTTCGAACGACTGCTGACTTTCACGACCTGCTTCAAAATCCCTCCTGAATAACCTTCGCATATTTAGATACCCGTACTTAGCACAGAGTACCCCCTGGGTTTCCTACCACACGACACCTCATTCGTCCACCCTAAAAGGGTGTTGATTCGTAGACGGCGAGTAGCAGATTTCCTGAATCCCTTTCTGATTCTTTTACCTGAAGACACATCCTCCCCTCTCTTTACCCTTTCTCACTCGTTCTTTATCCCGTCTCTCTTTAACATAGGTCCCTCTTCCCACCCTCCTCTCTACAAGGAGATACATCTCCAGAATGGAAAATATAAACCTATCACATACCCCCTTACCTCCTTCTCAATCTTTACTTACCTTGACACGTTCTTTGTTGTCACGGTCGGGCAATCCACCTTTAGACCTGTTGATCATAGTACAACTCTATACCTACACAATTAAACGATCTGATTTTATTTACCTTGGGAATTTCTCCCATAGATTTTAGCATCTTGTTAAAACTGTTTATTTAGACCTAGGATTCCATTCTACATCTACTGTACAACCATATCCAATTTGTTTGTATTATTCTTGCTCAACATGGATTGCATGTTTTATATATATCTATATATATATATCTATGTGTTATTATTTCACTGTATGATGTATTCTGAAAACCAATAAAAACCTTTGGAAAAAAAAAAAAAAAAGAATCTGGTGAATGTGTGGACTGATGACCAAGTTGCAGCCTTACAGATCTGAACCAGGGAGGCCTGGTGATGCACTGCTCAAGAAGCACTTACAGCCCTAGTAGAGTGCGCTTTCACTTTAAATGGAGGGATCTTCCCTTTAACACTATAGGCCTGAGAAATAATCTGTCTAATCCACCTTGAGAGAGTGGATTTTGACGCCGCCTGGCCCTTCCTAGGGCCTTCCGGCAAAATAAATAAGCAATCAGTTTTCCTTATCTGAGCAGTTGCTTGAAGATATATACTGATTGCCCTAACCACATCGAAAGTGTGCAAAGATTCTTCTTCTGTGGACTGTGGGTCCGGAAAAAAGGATGGTAGGATTACATCTTGATTCAAATGGAATCCCGAAACCACCTTAGGTAGAAAGGACCTGTTGGGACGCATGACCACCCGGTCCTTATGAATAATTAGATACGGCTCTTTGCTGGAGAGAGCTGTTAGTTCTGACACTCTTCTAGCCATGGATATGGCTACCAAGAAAATCAATTTTTTAGTCAGAAGAACTAATGAAGCCAGATGCAAAGGTTCAAATGGTTGCCCCTGCAAAGCCGAGAGAACCAAATTCAGATCCCATGGGCATACCAGAGGTTTGACTGGCGGCCTTATCCGCATAGCCCCCTGAATGAAAGCCCGCACCAGGGAATGCGATGCAAGTGGCTTCTGAAAAAACACTGACAAGGCCGAAATCTGCACCTTGATAGTGCTTATGGCCAAATTCATTTCTAGGCCTGACTGGAGAAAGGCCAAGATCCTGCTAATGACATACTTTCTAGGATGCCATTCCCTGAGTTCACACCAGGAAACATATGCGCTCCAGATTTTGTAGTAGATAAGCCTGGAGGCTGGCTTTCTGGCATTGACCAGAGTAGAAAGGACTGGCCCCGAAAGCCCACGGTCTCTCAGAATGTGGGTCTCAGCAGCCAAACCGTCAAATTCAGACTGTGTAAAGCAGGATGGTAAATTGGACCCTGTGAGAGCAGACCTGGCCGGAGAGGGAGGATCCACGGCCTGCCTACTGCCAACTTCATGATTTCTGCGTACCATGGTCGCCTGGGCCAAGCTGGGGCTACCAAAAGAACAGATTTTGTCTCCCTCTTGACTCTTCCCAGGAACCGCGACAGAAGCGGGCACGGGGGGAAGGCATAAATCAGATTGTACTGATCCCAGGGAACTGTCAGAGCATCTGACCCCTGAGCAAGTGCATCTCTTGTTCTTGACATGAATTTGTCCAGTTTTCTGTTGAACCTGGACGGAAACAGATCTACGTCTGGAGTACCCCACCTGCGACATATGTTTCAAAACACGTCGGGGCGGGGTGCAGAGCCCATTCTCCTGGGCACAGCTGCTGGCGGCTCAGAAAATCCACTTGCCAATTTTCCACTCCTGGAATAAAGACTGCAGAAAGGCATGGTACATGCTTTTCTGCCCAGACAAGTATGCGATTCACCTCTTTTTGCGCAACCAGACTCCTGGTACCACCCTGATGATTGATATAGGCCACTTCTGTGGCATTGTCGGACTGAACCCGAACAGGGAGACCCCGTAGTCTGTAAGACCACTTTATGAGAGCCATATAAACTGCCCGGATCTCCAAGACATTTATGGGCAATAGCTTCTCGATCGCAGACCATTTCCCCTGCGAGCACGTCTCCTCCAACACTACTCCCCAGCCTGACAGGCTGGCATCTGTCGTAATAATCTTCCATGGAAGAGGAAGAAAAGTTTTGCCTTTCAGAAAATTCTCGGTTTGTAACCACCAGACGAGACTCTTGCGTGTCCCTGGGGATAGACGCATAGGAAGCTCCAAGGACTGGGGCTTCCTGTTCCAAGCCGCAAGGATGCATCTTTGCAGAGGCCTTAAGTGGAACTGGGCGAATGGAACGGCCTCGAAGGAGGCGACCATTTTCCCTAACAGTCTCATGCACACCCAAATGGGGGAAGATCTCCTGCCCAGAATTAGGTGCACCAAATCCCCAATGGCCAAGGCTTTTGGCCTTGGAAGAAACACCTTGCCCTGAGCGGTGTCGATAAGCATACCCAGGTATTCCAACCTGGTAGCAGGCTGTAGGGACCACCTTTCTAGCGTTCTGGTAACACTGTGGTTCAGGAACGCTACTGTTTTCTCCATGAGAAGCAAATCGTCTAGATAAGCCATGACGGCTATACCCTGAGCTCTTAGGTTTGCCAAGAGAGGGTCCAGAATCTTTGTGAAGACTCGAGGGGCCGTAGCGAGCCCGAACGGCAAGGCTACAAATTGAAAATGGCGCCGCTCTACCGCGAACCTTAGGTACTTTTGGTGTGCGGGAAAAATTGGCACATGGAGATATGCATCCTTGATGTCTATTGATGCCATAAACTCTCCCCCTTGCAGGAAGGAGACCACAGTGCGAATTGACTGCATTCGGAAGGACCGGATGCGTAAAAACCGGTTCAGATCCTTCAGATCCAGGATAGGTCTGACACTTCCATTTGGCTTTGGAATGGTGAAGAGATTCTAATAAAACCCTGAACCCTGTTCTTTTGGGTCCACTTCTACTATCACCCCCTGGGATAGTAAAGGATCTAAGGCCAGAAATAGCGTTTTTTGCTTTACTGGGTCCCTGGGGATCCTTGACCGTAGAAAACGAGAAGGTGGAATCTCCTGAAACTCTAGCTTGTAGCCCAGGGATACCGAAGAGATCACCCACTTGCCCCGGATCTCTTCCCGCCAGGCTTCCGCAAACTGCAGGAGCCTTCCCCCCACTGGGCCGAGCGGGGGCGTCCCTTCACAAGGAAGCTTTTGGGCTCTGCTTGGCAGGCTTTCACCCCCAAGATTTCTTCTGCCCCAGGGCCCGGCCTTGAGCCTTTCCTGTAGAGGAGGGTTGAGAAGGCCGTCGCCACTGCTTAGAACTTGATGCTCCGGGAGAGATAGAACGCCTAAATGATGGACGTTTGCTCCTTTTGACTGGAAGGAGAGTAGATTTAACCCCTGCAATTTTTTGGACGAATTTGTCTAATTCTTCTCCAAAAAAACGTTCCCCTTTAAACAGGAACCCAATCAAATGTTTCTTGCATGACAGCTCAGCTGCCCAATTCTTTAGCCATAGGGCCCTTTGCATGTGTACCAACAGGAGAGACAAAAACGAGATGCTTGTTGGACACAATCCAAAATCGTATCAATCATGAAACACAGAATTTGAGGTATTTCTGCATAATTCTCCACTTCCTCACTGGGAAGGAGGCCAAGCATCTGCTTAACCTGTTCCTTGAGGAACTGACACAACCAACCACCATAGACACTGGCGAAAAAACTGAGGTGCCTCCCATACGGGAGGGGTTATATAGGGGAGGAATTCTCCTTAATTGGGGTTAACCAGTGTCCAATCACCAGAGGTGCCTATATAACCCACTATGTAATGAGCTCCTGTGTCCTGTGATGTATGATCAAGAAATGTGGTTTACCTGATCATGTGGGATCTGTGCCACATACAATACGTGGGTAAACCCACAAGAAGGTCGAGGGACCGTTTTTACAAACATGTGTATAGTGTTCAGAAAAATAAAAATTATCAAATTATCAAGGTAAGGGTAGAGCTGATCACACCACCCTACACCTCTGTGAGGTGGGAGTGTCCTCTACTTAGAGGTTTGGTAGGTGAGTCTTGCTTTGGGTTTTGAAGAAGCACAATGTATGCAAGAAACGTTGTCACCCCTTGGTCTGTTGTTTTAGTCCTGGTGGCAATCTTTCAATAAACCTGTTGGGCGGATGTTGGTGTGCAACTAATTTTTCTCACTCGATCTACCCTTTTGTTTTAAGAAATTATCCAGCAAGGCCTATCTAAATAGTAGGGAAAACTTAGAAAAATATAATAAAATAGATGTCACTGTAAAAATACAGACTTACACTACCTTAAAAGTGGACAGTGTTAGTCAGTAGGGCAGTGGACAGTGTCATTTTTTTTTCATTCTAATTTTTCCCTGATCATTTAGTTTAAGGAGGCCCTTAATTAATTAACTAACCATCCATGTAAGGGGACTCTTCTCTCAATGATCACCAATGTAATACAGTCTTTCTCTCAATCACCACCAATCTACAGTGGCCTTCTCCACCAACCACCAATGAAAGGGAGCAGGGGCGTATCATGAAAAGAGTGGGCCCGTGTGCAAGTTAAAAAGTCCTAGGCACAGACGCCTAGGGTGTGGCTTAACTTGCGCTAAATGTTGGCCGTAGCTAAAAGGGGTGGGGTTTAATAGAGTCTGAAATTACTTATTTACAGTGCAGAATGCAGTAATTTTAAATAGGGAATGTACAGTGGGGAGTGTATGGCGGTGGGTAGTATGTGCAGCAGAGGAGTGGGGTGAGTTTGGTAGTGGGTAATATGTGCAGGAGAGGAGTGGGGTGTGTTTAGTTGTGAGTAGTATGTGCCAGAGAGGAGTTCGGAGTGTATGGAGGTGGGTAGGGTGGGGAGGAGTGCAGCATTTATAGAGGTGGGTAGTATGTGCAGGGAGAGCGATATGGAGTGTATGGAGATGGGTAGTATGCACAGGAGAGGAGTGCGGAGTGTACAGCAGTGGGTAGTATGTGCAGGAGAGGAGTGCAGAGTGTACAGCAGTGGGTAGTATGTGCAGGGAGAGGAGTGTGGAGTGAATGGTGGTGGGTATTATGTGCAGGTAAGGAGTGCAGAGTGTATGGAGGTGGGTGTTATGTGCAGGTGAGGAGTGCAGAGTGTATGGTGATGTGTAGACTGTGCAGGTGAGAAGTGTACAGTGGTGGGTATTAGGTTCAGGATTGTGTCAGTAGGGTAGTGAATGTTGTCAGTAGTTTTTATCTTTTACTTTTTTTATTATTTTTTTACAATTACATTTTTTAGTATTTTTTTCCCATTTTTTTAAATGCTTTATGGCAGCCAGTGGGTGGTGTCACTAGGGCAGTGGACTGTGTCAGTAGAGCAATGAACAGTGTCAGAATTTTTTTTATTTTTATTATTTTTTTACAATTTATTTTTTAAATTATTTCTTACAATTTATTTTTGTATTTTTTTTTTATTTTGGGGGTTGGGGGGGATTTTGACAGTGTCAGTAGGGCAGTGGATGGTGTAATTAGTTTTTTGTTTTATTATCTATTATTTTTTCCAATTTTATTGTTTATTTAATTTTTTTTTCGAGATTTCTCTAATTATTTATTTTTCACAGTGCTTCCTTGTGGTATGAGGCAGTGTACGGTGTCAGTAGGGCAGAGTTTGGTGTCAGTAGAGTAGTGAATGGTGTCAGTTTTTTATTTTTATGTATTCTTGTTTTTTTTACAATGTAATTTTTTTTTGGGGGGGGCGGCGGGGGGGGGGGGGGGGGGTTGGGGCAGTGGACAGTGTAGGTAGGGCAGGGGGGTTTCATTCATTTTTTAATTACATTTTTTTACAAATATATTTTTTATTATTCTTTTACAATTTTACTTTTTAAATTATTTCGTCCCATGTGAATAATTGTATCAAAAAAAGTCCAAACTGCAACAAAGTGAAGAAATAACACTGGTATGAAAAAAAGTGATATCGCCTTTCACTCCAAAAACTTGATTGGATACTTCAATTCTGAAGAGGAGATATATAGTGATGGCCGAACGGTTCGCCCGGCGGTCGTTTCGCGGCGAATTTCCGACATTCGCGGTCCGCACGTTCGAACGCCTTTTTCCGTCGTTCGCCGCGGCGGACTTACGTGTTTAATGTATACAAGAACTTTAACCTTTGGTGACACGTTTATCATGTGATACAGGACAGCCAATTGAGACATGACAGCACATGGACACTTGTACATTCCCCCTAACCTATAAATACACCCGATCCGGTGGCCATTTTACATTCTTTCTTCTGTTAAGATAGGGACAGGTTCCTGTGTGGAGTAGGGAGAGATAAACCACTAGCTATTTGGTACACAAAAGTTCTTTTCAGGACTGGTATAGGTGTTAGGTGTTGATAGGTTTGCTGTGCTGCTGATTCTTGCAGCAGCCTGAGTGTCTTTTGTTAGTTTAGAGAAAGGGAAAGGACGGTGTATGCTACAGGGACAGCCAGATTAGTCTTTCATCATCATCATCATCATCATCATCATTAGCTGTTACTATCAAGGTCCACAAAAGAGCTGTTCCAGTAACCACTAATCGTTCTCTTTTTTTGCCAATTTGTATAGGGACAGGAAGGAAGCAGTGTTGTCAGGCAGTGAGGGTAATTTTAAAGACTTGCTGTTATTATTAGTTCCACAAAGGTTCTTTTCAGGACTGGTATCAGTGGTACAGTAATAGGCTTGTACATGTATAATATTCTTTCTTCCAAATATAGAAAGGATATTATACTTGACTGCTGCCCTTCTGCTGCAGTCTGCTAAACATTCACAACTCACTTGTTCCACAAAAGTTCTTATAAGGACTGGTAACTTGGTATAGGGTGCTACGGTACATAGGCTTGAGTGCGGTACAGTCTGCTGTTCTGTAAGGACCGCTATCGGTCCACAATAGATAGGGTTGACGTGCACCACTGCTGACCGCTGCCCTATACTGCAGCAGTCCTTCAGCGGTATAGGGACTGACGTACAGTCTGCTAATCACTAACACACAACCTGCTTGTTCCACAAAAGTTCTTATAAGGACTGGTAACTTGGTATAGGGTGCTACGGTACATAGGCTTGAGTGCGGTACAGTCTGCTGTTCTGTAAGGACCGCTATCGGTCCACAATAGATAGGGTTGACGTGCACCACTGCTGACCGCTGCCCTATACTGCAGCAGTCCTTCAGCGGTATAGGGACTGACGTACAGTCTGCTAAACACTAATACACAACCTGCTTGGTCCACAAAAGTTCTTATAAGGACTGGTAACTTGGTATAGGGTGCTACGGTACATAGGCTTGAGTGCGGTACAGTCTGCTGTTCTGTAAGGACCGCTATCGGTCCACAATAGATAGGGTTGACGTGCACCACTGCTGACCGCTGCCCTATACTGCAGCAGTCCTTCAGCGGTATAGGGACTGACGTACAGTCTGCTAAACACTAATACACAACCTGCTTGGTCCACAAAAGTTCTTATAAGGACTGGTAACTTGGTATAGGGTGCTACGGTACATAGGCTTGAGTGCGGTACAGTCTGCTGTTCTGTAAGGACCGCTATCGGTCCACAATAGATAGGGTTGACGTGCACCACTGCTGACCGCTCACCTATACTGCAGCAGTCCTTCAGCGGTATAGGGACTGACGTACAGTCTGCTAATCACTAACACACAACCTGCTTGTTCCACAAAAGTTCTTATAAGGACTGGTAACTTGGTATAGGGTGCTACGGTACATAGGCTTGAGTGCGGTACAGTCTGCTGTTCTGTAAGGACCGCTATCGGTCCACAATAGATAGGGTTGACGTGCACCACTGCTGACCGCTGCCCTATACTGCAGCAGTCCTTCAGCGGTATAGGGACTGACGTACAGTCTGCTAATCACTAACACACAACCTGCTTGTTCCACAAAAGTTCTTATAAGGACTGGTAACTTGGTATAGGGTGCTACGGTACATAGGCTTGAGTGCGGTACAGTCTGCTGTTCTGTAAGGACCGCTATCGGTCCACAATAGATAGGGTTGACGTGCACCACTGCTGACCGCTGCCCTATACTGCAGCAGTCCTTCAGCGGTATAGGGACTGACGTACAGTCTGCTAAACACTAATACACAACCTGCTTGGTCCACAAAAGTTCTTATAAGGACTGGTAACTTGGTATAGGGTGCTACGGTACATAGGCTTGAGTGCGGTACAGTCTGCTGTTCTGTAAGGACCGCTATCGGTCCACAATAGATAGGGTTGACGTGCACCACTGCTGACCGCTCACCTATACTGCAGCAGTCCTTCAGCGGTATAGGGACTGACGTACAGTCTGCTAAACACTAATACACAACCTGCTTGTTCCACAAAAGTTCTTATAAGGACTGGTAACTTGGTATAGGGTGCTACGGTACATAGGCTTGAGTGCGGTACAGTCTGCTGTTCTGTAAGGACCGCTATCGGTCCACAATAGATAGGGTTGACGTGCACCACTGCTGACCGCTGCCCTATACTGCAGCAGTCCTTCAGCGGTATAGGGACTGACGTACAGTCTGCTAAACACTAATACACAACCTGCTTGGTCCACAAAAGTTCTTATAAGGACTGGTAACTTGGTATAGGGTGCTACGGTACATAGGCTTGAGTGCGGTACAGTCTGCTGTTCTGTAAGGACCGCTATCGGTCCACAATAGATAGGGTTGACGTGCACCACTGCTGACCGCTCACCTATACTGCAGCAGTCCTTCAGCGGTATAGGGACTGACGTACAGTCTGCTAATCACTAACACACAACCTGCTTGTTCCACAAAAGTTCTTATAAGGACTGGTAACTTGGTATAGGGTGCTACGGTACATAGGCTTGAGTGCGGTACAGTCTGCTGTTCTGTAAGGACCGCTATCGGTCCACAATAGATAGGGTTGACGTGCACCACTGCTGACCGCTGCCCTATACTGCAGCAGTCCTTCAGCGGTATAGGGACTGACGTACAGTCTGCTAAACACTAATACACAACCTGCTTGGTCCACAAAAGTTCTTATAAGGACTGGTAACTTGGTATAGGGTGCTACGGTACATAGGCTTGAGTGCGGTACAGTCTGCTGTTCTGTAAGGACCGCTATCGGTCCACAATAGATAGGGTTGACGTGCACCACTGCTGACCGCTCACCTATACTGCAGCAGTCCTTCAGCGGTATAGGGACTGACGTACAGTCTGCTAATCACTAACACACAACCTGCTTGTTCCACAAAAGTTCTTATAAGGACTGGTAACTTGGTATAGGGTGCTACGGTACATAGGCTTGAGTGCGGTACAGTCTGCTGTTCTGTAAGGACCGCTATCGGTCCACAATAGATAGGGTTGACGTGCACCACTGCTGACCGCTGCCCTATACTGCAGCAGTCCTTCAGCGGTATAGGGACTGACGTACAGTCTGCTAAACACTAATACACAACCTGCTTGGTCCACAAAAGTTCTTATAAGGACTGGTAACTTGGTATAGGGTGCTACGGTACATAGGCTTGAGTGCGGTACAGTCTGCTGTTCTGTAAGGACCGCTATCGGTCCACAATAGATAGGGTTGACGTGCACCACTGCTGACCGCTCACCTATACTGCAGCAGTCCTTCAGCGGTATAGGGACTGACGTACAGTCTGCTAATCACTAACACACAACCTGCTTGTTCCACAAAAGTTCTTATAAGGACTGGTAACTTGGTATAGGGTGCTACGGTACATAGGCTTGAGTGCGGTACAGTCTGCTGTTCTGTAAGGACCGCTATCGGTCCACAATAGATAGGGTTGACGTGCACCACTGCTGACCGCTGCCCTATACTGCAGCAGTCCTTCAGCGGTATAGGGACTGACGTACAGTCTGCTAAACACTAATACACAACCTGCTTGGTCCACAAAAGTTCTTATAAGGACTGGTAACTTGGTATAGGGTGCTACGGTACATAGGCTTGAGTGCGGTACAGTCTGCTGTTCTGTAAGGACCGCTATAGGTCCACAATAGATAGGGTTGACGTGCACCACTGCTGACCGCTCACCTATACTGCAGCAGTCCTTCAGCGGTATAGGGACTAAGAGTTTTGTCACAGGGTCATTTAAAAAATGACATGCAGAGGAAGAGGCAGGCCCTTCCGCAGGGGTGGTAGGGGTAGGGCAGGAGCAACAGGCTTGAGCCAAAGTGGGAAGTTGCAGAAGGTGCGTTCAATTACTTTAAAGGATGCACCAGACTTGGTTGAGTGGCTCGCTCAGCCTTACTCTTCTGCACCCTCCTCATCCTCTCGATCTGCACCCTCTTCTTCACTCTCTGCTATGTGCACCCCCAAAGACACTACCACCAACAACACGACCACCACCACCACCACCACATACCTTCCGCTTGAGTCACTGGAATTATTTTCCGATCCATATCAAGAGGACATTTCTGATGCGCAGCCACTCTTGGTATTGGATCAGGAAGAGGAGGTAGCAACAAGCGCTACTCAGCAGTCTGACGCCAGTACCCAGATCAGCCCAAGGAGGAGGTTGGTCCCCGGTGTTGCTGCCTACTCCGAGATCTCTACTTATAGCGGTGGGGAAGGTGACGTTGATGATGACGTGTCTAGTGATGTCACGTGGGTGCCCACAAGAGAGGAAGAGGAGGGGAGTTCAGAGGGAGATATGGACCAGCAGATAGGGAGGAGAAGCAGCAATGACTTACATTGCACAGCAGGGACAAAGCAGACTGCAAATGTATCAGGAGCGAGTCATCGACCATGTACGGTCACATCTGGCGCTCCCAGGACACCGGCACATGGCTCCGCAGTGTGGGCTTTTTTTAACGTGTCCGCTGCTGACAATAGCGTTGCCATCTGCAATCTTTGCAGTCAACGCGTTAGTCGCGGTAAGCCCAATACTCACCTAGGGACGACCGCCTTAAGAAGGCACATGAGCAGCCATCACCGAGCCCAGTGGGAGCAACGGAACACACAAAGCCACACTGCAGGCTCTCACCGTCCAGCCTCGTCTTCTACTTCTCCTTCTCCTCTCTCCTCACAATTGTCCTCCACTCCACCTTCCATCACGCCAAGCTCACATTTTTCTGCAAAAAGGCAGGCTTCCGTGGGCCTAATGTTTGAGCGTAAAAAAATGATGATGCCGGATAACCCTCTTGCCCAACGGTTGGCGGCTGGCTTGTCAGAACTCATAGCCCGCCAACTACTGCCATATAAACTGGTGGACTCGGAGGCCTTTCGCAAATTTGTGGCCATTGGAACACCACAATGGAAGGTCCCAGGAAGGAAGTATTTCTCAGAGAAGGGCATCCCAGAGCTATATGGCCATGTTCAGCGGCAAGTGAATGTATCTCTGGCACACAGTGTCGGTGCCAAGATACATCTGACCACAGACACGTGGTCTAGCAAACACGGGCAGGGAAGGTATATCAGTTTTACTGCCCACTGGGTGAACCTTCTGACGGCCGTCAAGCATGTAACCCGTGGCACCCGTGTAGATTTGGTTTTACCGCCACGGATTGCATGCAGGCCTGACTCTTCTTCTCCTCCTCCTACTCCATCCTCCTCCCTCTCCTCCTCAGCTGCCTCCTCCTTTTCCGCTGCTAGCGTCTCTTCCACTGCACCGCCCAAGCTCCCCAGAACCTATTCCACATGCCAGGTGAGACGTTGCCATGCCGTGCTGCGTCTGTTGTGCCTGGAAGCAAAGAGCCACACTGGCCCGGCACTCCTTTCAGCTTTGCGTTCACAGGCAGATGAGTGGCTAACACCGCTCAATTTGACAGTTGGTAAAGTGGTGTGTGACAACGGTGCCAATCTGCTTAGCGCATTGAAACAGGGCAAAATCACGCACGTGCCGTGCATGGCACACGTCTTAAACTTGGTCGTGCAGCGATTCCTTGTCAAATACCCTGGGGTCCAGGACATCTTGCGGCAGGCAAGGAAAATCTCGGCCCATTTCAGAAGATCTTACACGGCCATGGCTCGCCTTGCTGACATTCAGCGGCGACACCATCTGCCGGTCAGACGTCTTATTTGCGATTGCCCGACGCGATGGAACTCAACCTTCTATATGCTTGATAGGCTGCTCCAGCAGAAACGTGCAGTTAACGTCTACCTGTATGAACTCTGCGAAAGAAACGGTTCTGGGGAGCTGGGTTTTTTTTCACCGCGCCAGTGGCTGCTCATGCGCGACACATGCAGACTTCTGCGGCCATTTGAGGAGATCACCAAACTGGTCAGTCGCAGCCATGGCGCCATCAGTGACATGGTACCTTATGCCTTCTTTCTGGAGCGTGCATTGCGTCGTGTCATTGATCAGGCTGTGGAGGAGCAGGAGCGGGAAGATGAGGAAGTCGCAATGCTGGATGAATTCCCAGGGGGGGCTACTCTATCTGAGACAAGTCAACAACAGGAGTCTGATGAGGAGTCAGAGGAGGATGGTGCCGGGGCGGATGAGCAGGAGCAAGAAGAGCATGCTTTAAACCTTTCTGGGATCCCTGTTGTGCGAGGATGGGGAGAGGAGAATGAAGAGGACGACATTATCCTGGATGATGAGCAGGAGCCAGGCCACCACACCGCTTCCACTTTAGTGCAAATGGGGGCCTTCATGCTCCAGTGTTTTAATAGGGACCCCCGTATAAAAAGCATGAGGGTCAAGGACCAGTACTGGGTGGCAACGTACTTAGACCCCCGGTACAAACACAAAATGGCGGAAATGTTACCGCCGTCGCAGAGGGCTGTCAGAATGCAGCACTTCCAGGCCTTGCTTCGAGAAATGCTGCATTCTGCTTTTGCGTGCGCTGGCAGAGGAGCAATTCCCACTCCCAGAGAAGGATTTGCGGGTACCAATCCAACAGCGCCTGCAAGAAGAGGCCGGTTTGAAGATGTGTTGGTGACTTCGGATATGAGGTCATTCTTTCAGCCGACCCATCGACAGGTGTCATCCGGATCCAGCATCAGGGAACGCCTAGACCGTCAGGTGTCCGACTACATTGGGTTAACGGCCGATGTGGACGCTCTGAGGAGTGATGAACCCCTAGACTACTGGGTGGGCAGGCTTGACCTCTGGCCAGAGCTTGCCCAATTTGCAATCGAACTGTTGGCTTGCCCCTCATCCAGTGTCCTGTCCGAAAGGACGTTCAGCGCAGCAGGGGGGATTGTGACCGATAAGCGTACTCGCCTAGCTCACCACAGTGTTAACTACCTCACATTTCTAAAAATGAATGAGGCATGGATCTCGGAGGAATTCAACACATGTGACCAGTAGACCATGTATATGTCTATAAACTATTTTTTTAATCAAGCACACAGACCTTCTTAATTCATTTGGCTCACTTCCTTGACCCAAAAAAGCACACCGTACTATATGCCCCTACCCTCCTCTTTGAAGAGGTTGAGCGGTGTCATATTTCTACTGGGGCTGCTTATGATATCCCTGTGCTGTGCTGACTTCCTCCTGGGGGTTCTTATTATGAAGGGATCACACTATCCCTGTGCTGTGCTGACTTCCTCCTGGGGGTTCTTATTATGAGGGGATCACACCATCCCTGTGCTGTGCTGACTTCCTCCTGGGGCTGCTTACGGTGCTGCTGTCAGCGCTGTATGTCACGGTGCTGCTGTCAGCGCTGTATGTCACGGTGCTGCTGTCAGCGCTGTATGTCACGGTGCTGCTGTCAGCGCTGTATGTCACGGTGCTGCTGTCAGCGCTGTATGTCACGGTGCTGCTGTCAGCGCTGTATGTCACGGTGCTGCTGTCAGCGCTGTATGTCACGGTGCTGCTGTCAGCGCTGTATGTCACGGTGCTGCTGTCAGCGCTGTATGTCACGGTGCTGCTGTCAGCGCTGTATGTCACGGTGCTGCTGTCAGTGCTCTGTATTACGGTGCTGCTGTCAGATGCCTCTATCACGGTGCATGTGTCATTCCGGTATGTCACGCTGCTGGTGATCATCTCCTGCACCCTCTTCTTTGCCTACCCTGGTCCCTGACCTTCCCTCTCCTCCATTGCCTTCATTAGCTCCATAGTCCTGAATTGTTAGAACAATTTCCCAAATAAAATAAAAATGCTTGTAGTTATCGATCCCAAATTCACCTCATACATGTATTATGTCATTGTCCAGATGGTGGGACTACGTTTTACCCCCTAATAATTACCACGTGGCCGCAAATTCGACATGAAGGTTTGCAAAGTTCGCCTCCCATTGAAGTCAATGGGGCCCGCGGCGAACGGTCGGTTTCGCGAACGTTTGGGTCCGTTCGCATTTCGCGTTCGCGAAACGTCCCGTCGGAAGTTCGTCCATCACTAGAGATATATATAAAAATAGCCAGGTGGCCTCTTACCAGATTGGATGGACCCAAAATTATAAGGGTCGAGATCGCCTTGTGTCAGCTATACACATGATGATTTCCCGATCAATGCTTTTTACAGGGAAATGCGTCGGTTGGAAAGAACCCCGTGATGACACTATACACCAGCTACACTTGATTTCCCAGTCGATGCTTTTTACAGGGAAACCAGTCGGTTGGCGAGAACCCCGTGACATCACTATACACCAGCTGGTAGCCTGAGAGCTCAAGTGCTGTGTGCTACCTTTTACATTTCTGTGCTGTGCATGGGGACAAGGTGCTTTGAGGGGTCACAGACCCCCAAAGCATCCTCCCAATGTTGAGGGCATGTTGCCTGGTATGGTTCAGGAGGGGGAGGGCGCTCTCTCGTCCCCCCCTCTTTTCCTGCGGCCTGCCAGGTTGCGTGCTTCAGATATAGGGTCTGGTATGGATTTTTAGGGGGAACTCCGCGCCATTTTGTTTTTAAATTTGGCGTGGAGTTCCCCTTAAAATCCATATTTAGGGGGAACCCCACGTAATTTTTTTTTTTTTTTATCAATGACTTTCAATGACTGTTCTCTGTATTACAGGGAGCCGACAATTCATTATAGCCGCAAGTGATTTTAAATGACTTTTTTTTCCTGCAGAAATGACACTTTGTACAGGGACAGTTCTAAGCACGGGAAGCATGCGCCCCTTCACAGGCATACTATAGACACCCCCCAGGTACAAAATTAAGGAATATTACACTTTTATTGTTTCACTTTAAGCATTATTAAAATCACTGCTCTCGAAAAAATGGCAGTTTTTAAAACTTTTTCTGCATTGATACATGTCCCCTGGGGCAGGACCCAGGTCCCCACACACTTTTTAGGACAATAACTTGCATATTAGCCTTTAAAATTAGCACTTTAGATTTCTCCCATAGACTTGTACAGGGTGTTCCGCGGCTTTTCGAATTTGCTGCGAACATCCCAAATTGTTCACTGTTTGCCGAACAGGCAATGTTCGAGTCGAACATGAGTTTGACTCGAACTCGAAGCTCATCCCTAGTCATAACATTGCGCCCAGGCTCCGAACGATCATAGAGACTCCTGCGACCATCTGGTCCACCAGAAATCTCTATGATCACCATCTGGAGCCAGCGGATCCTGTCTCTGACTCACCAATGAAAGCGGTGAGTCAGTAGAAGCACCAGAGGGCGGCGAGAGGGGGGTGTCCCCTCTCGCTGCTCGTAAGAACGATCAAGCGGCAAAAATTGACAGCACTAAAAGATCATATCTGAATGATGTCTATAGCTGCAAGCATCTTTCAGATATACCCCTGCAAAGTCAAGGATGTCCCTGGACGTACCTTGAGCGGGAAGAGGTTAAATCAGGAAGTTCATAAGAGGAGCAAGGAGTTCAAGGTTCAGCAGAAGTCAAGGCCCAAGGGTTGCCAGACACAGCAGAGATCCCATGTTCAAGTCCAGGCCCTATCACAAAAACAAAAAAAGGTTTGACTTTGGTAAATATAAAAGGTGAGGACATTCTAAAAATCTGAAATTTGCCTGTTCTTAAAATGTTTTATTCAGGTTCAGGACAAATCTACAGTTATTCAGTATATTCAAAGCACCCATCCAGCAAGTGTGCCATGTGTGAATACTGCAAAGTTACTTAGACTGTGATGAAATGACCAGGAAAGCTTAGTGGTGAGGTAAACATTGGCTTTTTAATGGGATTTGACTGGAAATCTCTTTATCTTACTGAGCTTGCTGCCTTCATTTCTGCCAGCACTGATTGCAGCACCAGGACTCACATTTCCTACATAAAAGGATGTTGGTTACATAGTACATTCAAATTACTTTCAAATTAAAGTCATTAAGGAGGGTTTTCAGATATACTGTTACAGATATTAGTGTAACTGATTGTGATTTAAGCAGAACTTAAAAAGAAAAAATAAGAAGTAAATAAAAGTTCTAATAATCGGCAGTGTTTACCAGTAAATCTCAAAGGCCAGTATCCAATGTTTTTTAATCATATGTTAATTATTTCTTACAATATAAGTGTGTGTATTTGATTTGTTTAGCCTTACTTGAGAGCTCCAATACACTGTAAATCTGTTTTCATTTAATTCAGATGCACATTAAATACTTATTGCCCCGGGTACCTCAGAACTGAGTGCTGCAAGTCCTGCAGAATTCTCATTGTCAACTTTTGTAATAATGCATAAAAGACGTGGCAAAACTTATAGTGGGTAAAGAAAAGACTCACCTCCTTTAAAATAATAATTATTATTATTATTATTCAGGATTTATATAGCGCCAACAGTTTGCGCAGCGCTTTACAATATGAGGGCAGACAGTACACTTACAATACAAATCGATACAGGAGGGATCAGAGGGCCCTGCTCGTTAGAGCTTACAATCTAGAAGATCACATGTTGTTGCTTTGCAGCCTGAAATGAAGACAGACACACTTTTTGTTTTATTCTGCGGTATTTACTCAACCTATAACGTGCAACGTATAACATCCAAATGAAAGATATAGCACCAACATGTCAGAAAAGATCACCCCCTTGTGTCAGTATTTTGTTGAACAACTTTTTGCTTTAATTACAGCCTTCAGTCTGTTGTAATATGTTCCTACTAACTTTGCACATCTAGACCACTCTTCTTTGCAGAACTGCTCAAGTTCAGTTAAATTTGATGGTGACTGCAGTCTTCAAGTCACTCCACGGATTTTCAATGGAGTTTAAGTCTGGGCTCTGACTAGGCCATGCAAGGGCCATTCCCCTTTTTCTCCTTCAACCACCATGTGGTAATTTTTGCTGTGTGGTTTGGGTCTTATTAGAAGGTAATCCTTCTTCTCATTGATAACTTTCTGGCAGAGGGTAGCAGATTTTCCTCAAGAATTTGATGGAATTTTGCCCCATCCATCTATTTTTGTATCTATCCTGACAATTGTACCAGTCCCTGCTTCAGAGAAACACCCCCATAACATGAAATTACCACTTCCATGCTTTACTGTAGTAATAGTGTTATTTGGATGGTGAGCTGTATTGGATTTCCGCCAGACATATTGTTTGGTGTTGAGGCCAAATAATTGAATTTTAGTCTTATCTGACCATAACTCTTTTTTTCATGGCCTCAGAATCTTTAAAGTGTGTTTTGGCAAAGCTCAGTCATGACTGCATGTGGCCTTTCTCGAGGAGTGGCTTTTTTCTTTTAACCCTCCCATACAAGCCACATTCGTGGAGAATTTGTGATATTGTTGTCACATGCACACAATCACCACCCTCTCATGAATTCCTGCAACTGCTTCAGAGTTGCTGTAGGCCTCTTGGTAGCCTCTCCGACTGGTTTCCTCCTGGCTCTTTTATCCAGTTTAAAGTGATGTCCTGATCCAGGGAGGGTCTGTGTTGTACCAAATACATTAAACTTCTTAATAATAGCCTTCACTGTTCTGCTAGGCATTGATAACGTTTTTGAATTTTTTTTGTATCCATCTCCTCACTTGTGCCTGTCCACAACTTTATCCCGGAGATCGTTTGACAGTGCATTGCCGCCCATAGTTGATTGATTGCTTCAATTGCACTATCCAGGGACTTAAATGCTCCAGGAAAGCTATTTTCATGCTGAGCTAATCAAAATGACCGCAGCTGATCACAGTTGCAAGTCAAATGGTGCTGTGTGCCATTTAGCTCCATTCCTTATCCCTATTTTCCCTTCCCTTGTATCTGTCTATTCTTTCTCTTCCTCCTCCCCTTCATCTCTCTCTTGACTGGGTTCCCTCCCCTCTTTCCCTTTCACATTCCTTATTTTCTTCCCCATTTTTTTTCTCTTCCATGACTTCATACTCACATTTTTATTTTTTTATTTTTATGCTAACCCTTCTATTTCAATCTAAGAATATAATACACTAACCACCATCTATTTATTTCCCAGTTTCTAACATAATGATATTTAAATCTATTATTTATTATTATTCTCATTCTAGCCTTACATGAGTATGCGAATATCTATACGCTGCTGGTCTTAGAAACACATATAAGCCCTTGTACAAACGGTCGGACATTCCAACGGACAATGTCCAATCGGACCATGTTGTCGCATAATCCGACCGTGTGTGGGCTCCATCAGACTTTTTCCGTCGGAATGTCTGACCAACAAAGTTTGAGAGCTGGATATAAAATTTTCCGACAACATGATCCAATCGGACTTTGTCCGATCGTTTATAGAGAATTCCGATCGGACAAAGTGCCACGCATGCTCAGATCAAATTATGAGACCAAAGCTATTGGCTACTAGCCTGAAAGTAGTCCCATCATAACAAATGAACATCATCACCTTCCGAACAATCGGATTTTCCAACAACTTTGTCCGACCGTGTGTATGCAACAACAGTTTCGGACAAAATCCGTCGGAAAAAATCAGACGGATTTTGTGGTCGGAATGTCCGACCGTGTGTACAAGGGCTAAAAGTTAAATTAAACAGATTTACTATTTCCTATATGTAATCATTGGAATTATTTATATACTCCTATCCTTGCTATATAAAAATGCACTGATATTATTGTTACTTGATGCCCCTACTGCAGGTGCTGCTTGTTCACCCTCATGCCCCTCCCTCGCAAATGGGAATTCATCCACATTAATATGTGATTGGTAACTACACTGAAAAATGTTCACCATTATTATAATTCATTCTATTTTGTGGTTACATTTATGAATCTCAATACAAGTAAATTCCTCTACAGCGCCCAAATCCTCAGAAGAAAACCCGGTGGGGTCAAAACGCTTTAGGATTTCATTCAACATCTCATTTTAGTGCTTGAACATTGTAGAATACTATTGTGTGTAGTTTCATTTGCATTGTTGCTTTCACATCTCCTGTACCACAGCCCATATTTTAACTGTCATTGTCAATTTTGAGATTAATAAAGTCTAAACAATTTTAAACCATGTGTTATTATCTTTTTACCCATTTGCTGCCTAGAAAACCACACATGGGGGACATTTCCCTTTTTTTCATGCCATCCTTAGTGACCCAGAGGACTCTGGATCAAATGCCTCAGCAAACCTTCACTGCATGGCCACCCTGATCCTGCAAAGCCTGTGAAAGGATCCTCGGATTCGTGGTATCAAGGAGAGGGATCATTACTGGCTGGAAACCCTTCTTGATCCACGTTACAAGAGTAAGGTTGCGGAACTTATCCAGCCTTCACAGAGGGAGCAGAGGATGAGATATCTTCGGGAGGCCTTGCAGAAAGGTTTGTGCAATGTGTTTCCAGAGCCTGGATGGTTACAATTTCCTGGTCCTCCTGGACAATGTGCTGCTGAGGCTTCGGTCAGTAACAGAAGGAGCAGTGGGGAAGGTGGCCATCTGACTGATGCGTTCAGACAATTCTTTAGTCCGCAGCCCCAAGGTCTGATCGGTTCCAGCAACCATCGCCAGCGTCTGATTTACATGGTGCAGGAATACCTAGGGGCAAGATCAGACTTGGAGACCATTCCAACCGAAAATCCACTGGGTTACTGGGTCTTGAGGATGGATCACTTGCCAGAGCTTGCACAATATCTAATTGAGCTACTGGCCTGTCCAGCAGCCAGTGTTCTTTCTGAACGCACATTCAGTGCTGATAGAGGCTCTGTAACCGATCACAGAGTGCGCCTGTCCACAGACTCAGTTGATTGTCTCACTGTCATAAAAATGAATCAGTCTTGGATCACCAGCTACCAAACACCTGATGCTGATGTAACCAATTAATTTGAATGAATGTGATATCCCTTGAAGACTGGCTTTGCTGAGTGACTATCCTGTTATGCTGAGTAGCTATCCTATTCCTTCTCAATGTTCATGTTGATAGCTTCTAAGAACAGTTTTGTTTCAGGGCATCACCAGCTGTGCCTAAGGCCCAATTTTTCTGCCCCTGTTTAACAGGGGCATGTAATTACAATTTTTGCTGTAATATTTCGGAGCAGGGCTCATTCTTGCACTTAACTAGAGTATCTGTGAGGGGTTGCTGTGTTGTGGCACCACCATCACTGCCTAAGACCCCATTTTTCTGCCCCTGTTTAACAGGGGCGTGTAATTACAATTTTTGCTCTAATATTTCACAGCAGAGCTCGTTCCTGCGCTCAACAACAGAATCTTTGAGGGGTTACAGTGTTGTGGCACCACCACCACTGCCTAAGACCCCATTTTTCTGCCCCTGTTTAACAGGGCCCTGTAATTACAGTTTTTGATCTAATATTTCACAGCAGGGCCCGATCCCGAATTTTCAAAATCCAATTGTCATTGGGACAGTAAGTGAGGTGAAATTTTCTGAACAGGGGCACAGACAGCAAAACAAATGTTAAAGGGGTTATGATAACCCTTCCCTTTGTTATCCAAAAAGCTTAAAATTAGATTTTTTAGCTGGAGTTACAAAATGTACCTGTTCCAAATTACAAACAGATTCAACTTAAGAACAAGCCTACAGTCCCTGTCTTGTTTGGACCGCCTGTATACTGCTGTTCACTGATGTTTGTATTGATACATGTCCCCTGGGGCAGGACCCGGGTGCCAAAACACTTTTTATGACAATAACTTGCATATTAGCCTTTAAAATTCACACTTTTGATTTTTCACATTCGGGTCCCATAGACTTTAACGTTGTTCGAATGTTCACACAAACTTTCGGTCCGTTCACCTGAACCAGGGGGTGTTCTGCGAACTGAACTGGGGGGTGTTCGGCTCATCCCTAGTAGCTATTGAGCTTTGACCTTGTTACAGTATTTGCATCTATTCCTTACACTGTAAACTTATTATCAAGTGGGTTTGTGTTTTTTTTTTTTTTTTGTGATATTAAATGTTACCGCTGTACTTTTAAACATAATTAACTACATTTTTATCAGTATGTGTGTCAGGGCTTAGAAGAACACACTTGCTAATAATCTGTTTAGAGACTTCTGTAACCTCCAGAATCCCGCTTGATGGATATTTTGCTTCCATTTAGTAGTTTGCCTGTGAGTTCAGTGACACTCTAGTTACTTAATAAATTATAAAGTCAGTTGAAAGTCAATCATGTCTGACCCTTTTTAATTCCCAGTGCAATAGTGCTCTGGTTATCCGCTTACTGTGAACCTGGAGTTCAGCTGTAGATTATAACAAGCTCCAGGCAAAGATTGGTGATTTGATTTATACTTATCATAGTTCAATAAATGACCAGCTGCTTACATAGTTTTGTCAGACAGAGAGTGAAGAGTCAAACATGTATAATGATCAGAGGCACACCTAAAGATTGCCATAGCTCAAAATGTACCCAGTAAATCCCATTCTCTAAATAGAAGACTTAGGCCGCGTACACACGGGCGGATTGTCTGCCCAACTAAGTTCGTCAGACAATCCGACAGACAGTCCGTCCAACATTTGAATGAACGGACTTGACCACACACGATGAACAGACAGTCCGCTGAAAGCTTGCGCGATGACGTGTACAGCACGTACGACGGGACTAGAAAAACGACGTCCAATACACTGCAATGCAACCTTCGGCCGTGTAAATCCTTTCTGAGCATGCGCCATACTTAGTCCGTCCAACTTGCCTACACACGAGCGGACTGTCCGCTGAAACCAAGTTTGGACGGACAAAACCAAGTTTGGACGGACAAAATTACGGAAATTCCGAAAGACTTAGTCCGTCAGACTGTCCGCTGAAAAAGTCCGCTGAAGCCCACACACGAGCGGATTGTCCACTGAAACACGGTTCAGCGGACTAAGTTGGGCAGACAATCCGCCCGTGTGTACGCGGCCTTAGGCCTGGTTTACACCTATGCATTTTTTTGTGCGTTTTTAATTTTGCAAAAACACACTACAGTCCATTTAACATGGTTTCCTATGGATGTAGTTCACATATGTGCATTTTATGGAAAGGACCAGGGACTTTTTTCTGGCCTTTGGTCCCATAGACTTTAATGGATCAAAAATGTATATTGAAAAACGCAAAATGCACCTGCAATATGCAAATTACAACCTACATAGGTGTGAATCAGGCCTTAAAGGATGTCTTTATTCAAGGAGAAAAATAGTATAAGTGAGCATAATTTGCTAATTGCTTTATGTATATAAAAAGATCTATGAAGGCCTGGTTTTATAAACTTCTTAAACACAAATAAACATTTTAGTTGCTTGTGGTACATTAAAGCTTTTACAAAGAGGGATGTTATTAGTATGAGTCCGGCATTGTGCTGTTTTATGATTAAGAGCGTAGATAAGCACCTTTGACCAGCACCTGGCGTATCTGCGGTGATAATAATGGACATTATTATTATTGAGCATTTTGAGAACTTTTTACCCCTCATGATGTCTAAATAGTGTGTAGCAAGATCCCAAGTTTCCTTTAGTCTAATGAGAACCTCCAGAGCCAAGAACATCCTTCCATATAGAGTGAGTTGTAAGGCATAGTGGGTGTAATGCAAGATAGATTCGTGGGCGCCAAACACTTCTAGAATGCAAAGAGATTTTATTTCTCTTAAACAGAACTTTGGGATAGAGGGTTAGGGCCAGGACACCCTTAGGTAGTTAGCAGACTCAGAAACTTCTACAGGTAGACAGCCATGCAGAGAAAGGCATCCAGCAAGACACCACATCTGTATGCATAGGAATGCTGTCTCCCATGGCAACAGTCTTATTACAGTCCCTAACACAAGTTGTAACAAATTCCTTTACTTTCTCTATAGTCACTTCTTGTAGGTTCTCAATCCACTGAGCTTCCAGTCTCTCTCACTAGACTTGCTGATTCACTGCCACTGAATCCCTTGAGCTCTTCCAATCTTTAAGCTAAGTATCTTCCTCAAGCGTCACCCCCGTTTCTCTGCTGGGTCCCTAGCGTGGCAATTTAGCTACCTCTCAAGCATTACCCCACTGGCCTGCTCAGTCCCTGGCTTGACACACAAGGCTGCTCTGCATGCGACACCTCCGCTAGCTGGGTCCCTGGCTTGACACCTGCTGAAGTATCCCAATTCTTCACTGTCCCTGGTTGGTGAGAATACTACTCCAGTACTTGCTTCAGCTACTCACTGTGGTCCCTGGTAACAAGGAGATTGGTCCCTTAGTGGCGACAGCTTCCCTTCTACCTCGACAGATTCTCCGGCCGGCAGAACCTTCACTTCTGATTGGACTGCAAGCCGCAATCCCAACCCTATGCTGCTCTCTTGCTTCTGGATAGGCCCTCAAACAGCCTAGCAGCCAGATGTGCCTGGGATAGGCCTAAACTCCGGCCTAGCAGCCTGGGCAATACAACACACATTCACCCAGACAGCCGTCCAGGTGGTACAGAACACCAATCACCTGACTCCTCCCAGATATAGTTCTCCCAGCAGGCCAAGGGATTTAAGAAAACCCATGCCCATTGGCTGAGATACCCCATATACTCCAAATTTGTCTTTGCTTTTCCCTTCTCTTATCTAATGTCACCAGGTACCCAGCCACCCAATGGCAGAACAGAGAAGTGCAGTAATTCCAGACTTAGGGTGAACTCAGTTAATCCCTAACAATTAGCCAAGGTAACTGCACCTGGCAAGTAAATTTAGGAACAACCCTGCCTAAAAATCAAGGTGCTACAAGTGTCTAAACAGGCAAGGCGACTATGTCTTTTGAGTGAATAATTGTATTATTTATTAGGAAGCACATTTGAAAACATATTTGACATCTTACCAAAGGTTACCAAACATTTTTAGTGAAGCTTTAATTATTGGCAGATATTTTGTTGCACAGACCTTATCTCCTGCTCATTAAGTACAGCAAATGATACTGGGTTTAGGCTTTTTTTTAAATAGCCACACTATCGGTCGCATGCCAAGACTGCTCAGATAATGGGGTTGGTTTACCAAAGGATTTTTTTTTTTTAAATAGTTTTCTGCAATCAAATGCAGGAGAAGTCTCATTATTTCATCTCTCTGCTCATGACAGTGTTTGAAGTGAACACATATTTAGTATGCTAACCAAAAGAAAAATCTTTATTAAATTGCCCACTGTGTGTTATTTTTTCCCCTGCTGTGGTTTTCCTGTCCTCTTTACAACCCTGCTAACATCTCTAAAGCTTAGTTTAGAGCAGAGATTGCTGAAAGGTTGTCTTTTAAGTCATGTAGTAAACAAAGTTAATGAGGAAAATATCTTTCAGATGTAAAGAAATGGCAGAAGAATTGTAATACACTGAAGGCTGGAGATGATAAGTCTGGAAGTAATAGTTATACTTTACTTTTGCTGCAACTTAAAGTAAACATGAAAATGTTAAGCCTCGGATTCTGGTGTTCTTTTGTTCTGAGAATTAACAACATTCATTCAAAAGGTCAAATGAAAAAAAAGGCATGATAAAGAGCAAAATGCAGCATCCCACAGACATAGAATCAAATGTCTGTTTTGTGTAGTCAAATAAATGAAGATATTATTTAGGTTGCTTTGTGTGTGTGTTTTTTAACATTCTTTTACACTTTCTTTGTGAAATGGTAGGGGTACTTTTGTACCCCCTTTCCATTTCAAATGGGGGGGGGCAGGATCTGGGGGTCCCCTTGTTAAATGGGGGCTTTCAGATTCTGATAAGCCCCCCGCCCACAGACCCCCACAACCACCGGCCAGGGTTGTGAGGATGAGCCCCTTGTCCTCATCAACATGGGGACAAGGTGCTTTGAGGGGTCACAGACCCCCAAAGCATTTCTCCCATAGACTTGTACAGGGTGTTCTGTGGCTTTTCGAATTTGCCGCGAACACCCCCAAATTGTTCACTGTTCGACGAACAGGCAATGTTCGAGTCGAACATGAGTTCGACTCGAACTCGAAGCTCAGCCTTATACAAGACATAAGTAATAATATACACTCGCTAATCACTTTATCAGGTAAACCTTGCTAGTACTGGGTTGGACCCATTTTGCCTTCAGAACTGCCTAAATTCTTTATAGAATAGATTCAACAAGGTGTTGGAAACATTCCGCAGAGATTTTGGTCCATATTGACATGATAGCACCACGCAGTTGCTGCAGACTTGTCGGCTGCACATTCATGATGCAAATGTCCCGTTCCATCACATTCCAAATGTGCTCTATTAGATTGAGATCTGGTGACTGTGGAGGCCATTGGAGTACAGTGAACTCATTGTCATGTTCAAAAAACAGTGGTGAGATGATTTGAGATTTGTGACATGGTACATTATCCTGCTGGAAATAGTCATCAGAAGATGGGTACACTGTAGTCATAAAAGGATGGACATGGTCAGCAACAATACTCAGGTAGGCCATGGCATTTAAACCATGCTCAATTTGTACTAAGGGGCCAAAAGTGTGTCAAGAAAATATCCCCCACACCATTAAACAACCACCACAAGCCTAAACCGTTGGCATAAGGCAGGATGGATCCATGCTTTCATGTTGTATACACCAAATTCTGACCCTAACATCTGAATGTTGCAGCTGAAATTGAGACTCATTAGACCAGGCAACGTTTTCCAATCTTCTATAGTCAATTTTTGGTGAGCCTGTGTGAATTGTAGACTCAGTTTCCTGTTCTTATCTGATGGGAGTGGCACCTTGTATGGTCTTCTGCTGCTGTAGCCCATCTGCTTCAAGGTTTGATGTGATGTGCCTTCAGGGATGGTATTCTGCTTACCTTGGTTGTAGCGAGTTGCTATTTGAGTTACTGTTGCCTTTCGATCACCTCAAACAAATCTGTCCATTCTGCTCTGACCTCTGACATCAACAAGGCATTTTCATCCACACAAATGCTGCTGGGTATGGGTATGCATGAAAATCCCAATAGATCAGCAGTTTTTAAAAAAAATCAGACCAGCCCGCCTGGCACCAACAACCATCTTCAAAGTCAATTAAATCCCCTTTCTTCCCCATTCTGATGCTCGATTTGAACTTCAGCAAGTCTTCTTCATCTCGTCTAGACGCCTAAATGGGTTGCTGCCATGTGATTGGCTGATTAGCTATTTGTGTTACCAAGTAATTGAACAGGTGTACCTTATAAAGTGGCCGGTGAATGTAGATAGACATTAAGTGGACTTTCCTATTCCTCTACCTTCCATCCTTCTCCTTCAGTTTTTCCTTTTCCTCCCTGTTCTTCTCTTTTTCTTTCCTTCTGTGTCTTTCTCCTGTCTTGTCCTTTCCATTCAGATTATTTTTATTTCTTTCCCTTCCCTTTTCTTCTCCTCTTCTTTCCTTTACTGTCCTTATTCTTTTTTTCTTTCCTTCCTACGTGTATCTTGCATTTTCTTTGCTTTCCCTCCTGCCTTTCATCCTCTTCCTTAAGCTGAACACTTCCCTATGTGCACTTTTAACTTTTTACAGAGAAAATTAGGGATGAGCTGAACAGCCCTCGGTTTGGTTCGTGGCAGAACATGCGAAGAGACGAAAAATGTGTGCGAATACGCAAACTCCATTAAAGTCTATGGGACTCGAACGTGAAAAATTAAAAGTGCGATTTTTTAAGGCTAATATGCAAGTTATTGTCCTAAAAAATGTTTGGGTACCCGAGTCCTGCCCCAGGGGACATGTATCAATGCAAAAAAGTAATTTAAAACTGCTTGTGGCTGTAATGTAATTTTGCCACCCAAATCAAAAAAAAAAAAAAGGCTTGGGCCCCCAGGCTCTATATACTCTGAACAGCAGTATACAGACAGTCCCTGGGTTACAAACAAGATAGGGATTGTAGGTTTATTGTTAAGTTGAATCTGTCATTTGGAACAGGTACATTTTTTTTGCTGTCTGTGCCCTTGTTCAGAAGATTTCACCTCACTTTCTGTCCCAATGGCAATTGGATTTAGAAAATTTGGGGTTGTTAGGGAAAGAAGGACCGGTGATAAAGCATCAGTGGAGACGCCTTTTTCCCATATTATCTCTTACAGGAGAGAATTTCCCTTCCTAGGGGTAGATTTCCTTTCACTTCCCGTTGTCTCCCTCCGTTTTTAAGTAGGAGTCGTTTGTAAGTCGGATGTTTGAAAATAGAGGACTGCCTGTTTATACTATACAATCTACCCTATACACTCTGCATACAATTGGGCCTTAGGTGTTGGTGGCACAACGCTGTAACCCCTCACAGATACTCTTGTTGGGCGCAGGAACGAGCCCTGCTGTGAAATATTAGATCAACATTTTTAATTACACACCCCTGTTAAACAGGAGAAGAAAAATTGGGTCTTTGGCAGTGGTGGTGGTGGTGGCACAACACTGTAACCCCACAGATACTCTTGTTGGGTGCAGGAACGGGCCCTGCTGTGAAATATTAGATCACAAATTGTAATTACATGCCCCCGTTAAACAGGGGCAGAACAATTGGGCCTTAGACAGGGGGGTGGTGCCACAACACTGTAAAGCCACGCAGATTCTGTTGTTGAGCGCAGGAACAAGCCCTGCTGTAAAATATTAGAGCAAATATTATAATTGCATGCCCCTGTTAAACAGAGGCAGAAAAATTGGGCCTTAGGTAACGGTGGTGGTGGCACAACACTGTAAAGCCACGCAGATTTTTTTGTTGAGCGCAGGAACAGGCCCTGCTGTGAAATATTAGAGCAAATAATGTAATTACATGCCCCTGTTAAACAGGGGCAGAAAAATTGGGCCTTAGGCACTGGTGGTGGTGCCACAACACTGCAACCCCTCACAGATAATCTAGTTGAGCACAAGAACGAGCCTTGCTGCAAAATACTCCAGCAAAAATGAATCAGTTACATCAGCATCAGGTGCTTGGTAGCTGGTGATCCAAGACTGATTCCTTTTTATGAAGGTGAGCCGATCAACTGAGTCTGTGGACAGGCGCACTCTGTGATCGGTTTCAAAGCCTCTATCAGCACTGAATGTGCATTCAGAAAGAACACTGGATGCAGGACAGGCCAGTAGCTCAATTGCATATTGTGCAAGCTCTGGCCAGTGATCCATCCTCATCACCCAGTAACCCAGTGGATTTTCGGTTGGAAATGTCTCCAAGTCTGATCTATTATTCCTGCACCATGCGCTGGAGATTGTTGCTGTAACTGATCAGACATTGGACCTGTGGACTAAAGAATTGTCTGTACACATCGGTCAAATGGCCACATTCTCCACCGCTGCTTCTGTGACTGACCGAAGCCTCAGCAACACGTTGTCCAGGAGGACCAGGAAATTGTAACCTCCCAGGCTCAGGAAACGCAATGGAAAACCTTTCTGCAAGGCCTCCCGAAGATGTTTCATCCTCTGCTCAAATGACCGTTGTCACGTGTATCAAGAAGGGTTGCCAGCCAGTAATGATACCATGACTCCGAGGGTCCTTTCGCAGGCTTTGCAGGATCAGGGAGGCCATGCAACGAATGTTTGCTGAGGCATTCTATCCAGAGTCCTCTGGGTCACTAAGGTTGGCATTATCCACAGCCACCTCCCAGCCACGTACAAGTCCATGGGTTTCTGGGGACTGAAAACTGATGCTGAGCGCCAGGCTCCACCTCCATGCTGACACACTCCTCCTCTTCCTCCTCATCCTCTTCCTGTGTGATTGGCGGGCCTGCAGGAATACTATCAGGATAAAGGTGGCCTTCAGAAGTAAGGAAGTCCTCCCCTTCCTCCCTCTGTTCTGCCTCAAGTGCCCTGTCCATTATTCCACGAAGCGTGTACTCCAACAGGAAGACAAGAGGGACAGTATCACTGATGCATGCACTGTCACTGCTCATCATCCTCGTGGCCTCCTCAAATGGTGACAGGACAGTGCATGCATCCTAGATCAGTAGGCACTGGGAAAAAAAAGCCAATCTCCCCTGACCCTGTCCTGGTGCCATACTCTCACAGGTACTCATTGATGGCCCTTTGCTGCATGTGTGCCCACTGCAGCATTGCCAACATTGAGTTCCACCTGGTGGGCATGTCACAAATGAGGCGATTCTTGGGTAGGTTGCGTTCCTTTTGAAGGTCAGCCAGCCGAGCACTGGCATTATATGACCAGCGGAAATGCCCACAGACTTTCCTGGCCTGCCTCAGGAGATCCTGTAAACCTGGGTACCTGCACAAGAACTGCTGCACCACCAAATTAAGGACGTGAGCTAAACAGGGAACGTGGGTTAAGTATCCCTGTCCGAGATTGGAGAGGAGGTTGGTGCCATTGTCGCAAACCACCATTGCTGGCTGAGCTGGTGTGGTGTCAACCACCTCTGAGTCTGCCCCTGCAGAGCTGACAGAATTTCTGCCACAGTGTGGCTCCTGTCCACTAAGCAGACCAACTCAAGCACTGCATGGCATCTTTTTGCCTGAGTGCTTGCGTAGCCCTTTGAATGCCTACGAAGCACCTCTGGTTCAGAGGAGAAATCTGCAGAGGAAGAGGCAGTAGAGGAAGAAGAAGAGGAGAGGATGGAGGAGAGGTGTGGCA
Source organism: Lithobates pipiens (assembly GCF_037356315.1). Taxonomy (NCBI): domain Eukaryota; kingdom Metazoa; phylum Chordata; class Amphibia; order Anura; family Ranidae; genus Lithobates; species Lithobates pipiens. The sequence continues at coordinate 174,934,048 of NW_027507790.1, read as the reverse complement.
GAATCACCACTACTAGCATTTTGGAGGTGTGGTGGTGGAACAAGCTCCAACAATACTGCACCCTGTCCTGCATACTTCCCAGCAGCCAGCAGACTTACCCAGTGCACCGCGAAAGAAAGGTAATGTCCCAGTCCATGCCTGCTGGACCACGAATCAGCGGTAATAGGCATCTTACCACTGACTGCCCTGTCCAGTGAGGCCAAGACATTGTCTTCCACATGCCGTGGAGAGTCGGAATGGCCTTCCATGAAAAGAAATGGTGTTTGGAAACCTGCCACTGAGGTACTGCACATTCCACAAATTCATGAAAGGGGGCAGAGTCTACCAGCTGAAAAGGCAGCAGTTGGAGTGCTATCAATTTTGCCAAGCTAGCATTCAGCCTCTGAGCATGTGAATGGCTGGGACCAAATTTCTTTTGACAGTTTAGCAACTGGGGTAGGGTAGTTTGCCTGCTACAATCAGATGTTGATGTAGTGATAGAAGATTGCCCGCAAGTACTTGGCACACCTAAATATACACCTTCATTCCACTCAGTGCAGGTTTCTGAAAGGACTGAAGGTATAGTGGGGTTGGAGATCCCAGCTGATGAGGAACAAGGAGAGGTCCACCTTTTTCTTTGGTGTGGGTCTTTTAAGTACTGTTGCCAAAGGACTGCATGGGAGGTCTTTTAGACCCCCCATCCCTCCATAAAGAGTACCTGTCACCACCTATTACTGTCACAAGGGATGTTTACATTCCTTGTGACAGCAATAAAAGTGATCAATTTTTTTTTTTTAAACAATTTAGTCATTTAAAAAAAAAAAATAAAAAAAAAATTTTAAAGCGCCGCCGTCCCCGCGAGCTCGCGAAGCAAACAAAACGCATACGGAAGTCGCGCCCGCATATGTAAACGGTGTTCATAAAACACATGTGAGGTATCAATGCGATCGTCAGAGCGAGAGCAATAATTCTAGCACTAGACCTCCTCTGTAACGTTAACCTGGTAACCGTAAAAAAAACTTAAAGCGTCGCCTATTGAGATTTTTAGGTACTGTACTTTGTCATCAATCCAAGAGTGCATGCAATTATAAAGTGTGACATGTTTGGTATCTATTTACTCGGCGTAACATTATCTTTCACATTATGCAAAAAAGTTGGGAAAATTTTACTGTTTCATTTTTTTTTAATTCATGAAAATGTATATGTATAAATGTGCAAATACCGTGTGACATAAAATATTGCAACAATCGCCGTTTTATTCTCTAGAGTCTCTGCTAAAAAAATATACATAATGTTTGGGGGTTCCAAGTAATTTTCTAGCAAAAAATATGGATTTTAAATTGTAAACACCAAATGCCAAAAATAGGCTTAGTCATGAAAGGGATATATATGTAGGAGATTGTATGTATGTATATATATATATATATATATATATATATATATATATATATATATATATATATATATATTATGCACTGCAGATCACTGAATTGCCTGCCTGAAAGTATATTTGAAAACGCACATTAGCCCTGCAGTAAGATATAGGCTTGGCAAGACTAAAATGCAATGGATACATATATATATATATATATATATATATATATATATATATATAGGAGACTGTATATATATTTAATGCACTGCAGATCACTGAATCACCTGCCTGCCTGAAAGTGTATTTGAAAACGTACACCAGGAATGGCCTGCAGTCCGATATACGCTTGACTATACTGGAATGCAGGGGATATATATGTGTAGGAGACTGTATATATATTTAATGCACTGCAGATCACTGAATCACCTACCTGTCTGCCTGCCTGAAAGTGTATTTGAAAACGTACACCAGGAACTGCCTGCATTCAGAAATAGGCTTGGCTAAACTAGAATGCAGTGGATATATATATGTAGGAGACTGTATATATATTTTATGCACTTCAGATCGCTGAATCACCTGCCTGCTTGCCTGTCTAAAGTATATTAGAAACAGTACACCAGGCATGGACCGCAGTGAGATCTAGCTAAACTGTATGCAGTGGATATATATATATATATATATATATATATATATATATATATATATATATATATATATATACTAGACTGACTGTATATTATTTATTAAATACACTGAAACTAACTGAATCAGCTGCCTGCCAGAAGTATAGTAGAAATAGTGAGTACACCAGGAACGAACTGCAGTGAGATCTAGCTAAACTGTATGCAGTGGATATATATATATATATATATATATATATATATATATATATATATATATATATATATATATATGTATATGTATATATATATATATATATATATATATATATATATATATATATATATATATATATATATATATAAAATACACTGCAGTTAACTGAATCATCTGCCTGCCAGAAGTATAGTAGAAACAGTACACCATCGGGAACGGACCACAGTGAGATCCAACTAAACTGTATATACTAGACTGACTGTGTGTATATCTATATATCTATATATCTATATATATATATATATATATATATACATACATATATTCATTATTATTATTATTCACAATTTATATAGCGCCGACAGTTTACACAGTGCTTTACAATGTATAGGGGGACAACACAATTACAGTACAATACTAAAGGTACAGGAGGGCCCTGCTCGTAGAGCTTACATTCTAAAGGGAGGGGGTGGTGGTACAAAAGGTAATAGCTGTAGAGAATGGTTTGATGGGGGTGGCTCGGGACAGTTAGGTGGGTGTGGGATAAGCTTTTAGGGAACTCCTAAAGGTGGACAGGGTAGGGTATATATATATATATATATATATATATATATATATATATATATATATATATATATATATATATATATATATATATATATGAAATACACTGCAGCTAACTGAATAATCTGCCTGCTCAATCTAAATGACATTCTCTCTCTTTCCAAACCTGCAATGACATACATGCAGTCAGCCTTATATAGTGTGGGCGTGGACTTAGTCCCCCTGAACCATGAATGGCTCTCTTAGCTGAGGGCGCTGTGATTGGCCAAAGCATGCAGGTCATGGTGCATGCTCTGACCAATCATTATACAGCAATACACTGCGCTCCCGTAGTGCATTATGGGCCATTACACAATGTAATCGGATCGATCCGTCTAGTTGTGTGTGCCTGTTTATTAGCTCCTGTTTGTGAGTAGATATAGTTTGTTTTACAAATAAATCGTTCATTTTAAAACTACTACACCATGGAGGATATCTTTTACTTGTTATTTTGAGCATTGTTGGTCGACCAAAACTACAAGGAAGAGCAGCACTGTCAGAAGTCCCAGTCACAGCCCAACCATCTGATCCCCCGGAATTCCCCCTGCAAATTTACTTTCTTGCTGTATACCTTACAGCTGTGAGGTAATTATTTAGGATTATCCACATTAACACGGGATACCGCTTGGAGGAGAACTACTTTGGCACATTGCACTTTATGTCTGGTTGTGAAATCACACTTTAGATCTGCACGATTGGACTGTGTATGGGACACTATCGAGATTCACTATTTGTCGCTGCTATTTTGCTGCTATTTCATTTCCTTTTTACTAAGGATTATATTGTTGTTTTTTTATGTTCTTTTGCACATCTAAACTATCCATCGAATTTTTTTTCTTTTGGATTATTTGCTACACTAATTTATCGGTACATAATTTTTGTAGTTTTATCTTAGATGTTTGAATTTGTCTTTTTTGTTTTATCTTAGACGTTTCACTCCTTTTTACATAGTTATTGCAATTCACTATTTGCACTTTATAGCTGGAGACCCCTTTTTTTCTTATTGTATAGACACTGGTATGATGCACTATTAATATTTTATACTCAGATGTTCATTTTTATGCAATTTTATAGTACCACATACTAAGCACTATTGCACTTGCTTTTTTTTTTGTGAAGTATTGACAGTCACTTTTCATCACATAAGTTTATTGTTTATTTTTCTCTTGGTATCTAAGGAAGCGCAACACACCCCTCCCCTGTTTTGTCTATTTTCATTGAGAGTTCACTCATAAAAGTGTCTGCTGCTCCGATTAGAACTACTTTTTCACTCCACTTCCAAAATTGTTCTTTTTGCCATAGAGCGCAGGAGCCTCTCTACATATATGGGCCATTACACGTCGTTTCAATGTTCGGTTTTCAACAAATGGGCGAACAGCCAATGTTCAAGTCAAACTCATGTTCGACCCGAACACAAAGCTCATCCCTAGTGAAGATAAATTTTTAAGTGTGTGACTTTTTAACAAACGTTTCCTACAGATCACCAACTTGTTTGCACATTCATTCAACTGTAGCAAATCTCTACAGCAGCCATTCTCAACCAGAGTTCTATGGAATCCTAGAGTCCCTCCAAAGGTTGATAGAGGTTCCTTGAGCTGTGGCTGTGACTTTCTTTACCTACTGCCCATACATGCATTTTTTTATCTTTATTTTATTTTGCTTCATTTATGTTAAAAAAATATGTGTTTGTTTTAAATAAACTACCTTCATTTCATTTGTAGCTTTTAAAAGGCTTGTACTGGGAACACATTTTTCGTTTCTTAATAAATGGGACAAATCACAGAATAAAATGTATACTTTGTATATACAGTGGAGCTATCATTTCTCAAAATGGGAAAACATTTGTTCACTTCTTTTTGGCTTTAAGGTAAAAAAAAAAAAAAAAAAAACATTTTTAGATGAAAAATATCTTTAAAAGAAAGCCTTGTAATGTTAGTGGCCAATCTATAAGTTCAATATGAACTGTGAAAATTTCTCTGGTCCACTTTGGATAAACAACCACCATTAGTGATGGACGAACTTCCGACGGGACGTTTCGCGAACGCGAAACGCGAACGGACACAAACGTTCGCGAAAACGACCGTTCGCCGCGGGCTCCATTGACTTCAATGGGAGGCGAATTTCGCAAACCTTTAGGTCGAATTTGCGGCCACGGGGTAATTATTAGGGGGTAGCACGTAGTCCCACCACCTGGACAATAGCATAATACATGTATGAGGTGAATTTGGGATCGATAACTACAAGCATTTTTTTTTTATTTGGGAAATTGTTCTGACAATTCAGGACTATGGAGCTAATGAAGGCAATGGAGGAGAGGGAAGGTCAGGGACCAGGGTAGGCAAACAAGAGGGTGCAGGAGATACAGAGCACTGACAGCAGCACCGTAATACAGAGCACTGACATCAGCACCGTGACATACAGCGCTGACAGCAGCTCCGTGACATACAGCGCTGACAGCAGCTCCGTGACATACAGCGCTGACAGCAGCTCCGTGACATACAGCGCTGACAGCAGCTCCGTGACATACAGCGCTGACAGCAGCTCCGTGACATACAGCGCTGACAGCAGCACCGTGACATACAGCGCTGACAGCAGCTCCGTGACATACAGCGCTGACAGCAGCTCCGTGACATACAGCGCTGACAGCAGCTCCGTGACATACAGCACTGACAGCAGCTCCGTGACATACAGCGCTGACAGCAGCTCCGTGACATACAGCGCTGACAGCAGCACCGTGACATACAGCGCTGACAGCAGCTCCGTGACATACAGCGCTGACAGCAGCTCCGTGACATACAGCGCTGACAGCAGCTCCGTGACATACAGCGCTGACAGCAGCTCCGTGACATACAGCGCTGACAGCAGCTCCGTGACATACAGCGCTGACAGCAGCTCCGTGACATACAGCGCTGACAGCAGCTCCGTGACATACAGCGCTGACAGCAGCTCCGTGACATACAGCGCTGACAGCAGCTCCGTGACATACAGCGCTGACAGCAGCTCCGTGACATACAGCGCTGACAGCAGCACCGTAAGCAGCCCCAGGAGGAAGTCAGCACAGCACAGGGATGGTGTGATCCCCTCATAATAAGAACCCCCAGGAGGAAGTCAGCACAGCACAGGGATGGTGGGAGCCCCTCATAATAAGAACACCCAGGAGGAAGTCAGCACAGCACAGGGATGGTGGGAACCCCTCATAATAAGCAGCCCCAGTAGAAATATGACACCGCTCAACCTCTTCAAAGAGGAGGGTAGGGGCATATAGTACGGTGTGCTTTTTTGGGTCAGGGAAGTGAGCCAAATGAATTAAGAAGGTCTGTGTGCTTGATTCCAAAAATTGTTTATAGACATATACATGGTCTACTGATCACATGTGTTGAATTCCTCCGAGATCCATGCCTCATTCATTTTTAGAAATGTGAGGTAGTTAACACTGTGGTGAGCTAGGCGAGTACGCTTATCGGTCACAATCCCCCCTGCTGCGCTGAACGTCCTTTCGGACAGGACACTGGATGAGGGGCAAGCCAACAGTTCGATTGCAAATTGGGCAAGCTCTGGCCAGAGGTCAAGCCTGCCCACCCAGTAGTCTAGGGGTTCATCACTCCTCAGAGCGTCCACATCGGCCGTTAACCCAATGTAGTCGGACACCTGACGGTCTAGGCGTTCCCTGATGCTGGATCCGGATGACACCTGTCGATGGGTCGGCTGAAAGAATGACCTCATATCCGAAGTCACCAACACATCTTCAAACCGGCCTCTTCTTGCAGGCGCTGTTGGATTGGTACCCGCAAATCCTTCTCTGGGAGTGGGAATTGCTCCTCTGCCAGCGCACGCAAAAGCAGAATGCAGCATTTCTCGAAGCAAGGCCTGGAAGTGCTGCATTCTGACAGCCCTCTGCGACGGCGGTAACATTTCCGCCATTTTGTGTTTGTACCGGGGGTCTAAGTACGTTGCCACCCAGTACTGGTCCTTGACCCTCATGCTTTTTATACGGGGGTCCCTATTAAAACACTGGAGCATGAAGGCCCCCATTTGCACTAAAGTGGAAGCGGTGTGGTGGCCTGGCTCCTGCTCATCATCCAGGATAATGTCGTCCTCTTCATTCTCCTCTCCCCATCCTCGCACAACAGGGATCCCAGAAAGGTTTAAAGCATGCTCTTCTTGCTCCTGCTCATCCGCCCCGGCACCATCCTCCTCTGACTCCTCATCAGACTCCTGTTGTTGACTTGTCTCAGATAGAGTAGCCCCCCCTGGGAATTCATCCAGCATTGCGACTTCCTCATCTTCCCGCTCCTGCTCCTCCACAGCCTGATCAATGACACGACGCAATGCACGCTCCAGAAAGAAGGCATAAGGTACCATGTCACTGATGGCGCCATGGCTGCGACTGACCAGTTTGGTGATCTCCTCAAATGGCCGCAGAAGTCTGCATGTGTCGCGCATGAGCAGCCACTGGCGCGGTGAAAAAAAACCCAGCTCCCCAGAACCGTTTCTTTCGCAGAGTTCATACAGGTAGACGTTAACTGCACGTTTCTGCTGGAGCAGCCTATCAAGCATATAGAAGGTTGAGTTCCATCGCGTCGGGCAATCGCAAATAAGACGTCTGACCGGCAGATGGTGTCGCCGCTGAATGTCAGCAAGGCGAGCCATGGCCGTGTAAGATCTTCTGAAATGGGCCGAGATTTTCCTTGCCTGCCGCAAGATGTCCTGGACCCCAGGGTATTTGACAAGGAATCGCTGCACGACCAAGTTTAAGACGTGTGCCATGCACGGCACGTGCGTGATTTTGCCCTGTTTCAATGCGCTAAGCAGATTGGCACCGTTGTCACACACCACTTTACCAACTGTCAAATTGAGCGGTGTTAGCCACTCATCTGCCTGTGAACGCAAAGCTGAAAGGAGTGCCGGGCCAGTGTGGCTCTTTGCTTCCAGGCACAACAGACGCAGCACGGCATGGCAACGTCTCACCTGGCATGTGGAATAGGTTCTGGGGAGCTTGGGCGGTGCAGTGGAAGAGACGCTAGCAGCGGAAAAGGAGGAGGCAGCTGAGGAGGAGAGGGAGGAGGATGGAGTAGGAGGAGGAGAAGAAGAGTCAGGCCTGCATGCAATCCGTGGCGGTAAAACCAAATCTACACGGGTGCCACGGGTTACATGCTTGACGGCCGTCAGAAGGTTCACCCAGTGGGCAGTAAAACTGATATACCTTCCCTGCCCGTGTTTGCTAGACCACGTGTCTGTGGTCAGATGTATCTTGGCACCGACACTGTGTGCCAGAGATACATTCACTTGCCGCTGAACATGGCCATATAGCTCTGGGATGCCCTTCTCTGAGAAATACTTCCTTCCTGGGACCTTCCATTGTGGTGTTCCAATGGCCACAAATTTGCGAAAGGCCTCCGAGTCCACCAGTTTATATGGCAGTAGTTGGCGGGCTATGAGTTCTGACAAGCCAGCCGCCAACCGTTGGGCAAGAGGGTTATCCGGCGTCATCATTTTTTTACGCTCAAACATTAGGCCCACGGAAGCCTGCCTTTTTGCAGAAAAATGTGAGCTTGGCGTGATGGAAGGTGGAGTGGAGGACAATTGTGAGGAGAGAGGAGAAGGAGAAGTAGAAGACGAGGCTGGACGGTGAGAGCCTGCAGTGTGGCTTTGTGTGTTCCGTTGCTCCCACTGGGCTCGGTGATGGCTGCTCATGTGCCTTCTTAAGGCGGTCGTCCCTAGGTGAGTATTGGGCTTACCGCGACTAACGCGTTGACTGCAAAGATTGCAGATGGCAACGCTATTGTCAGCAGCGGACACGTTAAAAAAAGCCCACACTGCGGAGCCATGTGCCGGTGTCCTGGGAGCGCCAGATGTGACCGTACATGGTCGATGACTCGCTCCTGATACATTTGCAGTCTGCTTTGTCCCTGCTGTGCAATGTAAGTCATTGCTGCTTCTCCTCCCTATCTGCTGGTCCATATCTCCCTCTGAACTCCCCTCCTCTTCCTCTCTTGTGGGCACCCACGTGACATCACTAGACACGTCATCATCAACGTCACCTTCCCCACCGCTATAAGTAGAGTAGGCAGCAACACCGGGGACCAACCTCCTCCTTGGGCTGATCTGGGTACTGGCGTCAGACTGCTGAGTAGCGCTTGTTGCTACCTCCTCTTCCTGATCCAATACCAAGAGTGGCTGCGCATCAGAAATGTCCTCTTGATATGGATCGGAAAATAATTCCAGTGACTCAAGCGGAAGGTATGTGGTGGTGGTGGTGGTGGTCGTGTTGTTGGTGGTAGTGTCTTTGGGGGTGCACATAGCAGAGAGTGAAGAAGAGGGTGCAGATCGAGAGGATGAGGAGGGTGCAGAAGAGTAAGGCTGAGCGAGCCACTCAACCAAGTCTGGTGCATCCTTTAAAGTAATTGAACGCACCTTCTGCAACTTCCCACTTTGGCTCAAGCCTGTTGCTCCTGCCCTACCCCTACCACCCCTGCGGAAGGGCCTGCCTCTTCCTCTGCATGTCATTTTTTAAATGACCCTGTGACAAAACTCTTAGTCCCTATACCGCTGAAGGACTGCTGCAGTATAGGTGAGCGGTCAGCAGTGGTGCACGTCAACCCTATCTATTGTGGACCGATAGCGGTCCTTACAGAACAGCAGACTGTACCGCACTCAAGCCTATGTACCGTAGCACCCTATACCAAGTTACCAGTCCTTATAAGAACTTTTGTGGACCAAGCAGGTTGTGTATTAGTGTTTAGCAGACTGTACGTCAGTCCCTATACCGCTGAAGGACTGCTGCAGTATAGGGCAGCGGTCAGCAGTGGTGCACGTCAACCCTATCTATTGTGGACCGATAGCGGTCCTTACAGAACAGCAGACTGTACCGCACTCAAGCCTATGTACCGTAGCACCCTATACCAAGTTACCAGTCCTTATAAGAACTTTTGTGGACCAAGCAGGTTGTGTATTAGTGTTTAGCAGACTGTACGTCAGTCCCTATACCGCTGAAGGACTGCTGCAGTATAGGGCAGCGGTCAGCAGTGGTGCACGTCAACCCTATCTATTGTGGACCGATAGCGGTCCTTACAGAACAGCAGACTGTACCGCACTCAAGCCTATGTACCGTAGCACCCTATACCAAGTTACCAGTCCTTATAAGAACTTTTGTGGACCAAGCAGGTTGTGTATTAGTGTTTAGCAGACTGTACGTCAGTCCCTATACCGCTGAAGGACTGCTGCAGTATAGGGCAGCGGTCAGCAGTGGTGCACGTCAACCCTATCTATTGTGGACCGATAGCGGTCCTTACAGAACAGCAGACTGTACCGCACTCAAGCCTATGTACCGTAGCACCCTATACCAAGTTACCAGTCCTTATAAGAACTTTTGTGGAACAAGCAGGTTGTGTGTTAGTGATTAGCAGACTGTACGTCAGTCCCTATACCGCTGAAGGACTGCTGCAGTATAGGTGAGCGGTCAGCAGTGGTGCACGTCAACCCTATCTATTGTGGACCGATAGCGGTCCTTACAGAACAGCAGACTGTACCGCACTCAAGCCTATGTACCGTAGCACCCTATACCAAGTTACCAGTCCTTATAAGAACTTTTGTGGACCAAGCAGGTTGTGTATTAGTGTTTAGCAGACTGTACGTCAGTCCCTATACCGCTGAAGGACTGCTGCAGTATAGGGCAGCGGTCAGCAGTGGTGCACGTCAACCCTATCTATTGTGGACCGATAGCGGTCCTTACAGAACAGCAGACTGTACCGCACTCAAGCCTATGTACCGTAGCACCCTATACCAAGTTACCAGTCCTTATAAGAACTTTTGTGGACCAAGCAGGTTGTGTATTAGTGTTTAGCAGACTGTACGTCAGTCCCTATACCGCTGAAGGACTGCTGCAGTATAGGGCAGCGGTCAGCAGTGGTGCACGTCAACCCTATCTATTGTGGACCGATAGCGGTCCTTACAGAACAGCAGACTGTACCGCACTCAAGCCTATGTACCGTAGCACCCTATACCAAGTTACCAGTCCTTATAAGAACTTTTGTGGACCAAGCAGGTTGTGTATTAGTGTTTAGCAGACTGTACGTCAGTCCCTATACCGCTGAAGGACTGCTGCAGTATAGGGCAGCGGTCAGCAGTGGTGCACGTCAACCCTATCTATTGTGGACCGATAGCGGTCCTTACAGAACAGCAGACTGTACCGCACTCAAGCCTATGTACCGTAGCACCCTATACCAAGTTACCAGTCCTTATAAGAACTTTTGTGGAACAAGCAGGTTGTGTGTTAGTGATTAGCAGACTGTACGTCAGTCCCTATACCAATGAAGGACTGCTGCAGTATAGGGCAGCGGTCAGCAGTAGTGCACGGCAACCCTATGTATTGTGGACCGATAGCGGTCCTTACAGAACAGCAGACTGTAACGCACTCAGGCCTATGTACCGTAGCACCCTATACCAAGTTACCAGTCCTTATAAGAACTTTTGTGGACCAAGCAGGTTGTGTGTTAGTGATTAGCAGACTGTACGTCAGTCCCTATACCAATGAAGGACTGCTGCAGTATAGGGCAGCGGTCAGCAGTAGTGCACGGCAACCCTATGTATTGTGGACCGATAGCGGTCCTTACAGAACAGCAGACTGTACTGCACTCAGGCCTATGTACCGTAGCACCCTATACCAAGTTACCAGTCCTTATAAAAACTTTTGTGGACCAAGCAGGTTGTGTGTTAGTGTTTAGCAGACTGTGCGTCAGTCCCTATACCGCTGAAGGACTGCTGCAGTATAGGGCAGCGGTCAGCAGTAGTGCACGGCAACCCTATGTATTGTGGACCGATAGCGGTCCTTACAGAACAGCAGACTGTAACGCACTCAGGCCTATGTACCGTAGCACCCTATACCAAGTTACCAGTCCTTATAAGAACTTTTGTGGACCAAGCAGGTTGTGTGTTAGTGATTAGCAGACTGTACGTCAGTCCCTATACCAATGAAGGACTGCTGCAGTATAGGGCAGCGGTCAGCAGTAGTGCACGGCAACCCTATGTATTGTGGACCGATAGCGGTCCTTACAGAACAGCAGACTGTACTGCACTCAGGCCTATGTACCGTAGCACCCTATACCAAGTTACCAGTCCTTATAAGAACTTTTGTGGACCAAGCAGGTTGTGTGTTAGTGATTAGCAGACTGTACGTCAGTCCCTATACCAATGAAGGACTGCTGCAGTATAGGGCAGCGGTCAGCAGTAGTGCACGGCAACCCTATGTATTGTGGACCGATAGCGGTCCTTACAGAACAGCAGACTGTACTGCACTCAGGCCTATGTACCGTAGCACCCTATACCAAGTTACCAGTCCTTATAAGAACTTTTGTGGACCAAGCAGGTTGTGTATTAGTGTTTAGCAGACTGTGCGTCAGTCCCTATACCGCTGAAGGACTGCTGCAGTATAGGGCAGCGGTCAGCAGTAGTGCACGGCAACCCTATGTATTGTGGACCGATAGCGGTCCTTACAGAACAGCAGACTGTACCGCACCCAAGCCTATGTACCGTAGCACCCTAGACAGACCAAGTTACCAGTCCTGATAAAGAGCTTTGTGGAACAAGTGAGTTGTGAATGATTAGCAGACTGCAGCAGAAGGGCAGCAGTCAAGTATAATATTCTTTCTATATTTGGAAGAAAGAATATTATACGTGTACAAGCCTATTACCGTACCACTGATACCAGTCCTGAAAAGAACCTTTGTGGAACTAATAGTAACAGCAAGTCTTTAAAATTATCCTCACTGCCTGACACACTGCTTCCTGCCTGTCCCTATACAAATTGGCAAAAAAGAGTAGGCTGGAACGATTAGCTGGAACAGCTCTTTTGTGGACCTGATAGTAACAGCTAATGATGATGATGATGATGATGATGAAGAAAGACTAATCTGGCTGAGCTGTCCCTAAAATAGCAGCATACAGCGCTCTGTCCCTTTATCTAAACTGACAAAAGAAACTCAGGCTGCTGACCTAACACCTATACCAGTCCTGAAAAGAACTTTTGTGTACCAAATAGCTAGCGTTTTCTCTGTCCCTACTCCACACAGGATCCTTTCCCTACAGTGACAGAAGAAAGAATGTAAAATGGCCACCGGATCGGGTGTATTTATAGGTTAGGGGGAATGTCCAAGTGTCCATGAGCTGTCATGTCTCAATTGGTTGTCCTGTAACACATGATAAACGTGTCACGAAAGGTTAAAGTTCTTGTATACATTAAACACGTAAGTCCGCCGGGGCGAACGACGGAAAAAGGCGTTCGAACCCGCGGACGGCGAAAGTCGGAAATTCGCCGCGAAACGACCGCCGGGCGAACCGTTCGGCCATCACTAACCACCATTAAAGAAATAAAACTTTAGGCAAAATAAAGTATGCAGTACTGAGCAAAGGTTTTAAGCAGACGTGAAGAAATGCTATAAAGTAAGAATGTTTTCAAAAATGTATATTTTAATCGGTTTTTTTTTTCAGTTTGCAAATTTCAAATCGGAATTTTGGTCGGAAAAAGCTCTGATGGTTTTCCTGATGGAATTCCGACAGGATTTCTCTCAAGATGTCTTGCATACACACGGTCACACCAAATTCCAACCATCAAGGACATGGTGACGTACAACACGTACGACGGGACTAAAAAAAAGGAAGTTCAATAGCCAGTAGCCAATAGCTTACATCTCATAGTTGAATCTGAGCATGCGTGAGTTTTTGTCAGAATTGCATACACATGAACTGATTTTTGGATAGGAACTTTTTCCGACCAAAAAATTGAGAACATGCTCTCAATCTTTTGCTGGCTGAAATTCGGCCTTCAATAGTCTGATGCAGCATACACACGATCAAATCTGTCTTTTACTGGCCGAATTTCCGATCGTGTGTACGCGGCATAAATAAAATCAGTATTTAATATGACTACCCTTTGCATAAATCCTTTCACTTTCACTTTTTCTACACTTGCACAAAATCAAGGAATTTGTAGGATTAGAATTGGGTGTATGATTAACCAATTATACCACACAGATGCTAATGATCATCAATTTAATTTATAGGTTTGAACACAGTCATTAACTGAAACAGAAAAAGCTGTGTAGGATGCCTAAAATTGGACGAGGAACAGTTATACATGGCAAGGCATTAACAAAACATAAGGTAAGGTCTCTTCTAGGTAAAGATTTCAAAGCAGGCTAGAGTTTCAAGATGTGCTGTTCAAGCTCTTTTAAAGAAACACAAAGAAATAGGCAACATTGAGAACCGTAATGCAGTGGGTGGCCAAGAAAACTTAATGCAACAGATGAAAGACATATCATGCTTACTTCCCACAATGGAAGATGTCCAGCAGTGCCATCCACACAGAGCTGGCTGAAACTGGTGGGACCCAGGTACACCCATCTACTGTCTGGAGAAGTCTGGCCAGAAGTGGTCTTCCTGGAATTGTGTCCAAAAAGCCATACCTCCAATGTGGAAACAATGCCAAGCGACTCATCTGTCCACAAAAACAAAGAAACTGGGGTGCAGAAAAGTGGCAGCAGGTGCTCTGAACTGATTATTATTATTATTATATAGGATTTATATGGCACCAACAGTTTGAGCAGCGCTTTACAACATGAGGGCAGACAGTACACTTACAATACAAATCAATACAGGAGGGATCAGCGGGCCCTGCTCGTTAGAGCTTACAATCTGGAAGGGAGCGATGAGTCAAAATTTGAAATATTTGGCTGTAGCAGGAGGCAGTTTGTTTGCCAAAGGGCTGAAGAACCGTACAATAATGAGTGTCTACTGGCATCAGGGAAGCATGGTGGAGGATATACAAGGTAATGAAGTACAAAATGATATATTGTACAAAAAGGTAATGTGGTACAAAATTATATACTGTATATAAAAAAATTATATATAATGGTAACATTTTCTTTGATTTGTAGTATCAGTTAAATGTATCTAAACAGTATATTTTAAAGGAGTAAGAGAATATTTCACTGTGTAAAAGCAATGTACTTGGTGCACCTTGTGCATCATACTTGGATCATACTTGCTATGCCTTATGTGAAGCTGTTTGTCCAGGAAAGCAAAGGACACGTTTACAATGAAAAGACCTCCGATGTGTCCGTCAGATTGGAATTGGCGGCAGAATCAAGTGAAACAAAGTGGCAGCATGTCACATTTGAATATGACAGAGGCTTCTGTATAGCAGAGTTTAGCCAGGGTGTCTTCACTCTTTGTCTTTTCATAAACTGCTGAATGTATTTGTTTTCCTTTGGGCTTAACCTATGTATTCCAGATGGCAATGTTTCCCCAGCACATATGGTGAGGCAAAAGCCAGGTTCAAGGAAGCATGATGGTTTTATTGTTGCATGAAACAAATGCTGTGATAGGGTCACTGACACACGTCAAGTGAACTGACAGCCAAAATAATGACACTTGGAGCTGCCATTCATCTTCTTTATCTTATCTAATCTGTAATATAGAATTCTACAAACTCCTACAATGTTACTATTCACAATTAAACCAACTGAAAGTATCTTACAGTATGGCAAAGGTTTCTTTTAAAAATGGGTAAGATAAAAGATAATATAATAAATGATATGAATCAAGTCTCACTAAATATGGAAATGCAAAGTGCAGATGCTTTGTGCATTAGATTGGTAGGACACCATTAGAAACATTGAGGAGTGTACTGTCCTTGTCACGATTAGGCAGAGGCACGAGGAGGCAAAGGAAAAAAGGAAAACAATTACCAGTTTGCTGGCCAGCAATGAGTTTTCCAACCCAGACATGAGAAAAGGTACAGGCCCGCCCTAAATATGTGTTAGCAAAAGGCATACTCTCCTGAGGCTCTGCTCTCCCTCAGATACATTCACAAGCATGCATGCTGCTTTCTCTATCAGCTAACAGGTTTGTTTCATCAAAAGGGTTAATAATGATCAGAAAATCGTCCGATAAATAGTGCTTTCGAAGCGATCGTACGATTATCTGACTGTTAGCACACAACTTTCGAGAGCCGATCAGGACAGTTTATCTGATATTATCAGATGCAACAAGCACTAAAATTTTTCTCGTGCGTACCAGATTATACGATTTTTGTTTTATCAGTACAGTTGTCATTCGAAAATACAATACAAATACACTACAACACATTCGTCCAATAATCTCATCGTGTATACCAGGCATTACTCTGTCTCTTTAAAGTCAAAAGTACATTTGAAGCAATAAAAAAAACAACATGTTTACTTTATATTTAAGAGGATTTCAAGGCAAAATGTACATTTTTTTCACAGTATCTTTTTGTCTTCTATTACCTTGAGTCACCAGAAAATCCTTTTCTATTACCCTCCCACATTTTATATGACTTTATTACCATAGCTGAACAGCTTCAGTGGTGGCCTGTCCATAGGGGGCCCTCAGGCACCACCCCCCCATCCATGCGTCTGGCCCCCTAATCTACATGTGGGACGCTGGACACAGGGAATTCAGTCAGTTTTTTTTTTTAAGCACACGTTTAGAGCCTGAGGCTCTAATTGGCTTTAAAGAAGGGTGGGCTTGGGGCGCAGTGCTTGTGTGACAGTAGCAAATTAATATTCACTATTGTCTTCCTGATTCTCCTCCCTGCCAATCAGAAAGCAGTTCCTGAGACCCAATTGGCCAAGCCAATCTGGTTTCAGTCAGGACCCACTTTCTGTTCGGCCTGAAGGAGAAGCGTTGGCCCCGGAGTGAGAAGCTAAAGCCCGGATCCATGTCTGCCTGATTTGCCTCCTTCCTAAAGTAAGGAGGCCTCTGATTCCTATCCATCTCCTGTGGGGGGGGGGGGGTCACTGCATTTCTGTCCTTCTCCTGTGTGTGGGGGGGGGGATGGGGGATTGTTCGTCTCCCTCAGCGGGATGAGGGGGGTTGGCGTTGGTTTGCCGCTCCTCCCCCATAAAAAATATTGAGCACCAGCCGCCACTGCCCAGCTTCATGTCTAAAGCTCTGTACTCATGATCCAAATATGGGTCTAAATCAGCCAGTACAAAAGAGCATGCTGGAAAACTATCTGATTAGTGCTTGCAGCCAATGGCTGCCAGCAGTAACTGGTGTGTTCTGGTGGGGGGTTGTGGTCCCCCTGTCAGAACAAAATAACACAGTGGGAAGATCGCTGTACTAACATTGCATATTTAGTAAAGTGACCTCTTTTTTTTCCATTCAGCCCTTGGGGTTGCATGAAAAAAACATCCTGTATGTACCAGGCCTTGCTGATTGCCATTTCACTGTTCTGAAAGACAGTGGCCAATAAGGGTACTCACACTGGACATGGGTTTGGCAATTGGTGGGTTTCATCAGCAATCGTCAGGCAGCCATGATATTAGAGAATTGTAGGACCCAGTTACATTAGATCAGCTTTTCTCAACCTTTTCAACACAGAGGAACCCTTGAAATAGTTCTCCGGTCTCAGGGAACCCCTGCTAAAAATTTTAAATTTACAACTTTATTTGTGTGATGGTCAGTGGGAAGAATGGTCCTTACACTTGTGGACATTGGAAAGAATTACCTCCTTACAGATAGTTAAAAAGATCAATGATGTCAGTGGGAACTTATATGAGAGGCAGAAATTGTCCAATGCTGAAGGAACCCCTAGCAACTTCTGGAGGAACCCCTAGCAACCTCTGGAGGAACCCTGGTTGAGAATCACTGCATTCGATTGATAGATTAGAAGTGACAACATTTCACAAAAGAGGGTATTTTGGCTAACCAGAGTGACAGCAGTAATTATGTGATGCATACAGTTAGGCAGGAACTCTAATTGACCCTCTGGCCTGATGGGCACTGGGCAACTGCTCTTTTTGCCTCTACTATTAATGGGCCCTGGATTTATCTTATTCTTGCACAGGCTCAAATTATTAATCATTCTACCATATCCAGTGGCTTTCACACCATGTTTCTAAGCCTATCTATCCTTTGCTTTAAAGCTGATGTTTAGTAAAAAAATAAACAAACAAACAAAAAAAAAACGACTGTCACATAACTTACCTATAATGAAATATGTCCTATGTCCTATAGACTACGTTTTCTTGTAGAAATCTTCTCTCCAGTGACGCTTGATCCTCTTCACAGCTTGAACCTCAGGCACTGCAGGGAATATTAACTTTGGGTCTAACATTAAAGTACATTGAAGATGGTCCCAATTGGCACCTACCTCTTCCTGTCCTCTCCACCATTTACAAAATTCCTTGCACCGTTTTCACAATGTAACACAGTCTGTAAATAGGGGAGGGATGGATGATTAATAGGATCAGATCATAAATAATATAATACAATACATACAATTATAGTAAACATCAGTAAAAAATGTATAGGTGGGAAAAAATTAAAATAGTTTTAGGCATCCTTTTAATAAGCTTAACTTTAGACCAGCAAGCCAATATGCAATGTAGTTTGCAGTAAGTCACCCAACTGCAAATGGAATCTTAAATCTTAAGCCGAGACAAAAAGATGAATTCTTTCTCAATTTCTCTGAATTCCCAAAGTTGTTGATCTATACGCCCATTTTCCTTCAAAGCCTTCCCATATTAGACCAAGCCCTACACAATAAAGATGCTACTCCATTGTTCTGCCATGTGCCATGTACACATGGTTCCAAAAGAGAGCGACCCACTGCTTAGTAACTGATAACTGTTTTTAGCTTATGTTTCAACATGTACAGGCACTTAGAAAAATGAATGTGGTCTTTAAACCTATTGTAGCCCAGGAGAAAATCTAAAATACAGGTTAGACGTGTCAAGGTTTAAAGCTTCTGTATGTCCACCTGCGTTAGGTATGTACATACACATAGAAGGTAACACAACTTCTTTTAACATAGAAAGAGTTAACTCAATGAAAAGTGTCATTTTATAGTGATATGTTCCTGGAAAGGTTTCACTGTGCTGTGGGATAAAATGAAAACTGTAATCTAATCTACACTTCAGTAAATGACCAGCATTGTTTAGTGAATATGGCCTGGCGCCCAGCGCTTAAACTGTACCCGCTTGTTAGGAGTGAATTTCTTCACATGCAGCGAGCCATTTCTTCACACACAGCACAGCACAATGCAGGCATGAAGAGGCATTTGTCTAAGTATTTTAATAGATCTCTTATTAGAAACTCAATCCCTGAGCCTTCTTTTTATTCAGTCTGTGAAGACTGAGATTTACCATGAAACATTCTGTATAACTCTCAGTGGATTAAAATGAAGCTATATGTTTTGGAACGGATGTGATGGACTCATATATTAAACTAACCAAGAATAAGATGTAAAATACATTTACTGGACCCATCACACCGAATGCTCAGGTGGACTAAACTCTTAAAGTTTATGCAAAGCCAATCTTTTTTGTTTTTTGTTTTGGCTAGTAGTGTAGGCCCTGTTTTTTTTTTTTTTTTTTTGTACTGCTTGTGGCCCTTCACTTCCTGTCCCAGACACACAGCTGGAAGTAAGTCTAGCCAAAACGTGGATCTTTTTTTTTTTCAATCACCCAACAGACTGACAAAAAAGAAAGAATGGATTCCTCCATCTGCACAAGTGAGGCGATTAGAGGTATCCATCCTGAGGATGCCCACACTGGACCACCAGGGATGCCACCAGACCACCAGGGATACCCAGCATCAGGTATGCCACCCTAGACCACCAGGGATGCCAGTCAGTGCCCACAATGGATGCCAATCAGTGCCCACAATGGATACCAATCAGTGCCCACAATGGGCATCACTGATTGGCATGCATTATTGTTTGGCACTGATTGGCATCCATCAGTACAAAAAATGCAATACAATGACGCTTATCAGTGCCCATCCATGCCACCTATCAGTGCCCATCCATGCCAACTATCAGTGCCCATCCATGCCCATATGTACTGCCTATCCATGCCCATCTGTGCCGCCTATCCATGCCCATCTGTGCCGCCTAGCTATGCCCATTCATGTCGCCTATCCATGCCAATCCATTCCAGCTATCAGTGCCAATTTGTGCCACCTATCTGTGTCCATCCATGTTGCCCATGAGTGCCACCTATCAGTGCCCATCAATGCCACCTCATCAGTGCCACTTCATTGGTGCCAGCTCATCAGTGCCCATCAGTGCCGCCTTATCAGTGTCCGTCAGTGCAGCCCCATCAGTGCCCATCAGTGAAGGAGAAAACTTACTTATTTAAACATTTTTTTTTTCAAAATTTTCGGTATTTTTTTATTTGTATATAAAAATCTTAGAGGTGATCAAATACCACCAAAAGAAAGCTCTATTTGTGGGAAAAAAATCATAAAAATGTAATTTGGGTACAGTGTCGCATGACTGCGCAATTGTCATTCAAAGTGTGACATCGCTGAAAGCTCAAAATTGGTCTGGGCAGGAAGGTGTTTAAGTGCCCAGTATTGAAGTGGTTAAATTATTAATAGGGCAATGGCCAATGTACAAAATGATGGAGTCAACAGACACTGATCGGTAATTATTTTACATTACCTGTTCTCAACTCATTAAAGAGACTCTGGCAACAGGCCTAATAGTGTAATGCTAATGTGAACCTATCGTCACTTTTTCCCATACTCATGTGTATTAAAGAGCTGCAGCTCGTATCGTACGTCACTATGGGGGGGGGGGGGGAATAAAGGGGGGATAAAGGGGGTAGTGGTGTAACCACAGTGACTGGTTGAGGGAGTGCCTGTGGGAGTGCTTGTGCAGGGATGGGAGAAGCTATCTGCACAGGTGAGATATCCTATGCAGAAACATTACTATAGGCACTGACCTTGCAAAAGTGCTCTACCCAACACATCCTCAGTGCTGCCTGATGGTATACCATTGGGCTAGGATGAGGAGCTGCTGTGAGAGACTGCTAATGAAGCAGAAAGGACAGGGAAGTAGCAGTGGGCAGATGGTAAAAATAAATCTGACAAATCTAAGCATAATAATTCTGCATTAGTGAAGGAAGAGCCTTTATTTATTCTATTTTAAATCTTCACATTGCATTCTGCAAAACTTGCAGGATGCATTCTGTACTGCCATCTTACACAATTTGTCATTTATCTAAAAAGCTAGCATTTTGATTTTTGAAATGTATTTCAAAGTTTGCTTCTACAAAGGGAACATACCCTCAAACACCTAGTGAATAACTTGTGCACCATTCATATCGAATGTTGAACTTGCACATAGTTAGTTAGTCTAGTTGAAGAAAGACACAAGTCCATCTAGTTCAACCACATATCCCACTATATGCATTAAATAATCTCTGCTATTACCAGATGGGTGCACTTTAGCTGCTATTAATCTCCTCCCCTGTCCCAGAACTCACAGTCTTTGCATCATAGTCCCTAATAAGCTGTGGATGCTTACCTGGCTGCCTAACATGGTCTTGATTATGAACTGGAATATTGTAGAATAAACTATATATACAATATATGAGCACTCACCTGTTTAAGTTGTTGTCATACAGTGGTGGTCTGCCCTTAAGCGGACCCAACAATTCACCAACACACCAGTAATAATGCATCAGAATTCATTAGGGCCTTAACAAGCCCTGTAAGATCTGTATAAACAAGTATAGCAGCAACAGGGATAGACCTGATATTAAATACACAAACTGACAATCATTAGGACAGAGTCTACAACTGTTGTACCCTCTAGTCATCAGTGAAAGCCTTTGTGTCAGGGAAAACGCATGCAGATGCACAGGCGCATGGTTTCTGCAAGCCCAGTTTGTGGCCATTTAGTGGGTGTGCATGCACATGCGCGACCATGAACACAGGTTTGTGCACGTGCGCATGCACAAGTGCACATTGGCACCAGACAGGCTATTTAAACTGCATTAGTACCTTGTGTCTGTGCAGTTTGGTATATTATGTTCCTGAAGCATCTCTGTTTCTGTTCCTGTGTTGCTCACCCATTACCGACCCAATCTGCTCATGACTTTGCCTGAACTTTGCCTGCACTGACCCTTATCTTGCCCCTGGACTATGCTTCTGCCTTATCCTTCTGCTCACCTTTCTTGTTGTTACAGAACCCGGCCCGACTTCTGACTACTCTTCTACCTGCTGCCTGTGTCTGATCTGCCTTCTAGTTGCTGACCTGGACTGTTTGACCTCGCCTGGACTCTACTTCCTGCACCTGATCCTGCCATAGCTGTCCCTGTCTTCAGTTCCTGCTCGTCTACCAGTGTGCTTCTAGACAGCTGCTCTTGCGTATCCTGACACACATCAACATCCTCCAGCAGAAGTCCTGTTACACTACCAGGGCTCCTGAGCTGTAAGCCCAGATAGCAAGCAATTGTGCTGCAAGTTGAAAATTACTTGTTAAGCTATTGGTAGACTTGCCAGACTTCACATGTTTGTTTCACATAGCACACCCACATTGCATGACTCCAGATCAACTTTCTTTGCAAACATTCTGCAAGTCTACTGCAAGTTATGGTTTAGGTATGTTGAGCAATAGTTATCCCACCACAGGGGTCACTGTGGCTGAATTTTCATGCTGTAGACTTGCAGAGCTCTTGCTGTAGACTCACTATTGCAACTTTTCTCTTGCTAGAGACTTGCCATGCACATTTGCTACAAATTGGAAAAGTGTCAACTATAACTTGTGCTTTAAGTGCATCTTAAAGTGTACATCTTGCCAGTGAAAATGCACAGCAAGGCAACAGACGTGCAATTCAACACTGCCACAGATTTGTGGTAAGTTATCCTTTCTATCTGGGAGAGAGGCCTTCTTCTACACTTCGGGCTCCATCACCAGGTACGGTGTAAACCTTGCCACACACACTAGGTGGATAAAATCTGAGTTGTACAACTGACAACAATGTAATAGAATACAGTAAGAAACATCTCTTAAGGGAACATTAGGCATATCTACAGTTTACAGGACCTATCTACACCACTGGCCAGTGGAGAATAAAATAGACAGTCTGCTGGTAGTAAGTAGGGCCCTTCAATACTTGTGGGAATGCTTACTCTCAACACCGGAGTATTTTATATCCGAAGAGAAATCCCCAGCGTGTCCTGGCCTGATTCTCCTAATAGCAGGAAAGTTCCAATTCTAGCAAGAAAGATTAACATAAATATAGGTGACCAAAGGGCTATCACCACTGATGCTATGTAGGTTTTCTATGATCAGCAATTTTGTTTTTGGAGGCCATGTGAGTGGTCGCACTGCACTCTGGGGCTTCCTCTCTCAAGCCAGTGCTTGTGACTTGTGCCAGCTTGGATGCTCTGGCTCAATGGAAAGGGTTAATGAAAGGAACTCTCCCTGACGAGAAGTCCCACTCTGCAAGAAAGGGTTCAGTTGTTCAGCAGTACAGCCATCAGGTCTGTCTCTGTCTGTAGGGCACAGCCCAATCTGATCCAACTGGTGTCTTTGTTCGCAGTAACACACAGCAGAACCTCCAGCGTACCTCTCTGCCCATAGCAGAGGAAGCATTCTGGTCTTTTAGAGTAATTGTTGAGAAAAGAAATGAACCTCTGTGTGTTTGAACCACATATTTTTAGATTTATAAAGCCTTCATGTTGCAATTGCATATTTTCTGGTCCTGCCCTAAAATAGAGAACTTTTGGAAGGAAGTCCAGAGAATTGCTCAAAAATGTAGCGATCAGGAGATTCCGGAGGATCCATCTTTCTTCCTATTACAAGATACTAAAATCCCAGTTAAATCATATAAGCAATCTATTCTATGCCACCTGCTGAATGCAGCCAAAGCATGTATTCCACATACCTGGAAGCAGACACAACCACCAACAGTAGTATTGTGCCTTAAAAGAGTAGAACAATTGAACCTTATGGAGGATTTGGTTTGGACATCCCGGCAAAAACAAGGGACATATCTGAAAACATGGTCTCCATGGAATATTTTCATTAATACAGAAGAGGGAAAAGCCCTTACGGGGGGAGGAGGAGGAAGAGAGGAGAGGTTTTTTTTTTGTTTTTTTGGTTTTTGTTTGTAAATATAGAGGTAAGAGAGTGCTATACACTTCAGGAATATAAAGATAGAGGATGGAGTCTGAGATATACTTTGATTAAGGATGGGAGATGACTTCTGCCTTGAGGTAATAGGGGGATTATAATTATAATAAGATAGTTGATTTTGTTGTATTTAGAGTGCATGGTCGTGGTCTTGGAAGAAAATGAATTTATATGTATATTAGATTAGCATATAGGCATGCATAATATGTTATATTTGATGTTGATAAAGGTTTTCCTTTCTTCCTCTTAAAACCAATAAAATATTAAATGGAAAAAGATATAAAGTCCCAAACGTGTTATGTAGTGTGTGTGGATTTAGATTTGCTCATACATATCCGCTATTTGCTCTCTTGGTGCTCTGTTTTGCCTAGATAAGCGAATGGAGACACCCAGTACTTCTGTGTATGGAGAATCAAGTGACTCACCCTTCTTCCTTCTGTGATTCACTCTCTTGCAAGTTGTGAATGATAGCTTACACAGGTCTGCTGCTTTTAGTCATTGCCACAAATGATTAGAGCAGTGAGGGAGTGAAGGGAAGTAGATATGTGCAATTAGTTTTGTTCCAAATTCGTTTTTAACAAATTTCGACAAATTTGTTAATTCAGAAACGTCAGAATTAACAAAAATCCATTTAACATATTTTTCTGAATATTCGTAAATTTGATTTTATGTGTTAAATATTCGTAAATTTGAATATTCAAAAATTCGTAAATGAGAAAACTCATAAATTCGTAAATTTGAAAATCCGAAAATATGAAATAATAACTAACCATTAAATTATAGGTATTGGAATTTCCTTTCAAATTTGGCTGTTAGTAAACGTAACAAATACAAATTTATCCAAAATTACGAATTATCCGAAAACAACAATGGAACAAATTATCTGTATCTAAACGAATGGAATGTAATGAATTAATAATAATAAATAACAATAATAATAATAACATGTTTTATTATTATTATTATTATTTATTAATAATTCATTCCGTTCCATTTGTTATTTCGGATAATTCGTAACTTTGGATACATTTGTATTCGTTACGTTCACTAACAGCCAAATGTGAAAGGTAATTCCAATTCCTATAATTTAATAGTTAGTTATTATTAGTTAGTTAGATATTCTTTAGAATTTTCGGATTTTCTTTCTTATTTTCATATTTTCTTATTTACACATTTTCAAATTTACGAATTTATGAATTTTCGAATTTACGAAACAAAAACGATTGAAACGAAAATGAACGGCAGTGCACATATCTAAAGGGAAGCTCTGGCAAAACATATTCATGTTAACTTCAAATTAGCTGTAAACTACAGAGCAGCAAAAATTGACTATTTGAAAATAAACTTTTTTTTTGTGTTTGCAGACCAAACAAATTGGTATGATCTAACCCTAAGTATTTTCTATTGCCAAAAGACAGTAGAAAATAAATAAATAAAAACAAACTGTCAGATGAAGTAGCTATAATTTAGGTCATATGAATTAAAAAAAAAGTTTAGGATTCCCTTTGAAGATGTTTCTGCGTTTAGTATTTACAAAACCAAATGAATCTGTTTTACATTTAGTGCAAAGGGAGGCTTTGATATATTTGTTGGCTAGTTAATTTAATGGCATGCCTAAAATGCTGCCATTTGTAAACAATACAAAATGTACTTCTCTTCATAATAGACTCCTGCAAGGTCACTGGTGACTCCCAGTGGCATATGTGCAGTCAATAAAAGAGAATGCGTGCTGCAAAAGCTTTCTTTACAGAGCAAAAGACCAAAAGAAAATCAAATACTCATAGGTCATATCATACAGGGCCATGCTGATTCTGTCAAAACTGTATTTACTATGTTGTGTTTAATGAAAACATTAAGAAGAACTCCATGAAGAACTATTTGCATCTACATACCTCCCAACTTTCATAAATGGAAACAAGGGGCCCTTTGTGGTGGCAAAATGTGTAAGACCCAAATGTACTTTTCTGAACTGTTTGAAAAATGAGCCATTAAAAAAAAAACTACTCCCAATGCAAAAAAACACCTCCTCAACAGAGTTGTCCCCATGTACTCAGTGCTTTCCAATACCCCACTTCTGTTGCATCATGCGATCAAGGACACACCCCCTTGATGGTAGCGTCACCATTTTGGTCTGGGCTTACAATACTCCTGGGCAACATCGGAATTACACATAAATATGTGAGCTCCAAGCTCTTCAAGAGTAAGGTTGGCTCAGATCTGCATACCTGCGTGGGTACCACTTGGTACAGCATTCAGCCCCTTTCAGCTGCAGCCTCTCATAGACTTTGGCAGGTTGTCTGTAGCAGGGTCGGATGCTGCACCTGTCCCACCTGGATGCAATAAAAATACAGGAGTGATGCACTGCACCTAGAGGGCCCTGTGTGCAAGTAGACTTAAAACCCACCTTGCAATCAATCTAACACCTACTCAGGCACCTACTCACTGCTGAACCAGTCAATACTCACCTTTGAAAACAGTGACAGACCGTCCTTCTATCACAATATATATATATATGCATGTGTGTGTGTGAATATATATATATATATATATATATATATAGAGTATACAGTGTCTTGAAAAAGTATTCATACCCCTTGCAATTTTACACATATTGTCATGTTAAAACCAAAAACTTAAATGTATTTTATTGGAATTGTATGTGATAGACCAACACAAAGTGGCACATAATTGTGAAGTGGAAGGAAAATGATAAATGGTTTTCAAATTTTTTTTTTCTTTAAAAAAATATCTGAAAAGTGTGGCGTGCATTTGTTTTCGGCCCCCTTTATTGTGATACCCCTAACTAAAATCTAGTGTAACCAATTGCCTTCAGAAGTTGCCTAACTAGTAAATAGAGTCCACGTGTAATTTAATTGCAGGATAAATACAGCTGTTCTGTGAAGCCCTCAGAGGTTTATTAGAAAACCTTAGTGAACAAACAGCATCATGAAGGCCAAGGAACACAGCAGACAGGTCAGGGATAAAGTTGTGGAGTTTTATGTTTAGATCAGAGTTAGTTTATAAAAAAACTATCCCAAGCTTTGAACATCTCACGGAGCACAGTTCAATCCATCATCCGAAAATGGGAAGAGTATGGCACAACTGCAAACCTACCAAGACATGGTCATCCACCTAAACTGACAGGTCGGGCAAGGAGAGCATTCATCAAAGAACCAGCCAAGAGGCCCATGGTAACTCTGGAGGAGCTGCAAAGATCCACAGCTCAGGTTGGAGAATCTGTCCACAGGACAACTATTATTTGTGCACTCTACAAAAAAGTTTAATTACAAAAATCCTCCGTCTTCAGAGTGTGTATAAGGGGAGCGCCGCCAGCCTGTCCCTGATATTAACACTGTGTCTCATGAGATACCCGCTGGGAGAAACCCATATTATGTTGCCAATATAGCTGGTTAATTATGTGGTTGTATCTTCTTGCTATGCCGACATGTTTCAGGAGCAAAAGTATATTCCTTCTTCAGGGATATTTAAGAGAAAAAATCGAAGGTGGAGAACATTCTATGATAAAACAAGACATGAGTTGAAAACAAATAAACAGGCCAAAAAAACACATGTCATATATCACACCGGCAGTAGAGCATACATACCAGCACCATGGCCCACATTGGACACATCATAGTTAAAAACAATCAAAATTTTCTCTGCATCAGGTTTTGGGAAATTCCCTCAGGGTGGATTCCCCAAGCATCAGGGGGCCACTCAGGCCCTGTGTGCCCCTCACAAGGATCCAGAGACACAGCCAATCCAAAAAAGGAAGGATCCCAGCTGGTGAGGAGTAGGGTAGTTAACGTCAATGATGATGTATACCCGCATCTAAAAGATAAATGAGCAGTGGTAGAATAGAGGAAACATTGTAGTTATCCCTATATTCATGTAGCAGTCATAGTTGAATGACACACATGTCACTCTGCATTACGGATGAGCCAAACACCCCCCAGTTCGGTTTGCGGCAGAACATGTGAACAGGCAACATGTATCAATGCAAAAACAAGTTTTAAAAACTGCAGTTTTTTCGGGAGCAGTGATTTTAAAAATGCTTAAAGTGGAACAATAAAAATGAAATATTCCTTTAAATATCATGCTTGGGAGGTCTCCTTAGTCTGCCTGTAAAGTAACGCATCTTCCCCCTTTTTTTTATAACTGTACCACAGCAAAATTACCTTTCTTAAAGAAAAAATTTAATTAAAAACTGCTTGCAGCTGTAATGTACTGTCTGATCCCGGTAATATAGATAAAAATCATTGGAAAAAATGACATGGGTCTCCCCCCAGTCCATTACCAGACACCGGTCTGGTACCGGTCTGGTATGAATATTAAGGGGAACCCCGCACCAAAAATACCAAAAAAAATGGCATGGATGTCCCCCCCCCAAAAAAAAATCCATACTAGGCCTTTCAGGTCTAGTATGGATATTAAGGGGAACCCCACACCAAAATGTAAAAAAAATGGCGTGGGTGTCCCCTAGGCACTTAATACTCTGAACAGCAGTATATATACTATATGGCCTACCTTACATACTATGCAGAAAAATTGGGCCTTGAGTGTTGGTGGTGCCAAAACCCTGTAATCCCTGATAGTTATGCCCTGTACATATGGTCGGACTTTCTGATGGAAAATGTGCGATCGGATTGTGTTGTCAGAAATTCCGATCGTGTGTGGGCTCCATCTGACTTTTTTTGTCGGAATTTCCGACACAAAGTTTGAGATCTGGATCTAAAATTTTCTGACTACAAAATCCGATTTTAATCTGAGTTTAAATTCTGATCGTGTGTAGACAATTCTGACGCACAAAGTGCCACGCATGCTCAGAATAAATTACGAGAGGAAAGCTATTGGCTACTGGCTTCTTTATAGTCCCGTCATATGTGTTGTAGGTAACCTCATTCTAAACGATCGGATTTTCCGACAACTTTGTGCGACCATGTGTATGCAAGACAAGTTTGGGCCAAAATCCGTCTGAAAAATTTCATTTTTATGAAAGTGAGCCTATCAATGGAGTCTGTGGACAGGCACACTCTTTGATCCGTTAGAAACCCTCCAGCAGCACTGAATGTGCATTCAGAAAGCATGCTGGATGCAGCACAGAACAGTAGCTCAATTGCATATTGAGCAAGTTCTGGCTAGCAGTACATCCTCAAGGCCCAGTAACCCAGTGTTGGAAAGGTCTCCAAGTCTGTTCTTGCTCCTAGATATTGTTGCACTATATAATGCAGACGCTGGCGATGAACCGATCAGACCTTGGCTCTGAGGACTGAAAAATTGTTTAAAAGCATCGGTCAACCGGCCACCTTCTCCATCGCTCTTCTGACTGAACAAAGCCTCAGCAACACGTTGTTCAGCACAAGGAAATGGTAACCTCCCAGGGTCTGGAAATGCGTTACACAAACCTTTCTCCAAGGCCTCCTGAAGATGTTTCATCCTCTGCTCCCTCTGTGGAGGCAGGATGGTTTCTGTAACTTTATCCCTGTGATGTGGATCAAGAAGTGTTACCAGCCAGTAATGATGCCTCTCCTTGATACCACAAATCCTAGGGACCTTTCTCGGGCTTTGCAGAATCAGGGTGGCCATGCAGCGTAAGTTTGTAGAGGCATTCGATTCTGAGTCCTCTGGGTCACTAAGGATCACATCTTCCTGTGTGTTTGGCAGGCCCACAGGAATGCTATTTGGATAAAGGGGGCCTTGAGAGGACAGGAAGGTCTCCTCTTCCTCCCACTGTTCTGCCTAAAGTGCCCTGTCCATGATTCCACAAAGAGTGTGCTCCAGCAGGAAGACTAGAGGCACAGTGTCGCTGATGCATGCATTGTCACTGCACACTATCCTTGTGGCCTCCTCAAGTCGTGACAGGTCAGTGCATGCATCCTTGATCAGTAGCCACTGGTGAAAAGAAAGCTCCCCTGACCCTGTCCTGGTTCCATACTCACACAGGTACTCATTGATGGCCCTCTTCTGTGTGTGAAGCTGCTGCATAATTGGCAACATTGAGTTCCCCCTGGTGGTCACAAATGAGGCGGTTGGTGGGCAGGTTGCATTCCCTTTGAATGTCAGCCAGCCAAGCACTGGCACTGTACGACCGGTGGAAATGACCACAGACTTTTCTGGCCTGCCTCAGGAGATCTTGTAAGCCTGGGTACATGCTCAAGAACCGCTGCACCAAATTCAGGACGTGTGCCAAACATGGAACACGGGTCAAATGTCCCTGTTGTGGGGCTGGGGGGGAGGTTGGTGCCATTGTCGCATACAACCATTCCTGGCTGAAGCTGGCATAGCGTCAACCACCTCTGAGCCTGCCCCTGCAGAGCTGACAGAATCTCTGCCCCAGTGTGGCTCCTGTCTCCTAGGCAGACCAACTCAAGCACCGCATGGCATCTTTTAGCCTGACTGCTTGCGTGGCCCCTTGAATGCTTACGAAACACTGCTGGTTCAGAGGACAAATCTGCAGAAGAGGCCATAGAGGAAGAAGAAGAGGAGGGTGTGGAGGAGACAGCTGTGGCAGAATCTCCACTAGCATTTTGGAGGCTTGGTGGCAGATCAAGCTCCAACAACACTGAACCTTGTTCTACATCCTTCTCAGCTGCCAGCAGAGTTACTCAGTGTGCCGTGTGTCCCTATATAAGTCGGCGCACACCGCGTCCCTGTCATTGCGGCCAGAGAGAGCGTTGAGTCAACATCTCAAGGAAGAAGAAGAACAAGAAGAACAAATAGAAGAGAAGGCGGTGGCGATAGAAGACCGGGCCACCGCTAGTAAAAGAGCTGGAAGAAGGTGCAGAGGCCCGGCAAAAAGAACCGAAGAGGGGGACAAGACCCCCGAAGTCGGAAGAAGAGGCAGCAACGTCAGAAGACCGGGCCACCGCTAGTAAAAAAGCTGGAAGAAGAAAGTGGAGGCCCGGCAAGAAGAACTGAAGAGGGGGACAAGACCCCCGAAGTCGGAAGAAGACCCCCAGGCGGCGAAGAAGAAAGCCGGGCTCCTCTGCTTGTAAAAGAGCTAGCAGAAGAAAGAAGAGGAGTCCGGCAAGAAGACCCCCCAAGACAGAAGAAGACCCCCGGAGCTGTGCAATAAATTATTTTATACCCTTGTGTGGTGTTTTTTTTTTTACATTTTTTTCACCAGGTGAATGGGTAGGGGTACATTGTACCTCATACTCATTCGCATAGGGTGGGGGGGGCGGTATCTTGGTGCCCCCTTATTAACCAGTTCCCGACCGGCGCATGCCGATGTACGTCGGCAGAATGGCACGGGCAGGCATATTGGCGTACGGGTATGTCCAATCTTCAATGCCGCCTTGCCATCGCGAGCGCACCACCGGCGGTGCGCTCGCATGCTGGTCGGGACCCCCGTGAGTCCGGTCGCGGGTCCCGTGGACTCGATCGCCGTGGGCATACCCGCGATCAGCTCACAGGGTGGCTGGATGGAGGAAATGCCATGTAAACAGCATTTCCCCATTCTGCCTAGCAACTAGTAACGCTGATCTCTGCTCCATATGATTGGAGCAGAGATCAGTGTTCACTAAATGAAAGCCCAGCCCCCACACAGTTAGTAACACACCCCTAGGAACACTTAACCCCTACGCTGCCACCCACTGGTTAACCCCTTCACTGCCAGTGTCATTTACACAGTGATTACTGTATAAATGACAATGGTCCCAAAAATGTGTAGAAAATGTCCGATGTGTCTGCCACAATGTCGCAGTCACAATAAAAATCGCTGATCGCCATTACTAGTAAAAAAAATAATAATAAAAAAATTAATAAAAATGCCATAAAACTATCCCTATTTTGTAAACGCTATAACTTTTGCGCAAACCAATCAATAATCGCTTATTGCGATTTTATTTTACCAAAAATATGTAGTAGAATACGTATCGGCCTAAACTGAGGGAAAAAAATGTTTTTTTTATATTTTTGGGGAATATTTATTATGACAAAAAGTAAAAAATAATGCGTTTTTTTTCAAAATTGTCGCTCTATTTTTGTTTATAGCGCAAAAAATAAAAACCGCAGGGGTGATCACATACCACCAAAAGAAAGCTCTATTTGTGGGAAAAAAGGATGTCAATTTTGTTTGGGAGCCACGTCGCACAACAGCGCAATTGTCAGTTAAAGCGATGCAGTGCCGAATCGCAAAAAGTGGTCTGGTCTTTGACCAGCAAAATGGTCCGGTCTGGGGTTCCCGGATTCCGATAAGCCCCCCCGTCCGCAGACTCTGACAACCAAATGCCAGGGTTGTCGGGAAGAGACCCTTGTCCTCATCAATATGGGGACAAGGTGCTTTGGGGTGGGGGGCCGAGCAGGCCCCTTTCCCCAAAGCACCCCCCATGTTGAGGGCACACGGCCTGTTATGGCTCAGGAGGGGGGGCGCTCGCTCGTCCCCACCCCCTTTCCTGACCGGCCGGGCTGCGAGCTCGGATAAGGGTCTGATATGGACTTTGGGGGGACCCCCACGCCATTTCCCTTTAAGTCTATACCAGGTGACGGGGCCAGCGACGTGTCAATCCTTCGCTAGTCCCGGTTACCTGGAGCTGCGTTCAAAATGAACAGACTTTCCTCCGTGTGCGGGAAAGTCCGTTCATTTCAAAAGTATGGCGGACTAGCACACACACGGGCGGATTGTCTGGCAGACTCTGGTCCGCCGGACCAAGTCTGCCGGATAGTCTGATCGTGTGTACGCGGCATTACACATGAGTTGTATTATGCACATGTGTGCCATTCAACTATGATTGCTACATGAATATAGTGATAACTACAATGTTTCCCCTATTCTACCACTGCTCATTTATATTTTTGGTGTGGGTATACATTATGAGTGACGTTAACTACCCTACCCCAGCTGGGATCCTTCCCTTTTTCCCTATCTACAATTTTCACTTGTTGCCTCGGATTGGCTGTTTCTCTGGATCCTTGTGAGGGGCACCTGATGCTTGGGGGATCCATCCTGAGGGAATTGCCCAAAACCTGATGCAGATGAAATTGTGATTGTTCTTAACTATGATGTGGCTAATATGGGCTGTGGTGCTGGTATGTATGCGCTACTGCCGGTGTGATATATGACATGTGTTCTCTTTACCTGTTTACTTGTTTTCAACTTATGTCTTGTTTTATCAAAGAATGTTCTCCACCTTTGATCTTCTCTCTTAACCCGTTCCTGACCAGCACACATCGATGTACGTCGGCAGAATGGCATTGTTGGGCAAATGGGTGTACCTCTACGTCCCTTTAAATTTGCCGTCGTGCCAGGGCCTCCGTGAGTCGGGTCGCGGGTCCCAAGGACTCAATCGCTGCGGGGATACATGCGATCGCCTCACGGAGAGGAAGAACAGGGAGATGCTAATGTAAACAAGCATCTCCCCATTCTGCCTAGTGACAGTGTCACTGATCTCTGCTCCCTGTGATCGGGAGCAGAGATCAGTGACATGTCACACATAGCCACGCCCCCCACAGTTAGAAACACTCCCCGGTACACACTTAACCCTAACACTGCCCCCCAGTGGTTAACCCCTTCACTGCCAGTGTCATTTATACAGGAATCAGTGCATTTGTATAGCACTGATTGCTGTATAAATGACAATGGTCCCAAAAATGTTTCAAAAATGTCCAATATGTCTGCCATAATGTCGCAGTCACGATAAAAATTGCTGATCGCCGCCATTACTAGTAAAAAAAAAATATTAATAAAAAAGTCATAAAACTATTTTGTAAACACTATAACTTTTGCGCAAACCAATCAGTAAACGCTTATTGCGATTTTTTTAACAAAAATATGTAGAAGAATACGTATTGGCCTAAACTGAGGGAAAAAAAATTATATATATTTTTGGGGATATTTATTATAGCAAAATGTAAAAAAAATAATGCTTTTTTTCAAAATTGTCGCTCTTTTTTTGTTTATAGCGCAAAAAATAAAAACCGCAGGGGTGATCAAATATGACCAAAAGAAAGCTCTATTGTGGGAAAAAAGGACATCAATTTTGTTTGGGAGCCACGTCGCACGACCGTGCATTTGTCAGTTAAAGCGACGCAGTGCCAAATTGCAAAAAGTGCTCTGGTCAGAAAGGGGGTAAAATCTTCTGGGCTTGAAGCGGTTAAATGACCCTGAAGAAGGGGTATACTTTTGCTCCTGAAACGCGTTGGGAATAGCGAGAAGATACAACCACATCATTAACCATCTCTTCATGAGTCCACGCACAACTTGCTGTTTTATGTAAAGTGATTGTGATGTATGCAGCAATGTTTTTATTCTGTAATAATAAACGTTATACTTTTTAAATATATCTACTTTACATTTGAGTCTGCCTTAAAAGTCCCACAGTACAGGGGGGGGGGGGCACATTTTTACTTTCTGTTTATCTCCTGAAGAAGCGTATACCACACGAAACTTGTCGAGCAATGAGCCAATTATATAGTGGAATACCACCACCCCTTCAGTAGCCACCATTTTGGATACCTGACAAACATAAGATTATGATTACATATTATATGTCTTCTGTTTTGTATCTTTTTGGAGGCTCCTTACCTATATATTATCCCTACTACAGGTCCCTACTACAGATAAGGTTTAATGGTTATATTAGCTCTATTCTTTTGTGTTGTTCTAAGCATGAGATGTCTAAATACTTCTATATCTGTTTTTAAAACATTTATTTTTTATTTTTAAATATCTAATTGTAGTGTGGTGCCAATAAAGTCCCAATTCTTTTTCTATATTTCCAAACATATTCTGATATCCAGGGATGTGGCACATTATATCTGCATATGTCCGCAGCACCACTCTGTGCTGACATAAATTGCCTTAAGCCCCATACACACTATAAGATTTTCTGCTGTTTTTTTCCTGCAGATTTATCAAAACCATGTAGTGCAAGGGCCTGCCTCATATTATATGGTTTTGGTAAATCTGAAGGAAAAAATCAGCAGAAAATCTGATAGTGTGTATGGGGCTTTATTTGATCTATCACATAAAATCCCAATAAAATACATTTACGTTTTTGCTTGTAACATAACAAAATATGGAAAATTTCAAGGCATTGTATATACACATATACAGCATATAGTAATTGAGCCTTGGCTTTTCAGATGCTTTTTTTCTACTATACAGATGTGTAAGTAGCCCAAAACTTCTTCAATTAGAAACAAATTAGACCCTTTTAAACAAGGCATTTTCTTTCCTTCAAGTCTTCCCTTGCTAAATGAGGAGCTGCCATTTTTCATAGATAGATAGATAGACTTCTTTTCTATTACCTTGCTAATGACTGTGCACCAGTGGCGGCTGGTGCTCCATTTTTTTAGGGGGGCGCAAAAAACCCACAACCACCCCCCCCCCCACGTCACTTGCCGTGATGGGGCCTATAGACAGAAAGACAGAGGGATAGATTGGATAGGACAGACAGATAGACATACAGACAGGTAGATATGCAGTTAAACAGATAAATAGATATACATAGATAGATATACAGACAGACGGACGGATGGACAGATAGATATACATAGAGATAGATAGATATACA
The DNA here is from genome assembly GCF_037356315.1 of Lithobates pipiens. Classification (NCBI taxonomy): domain Eukaryota; kingdom Metazoa; phylum Chordata; class Amphibia; order Anura; family Ranidae; genus Lithobates; species Lithobates pipiens. The sequence goes on along the minus strand of NW_027507790.1, from coordinate 174,898,785 downwards.
GATAGAGAGATAGATAGATAGATAGATAGATAGATAGATAGATAGATAGATAGATAGATAGATAGATAGATAGACATAGCGATAGATAGGTAGACAGACAGACAGATAGATATACAGATAGATAGACAGACAGATATACATATAGATAGCTAGATAGATATACATACAGATAGAGAGAGAGAGAGAGAGAGAGAGAGAGAGAGAGAGAGGGAGAACACTGACCTGTGGAGGATGACAGTAGGACGCAGTGCTGGGAGCCCTGGTTGTATACACAGTATATTAGAAGACATGTCAGATCCACTGCACAACTCCGCTATAGCAGTTCAGACTTTTTCCCACCCTGGCCAGGCCCCACCATGCTTGGTACTCCTGTTGCATGCAAGATAAGTTTTCTCCTACCTGCAGCCACTCTACCCTTCCAATTACCGGTGCTTAGTGATAAGCTTTTGGCATTTTTCCTTGCCCAGCAACAGCTAGCCAGTTCCACCTAAACCGTCCCCCTCCACCCCCCTTCTCCATGGGAGCATCAGCACTTACCTTGATGACTGTGTGCTCCTCTCCGGTGTTCTCTGCTCCTCTCCTGCGGTGTGCTCTACTCCTCTTACTTTCTGTTTCCTCTCTCGGGTGCAATGGGAGAGAGAAGACAGGAAGTGACATCTGAGTCAGATGTCAATCAAACTGCCCAGTGCCCAGCTGTAGTAATACATACTACAGCGCCGGGCGGAAACTACTCAGCGCTTCAGAAAGCGCCCCAAGGCGGGCTAAACGCCCGCAAATGAAGCGCCACGTCTGCAATCTCATGATTGCATTGACGTGGTGGTTCACATAGTGCACTGTGTCTGGCGCTCGAACACAGTGCACTTCCTTAAAGAACTTTTTTTTTTTTTTAAAGGAGCAGTTTTAAACTTTTTTTTTTTTTTGATTTTTTTTTTTTTTTGATTTTTGATTTTTTTTTTGTAAATACACAGAAGGGGGGGCGGCGCCTGGGCACCCCCTATGGACGGGCCACCACTGTTGTGCACACATATGTGGGTTCACTGAAGTGTGCATACCTGTGTATAGCACACTCCCAGCATGGAGGCCGAGATGTGACAGACAGCTCCAGGGAGTCGGGAGGACCGGGTTTTTATTACGTGATTGCCAAGATAGCCTGTGATTGCCTAGAACAGTGATCAATGACTATACAGCCCACCAGTGTTCTCTATCTCTGCTTGAATGGAGAAAATTATATATTTTTCTAATTTCTAGAGGAGAAAATGTAAACAAAAAAGTATGTATGAGAAAATAAAATAAAGATAAAATTGCTAGATTAGGGTGTGATCCAGGTCAGTGTCAGGGTCAGGATCAAATGTCAGGGTCAGTGTATTTTAGGTAGGATTAGAAAAAAAAGCTTTTTTATTTATAGGGGGGGGGGGGGACATCATGCACTTGATTGCTACTAGTCCCTACTACAGATCCAAACAATAAATAACATGCACATATGTGATATTGATGTGACCGTCAGGAGTAGAAGAATTTATATTGGATTGTTCTTTGGTGGCAGGTATGGTAATGGCAAAATAATATGCAGTTAAATTTCACAAAATAATATTTTTTACTATTTTGGGCCAGTTTTCTCTGATAACAATTAGAATCAAATGAAGGCTCAATGAGGGTTATTTACTAAAGGAAAATCCACTTTGCACTGCAAGTGCACTTGGACGTAAAGTCGATGTAGATCCGAGGGGGACATGCGAGGAAAACAAATAAACATGCATTTTAGCTTGCACATGATTGGATGATAAAATCAGCAAAGCTTCCCCTCATTTCAGATCTACCCCTTAGATTTAGAGTGACTGCACTTCTAAGTGCACTTGCAGTGCAAAGTGGATTTGCCTTTCGTAAATTACCCCCAATGTGTCCTAAAAAAATAAGTTATAATTCACCTGAATACACTTATGCTGCGTACACGCGACTGGACTTTCCGGCAGAAAAGGTTATTCCGATCGTATGTGGGCTTCACCTGACTTTTTTTTTCAAAAATTCTGACGGAACTAGAAATAGAACATGTTTTAAATCTTTCCGACTGAATCAATTCCTATCGGGAAATTCCGTTCTGCTGTATGCTATTCCGATGGACCAAATACAGTACAAAGCAAGGGCAGCTATTGGCTACAGGCTATTGAACTCCCTTTTGTAGTCCCGACGTACGTCATAGCGTTTTAAACAAACAGACTTTGGTGTGATCGTGTGTAGGGAAGTCTGTTTCAGTGGAACTCCCTTGGAACTCAGTCGGAAAGACCGTCAGAGTTTATTCTGATGGAAAGTCCGGTCGTGTGTACGCGGCATAAGTGATGATATGTACAGCTTTACTAACATATGTCAAAGTTACAGAGCCAGTTTCAGACATTAAGATTTGTTTGGACCTTAAGGAGTTAAAAACACTGATACTGAAATGATTCTAAAGTTTGTTATTATCCCATTATTTCCACATTTTTTACTTTAGGTTTAATGGTATTAAATTTCTGTTTTAGTTTTGTATAGCGTAGGCAGTATAAGACTTCTAAGGTTCTGGAAAGCAATCAGCAAATTGTCTTGCAAAAAAAGCAACAATTATTGTATCCTCAAGGACAGTAATTACTTCCATATCATATCTGAACCAACATTATTCCCTCACGTCTGATACTGTACCTTTTCAGAGAAATTTTATACCCTGAATTGTAATCAGTGGAGAGGATTTCATGCATGTCCCATTTCAGTGTATTGCATTTTATGTATTAAGGCACATTTCACTAGACTTATCAGTACCTGAATATATGTGGGCATATTGTGTACACAGAATATACATTTAGTAAACAAATGGATTTTTTTAAAATAACAAACAGGTTTATTTATTATATTTACCTGCTCTGTGCAATGGTTTTGCACAGATCGACCCTCAACCTCCTCTTCTTGGGTCCTCCTCCGGAACTCCTGGCTCCTCCTCACCACTTTCTTTGGGGCACTTGTGTGGGCTAACTCCCGAGCCTTGCTGTCTGCCTCTGTGGACACAGACAGCAGGACTTGGCCCCGCCCCACCACCACTCCCTCATCACTGGCTTTGACAACAGTAGAAACCAATGGCTCTGGCTGCCTGAGCAAAGCTTGTGAGATCGGGAGATAAGGGGGGAGAAGTGCTGCAGATGGGTACATCGCTGGATTACATGAGGGCTCAGGTAAGTAAAAGATGGGATGAGAGGGTGATACTGATGCCTAAACCTTTTTTTACCTTAATGCAAGAAATACATTAAGGTAAACAATGTTTAGACTTTATAAACACTTTAAGCACATATGCAGAATATTTTGTTTGTATAATAGTACATTTACGCATTGGTGCATTAATATCCACAACACAAGTATATAACACAACACAAATAAAACCAGATCAACTGTGTTTTTGGTCTACTAGTAAGGGAGCTTTAGGCCACATTCACGTATGCAAGTCAAAATAAAATGCATTGCATCACAATGTACTTTAAAGTGGGTGTATAGTCCTTTTTGGGACTTTTACCTACAGGAAAGCCTATAATAAGGCTTACATGTAGGTAAAAAAAATATCTTCTAAACCTGTACGGTTTAGGAGATATTCCCCTTGCAATGCGCCGCTGACTGCAGCGGTGCATGCGCACAGGGGATTCCCGGCTGAAAGCCCGGCAGACGACGGACCCTGCTGGGAAGAAATCTCCCACGCCCATGCGCGGGAGTAACGATATTGCGGCTCCGGCCACTCACAGTGGCGGAGCCGCGATACCCGGAAGAAACACAGAGGGAACATGTCAGCTCCCTCGGCGTGAATCGGACCAAATGTCGGAGGGCTTCGTTCTAAGGTAAGTATTTCATAATGAGCTAATATGCGGTGCATACTAGCTTATTAGGCCTTTTCCTTTGCAGGTAGGAAAAACAAACAAACAAACACATCAGCGGATATACAACCACTTTAATACATACAAAGGTTTATGTGGATTGCGGTGCTAATAACACATGACATCTGAAGGACCTAACCCCAGTCACATAACCCCACCCATTATACTTAAACTCTACCCTTCCAAATCCCTCCACAAATGACGTGACAAGATTTGGAGTAAATGGCCTTGATGGCTTTTTTATTAACAATTACCATACAATTAAATAAATAAGATTTTTTAAAAACCCATTAATATACTTTCTATATACTTTTTTGGGGTCTTAGACGGAAACAACACATGACTGGTCACTTCTTTAAAGTTTAGGCCTCCACTCGCCGCCCCCTGGTTTAGAGACGGTACCCATCCTTCGCAGTGACCAACCTTTTACCCCTTCCTGGTTAACCCCTCGTTAACCTGAAGGTACTAGAGAACCCCGTACCATAGATGGGTACCAACCATGTTGTATACATATAGCATCCATCTTCTCCTCCTCCAAAGACCCAACACTGCCGGGCTGTCACTACAGCCCCCCCTCCCCCCTCTAAATATACAAACTCGGGAGGGTGGGTGGGAATCTTCTGCTCTGCCGCTCATGAATGACGTAACTCCCGTCTTTCTCTCCTTACTGAACTCCGAGTGCCTCTCCGCTCCCCGCCCCACCCCTTTTCTTAAAGGGGCCACATTTTTATTTTTCTAGGCCTGACTGTGTTGTCCTAATTCGTCATGCCGTCCCTGCGCCTATCTTCTCCCTTTCTCTGCTCCGGGACTCTCTTATATGATGTACCATGCACCTTCATTTTAGCACATCATATGAAGACTTCAGTTGTGGTGCAGTGCATTGGAAAAAGTGTCACTAGTGTAATATTTCTTGCTGTTGCGTGACATTGATGGAATTGACTGCCTTAATAAAAGTTATGTTAACAAGCAGAAAAAAAATGAGTGTCGTCGTGTAAGCATTTGTTCATTTCTAAATGATAGATTTGTAGTGAGAGGTCTTGTTTATTTGTTGGTAGGGAATTCCACTAAAATAGGTGGGGAATGGGATAACCATCTATTATCTGAGTGGGGGCATCTTGCATCAACAGTGTGGGTGGTATGATCTTTTTTTCTCTGAAGACAACAGAGAAAGAGATTGAATATGTAAGCACCCAGATTGAAGAGCAGTGCCACAAGCTAGTATGGTCTTCTAGCCCTGGGGTCATGTAATTAAGGGCGGTATTCTGTGCCCTTTAATAAACTAAGGAACGAGCTTTCCACAGTCTAGTTGCTTGGTGAATTAATCATATTCTTGGCACTGAGGTGATGTTTTAACGTTCCTGCTTGGGCCATTTGGGCCACCCATAGGATATGACATGTTCTTACTAAAAAGTTAAATTATTTTCTCATAGCTACCCAGAATCAGAATCAAAAGTTTAGGTAGGGTTGAACTGGGTAAGAAAATGTGAATATATCATACTTTTCGTATATGTATGTTTTCCTGGGTTTGCGTGGGTTTTGTTCAGTTTCTTCCTACAAGCATATGGAAGTCACCTGGGTTTTTAGATTGAAATTTTATGAATGTAGAATTTTAGACAATAAGCTTTTTAAGGACTTATGTAAATGCACCTATGTATTCTGTAAAAAAATGCAGAAATTTTGAACAATACAAAGAAAATACAGTTGGGCAGTAAAAACACATTGCAAAGGCGGTGGATGGAGGTGTACACATGTCGCAGTCACAATGCTTTTTATCACGGAAGTGGCATAAATGATCCCCTGTGTAATTTACAGTTATAATTACCACTGCCGCCGACCCATTCAACCAAATGGAGCCGCACAGCAGCTGTGTGCAATGCCTTCAGTTGTGCCGTGACAGTGCTGCATTTACAGAGTTAAAATAGTCAGTAAAGCAGGAAAGAGGCAACATATTGCTTCTTCACTGCCTGTCAAATGCCTCTGAAAACCACTTTTCAGAAACTCCGCAATGACAGCTGCAAGTGTAACATAGCCTTAGTATTAAAACGATTGATAGTCTCTTTAAACTATAAAGGACAAAAGTACCACTGTTTTTTTCACATTAAAAGACTAAAAAAACTATGCCTGAAGTTTGAAAGTTGTTCACTAGTTGATCACCAAGGGACTAAACTTTTTAAATCATGACCATTATCACTGTTGTGGAAGCCGGGGTGATACTGTGTTGATGATTGTTACATAAAAAATCAATACATGTTACTGTATAGGATACTACTGTGAGAAGTAAATTGACTCCTAATTTTCTTTATCCAGCATGAAGGTTATTTTGGATCAATACAGTTCGAGGACAGATCAAGATGCAACTTGTTTTACTGACCCAGCTATTATTTACTAGTGACACCCAATGTTGTATGAGTAGCTTTGGCAGCTTATTGCATTTTCAATGTAAGAGCTTCCACTTGGTTATTAGTCTTGTAAGCCCTAAAGATGATTTTGAAGAAAAATGAAATCCACTATAGGAATATAAATCATTCCTGTGGCAATGCACAAGACTTCCAAGTTCTGCCTGTAACAATTATAAAACCCTCTTCTCTTTGTTGTTTACAGTGCTTGATGAACCATATAGTAGCTCTATGTATATATACTGACCGTGTCCGTAGAACAGTGGTCAATGTCAGTGGGGCAGAGATTGGTGTCAGTAATTATATATTTTTTTAATGATTTTTTTTTTACAATATTTTTAGGACCCCTGTCATGGGTCTATTCAGGGGGAATCTGCGCCACATAGGGTGATTAGGGTGTGCCCAGGCACACCTGGCACACCATGGGGGTTATTTACGAAAGGAAAATCCACTTTGCACTACAAGTGCAAACTACAAGTGCAAGGTGCACTTGAAATTGCACTGGAATTGCACTTGGAAGTGCAGTCGCTGTAAACTTGAGGGGGACATGCAAGGAAAATAAAAAACAACATTTTAGCTTGCACATGATTGGATGATAAAATCAGCAGAGCTTCCCCCTCATTTCAGATCTACCCCTCAGATTTACAGTGACTGCACTTCCAAGTGCACTTTCAGTGCAATTTCAAGTGTACTTTGCGCTTGTAGTTTGCACTTGCAGTGAAAAGTAGATTTGCCTTTCGTAAATAACCCCCCCATGCGCATGCCTATGAAGATACCAGAAATGTGCTAATTGCTTTATGCCTGAATACTGATTTATTTATTTCTAAATTGATTGTTTTCTCCTGCACCCATAAGCAGGTTAATTGCCTGACTTCAAGCGAATAGACTTCCCTTATCCCTCCAATAATAACTGCACAATATAACCAAATGCAGACTGGGCTACTGAAAGAACAAACTGGACTGCTTATTAAGCTGCTTTGTCAGTATATACTGTATGTTCTGATCACACAGTATTGATAGACAGGGTAATAGAACCGCAAGCATGTGAATTAGGGTAATAAATATTTAACTGGAATGTCAAGAAAAAAACAAAACATTAGCAGTACATCTCTTTAATACATGCACATTTTCCCATGTTTTATTCCTTCGACGATTCTGCAAATACAGAAAAAATCCTATTGATTTTCAGGAAAGGCACTCAGTTCTTAAGACTTGTTGTGAGCCCATAGCACACAGCAGTGGTGTCAGCCCTGCCCAGTGTCTTTTTCTAAACTACTCAATCACTCCCACTCTAAGATTTCTATATCAAAATGGCTAATCTTTATGCAGCTCTGAATTTCTGACAAGGTCAACAGTTTTTTTTTTTGTAGTTGCCAAACCGAAATAAAATTCACTTTAATTCTGATCATCAAGGACACAAAAGCACCAGATGTAAAGCTGGCTATGGACACTAGACAACGGTCAGTGTGGTAGCGTGATCTGACTATTGAATGATCAGTTTGACAGACACTCATTGGGGGTTATTTACTAAAGGCAAATCCACTTTGCACTTAAAAGTGCACTGCTGTAGATCTGAGGGGGACATGCAAGTATATATAGTTTATTTTTGAGTTTGGTATGTATTATGTAAATTTATATTAAGTGCATGTATTGGTTGTTCTGGGAAGCAGTGCATAAACCTTAACTATACTTAAGTCTGCTCCCACCCCTCATTGTAAGCCTATTGTATCTAACCTGTAAAGGAAATAATGCCTCAGTGCCAGCTTCAGTGTAGAACAACGGATGCCCCTCAGTAAGCCTATGGGTGACGTCACCACATAGGCTCTGTAGCCGTTGTTGGCAATTTCTCCTCTTCACTGATGCCGGCCACTGGAGAGATCATGTGACCAGACAAGAGCGCTCTCAAGTATGGAAATCCTTCCTATACAATGTAGTTAGAATGGTCTTAGAATTGGGTATGGGAAAGGTTTAAGCACAGTTAGGATTTTACTGAACTTCTAGTTTAAGATTTGCAAAACTTAATGTTCCTGAAGAAAATGCTGCTCCAGAATTCCTCCAATGCTAGTCCAGTAACCAGAACCCTAGGCCATGCTATCTTTGTTGATGCTGGGGAAAAGCCAATCTAACTCTTGCCCCCCTTAAGTATAGTTTGCAAGACAAAATACCAAATCATTTTGTTATGTGAGCAGCACTGGAGGGAACCCAGAGTAGTATTTTCTCCAGGAAAGATACATATTGTGTCCCTTATATTGCTCTTTATTTAAATAAACTTAACAGGACTGTTAACAAATGCTAATGTGATTCTACAAGTTTGCTGGAGAAAATAAAAAGTTATTTAAATAGATCATCTTATTTTCTGCTGCAAGAATCACAGGACTTACACCAACTTACTTGTTAAGCTTACAAAATTAATCTTTTCTCAGGCGTTTCAATTCAGTACACAATAGACAACAGAGTTCAGAATAACTCCAGGCTATGCAGTTTTTACATATAATATTTATCACTGTCAGCCAATTTCTCATTGTTTTGTGCCAAGCCTATAATTGCATGGGAATCGTGTACTGGATATCATTAATGGACTCACACAGACATGTTTTTCTATCAAAACAAATGTCAGGAAGATTTACAAAGACGTTTGTAAAAACAAAATCAATCGTTTTAAAATCACACAAGGAAAAAGCATGAATAAAAATTTTTTTTAAAAAACAACAGATGTCAGTTTACCATAATAGACCCTGTTTTATTTCTTGTCCAGTAGGGTTTAGTTATAATTCCAAGAAATCTTCACTTTCTTGGATTAAAGTACAAACCTAAGGAATAGCTTCTTGTAATTTATTCATAAATTATAATTTTTTTTTTTTACATGAACAGAAAAATGGTATTTGGGGTGAGCATGTTCCAGTGTATTGTAAAAGATTACACTGAGCCGCAGGACATAGAAATTGAAAAAAAAGAGGGATGGACTGCAAACACTGTAATGCATTATAACATTGTAATACAGTACATGCAGTGGCGACTGGTGCTCCATTTTGGGGGGGGGGGGCGGCAAACAAACCCCCCCCCCCCCCCCGCAGGCAGGTCTGCACTTAACCCATCCATGGTCATGGCTTCCCCTCCTTCTCGGCCACCGTGAAGTCCATGCACAGCAGATGGATAAAGCAGTAGGAGAAGAGCCAGGCTCCGGCACGCTCCAACGACAGACATCACCATCTTTCTTCTCCCAGCTCAGGCTGCACGCCAACTTTGCCTCTGCACATGTCACTGCTGGAGACGGCTCACTCATTGGCTGCCGCCAGCTCCCCCCGCCTCCTCCTCCGCTCCTCTACTCCTCCTCTCCACTGCTTATCCGCTCCAACCACCGCCGCACACATCACACAAGTGGGTGGGCTTGGGGTGCAGTACTAATTAGAGCCTCAGGCTCTAATCATGTGCTTCTAGAAAAAAAAATTGAAATCCATGCATCCAGCAACCTGCATGGAGATTAGGGGCTGGGCGCATGGATTGGGGGGCTCTGCGCCCCTAATGAGAGGGCCACCACGAAATACATTGCTATGGGTGTTCACACCTCATGTCAGTCACATGTTATGTGTGCAGTATTGTGTGTGTAGTGTGAACAAGCCCTTAATATGAAGCAGCGGCGGCCCGTTCATTAGGGGAGAATGAGCGCTGCCCCCCCTTTTGCATCACCGCCGCCACCCCCTATTCATGCATCTGGCCCCTTTCAGGACAGCGTCAGGGTTTTTTTTAACACCTGATTAGAGCCAAATGCTCTAATAGGCTTCAAAATAGGGTGGGCTCAGAACGCAGTGCAAATGAATATCAGCTATTCTAACACTGAATCACCTCTCCGCCAATCAGAAAGTGTGCGCGTGAGATGCATTTTCCAATTGGCTGAAAGGAGAAGTGTTCTGATAGGAGAAGGCAGGAGAAGGAAACCGCTGAACAGGGGAAGGAGATGCCCATTCGTGATGCCCGTGGAGGAGAGCCGAGGAAACCGCCCGTGGTTGACTGACGACTCAACTCGGGGAGGGAGGGTGGTTATGGGTGCACTGTTTTCCACCCCCCCCAGAAAAAAATACCACCAGCCACCACTGTTATGAAGTTATTGAAAGACTTTCAAAGATCAGAAAAAATACTCTAGATTTGAGTTTCGGACCATTTCTAAGGGTACTTTCACACAGAATTTACAATTAGGTTTGCCTGTCAGTTTTTCAGATGATCCTGATCAGAAGCTCCAAAGAAGACTACGAGCAGATGGATTAGAATGGATATGCCAGGAGTCCATCCAGATCCAGAATAAAAATGAAAAAGCGCTATGTTTCCATTTTTTGGACCTAAACCAGACGAATCAGAGATGTTTTTTTATGTAAATGAATGGGTATTTTCATCCTGCTGTACATAGATCAACCAGGGGTCTGCTGTCAAAATGCAAAAAAAAAATAGAACAGCAGGGATGTTATAAAAGTGATAGCAGTTCTGTTCTGCTTCAATTTAGCAACGATCTGTTCAAGTATCCGCTGCAGATAGGATCAGAGACAGGCAGTGTGAAAGGACCTAAAAGCTTAGAAACACCTGCTGGTTGATTACATTTGCAGGCTAATGAATCCTCATCCTGAAAAAGCTTATTTGCTTGAGACAGTATAAAGCGGAGGTCCGCCCACCGCTGCCAAAAAATAAGAGCCAGCAACTGCACATACTGTAACTGCTGACTTCTAATAATCGGACACTTACCTGTGCTGGAGTCCAGCGATGTCGACACTGCAGCTGATGTTTCCATCAGCTGCTGGGTGTTGCCACCTCCATTGAGGGTAAGGTAAACCTGGCAATGAAGCCTTACAGCTTCACGCTGGAAACATTACTGTGCATACGCCAGGCTCCGCACCTCTCTCCTACTGGCCCGACAAAGGACGAGGGAGCCTGGGCAGTGACGTCAATACCCGAGGCTGAGGCTCCCGGAAGTGGGAACAGGATACCTGTGAAAGACGGGTATTCTGTCCCCCCTCCCCCCGAAAGGTGCCAAATGTGGGGGAGGAGTACAATGAGTGGAAGTTCCACTTTTGGGTGGAACTCCGCTTTAACTCCTCTGAGCTGACACCTCTGGACTCTTTAAGGGGTTTATGATGCCAGGAAGTGAGGCGGGATCAGTGGATGACCACTGTCATTGGCTGTCATGACGGTCACATGAACAGAAAGCTCCCAATCAAACAATCGTGAGCTTTCCATTAGCCACCAGTAACTGTGCTGAAAGTTCACAAACTCACGCAAATATGCGGCCTCTCGGCACCAAGGCCTACCTGCTGAGAGGCCACATATTTGCATGCAGTCTGCGCCAACGGGTTAATAGATACATCAATATAGCAAAATCTATTGTTGTCCATTACAAGATGCAGTCCAAGGTGAGATTCTGACTATGGCTATAGCACAGCTTCTTTTTATATACTTGTAAACCGTAATCTTTTTTCAGAGGGTGGGAGCCTAAAGTGAGGAGCTCAGCAAGAAGCAGTGTTGGAGGCGAGACAGGGTGGAGCAGTATCCCAAGGTGAAGCTCTTTGTAGTTAGGCTCGGTTCACACAGGGGGCGATGCGAGGCGACACGACTTGCCTCGCCGCGACCTGCCGTGACCTCAGCGGCGACTTGCAAATGACTTCTGTATAGAAGTCAATGCAAGTCGCCCCCGAGGTCGCCCAAAAGTAGTACAGGAACCTTTTTTCTAAGTCGGAGCGACTCGAGTCGCTCCTCTTAGAACGGTTCCGTAGTACAGAACGGGGCGACTTGTCAGGTCGCGGCACGGCAAGTCGTGTCGCCTCGTGTCGCCCCCTGTGTGAACCGGCCCTTAGTCTCACCCTTCTTCTTCTTCTTCGTGCTTTAGTATCCATTCAGCACATGTACTGTGTTCTGCTGGAGCTAGACACACTATGATTTTTTGACCTATCTGATGTTTATCTGTTATGATCTGCACAAATTTTGGATGAAAGCTTTGTACGATCTGCAAGATGTCTTTTGGATTAGGTCACTGTTTTCCAAGCTACTGAAACTGTAAATTAAGCTATCTCATCACAACTGGACAAAACTAGCACTAGGTACCAATGTTACCAGGTGGGCCAGCAATCATATCTACAAATAAGTGAAATGAAATGCTTTTATTATTATTATTATTATACAGGATTTATATAGCGCCAATAGTTTGCGCAGCGCTTTACAACATGAGGGCAGACAGTACACTTACAATACAAATCAATACAGCAGGGACTAGAGGGCCCTGCTCGTTAGAGCTTACAATCTAGAATTTTTTTTGAATTTTATTGTGAATATGTCCTTCAACAGATGGAGAAGATAAAGTGGAACATATGGAACAAAACAGTATTTTAACAATTAAAAATAACTACAAGAAAATATTATAGTTTTAACAAATCTATTATTTAAAAAAAAAATTTGATAAACTTTGCACACATTGGCATTTACAGAATCTGTTTGCTACAAAGCTTCTGCTAGAGAACTGACAGCATAATCATCACTAAACATAATTATTGGGAGAATAATAATCAAAACGATGTACAAGTGACTAATGATTGTAAATATGCTTATTATTTATTGTATAAAAGATGCTCCTTTTCTGCACAAACATCTCTATTTTTCATATCTTGTAGGTCATTTCTGTAAGAGTAATTATTGTTGTCATTGTAGCTTCAGGGAACTTACTAATTAATGCATTCAGTTTGAATGTTAATCAAGCACAATACACAGACTCGGGTGAATTTCTAATGCTAATGCATTTTTAAATAGTAGGTTACATAATGCCAGATAACATTTTTTGACAACATAAGACAGAAGATACAGGCTCAAGCGGCGCTGGCAATCATGTTTTTAATGGATAAACATAATACTATGACAAGTAGCTTATATACAGTATCTATGTTTAGTAGGTAACCATTTTCTTAATGTCACCTTATATACAATAGCTTTAGGTTAGATGCTTGTACATTTCATAACCAAATTTAATTTTTACCTGATTTTTCTGACCTTCCTTTTGTTCCAGAGACATATAAGGCTCTTGTAATCTCATTAAGACATAGCCTCAAGTATTTTAACCACTTGCCCACTGGGCACTTAAACCCCCTTCCTAACCGGATCAATTTACAGCTTTCAGTGCTCTCACATTTTGAATGACAATTTTTGTCTTTTTTTTTCACACAAATAGAGATTTCTTTTGGTGGTATTTAATCACCACTGGGTTTTTTTTATTTTTTTGCTCTATAAATGAAAAAAGACTGAAAATTGTGTAAAAAATGAATTTTCTTGGTTTCTGTTATAAAATTTAGCAAATGAATCATTTTTCTTCATACATTTTGGCCAAAATTGATACTGCTACATATCTTTGGTAAAAAATAACCCAAACCAATGTATATTATTTGGTCTCTGTGAAAGTTATAGAGTCTACAAGCTATGGGGCCAATCACTGAAAACTGAGTACACCTGATGTACCGATGGTCTCATTTCTTAAGACACTAACAAGCCAGGAAAGTACCACTACCCACTCAATGACCCTTTTTTTGGAAAGTAAATATTCCAAGGTGTTTAGTAGGAGGCATGGTGAGTTTTTTTTCCCACAATTCTTTGCAAATTGAAGACTTTTATTCCCCCCCCAAAAAAAAATTTCATATTAACAGGTTATTTCTCACACACAGCATATGCATACCACAAATTACACCCCAAAATACATTCTGCTACTCCTTCTGAGTATGGCGGTATCACATGTGTGAGACTTTTTTTCTGCCTAGGCACATACAGAGGCCCAACATGCAGGGAACACCTTCAGGCATTCTAGGGACATAGAAAAAACACGTTTAATCTCTTGACTACCTTTTGCACCTTTGAAGGCCCTGGAGCACTAGGACAATGAAAACACCCACAAAAGACATTTTGGAAAGTGAACACCCCAACATATATTCTATGAGGCATAATGAATCTTTAAAAAAGGTGTCATTTTTTTCCACAAGTTTTTGGAAAATGTGCAAAGAAAATTAAAACTCTTTTTTTGCACAAAGTTGTTAATTTTTTTTTTTATATTTCTAACACATAGCATGTACATAGCAAAAATGACACCCCAAAATAAATTCTGCTACTCTTCCTGAGTATAGCGATACCATGTGTGAGACTTTTACACAGCCTGACCACATACAGAGGCCCAACATGCAGGGAGCACTATCAGGTGTTCTAAGGGCATACATTTCAAATTGAATTGGACTACCTATTACACGTTTGTGAGGCACTGTAGTGGCACTGATGGGCACTGTAGTGGCATGGATGTGGCACAGATGAAAACTGATGTAGCATGGGTGAGCACTGATGTGGCATGGATGTAGCATGGATGAGAACTGATGTGGCATGGATAAGAACTGATATGACATGGATGCGGCACGGTTGAGCACTGACGTAGCATGGATGAGTATTGATGTGGCATGGATGGGGCACGAATGAGCACTGATGTGGCATGGATGTGGCACTGATGATCACTGATGTAGCATGGCTGTGGCACAGATGAGAACTGATGTGGCATGGATGTGGCACGGATAAGTACTAATGTGGTATGGATGTGGCACAGGTGAGTACTGATGTGGCATGTATGTGGCACAGATGAGCACTGATGTGGCATGGATGGGGCACAGATGAGCACTGATGTGGCATGGATTTAGCATGGGTGATCACTGATGTGGCATCGATGATCATTGATGTGGCACGGATGTTTACTAATGTGGCACAGATGATCACTGATGTGGTACAGGTGAGGCATGGATGAGCATGAATGAGCCATGGATGGGGAAGAATGAGCCATGGATGGGTATGGATGAGCCAAGGATGAGGATGGATGAGCCATGGATGGGGATGGATGAGCCATGCATGGGGATGGATGAGCCATGTATGGGGATGGATGAACCAAGCATGGGTATAGATGAGCCATGGATGAGCATGAATGATCTATGGATGGGGATGGATGAGCCGTGGATGAGGATGGATGTGCCATGGATGGGGATGGATGAGCATAAATGAGGATGGATGATGCAGGAATTGGCACTCCAGCCCACAGCACTGCTCTCCCCTCTCCTGGCACACTGTACCGATCGGTATGGATCGGGGAACAGCTGAACTGGGCATGCACGGGATTCTTGGCAACTGATCGCTCAGTCAATCATGTGGCAAAGGGCCGCTGTCATTGGCCCTTTACTGTGATCCAGAGGACCCAGCTGTCGCAGACATTCCCAGGTGTGTGCCCTAGGGGGCGCACGGGCCTGCGATTTTGGGAGGATGTTATAGTACGCCTCCCAGAATTATCCGACTGCGCTGTAGCCGTCATTCGGCTATGGCCTGGTCCGTAAGTGGTTAATTGTGAAAATAAAATCACACATTTATTTGCTAATGAAAAGGATTCAGTAGCAACATTAAGGGCATACAGACATATATATCAGAGATAAGGTTTGGGTCCACCATGGGATGGGGAGAGCCCAATCTGTTTGTGGTTTGTGGACATGAATAACGAATGCATGATAGCGACCAACTAACCATAATGCACTTCTTGACCTTTGAACTTATGTCAGCAGGCTTACAAAGGGCCAAGAAGGGGGCTTTTGGATAAGCCAGTCCTTCACTAAAAAAGTGTGGGTTCCCAGCAGCCATATGTAAGTTGGTGTAGGTGAAAGGTGACTGTAATGCTGCGTACACACGGGCGGACTGTATGGCCTACTTAGTCCGTCGAAACACATTTCAGCGGACAGTCCGCTCGTGTGTGGGCTTCAGCGGACTTTTTCAGCGTGCAGTCCGGCGTACTAAGAATTTCGGATTTTTCAAAATTCTGTCCGTCGTACTCGCATTACGGCGGACAATCCGGCCGTGTGTATGCCAGTCCGCCGTACTTTTGAAATGAGCGGACTTTTCCCGCCCGGAGAAAAGTCCGCTCATTTCGAGCGGCTATCCAGGTAGGCGGGGCCCGCGAAGGAGACGTCGCTGGCCCCACCGCCTGGTATGGACTTAAAGGGGAACCCCAACGCCGAAAAAAATCGGCGTGGGGGGTCCCCCCCAAGTCCACAACAGACCCTTGTCCGAGCACGCTACCCGGCCGGCCAGGAAAGGGGGGCGAGCGAGCGCCCCCCCTCCTGAGCCGTACCAGGCCGCATGCCCTCAACATGGGGGGGTGCCTTGGGGAAGGGGGGGGCGCGCGGCCCCCCCACCCCAAAGCAACTTGTCCCCATGTTGATGAGGACAAGGGCCTATTCCCGACAACCCTGGCCGTTGGTTTCGGGG